>NC_137502.1:9790000-10990000 GCF_041902795.1 Electrophorus electricus
CGATCACCCTCCGGAGCCAGATCATCCGTCTGTTCAATTTACATTTATCCACAGATTCATGTAATATTCCCCAGACCCATCCTCATTCCCAGGCCTGCTGCCTGTGGTCTTGCCTCTCTCTCCTCCAAACACTGAAGCAGGCCATACACCAGCAGTCAGAATGCTCTCTCACCAGAGGCATTAGAGCAGGGCTGTCCAAGTCTGGTCCTGGAGATCTACCTCCATTCAGAGTCAAGCGCCAACCCTAATCTGACACACCTGGCTCTAATATTAGGATACAAATGAAGGACTTTATTAACTGGATCAGGTAGGTTAGAATACAAAGCAGAGCAGTAGATCACCAAGACCACACTTGGATACCCCTGGTTTAGTGCCCCTGGTTCATGTCCCTGGATGTTTCTCTAGTGTTGGCCTCGGTGCATTTTTATAATAGACATAAAACTCCATAGCCTATTTCATACTCTTTACACTAGAGACATTGCTCATCTCTCTTGCCACCCTCAGTAGTTTACAGAGAGACATGACATTTCACTAAGTCCTACATGCTATATGCACTCTGTGTTTCTCTCTTTCTCTCTCTCTCTCTCTCTCTCTCTCTCTCTCTCTCGCTGTCTCCCTCCCTCTCTCTCACAGCAGCGACCCTATGAACATACTCGCATGAAGCCACTCGCTGTGCTGTCTCCTAGCAACCGTTGTCAGGGACAACCCCTGCCTGCTTCCCCAGATGGCAAACAGTGATGGCAGCGTGTTCCTGTGTTCCTCCCCTCCGCGTGGCTCTCTATTTTCGGAGTGAGGAGGCTGGCGAAGGGGGCGGTGTTGGGAGGGTGGTGTTGCGGGTGGGGGTGGGAGTTGCAGCAAGCCCTGTCTGGCGCTCGACGAGCCCTCTCACACAACCTGCCACCTGCCAGCTGACGGCAAAGTCAAATGACTGCAGCACAGCCAGTAGAGGCTTAGCGTCCATGCTGACTCTCTGCTGTAGATTGCTCACTCACTGCTCCGGACAGTCTTGTTTTTTTGTTTCTGTGCCATGCATAATGAGGGTGTCCCTGCCAGACTCTGACAGAGGGATGAAAGACCATGGTTCCATGTTCCATTACCACCATGCTTTAACCTAATGTGTGTCTCCCAGAAGCGTTTGACCTCATGTGCCCCCCAGAAACTTGCCATTAACAAAACCATCTCCTTGAGTCCAGTGTGATTCACTGTTGCTATCACATAGTCATACTATTACTGTCAGTCAAGGAGGTGGAGTGTGGGCTTTTCCTTGACTCTCCGCTGGCCAGCTGAAGACCACACAAAGCAGCAGTATAATATGCCACTTTTCACTCTCTCTTTGTAGATATTATGATGAGTAACTATGGGCCAGATCTGAGTGAGTCTACATAAGTGGGGAGTGAGTGTCAAAAAACAGAAATGAAAGGGTAAAGTAAAAACTCACTAAATGTTGAAAATCATTTAGTGACCAACACTGCCCTGGCCCCCAGGGAAAGAGAGACATGAAGCTCAGCATATCGTTTTAATGGAGCCTTTTGCTGTCGTTTGGAGAGCATGGACTTGCTGCCATTGATGGGAAGCACTTTCCTGCTCAGTACGACTGATGCTGCCGTTAAGTCAGACGGCCGTTATGTCATAAACCGTCTCCGCTGCTCTGCACGTGCTTGGCAAGCGCCGAAGGCAAGCTGCGAATTGTAGCCGTAGCTCAAGCCATGAGTGAACGCATGTCAGGAAAAATGAAAAATGTTCTTCATGGTGCGTGTACCCTCTAATGAAAATGGGTTCTCTGTAATATATTAATTTGTGTAACATTCTCATTCTTCTGGAAATGTGAACTGCATTTAGCCGCAAGCCAAGGGACTTCTGAGTGCAATTGCAATTATTTTCTTTGACCTCATCATCCTTATCAAACACAGAATCAGGAGTGAACAGAGTGTATAATGTTCGTGTTTTTCCTGTTTGATGTGTTTTTTGGCATCTGTCCCTCAGGGCACATGAAGAGATGGAATGACCTTTATAATCCAGTAAGAAAAAACAATCCATTTGACCCAGTGACATTTGAACTTTGAGGTTCGGCAAGCTTTGAGTTAGAATGGATTGTTTTTAATCAAATAAACACATGGGTGCACACACACACATGCACACACACACACACACACACACACACTCACGTGTGTGTGTGTTGGCATGTATCTAGGCATAAATAATTAACATTTGGGCTTTTTAAAATAATGATATTTCACTTCCCCCAACATGTACCACTATAAGACATCATGCAACCAGCTGGCCCAGGTGGTGATATCATGCAGTTATTACAGTCATAACCAAGCATCACACACATGCTTGTGCATACAAACACACACGCACACATGCACACACACACACACACATGCAGACACGCACACAGGCACACATGAACACACACGCACACAGGCACACACGAACACACACGCAAACAAACACACACACACACATATTATGGTAATGGCCAGCAGGGGGATTCAGCATCCAGCTGTGTGGAGTGATTTAGGTATTACTGCCTCTCTGTCTACTTCTCCTACAACCATTCTATTCCATTGACCTGTTACAAAGCCTGATGGACTCCATATCACACTGACCTAGCAAAGACCCAACCAAACTAACAACATTCCTTTATTACTACTATAAAATGACTAGACGGTGGAACAAGTGAAGTACGTGAGATGGTCTTCTAGGCTTATCTTCTAGCGCCCTCTAGAGGAGACATGATGCTCAAGTCCCACACATTTTCACACTTGGCACAGAGGCTACAAACAGTGTAACACAGTGTGGTCCACAAGCTGGATGCAGGTTGCTGAGAGGGAATGAAATCATTGAGAACTTTCTTTTTTCCATTGCCAGTGACAGTAGGAGTGTGAGAAGTGCTCCACAATGAAAGGTCATTGGGCTGTTGTAATGGAGCATAAGTTGAAGCACTGGATCCGATTCTAATGGGGAGAGAGGGTCATAGAGAAAAAGAGAGAGTGAGAGAGAGACGGAGGGGTGTGTGGTTATTTAGGATATTTTCCTGTCATTCTTTTTCATTTGCAGTTTGTGTGTGTGTGTGTGTGTGTGTGTGTGTGTGTGTTCGGGGGGTTTGGTTGGCGGGACACTTGCATATTCCATAAGATAAAAAATAAATGTCGCAAATGATTGCCTACAACAAATGACATAAATCATGCTATAGCATTATTTTAGATCTGTATCATATTATTACATAATTAGTAAAAATGTTTTGTGTTCTTTTTATGGAATTTAGTTAGTCAGCAGTGTAGTTTCAAGAATTGCACCTTCCTGTACCAGTATTCAAGTCGCAAAAGATAATGTGAAAAAGATTGCTAGCAAAACGGGTATTCAGAGTTACCCAAACAGAACTGTGTTTGTGTGTGTGGGGAGGAGAGGTGGCTGTGTTAAGTATAGATTCCCAACATTAGATTAGCTTGGAACAGGGCTAATCCTGATTGACAGTGTAGACGCTGGAGCAGCAGAGACTGCTGAGTCTCTGCACAGAACCTGCACAGAAATGAGATGAGCAGCAGTCATGTGTCATAGCAAATCAACCCCTTAATCCATATAACACAACACAGAAAGTTCATAGACAACACACACACACACACATATCAACTTCTATCTGTATTATTAGTATTTATAAACACCAGGCAGGACCCCAGATGCAGGCTTGCAAAGATGCCCCTGAGACAGCACGCAACAGTGGGATGCAAGATGCTAGCAGAGAGTGCATGAAAGGCCTTAATCAAAAGGCTGCCATAATATGCCATAATAAAACATCTGTGCTGAGTATGGGCAGGAAGTTCCAAGGACTACGTGGGATACACCCCCGAAGGTGGTGGAGAATGGCCAAGCTAAGATCCTGTGGGACTTCAAGATACAGACAGAGAAGATGGTAAAAGCTAAACCACCAGACATAATAGTGATGGATAAACAGCAGAAAAGAGCCATAGTGACGGATGTAGCAATCCCAAGAGATAGCAACATCAGCAACAAGGAACATGAGACGCTAAAAGAAGAGGAAACACTGGCTCTGGTAGCAATCAGAGCACCAGGGGTTTAGGGACGATGACCATCAAACTGGGAGAGTGGCTCCAGCAGATCCCAGGAACAACATCCGAGATCCTCATACAGAAGAGTGCAGTCGATGGAACACTTGGGATACTATGCAGGAAAATGTATATATTGTAAATTCCTGTTCTTTTTTATCAACATTCTTAGAACATAATTACTGTTCTAAGTTTACAACATCTGGTCGAGGTTTTCGTTTATTCAAGATGCATCCTGTAGTGCCATTTCACATTTTTACACTATTTCTTTATTTTGAGTCAAATGTTTCAAATAAAATAATACAATCCACAAGGAAATGAAAACGAGAATTAAATCAAACTTATTGTTTCAGAAAGATTACTACTCATTCACACACCAGGACTCTACATCTTCTGGAGTATTATGCTCACGTTTCTAAACTTTTAAACATTATAATGTATTTCAGTTATGGAAATCAGTTAAACACTATAGGAAGGCCTACAACAGGAATGTACTACAAATACCTTCCTACTCCAGCACCCCTAATCATCCACTCCCAATGGTGGGATATCCCTGAATAACAGTTGAATGCTATATTTGCCTATATTTGCCTCTGTCTTTCAGGAGACTACAATATGAGAGTTACACACTAACATAAAAGATGAATAATGAATTAAGTAAATGCTGCACCGGCTAACATCTACTTTCTTCCCTGTTTTATTACCTGTATTATTATTTATAATATTTGTGAGAAAACATGTGAAAACATGATATGCAGCAAAAACATGATTCACTGACTCATGAACAATGTCAACAAAGCTACACACACACACACACACACACACACACACACACACACACACACACACACACACACACACACACACACATACACACACACAAACACACACAGCAGGTGGGTTTTCTGTGGAGGCAGATGGGTCCAAGTGGGCTCATACAGTGTTTTGTGCACATACATCCCTCCTGCTACCGAAGGCCACCCGAGTGTTTCTTGTGTTTGTGAGTGTGAGGCAAAGGAGTGTGAAAGTGTTTGTGTGGATCAAGATGTAAATGCATGAAATGAAACGTACTGAGGCTATGTTTATTGTCACATATTTTATATCTAGAATGTTGGCCTACCTCCAAGTGAATTTGCACAAAGACCAAACATTTGTGTGGGGTGTTTGTTTGTGCATGTGAATATAGATGTGTGTAGTTCAATGGTGTATACACGTGTACATGTGAGTATGGATGTGTAAGTGTGAAAGATGTGTGTGTGTGTGTGTGTGTGTGAATTATATATTTGTTGGGGGCACATTCATATACTGCCACACTGCTATTCTCTCTGCTACTTTCTGTTTTTCAATTGGCGGAGTGGATTAGGGCCTGTCAGAGAGACTCTGAGAGATCTGGTGAGCCCTGATTGTGATTCTTTTTGTTTCTCTCTCTCTCTCTCTCTCTCTCTCTCTCTCTCTCTCTCTCTCTCTCTCTCTGTGTGTGTGTGTGTGTCTCTTGTCAACACAGTGTGAATAATTTTGATTTTAATTGGTTCGTTGTCATGACATTATCTCTCAACTCTCTCAACCTTCTAAATCACACGCACACACACACAGACAGTTGACACCCCCCATCCTATAGTCCACATTCATTCATGAGAAACAGAAAATTTGAATTTGAAATGTATTGGATTGAATAACATAGATCCTTTTCTTTAGAACCATACACAGCATGGACATGACAATGTTGTGCTAAATGGTGTGATCAAACCCTATCATCATCCTTCCCAGCAAAGCCCTGATCTACTCCTTCTGTAGTGAGCTAAACGCTATAAATAAACTCCCAAACTCCTCCACTGCTCTCTCACCATTCTGAGCAGAGCCTGTGCCAGGCCTGCAATATTATCAACTACATCACAGCTCTGTTTTCTCTCTTCCAAATGTGTAGAGAAAACACACACACACACACACACACGCGCGCGCGCGCGCCCGCACGTACACACACACATACACACACACGCATGCGCACACACACGCGCACGCCCGCACGTACACACACACATACACACACACGCATGCGCACACACACACACACGCGTGCGTGCAATCTGCTCCTGTAGCTCTCATGCCACACCATTGGCAGTGCCTGTAGCAAAGCCTAATCAAGCTAATGCAGGATGCTGCAGTGAGTGTGTGAGCAGAATGAAAGTAAAGGGCAGGAAACAAAGCAGCATCTCCCTCTGCTGTTTATGTGTTTGAGAGTAGCTTCAAAGAGCACTGAATTATTACAAGTAACAGCACCTTCAAGGATCCCAACACAGCCAGCACTGAGGGAGGGAAATCGATGAGGTTTATAAATAGACAGGGAGGAAGCAGGTCCCCACTGATCAGTTCATTCACTAGTGATATTTAATCTAGAGGTTGATTCATATACACAAATGAATATTGATCATCTTTCATATTGTTCACCCCTAACACACACATGCACACGCATGTACATATGCACACACGCACACAAAAATGGTCATATGAAATGTTATACATGACATATATTACAAATCTATTAAAAATAAAATGTAATATATGTTATATTTTATTAATTCTTATAAATGTGACATTTAAAAAAATTGAAATTTATTTGTGTATTTTGTCAATTTACTTTTGGGTATTTGAATCTAAACTATGGGTGTTGGTGTCTGAATGAATGTCTGAATAAGGCTCTGTCTAACTGTGTCAGAGGTGTGGTGTAAGGCTGAAGGGACATGAACATGCTACTGGATTTTGCAAACGTGTGTAGAATTCTCCATGGCAGTAGGGTGCAAGGCAGAATGGAAGTCCTTTCTGGAAGTGAGCTGTTGTAATGTAATACTCTCTCTCTCTCTCTCTCTCTCTCTCTCTCTCTCTCTCTCTCTCTCTCTCTCTCTTCCCTCTTTTTTTACTTTATCTGTATGTGTGTGGCGGGGTGTGGGTGGGAGTGTGGATATATATGAAACCTTTACTAGTACTTTAAAACCTTTATTAGTAATGATTAACTGTGGAACTGCTGGAGAGGTGCTAAAGATCCAATAACCTCTAGACATTAGCTTTCTAACACACGCACACACACGCGTACACATGCACACACGCGCACACATACACGCACACGCACATACACACACACACACACAAACAAACAAAGTAAACATACAAACATAACTGTAAATATAATTCGAATATACATATGCCACTGCAAACAGATAAACATGAAAAAGCCAAAGCAACAGAAGGCGAATAATTTTATAATATTCTAACACGATTAAGGGTGAATGAGACATCTGGTATATATATGTGTGTGTGTGCGTGTGTGTGCGTGTGTGTGTAAACTCAAGTGCTGAACAAGGTTTAAACCTAATTTGGTTCCTGCCTGTCCTGTACACAGACAATAGAATGACGTTAGAGCAGCTGCACTCTATGAGTATCTGTGTTTGTGTGTGTATGTGTGTGTGTGTGTGTTTTCATATGAACATATCCGTTCTTCTCCATTAACCCCTATTTAGGTAACAGTGTAGCTGCAGTGCTCTGTATATTCCTAATTAAATCCTTATTACCTCATATGCACTTCATCATAGTGCACAGTAGTAGCTCTGCAATGACATCACTGCTACATGCTGAGACACTGAAGTACCTATTCATAAACACACCAGCTCTCCTTCCTGAGCTTCCACAGCAGACACACTAGATGATGTGCACTTCACTTGTCTTTAGCTTAAAACTCAACCATTGAGAGATAGAGAGAGCAAATGAGAAAAATGAGAAATACAGACAAAGTGAGAGAGAGCGAGTAACAAAATGTAGACAGTTAATGGCTCCCTGGGTGTTTTAAGGTCAGTCTCAAATAGAGAAACATTAAACGGTGGAGTTTTTGCACTTTTTTGCCTCAGATCAGGGCATGTTTCTAGCTCTTCCCAGCAGGAGCAAGCCAGAAGCAGACTTGACTTGTTTCGGTAAAGGCCTCTAACCTCCTGTGTCAGAGGTTAACCCTAAACATGGACTTGTTTTGTAGACTAGTAAATTGAACTTGGATTTGGTGCCACTGTATCCTCTCTTAATTGACTTAAAACTTAAATAAGAAAGCATGATTGTTTTGCCAGGGCCCTCCGTCTGATAGAGGAAATGCTTCCATTTAGGATAGAAACTGAAACATATGCTCTAATGTATGCGCTGGGGGGATTAAAAAAGTGATTGCTAAAAGTTGCTTCACTATGTTAAATAAAGCAGTTGAACATAACTGTACTGGCACGACATGTTTAACACGCTCTGAGGCAGAGAGATGTTTGGGGTGGGTGGAGAAGCTCTGTATTCTGACAGTCCCTGCAATGCTCCACTGTAATCCTCTTAGCCTGTAAGCGCTGGGCTCTCCCTGCAAACACACCCTAAACCCAGCACAGCATGGGACTATGTGGAAGACCACTTGCACAAACATCGACCGCACAGCTCCTTTTGCCTTTGCTTGCTATAGTTTCAACTGCTCGATGCACTGAAATGCCAAATACAGAGGCTAAAGCTCGAACACATGCGCCATGAACCAGCTGCACCCATTCCGAGGTAAATCAAATACACAGTTGCCAATGTTTAAAAAAGCTTTTTGAGCTTTTTACATTTTATTGATTTATTTTTTTTAAAGAACATGAGGACTTTTTCATTTTTATTTTTTCAGAATGCTAAATAGTAGTAGTCCCAGTAATTTTGTAGTTCCAGTAGTATCGTCATTCAGGTCTCCTTTATCAGGTTTTGGATGGATTGGTAGAAGTTCATATTGACTGGTTATAAACATAGTTCTGATGTAGTCAAGCACAGCGTCTGTCTCTTTGGCCAGTTGGTAATCATAGCCTTTTTATGTGCTCGGGAAACCTTTCTGCATACTACGGATTTCTTTAGCTGGTCCTCCTTGGGAAGTGTGTGGTCCCATTGAGCAGTACAAAGCTTCCCCAGCCATGGCTCTCCCCATGCGCTGCTGCTTAGTTTTCTTCCCCACTACTTTGTCCCATAACGTCTTCAGGTTCTTTCTTTCACACTTTGGGTTTTGGTTTTCACTCTCTAGAGCCTCTCTTTCACTCTTCAGGTGTTGTCTTTCACTCTCTAGAGCCTCTCTTTCACTCTTCAGGTATTGTCTTTCACGCTCTAGAGTCTCTCTTTCACTCTTCAGGTGTTGTCTTTCACTCTCTAGAGCCTCTCTTTCACTCTTCCGGTGTTGTCTTTCACTCTCAAGATTCTCTCTTTCACCCTTCAGGTGTTGTCTTTCTCTCTCTAGAGCCTCTCTTTCACTCTTCAGGTGTTGTCTTTCACTCTCTAGAGCCTCTCTTTCACTCTTCCGGTGTTGTCTTTCACTCTCAAGATTCTCTCTTTCACCCTTCAGGTGTTGTCTTTCACTCTCTAGATCCTCTCTTTCACTCTTCAGGTGCCATCTTTCACTCTGTTCATTTTTTGTCTCCTTCTGCTTCTCCTCCAACTCCTTCCCACTACATTCCTCCTCAAATTTTCCAATTTTAACACAGTGTCGTTTTCTAATTTCCTTCGTATCTACTCTGTCAGGTAGTTCTTGTTGCAATCTACTCATTGCTTTTTGTGTGTTCCTGTCCAACAAAATCTTCGTTTTCTTCTTCGAAGATCTTCTGTGAGAGCAGCAGAACTGCATTTTGCTGCTGCAACCTCCCATTTCTGTCAACAGACTGACCAATTTTACCTTTGTCAAGCAGATTATAAGAATAGCTATTATGACAATGGTTCCATGTGACATCACAGTTTTGGTTTTGTTGACAATTCCATTGTCATCACACAGAATAGAATAGAATAGAATAAACTATTGTGGGCTTGCTTTCTTTTCACTTTAGCCTTAATTAGATTAATTAGATTCATATGTTTGCTTTAGATTTGCCTTTTTACATTTTATTTATACCATGAAAAACAATACAGAAATAATTAAAGAAGTCAAAGCCTTTGTCACAGTCTCTCCAGACATGCCTTTCTCTGGTTGTCAAAAAGACAAAAGAGATGACTGTGGACTACAGAAGGATGCAAATGCCTCACACCCTAATACATACAGTGAAGAGTGAGAACATACACTCTCTTAAAATCACAAACAATCTCTCATGGTCCCTGAGCACTTTTTCCTTAGTGAAGAAAGCTCTGCTTCCTGAGGAGACTGAAGAAGGACAGCATGTCCGTCATCCTGATCTGGTCTGCAACAGCATCATAGAGTGTGTCCCGACCTGCGCCATCGCTGTCTGGTACTGGCACTGCTCCCCCTGCTCTTTTGGATTGTTTAGTTGAATTTAGCAGTCTGCTCTCAAATTTTCTGTGCCTGTTTTCTGGGATTCTGAAATTCAGGCAATGTTTTTGTTGTTCTTCTGCAACACTATTAAAACTCTGAACTCCTCAAACTATTTTACTTCTCTAAGTAAATCTGTCACACATTTGTCTAGTACAGAATTATTAGATTTCTTTCTTTGACCATAAGCAAGATACACACATGTACATATTTCTTTGTGTTTCTCTCTATCGCTCTCCTTTTCTCAGAGAGTTGGATAAGAAATTAAGGACACTTCCTGAGGCAGAGAATGATTGGTCAGTAGTACATTAGAATGGCCCTACATACATTTCATCATTCCATATCTTTTCAGTGGTTATCAAAACCATTTATACACTTTTGCAGTTAAACAATGTTAAGATATTGATTAGTGTTTCAGTCAAATCAGTCTAACTCTGAAAGTATGTGATTACCTTCCATATGAGACGCTATTTAAGACTACACACACATCAGATTTTGCAATGAAAAGATGCACACATGCATACATGATAAAACAAACAAAGGCAAATAGTCAGTGTACACACACACACACACACACACGTTTTAGGCTCCTTTTGTCATTCTGTTTTGAAAGAAGGAGATGGAGGGCGTGTCAGTATGCAGCAGTAGCCATAGTATTGGAACAGATGGGTCAGCATGGTAAGGGCAAACAGAACGTTGGTCAGGGTGTATCACTGGTCTCCATTGCATCTCAGTGATTCAAAATTCAGAACTAAAATATTAGAAAAAACACTCTCAAAGCATAGAGGGCCAAGTGAGTAGTTGCATTAATATCAGAATTTGTATCAAGATATTTTTAAGTGAGAAATTTTTAAGTGAGAAATAAGTTTAGCCCTCATTAAAAATGCTGTAATTTCAACCCTTTGACACTCTTGGAAAAATAAATGTAATATTTTGTTCAAAATATTATTTATTTGGGGAAAAAAGTGATCTGCAGGCACTGCGGATTCTTGCCCTGCTAGAGATGATTAAGAAAAGAGGTTAAATTGATTAGGAATTCTAACCTGCAGTAATAAACAGTATAAATTGATATGAAATGAAATAGGCAGATGCTGACTGTATATGAATTGTATGGGGCAGCAGTGTCTCACAAAGACTGGAGCACAGCAATGATGTCATCATGTCATGGGTGTGAAAAGAAGGTCTCTAGGAAATAGGCTTCGTCAAGGGGCATGGGGGCTGGGGCCAAAAGATAGAGCGCAGGAGACTAATGAATGAAGATGGAGAACCCCTCTGTTCGCTACTGTAATATACACACTAATGAGAGGTAGAGGAGCAAGGACTCTTCATCAGGCCCTCAGCCAGCCTGGCACTAGCTCATCAACAGATGTCTCCCTCTCTGAGAGAGAGAGAGAGAGAGAGAGAGAGAGAGAGGGTCTTATTGAATTATATGCTTTGTTGTCATCTGTGTAGCATTACTACAGATTCTTTTTAACTCAGTCTCTGCAATGTTTGGTTTAGAAGCACAGATGAGGATGTGTTTAATTTGACGTGGTTGGTTTACGTCTCACAAATGTCAATTGACTTCATTAATGTTCCATCTGAAATATTAATGTTCACAGCAGAGACCTCATCAATATTCATCAACCTGGAAACGTTGCACAATCTCCTGTTAAAATTTCATGAGATGGCGTGTCTCTAACATAACATGATTGTGTGTGTGTGTGTGTGTGTGTGTGTGTGTGTAAAGTACATGTCAAGTTCACATGTGTATGTGTATGTATACAGGTTCAGGAAGAAGCTAACGGTTTTGACCTCAGCATAGACTTCACTGGTGCTGACATCATCACCAGCTAAGTGACCTGTTCCTCTCATCCCGGTGTGTGTGTGTGTGTGTGTGTGTGTGTGTGTGTGTGTGTGTGTGTGTGTGTGTGTGCGTGTGTGCGTGTGTGTGATCGGCCCTTACTCATACACATTTCACTTGGCTGACACACAGTGAAAAAAGTGCATTTACAGTCCTCTGTGGTCTCATTGCCAGCCCAGATTTCCAAAACTTATTATATATTTTACATATGTAGTAGTCATTATATATTATTTGAAACTACAATTTTGAACAAAAGACATTTAATTCAGATATCCACATTATTTCATGTCAATAAGTAAATGTTTGGAAAAGTAACATAGTCACACGAGCAGTCCCAACCACTTACAGCTTCCAGCCGAATAAGAGAAGAGCCAATTGTGTCCGACCTGAGCGGGAAGCCTACCCCAGTCTGGGTCTTTCAACTTCTGAACCCCATCTAATTATATCTGCGGCTTCCTCAGGCTGCTGATACTTGACTAGATCCCTATATCTGAGATTTAAACATGGTGTGAATTACAACTGTTACTCTTCAGTATAAAGAAGTGTATGCTATGTGTTGCTGTTGTGCAGCATTGTGTAGTAATATCTAACTGTACATAGTCCTGATATTAATATGCTTGTCATTTCACAGCCGATTTCCCAACATGTCTTCCCAAGGGGTAGAGCTGGGAGAAAGAGAGTCAGGAAGTCTGTGCTGTAACTATAGCTGTGTCTGGAGTGAAAGTGAGGATCCAGACAGCACTCACCTTGACTTATCGGGTAAAGCAGACAGAGAGTGACAGTAAGAGGGAGAGATCAAGGAGCAGTGTGAAGTAGAGGACACCCAGGAGAGTGAGAGAGGAGGCAAGGTGATAGAGCCAGGTTCTCTCTCTCTCTCTCTCTCTCTCTCTCTCTCTCTCCCTCTCCCTCTCGGCCTTACTCTCTCGCTCTTATTTTCTCTGCCACTCCCATTCCTTCTTTTTTGTCTTTGTTGCAAGAGTATACATGGCCTATTGCTATGGAGACAGTCAACCATTACAGGTGATGTGTGTGTGTGTGTGTGTGCGTGCGTGTGTGTGTTGGTCAATGGCATGCTTTCACATACACACACACACACACACCCACACACACACACACACACACACACACACAGTCTGCATAATAAAACACACTTTATTTAAGAGTCCACAATTTGGTAAGGTGACCAGCAATTTTAAAATCCACATTCCGCAGTCTGCATTTCTCAAGCATTGCAGATTATTATTATAATGTTAAGTATACAGACGATCTCTATGCTGCATTAGTTCTGCTGTCCTACTGCAGAGGTACACGTGGTCAAAGTGCTGTGTGTGGGGGTAGAGAGAGAGAGAGTGAGGGAGAGTGGAGAGAGAGAGAGAGAGTGAGGGAGAGTGTAGAGAGAGAGGGTGGGAGTGTTAGAGAACAATAATCAAATACAATAGCGCAATCTAGCCAGAGAGACCAATGAAGACTTTGTCCCTAGGGTGTGGCAGTCACTGCTATAGGTGTGTGTGTGTGTGTGTGTGTGTGTGTGTGTGTGTGTGTGTGTGTTCCTGTCTTGGAGGGGATCGAACACTTCACTTACCATAAGGAGGCAGATGGCGGATTCAGGCATCAGCTGTACAGCCATGCTCCCCTGCTGCTCCCTCCCTCACCCAAACCTTAGACGCACTGCACAGGTAACACCCAGCACCTCCAGCACACTAGCAATGCCCACGAGACCCCCAGCACAGTGGCTCTCCGCCGTAACGTTCAGAAAACGCAAAGTCAAGACTCAGGCAACACCAGCTTCTGGGCTCCAGGCAGAGAGTTGTAGTGCAGCCTGCTCCTATTGTCCAATGCCTTGCAAGCGCTGGCTGAAAGGTCCACGTGCCAGCCCCTTGTCTTGTCGTTCCGCACAGTCTTTCCCTCTTCCGTCAGGACCCCCGGCTGTTCTGTCTGCGCTCTCTCACACACTCCTGCTTCTGTGACATCCAACGGCCAGTTAAAGCTCCCTCCTCCCCTCAGAATGGGTGCTGGGACATGCACACATGCGCGTATGCACACAAACACACACACACACACACACAAACACACACACACACACACACACACACACACACACACACACACACACACACACAAGCACTGGCTCCCCTCCTTCTCTCTCCCCTTCATGCACACTCTCACAGGAATGGTGATAGGACATGGATCGGCTTCTCGGGTGGAGAGGAGGGGCAGCAGAAGCCCATACATCCGCTTGTGTACTTTTCCGCTCCCAAATCCATCGCATCACACTGCTAAAAGCAGGGCAATGAACAAGAGAGAAAGAGGGAGAGGGAGAGAGGAAGAAAGAAGGAAGGAAGAGATCAGTCTCGCCTCCAGACTGCCTCTGAACTCATTTCAAGCTCTGCAAGGCAGAGGCACTGGCAAATACAGACACGAGTGCATACACACTCACACCTCAACCCCCCCCTCCACTGTCTGTACATGAAATGGTTCTTATAGTCTTTTTAACCCCTTGTTTGCTAGCAGAAAGCAAATAGAGCCTATAGGGATAAGAGAGAAAGAGAAAGAATGACACAAAAAATAAGAATGAGATAAAAAGAGATCCAGATACGTGAAGCACATGTTGATGAGGGTTGGACTTGCAGAGGCCACATGGCAGTCACGTTAGAAGTGTTGATGCAGTAACTGCATCTGCAGCTAAACTAATGCTGCGTGCGTGTGTGTGTGTGCATGCGTGCGCGGGTCTGTGTATATGTGTATCTTTTTCCATTCTCCACCAAAAAGAGGTCAGGAGGCAATTGTCTCTCTAGAGATGTAACACACTTTCTGCAAACATATCATCAGATAATGGCAGAACACCTTAAAACACACCAATGCAAATCTGTTTACATATACAGTTGAATCATGAGAAAGATTATGCAAGGTGAGAATTATGATTTTAATGTCCTCTGGTTCTGTGGCTTTTGATACAGCCTGTGTTAACTGAACATGGTTTTTCTTTTCTCCAGGACAATTGTGTCTCAGTTTTATTGCAGCTTAATGGTTTAATGCTTGGTTCCTAATATACATATACATGCATGCACCCATACACACCTTTTTTCCTTGACAAGCTCTTATAGGCCTCTGGACTAATTAATCCCCAAGAAAAGTGAAATGACAAGTATATATACCACAGATTTACCATAGGTGGACTCCAATCAAGTTGTTGTTGAAACAACTGAAGGATGATCAGTGGAAACAAGATGCACCTGAGCTCAATTTTGAGTGTCATGGTAAAGGCTGTGAATACTTATGTTCATGTGATTTTTTATTTTTTTTATTTTTAATATATTTGTTACAATTCCAAACAAACTTTTTTTACTTTGTCATTATGGGGTATTGTGTGTAGAATTTTGAGGGAATTTTTTTAAAATCCAATTTGGAATAAGGCTGAAACATAACAAAATGTGGAAAAATTGTTTGCATACATGGATGTCCTTACTTGAGCAGTCATAATTCATAATCATAATAATTCACTAAAATGATTCATTATAGCTAATGTTTTGAAATAATGAAATCATAGTGTCTGTGATTTCTTTTTTGTGTAAAGTGTCAGACTTTGTTTTTACTAAGATGTTGGGCCCATCAGTACCACCCTAGCTGCTAAGAACTGCTACTTCCTTTACTGAGCCTGTATTCCTCTGTTCACCACACTGCACTCACACTGAGTGCAACACAATTAATGTGTGAAGAATTGTGAGTTTACTAAAATCTAATGGCTTTAGTTCACTCATTACACTTTGATAAATCTAAACTGCAATTTCTTTTTTCTACTGAAAAAGAGATGAGCAATAGCTAATGATTAGTAATAGCTACTCTGCAATCTGAAATGGTTTTTTGTTTGTTTGTTTGGCATACATATTACCTCTTGGATTTTAAAGTTCTTTGAATCACAAAGAAAAACAATACGAGACAGTATTATGCTGCAGTAATTTAATCAAAAGAACAAAATTGATTATTCAGAATAGATTAACAGAGAGGAATTAGGTCAAACCTTCTAATCATGTTTTGTCAAATGTAATACTGTATACATACTACATTAAAATGACAGAAAAAAGAAAAGAAAAGTATAGGAAAATGCACTATTAAATGCACTATTAAATGCACTATTATGAAGTTATGCATATTGGTCAGCATCATCCTCAGTTATAGCCTTCATCTCAGTTGCTGGTTTTTCTTCCTCCACCTTCTGAATTGGTTCCTTCATTGCATCTATTGCCTTCTTCAGATTGAGATTGTCCTTTTCACTCAGTGGGGCCAGTGCTGGGGTAAGGATTGTCTTGATTTGAGTTATTCTTTCCTCACATCTGTTGTGAAACTCCTTCCTGTTTTTTGCTGCAAGGCTGTTGATACCATTTTGGGCAGATTCGCATTCCATCCCTAACTTGTCGATCTCTGCAAGGAACTGAGGTGAGTTTGGATCCATGGTCATCAGTCTTCCCAGAGTACTGACACTGTTCATCAGGTACTGGACAGACACCTCAGTGTAAGTGGTAGACATCATGTTAACCAAATAGGCGTAGGCAGAAGCATTCAGAGCATTAGTGTAGATTTTGTCTTTGACAAACATGCTGTAGGTGTAGTTGTTCTCTACAGCTATTTCAACAGTCTGCTTAAAATTTTTAAGATTTTCACTAAGAGTGGTCTTAACAATGTTTGAAATGATCTGAAAGAAGTGCACCAGTTTCTCCCACTGTTCTTTCACCTGCCCCATGATTTCCAGGCCTTTCGCTAGCACCACAATTCTCTTGTTGAAGTCGATCTCCTTGAGATTATAATGTTTCAGATCACTTACAATTTCAGCAAGGGCTTTTTTCTTCTGATCCAAGTTGTCCATAGTCTTCTCGTTCCGTTCATTTGCAATTTTTAGCTGGGTTTCAGCCATTTGTAGACGTAGATGAGATTGTCTTAAGTGCATCTGGACCACATCTGTATTTGCTGAGTCATAGATTTGCTGTTGACTTGACTTGGGGGGTGCTGTCAAGAAAGATGGCTGATTTGTAAAAGACTTGCTTTTGGAATAAAAGGCCATGGCCCTTACATTCAGTTCGTCAATGGCTTTAATAAGCTCCTCTGTTTTGGCATCATCACATTTCCCCTCTGGAGCATATTTACCTAGCTCTGTTAAAGTGGAGATAGCCTTGTCACAGATGCCTAGTGCCTCGGATTTAATCGGGCATTCAGCTTCTTGCTGTATATCTCTGATGACTTTCTGAAACAGTCCCACCAAATAATCAGACTTTACCGTTTGCTTCTCCTGATCATACACCTCAGGCCAATTTATTTCCTTACCTTTGCAAAGTTCTTCCATTTTCTCAACCATTAGTAGAATTGTTATAGATTTAGAAAATATGTTACTTATTGCCACCATTTCATCCACGTTACTCTTCATTCCAGTGGCCATGTTACTGTGGCTTTCAGGAGTGCCTTTTAAGTCTTTGATCACATTTGTTATGGCTTTCAGTGTAATAGTGCCAGCGTGGAGATAGGTTTGGATATTTTGTCCTGGAAGAAATCCTGTTGCAAACCCACAGGCTATTGATATTGCTTGCTCTGACATACTTGATATTAGCTTCAGGCCAAAAAGGCCCCATCCACTTGGCAAATCTTTCATTGCTTGCTGGTAGGCCCTTCTGTCCTCAGCTAATCTTTCATTAGCCAGATTGAAAGCAGCCTCGGCCCTGTCGCTTGCCTCCTTAGCTTCAGCCCGTTTAATCTTTGCTATCTCAATGTTTTTCTTGATTTCTTCCATCTCCTCATCATGACTCTGTCTTGCATTCACCAAAGCCTCCACCAGTTCTTGCATCAGCTTGATGATATCTGAGAATTGTTTCTCAGTCATGATGGCCAGGTTTAAGCATTCTGATGATATGTGCGCAATGTTCTGAAGCTCAGCTGGTAAGAAGGCTTGGACAAGACCATCATCCTCCTGTATTATGAGCCCAACTGAGTTTTTGATGTACTCTGGAACCTGTCCGGTGTACATACGAATTTGGTCCATGTTCTTGTGAGCAACATTAAAGGCTTGCCAGCAACCATTACACACTTGAAAGAGGCAGGCCCTAAAAGAATTGGGGTATCTGATGAATTTGAACCCGTCTTTTGGTGGATTTTTATTGATGGAGAAGTCATCTGCAGCAGAAATGCGTACCAGCTGAGCCAGTAAATCGATGGAGACGGGTGCCGGCAATAGATACTGCTCCCAGTTAGCATAGGGCTGCATCAGCAGCATGATGTCATTTCTGTAATCCTGTGCTTTGGTGAAACTCTTAGTAGCTTGGTTGAGCTTTGACAGCGCCATTGTTTTCCCTAAAATAGAGTAAGGCAGAACATTTGTATAACATAAAGCCATAATAAGACAATCAGGAGATTCAGCATTTATTATTTCTGTACTATAAAGCAGTTAGCACTAACAACAACAGCACCTGCAGTGTTTCATCCACTAAACAATTTCAGATTAGAACACATCATAAGTTACATGTGGTTGCTTAGTAGTTTTTTTTTCCTTCACAACAAGTGAAGTAAAATTAGTAGAAAGCAGAAAATAATACTATTTTAACTACCCACCATTTTACAAAATTAATACTCTTTGATTGATGAGCATTTAAATGCTTTTTTTCATAAACATTGTTTTTTCATAAACTTCATTATGGTGTAGACTTCAACAAATTCACTATACAGTATATTTCATAAAAAAGTTGATGAATGTAAACAGAAATTCATATTATGCAAATATAAACTCACAGAAATCTGTAGAGGATAGAATAGAACGGTTTGTACCTGAAGTACTGTGGATACCTCTTGAAGAAGTGAGTAGTTGAAGTAGTAGCCTGCCAGAGTAGATGCTGTTCTACTCCAAAACAACAACTTTTATGTCATCCTTTCATATTTGTCAGCAAAACAATATAACTGTGTCCTGCAAAAATATGCAGTCTGAGTTGTAATTCTGAATTCTACAGAACAGCTTTACTTCCTAAAACTACTGAAATTTCTTTGTTTTTCGTGTCTTTATTTGGATCCCCATTAGCTGAGGTAGCAGCTGCTCTTCCTGGGCTCCACCAACAAAACTGTGTACTCCCATGATCATAGTTGGTAACTTGTTCCATACTGTGGTGACCAAGACAATACAGATCTGCACGCTGCATCTGTTTTGGGTTTTGGTTTAACTAACCTGCCTGGCAGTGTGACTATGTTGAGCTCTCGCATAATTTATATTGTGTTTACTATCACAGATATTCCTAAATATGCCCATTAGACCGCAGGCCAGCCTCTCCTGAGCTCTGAGCCATGAGAGAGGCATGCTCGCTCTCCTTACTGACAGGGCAGTGTGAGGCTTGCAGATTCATTCTCAGCTAACCAGAGCTTAGACAGCTCTTTCCTGACAGCTCCCCTGGGAAACACCACAATGAAAGCATCTAGGGGAGGAGAAACTGCTGTTTTACCATAGACTAAACCCATATATACTTTGTTTTGTTAATAACAAATGCCACAGTAAAGTCAAGTAATATGATTCCGACCATCATTTTCTTGTAAAAATATCTTGTCGATCATTTTTGTCAGTGCTGTGCACGTAGAATGATTTGCTTTATAGGCATGCTTGAAATCTACGATTCATTAAGTGAAAAATAGTAGATTATCTGCTCAAGAACAACTTTTTCCATTAGGTTGCTCAATACAAAATAAACTAATTCCAGGCAAAACGCACCATTCTAAATTTGATAATAATAGCCCAGAAGTAACACCAGCAACCTTTGAAAGGATGATCAATACACTGTTTGATAATAATAATAATAATAATATTAATAATAATAATAATAATAATAATAATAATAATAATAATAAGAAGAAGAAGAAGAAGAAGAAGAAGAAGAAGAAGAAGAAAAAGAATTTTATTCTAATTAGGAAATTACGTGCATTTCTTGTTACCCAATGGCACTTTACAAGATCATACAATATAAAAAAGGTCAAATAAAATATAAAGAAGATTCAAATATATAAATAAGATAACAGGAGGGAGTAAAACTGGTTAAAAAAAAATAGACATAATATTGATGCAAGTGCATACTATAGTAACCAATTAAAGGTTGAAATGATCTCAGACAAAGAGATGAGTTATGAACTTCTTGTAAATAAGCAGCTGGAGGAAGAAGCCTTGGGTCTGCAGCTTTAGAAATGCCAATAGTGCAGAGTGTGACGTGAGGGACAGAGAGCAGATGAGTGTCAGAGGGATGGAGACAGAGTGAAGGAAAAGACATATGAGGAACAGCAGAAAGGGATGGACAGGTCAGACCATGACGGCAAAAACTACGAGAAGGATTTTGTACTGCACACAGCCACGAACAGGAACCCAGTGTAAATGTTTGAGTGTAGTAGTTATATGTTCCCTTAAGCTGGTGTGTGTAAGAACTCCAGCAGCCATTTTCTGAATGTTCTGCAGCTTCTTTAACCCACAGACAGGAAGCCCATAAAGAACAACACTGCAGCAGTCTAATCAACATCGCACAGCACTGTATTAGCCTAATCAGCATCACACAGTGCTGCAGTAGTCTAACTGGTATCATACAGAACTGCAGTAGTCTAGCGGGCATCACACAGCACTTCAGTAGTCTAATTAGCATCACAGAGTACTTCAGTAGTCTAATTAGCATCACACAGTGCTGCAGTAGTATAATCATCATCAAAAATGCATAAATAAGAAACCTTGTATCAAAATTTGCATGCCTATATCCTTACACATAGATATATTTGCTGACTATTACGCCATTGTAACATTTTTTAAACAAATTAATTGCAATAACTAAACAATTGAATGATTTAAATTTAATGTCTCTTATACAATCATAAAGCTGACTAAGGCTGACAACTAATCAATAGGAGAACTTCTACCTTAAAGGATTAGTGTGACGGTTGAGTCTAAGGCATTGTGGGAATTGGAGAAATAATTGAATCATGTAGGTGTAACATAATGAAGAGAGGATAGCTTAATAAAACATAGAAGGCTAAGGTTAGTCTAATTTTAATTGGCCCAGGCCATTCACTAGCACTAAATGACTAAATAGGGATGTTGTGCCCTCTAGTGGGTGATTCAGAGATAATTATGCAACAAAAATACTTGTGAAGTCTGGTATGCTTTATCATTAAAGTTGCTATAAGATCTTTTTTGGAAACACTTTGACTAAACTGTTTTATTTGTTTGTAGCTACCAATAAACCTCTCTTGTAGGAGGATATATTCTGTATCTGTTCATTCTATGTGTACATTCAGCACATGGAATCTGCCAACATCCATTCCTGCATGTTCTTTCAGGATCAAGGCCTCTGGAATGGTGACTGATGTAGCAGAGCACCTAGGCAACTTTCAGTATGTGATAAAAATGAAAAATAATATTGAACAAGCTGGTATGCATGCACACATGTGCACACACAAGCAGACCTTTCTTAACCTCTTCTCTTGCCAACCCCAGTTCACCTGTTTCTTACAGTTTATGGAAGTTACTGTTTCTCCCTTCAATGTTCCTGTTATTTTTTTTAAATGTTGCTTCTGAGGAACTCACACAAATTTCCCCCAATCAGATATGCTGAGCAGAGGTGGTGTTTGTCCTATTCAGCAGCTTCTTCATGTGTATTGTGGGCCCTGTGTGTGTGTGTATGTGTGTGTGTGTGTGTGTGTGTGTGTGTGTGTGTGTGTGTGTGTGTGTGTGTGTGTGTGTGTGTGTGTGTGTGTGTGGAGCCCAGAGAAGGGAGCTGCTCTTGGAGAGGACCTTCTCCAGTGGGTACTGAGCAAAAGCGCTAATCCCCTTCATTGTGAAGTAGAGCCTCCACAGAGGGTCATAGCAATACAGGCCTGACACAGAGCTTGGGCTTCTATGTCATACACATGTCCACATATTCACCTTCAAGCTTACTGAGAGAGGCTTTCCTGCCTTCGCAAACAGTAGTCTCATTCATTATGAGAGAATACTTCTACTGGGAGTGCCTTAACTCTAGAACACTATATATTCAAATAAAAGACACATTTGTTACATATGTTTAATGTTCATAGGAATGATTATTTGTGACTTAATATTTTAATTTCAAAGAGCTGGACAAAGACTTTGAGTTCCTCTGAACAGTACATGGAGATCAGATTACATCTCAGTAAGATGCATGATGAGATCTTGTACTGCAGCTTTTGTTTATTGTAGTTTTCCATGGAATGACCATGAGATTTGCACTAAATAGATGCCAGTCAGTTCAGTCAGCAATATATATTGCTAAAAAGATTCCCCTGTGTTCTAACAGGCAAAACCTGTATGTCTTGGTTGGATGTAATCATTGAATGTGTTGGATGTAATCATTGAATTAGAACTGAAATTTAATTAATTAGTAAGATGCACAAAATATGGTTGTTTTTGATTGTGTAATGTTTTCCTTTTCCACATATGCCTTTCAGCACTTTAGTTCTGTTTAGTGGTTTATATTTCAGTGGAAACAGGTCCTTACATATTCCGCAGAAAGCAAAAAATAAAAACAACTAAACAACTACCAACTAATAAAGATGTCAAGTTGAACATGGAAAGTCTTGTTTTGTTTATTCATTTGTTGTTGTGGTTTCTCTTTATGCCGTTCTGTTGATTTGTATCCACTTCATGGCAGGTTGAAAATGATTTGATTCTGTGAGACATTTGGAGGAAGTGCAAGTACAGAAAAAAGCATGTAACTGAAGCATGACATTCTTTAATAGGCTGTATCACTTTTTCTTCTGTGAGTCTGTGAGGACCTCATAAAGCATGGCTTGTGGCAAGTGGGTTAGTACAAGGGTAAATATGGGATAGGAGTGTCAGACGAGAGGCTGATGCCTCTTGCCATGAAGCAGACCCTCCAGCAGATCAGAGTGCTCCTGGACTGGGACAGTGGTCTGATCTCCTTTGATCCTCTCAACAACAGATATGTGCACACCTTCAGACAAACATTCACCAAGCAAGCCTATCCATACTTCTATAATGTTTGTCCTGCTATGAGGGTGTTACCAGAATAGGCTGCAACCACTAAGGACATTATGCTAGTGTAATGGAAAAAAGGAACCTAGTCTATTGAAAATGAACACATTTCTACTTGATCATCATTTCAACAAGGGTGCACCGTGAGATAACATTTATTATGGTAATTATGGATGGCCTTTTCACACTTGGCCAAAGTTTTTGCTTTCGGCTCAGTTTTCCATTGCTCTGAGGTTGTCTGCTTGAAGGATTCAAACCTAGTTTAAAGGTAATCAGACTTTCTTTTGTTTCCTGTGATCATATACCTTCAATCATTTAATGTGATAATGTTATTTCTATTTAGGAGTTATTTTCCTTGTGCACGCAGATGCATGCAATTGAGAAACCATTGTTTAGTGACAAGAATGAAATTTGTTGGCAACTTGCTGGATTTTCATTTATTTGCAATTTTCCTCAGAACTGTTGTGAGAATACACACTCCCTGATAAACAAATATAAAAGGTTTATTGTAGATATTTCCTGTCCACTAGACACCTCCAATGTTTGCTGTCTAGCAAATGTCAGCTGGGTTTACTAGTTTCTGGGAAAACCCATATCACCTTCATGGTAACCTTTATAATCTCTGGACCTTTAGCTTTGCTGTTGGTTTTCTCAAATACCCCAATATGGTGTTATGTAGCATTAATGCATGCTTTAAAATCTTCTAAGCCAAGTGAAAAGCACTCAGGTATTTACTCTTAAGTGCTGGTCATACTGCTGTTTTACTGTGATGTTTTCAATGTTGTGTAATTACTGAATAGGGCTTAAATAAAACCATTGTCATTGTAAGAAGGCTCAACAGCAGTACTCATCTACTGAAAAAACAAGATGTGGGTTAAGATGAATCTACTTCCCTTTTCATGTACACTGAAAAACATCAGTTTTTCAAATGCTAGGATATATTTTGTCTACAAACACATTTCTATTTATTCTATTTCTTATCTTTTATAGCATCAAGGGTTCTTTGGAAGTTCAGCAGAAAATGGAAGAGAGGAAGCTGTGTGTGAGTGAATGCTTGTGTGTAATGCCATTTTCTATGTTGAGTGTATCTCTTTGATGTACTCTGGAGAGCTGAAGTTTGAGAAGAGGACCATGTCTGCTCAGGTGGAGGGGGGTGTTCATGGCCTGCACTCGTAAGTCTTCGTCCTCTCTGCTCACTAAACTCCTACTACCGAATCCATCATGCTCAGTGGCTCTTTTAGGGAACACTCCACCAACTGTCAAGCAGTGCCACAAAAGCACTCAGGGACTGGAAAATAACCTGTGTGTGTCTGTTCTCACAGTTTGCAGGCACAGTGTTATGAATAATAATACACAGTAATAGACCCCTGCTGATCTCCACTGAAATCTGAATGGACATGAAGCTGACAATTTATTTATGAATAATTAATTCAGATAAATTGTGGGTTTCTAATAGATAACAGGGTCATGACATAATGAGTAATGCCTCTATAGATTTCTATTCATGTCTTCAAGTAATTCATGTACATACATTGAATTGAAATAAAACTGGCTTTGGCATGACTGGACAGAGCATTGTAATGTAAACGTCAGTACTATGCACATTTTGCAGTGTGGACTTTTATAAACTCATCAGCTCTGTGCATACATAGACTGTAGAGCTCTGTATTGAATTGTGGATGAGCATATTAAAACCACAAGGGGGAGCTTCTAGAAAATGGATAGCACACACACACACACACACACACACACACACACACACACACACACACACACACACACACACACACACAGAGAGAGTGAGAGAGAGAAAGAGAGAGAGAGAGAGAGAGAGCGCTGAAAAGAGAAGATGAAACAGAGCTGTTTAATGTTCAACAAATGGAAAAAAGAATAAAATTATGAAAATCAGTAGAACTATTAGCAAAGTTGAAACTAGTTAATATTTAGTGACAGTACTTGTGGTAGCCTTTTTAACAAAGTGTACTTAAAATCAGACATTAGCACACAAAAACATTAATGCATTAAGATAAATCCTTTATGCAAATGCAGTTGTTTCTTAAAGATTGTTTCTTTTAGAAATATAAGTTCTTATCACACCTGTATTAGAATATGAGCCCAGGAGAGTAACCCTAGAACACTAGGAACATTTATGTTACAATTTCCTTGCAAAATCACAAGCCTGATGTGAATATTAAAATAAGAACAACAAATAGATACACCTGTTATCATTTTATTATCCATCTTCACATAATATAGGGAAGGTGCATATGTGCTCATTTCTCCTTTGTTAAAAAAGCACTGACATTTTGCTGCATCAAACATTTGTGTGCCATGCATTTAGTGTGTAGCATAACAACAAACAAATTCTGCAAACTCCTACTTTATGAGCATTAAAGGCGGTTGGGCAGAGTGTTGAGTGAAGCTTCAGAGCTTGACTGTAACCTTGCTATATTTCAATGGCAATGAGGGCAGTACAGGTAGTGACTAAGAGGCTTTCCTTCCCAATCCCTCTCCAACTGTCACAAGCACTCTGTCACCTGCAGATGAAGTCATTCACAGGAACCTTAGCAACACATTGTCCTACTTGTGTGTGTGTGTGTGTTTGTGTGTGTGTGTGGGGGGGGGGGGGGTGTAGGTGCATGTTAATGCAAGAAGTATGACACTTTTTTGGCACAATTACGTATGCAAAAAGAAACAACACAAAGTCTGGAATATTAAATAGAAAGCAGATGGTACTAATATTTAAACTGGACTAATATTTAGGATGAACTGAATTCATCGTCAGGTAATCAACATATACAGTAGGTAGTTTTTCTCTCGAAGGTTTAAGGACAACAGCCACTTTTTAATCCTAAAGTAGGAAGATGAATGCACATTAGAGGAAGTAGAACAAGTGTCACTGTCACTTTGACCCTCAAAGACATGTTCACACACACACACACACACACACACACACACACACACACACACACACACACAAACACACACACACACACACACACTAATCAGAAGGCAACTGTTTTATGGGATAGACTAATCTCTATGATGTCAGAAGAATAAATACAAGTCTCAGCTGTTGATACTTTAAGGAGAATTAGTTTCTTGAATACCTATTTAAAATTTAGTTTGAATTTTTAATGGAGTGTATACTAGTTTGTACAGGTGAAGAGTACATGCTAGCCTGTCTAATGCTACTGCTGTAGAGGCTGGCAGTGTCTCTTGGGAAAAACCCTCACAACCATCACAAACTCTAGGGCTTGACTTTATTTGTCTCTTTGGGCAAAAGCTGTTTCCATGACCTGCTCACACATATACACACTTGCATGCCAAACAACCCAATGCCAACACACACAGTCCCATATTTGCACCCCCCCCCACCCCAACACACACACACATAAAGATATCTACAAATACAAATTTTGTTTATACATAAACCTTTCTTACACATGACGTAGAAATGAGGAACTACTATACCTTAGAGATATCACTAAGCAGATAACTCCACCTGTGCCCTCCCTTGTCCTTCTTTCCTTTGTTACCCAGCATGCACCTCAGTTCCCCCTCCCCACTACTCCACCCTCTCACTCCCTCTCACACACAAAAGACACACACACACACACACGCACGCACACACTCTCACTCTTAATGCTGCAATCCTCCTTATGAAAGGATGCTCTTCTGTCAGCAACAGAACTAAGCTGGAAAGAGACAGAGCCAGAGAAACATATGTCCTCTTGCAGTCCATAGAAATTAGTGATTTGTATTCTTTCAAGCCCTGCACCCTGCTATGCCGTTGGTTCCGGGTGTGGAAGCTGTCACTTTCCAGTGCTGAAGTAGCAACTTCATCTCTTCTCATCCTTGAAGACAGCAGATGTTTCCACAACCAGGTTGTCTCTGACAACACTCCAGACAGCACTTTAGAGAAAACAGTAGTCCAATGGCAGCAGACAGGCCTTTTTAGGGATCACCACTTACAGAGTCTTATCAAGTAGCTTTATTTTGTTTGGGACAAAGCCTCTATCAGAGCCGTATTTCATTCTACCTGATTCAGCTGCTGCTTGTATGATGCATGTTGGATGAATCTCTTACTCTGCTCCTCAGCTAAGAGAAAGCTCTCCATCTCGATCTGAGGAACAAACTTGGATTGTGTGCGTGGTTCCAGCACAACCACTGGTGAATGCGCACGCAGTGTCCCAGGAGCCGCTCTGTGGTGCAGGTGGAGAGGGGAGGTGGGCGGAGGCCCGGGGCGTCAGCTCACGCAGGGTTGTAGAGGAGGATTGGAGTACTGGACATCGCTTACATGGAGGGCCATGTCTATGAGCACTTTGCCAATGGCAAGCACGACAGCTACCAGATCGACTACCGCCTCATTGTGGGCGACACAGAGCCAGCCAGATTGCAGCTGTCGCCTCGCGACCCTGAGCACCAGGGGCCATTTGGCCACAACACATCTCATGGGCATGAGACTGCAGCTCAGCGCTACAGCGCCACGCGCATCCAGGCTGGCTACGAACCAGAGAGGTGAGACTCCTACGGTTTCAAAAGAGTGCTGATCAGCAAAATTAACCATGTTTGCATCACTAGGTTAACGTTAGTGTCACTAAACAAGTTCATTAGGAGTGGACTTTATTTTTCTTTTGGATTGTGTACTTTTAAACTGTTGCTCAGATTGGGTTGGGTTCTCAGTGATGTGCAATTTTAGCCCAATTCCATATTGTTTGTCTGAGAAGAACACATTCCTTTCGGGGATTATCATCACATAAAATAGACCTATACATTTACAGTCTCTACAGAGAAATACAGTCATGTCATAGTATAATAAAATAGTATAATAAAATGTCATAGTATAATAAAATAGTGACGTTTACTCATTTATAATGTCCAGCACTACTCAAATATAACTGCTTGCCTTCTTTGCCCATCATATTAACATTCCCATGTCAGCAGAGTAAAAATGACCATAAATCTGATTAAGAATTATATTATCAAGACCGATATAATCTGTGTTGTAGAACAGATATGAAAACATTTTGCCATAGCAATGCTCAAAAGCATCACATTCCATTTGTTTTACAGACCCATATTTCTGTACATTTCAATTTACAGAATGGACTAAATTAACTTCCAGGTGTTTAAAGCTCAGTTGGGGGCTGTGTCAGATCCTTTGTGAATAACATAAAGTTGAATATTGGGCAGCCTGACCACGGCTTCAAAACGATTGTATGGATTTGCTACATCACCAGTCCTCCTTTTATAAGCAAGATGATTATTTCAACCCAAGTCAAAAACATTTTTGTCTCATCCAAACGGAAATTTCACACCTGAACTGGGCTGGCCAGCTAATAGCGTGGACAGTAAAACAAAGGCGCATCGCCCGTCTGTTCTCTCTCACTTCACATCCAAATCCAACTGAAACGCACTATCAGTATTTCAGTTCCATGCCGGAGCTGAGAGACGTGAGCGCCCTTAAAATGTCCCGTCGTCATCCACCACGTTGAGAGGATGAGAGTTTTCTCAAACTGAGCAGGTCGAGTCTTTAAAATGTGTAAACTCCAACTGTGATTCTGGGTGATTTAGCTAAGGGCTAGACTTTCGCTTGACTTTGAGAGATGCCACAGAGGCTAGTCTGTAACGGTCGCAGATGAAGACCAGCTGTGTTCCTTGACGTCGTTTTTTGTTGTCTGAAGTACGCGACGCTATCGTCTTGTGAGTAACCCGAGAAGCGGGATTTTCATTCACATTCACTAAGAATAAAGCATCATTGTTCAGTCTTGGAAGTATATCACACTAAATCCGTGTGTACTACTTGAGTACGATAATGACGGTTATTGTTTGCATGCTGCGAATGCGAGACATCGGCTCTCCCGAATAAAAGGATAGCACGTCGAAATGGAGAAAGGGCAAAGCGTAACGAATAGAAATAGCTTTAGCATCCTCGGCCAACACCCACTGGATAAATATTTCGATCCGCGGATCAGTAAAACGCTTACGTTTTAACTCTGTTTACATGAGAGCACAGACAGAATAGCCTTTCTTTAGCGTACATCTACTTCTGATGTGACTTGTATTTGCTAGGTTGTTAGTATAATGTATTTTTAGTATCAGCTATTTCTTTATTAATTATTTGTATAACACACTTGTAAGGTTACAATCCCACTAAAATAAGGCTTTGATGTTTTTATAGTATTCATAAATTTAAAAAAGAAAATTAGTTTCTTTTAGGTATTGTGTGTGTGTGTGTTGTGGGTAGAAGGGGGCATAATATCTTAAATGGGGCAGCAATTAGCTCAATAAAATCCCATGAATCTCTCTCTGTCTCTTTCTCTCTCTGTGTGTGTGTGTGTGTGTGTGTGTGTGTGTGTGTGTGTGTGCAGTATGGCTGACTACCTGATCAGTGGGGGTACAGGCTATGTGCCTGAAGATGGGCTCACTGCCCAGCAGCTTTTTGCTATCGGAGATGGTCTCAAATACAGACTTGGAGATCATGACCTCTCTTGTTCTGCTTTTCAAGTAGGGCAGTGCAAATAGCTTTCTTTGATGTTATCAAAGATGTGAAGATGTATCCCTAGGCACTATCTAGCTGAGCAGTGGTCTCTGTCTATTTCTGCCCACTAGGCCGCCATCTTTAATCTCTGTAATGGAGGCTTTATCTGCACTAGATCCCACACTAGAGGACACTCTCAACTGTGGCCTTATGATTGTCGTACTGCTGGGATGCTCTCTCTCTCACACACGGATGTTCGCATACGCTGCTCTATTTTGTTTACAGTTAGGCTTCCTTTGGCTGCCTCTCTGTCTCCCGTGTCCTCTCAAGCAGTGGTGGGACATTAATGCCACTTTAATGGATAGGCTGTGACATGACGCATGCTTAAGAACATTAACACGACATCATTGGACAACATACTCTTAGGTAGATTAACTTATTCCATACTCCAGAATATGCGCTCAACTCTGCAAATCAAGCAGGTATGTTCAATTCTTGCTACTGGGACATGAAGTTTGAAGTTGAAATTGACCTCACATGTATGCACACAAAGTGTCCGAGCTTCTGCTAGTCGCAGGTGGCTATGGGAGCAATCATCAGTCATGTCTCATAGTTCTATCAGCATGGGTGTGTGGAGCTCCCCACGGTCATTTGGTATATGATGCACTAACTGATACGAGAATGTGAGGGTGTAGCATGTATGTCTCAGTGAACTAATTGGTATATATTTTTTTATTTGGCTTGTTTTTCTTTGTTTGTTTGTTCTGTGGTCTTTGATTCAGTGATTTTCTGATCCTGCCTGGCTTCATTGACTTTACCTCAGATGAAGTGGTGAGTACTTTTGCAAAATGCACCAAAACAGCTCAGCAGGTTTCCTGACATGCCCCATAAGGGCTTACCAGTGTGTGTGTTTCAGTAAATACAGCACATCTAGTAATGATTTAGTGGAGGGGGCGGGATCTTCCTAATTAATTAGGGAGCTGGCGGTCTCCTCTACCTTCAGTGAGATGGAGGAGCTGAGTCAGTTGCCATGTAGTGCGAACACGACTACAACAGAGGGTGGAGTGTGGCATACTGTAAGAGAGGGATGAAGGAGTGCAAATAAGATGTGCAAAATAGGTGGTGTTGGCATCCCAGGTGCATAGGGTGTGTTGTCACAGGCAGAGAGGCTGAGGGGTGTGTGGGTGTGTGTGTGTATGACAGTGTGAGGGAGGCGCAAACCAAAATTCCCATGTGTAATGGATATGGGATAGTATATATTGTGGTATTTATATTTGGTGTTACATTTTGTGTGTGTGTGTGTGTGTGTGTGTGTGTGCTAGAATGTGGGAGAGAACGTAGGATGTTTTTGTCTGTCTTACCACAGGGAGGTTAAACTGATGCCCTGCTTATAAAAACAGCAATATTTGTGCTTTGAATGAGCACATCCAAGTCACTTGAAGTCAAATTAATAATGGGATAGAGATGTGTGCATATGTGAAAGCTGTCCAAAGTAACACCCCAAACTGTTCTTATCTTTGTGCAATGCATAGTCTGTATGAAAATACAAGCATGAACATAAACAAAGATAATTGTTCTGTAGAACATTGGTTCCTTTCTGTTACCATTTGCGTCTGTCATTCAGGATCTGACCTCTGCTCTGACCCGGAAGATAACCCTGAAGACGCCGCTTATTTCCTCCCCCATGGGTACTGTGACTGAATCCTCCATGGCCATCGCTATGGCTGTGAGTATCCCCCACACACTGAAAACCATGAAGTCCTGTTGCTTTTCCATTTAGCTTTCTGTGATTTTGTATTACAGCTCATGGGCGGTATTGGGATCATCCATCACAATTGCACCCCAGAGTTCCAAGCAAATGAAGTCCGGAAAGTTAAGGTGTCAAACTTTCAGTGAATTGTCTTAATAGGAATATAATGAACAACACGTTGAACATGCAGATTTACACACAAGCTTCCCTGAGGCCTCTCATCAGCAGAGCAATATATGGTGTCATGGCAGAAATTCGAGCAGGGCTTCATCACGGATCCGGTGGTGATGAGTCCACAGCACACGGTCGGAGATGTGTTTGAGGCCAAGGTGCGACACGGCTTCTCTGGAATCCCTGTCACCGAAACGGCAAGATGGGCAGCAAGCTTGTGGGAATCGTGACGTCACGAGACATTGACTTCCTCTCAGAGAAGGACTATGACCGGCTGTTGGAGGAGGTTTGTGATTCATCTTTGATTGTACATACAATATACAAAAGGTTTTTAAAAACACAAATGAATCACATATGACATACAATGCTTAAAAATATAGGTGGAATAGAACTATCATGTAATTGTGATATTTCTGTAAGTGTCAGTGTGTCAAAGAGGGCAATATATATATACACATTTTTTATTTATATATATATATATATATATATATATATAATTACACACACACACACACACACATATATATAAAGTGTGTGTGTGTATAAAATCACATTCTTTAAACTCACATCTTTTTGTGATTTATTGTGATATTTGCCAGGCAATGACAAAGAGGGAAGATTTAGTGGTTGCACCAGCAGGTGTTTCACTCAAAGAGGCCAATGACATCCTGCAGTGCAGCAAAAAAAGGTCTGATTCTTCATCTTTTCAGCTTGAGAAGTGAAACTGCTTCTAAAGGACTTTGAAAGGTTATTTTCACTTCTCCACTTCTTCTCTGAGTAACGGGTCGGTCGTGGGGACGCTTGTTGATTGCAGGTAAACTGCCCATTGTGAACGACAGTGATGAGCTGGTGGCTATAATTGCTCGCACTGATCTGAAGAAGAACAGAGACTACCCTCTGGCCTCTAAAGACTCCCGCAAACAGCTGCTGTGTGGCGCTGCCATCGTTACCCGTGAGGATGACAAGTACCGGCTGGACCTGCTCGTGCAGGCAGGAGTGGACGTGGTGGTGCTGGTAGGTCTTAAGGTCCTAAAGGGAGTGGGATTAGGCTCCATCCTGAGTATGGTGCCTGAATCAAATGACAAACTATTTTTGCTATGAGGCTGTGTAACACAGGACTGTGATTGGACATAGTGAATTTGGTCTGAAGGCTGTGTCTATTGTTTTAGGACTCATCTCAGGGAAACTCAGTGTTTCAGATCAGCATGATTAACTACATTAAACAGAAGTATCCTGAGCTCCAGGTGGTGGGGGGGAATGGTGAGTCACAGTTCTCACATTTGCTTGTTCTGTAAACTGAGAGGGTTGAGGTAGGTAAGAATTGATGGTGTTTGGTTCTTTTCATTTGTTGCTGTGTTCACTTTCATCCTTCTTCTCTCTCGCTCTGTCTCTGTGTATGTCTGTGTAGTAGTGACAGCTGGTCAGACGAAGAATTTGTTTGATGATGGTGTGGATGCTCTTAGAGTGGGGATGGGCTATGTTTGATAAGACATCGTATACCACAAAATTGTTTAAATTCATCGTGAACTGTAGCCAGCGTGCAAAGTTGAGTTTGCATCAGTCTGTTTAAATCCGAACAGATTGTGGTGGCTATTTTGTGGCAGTCTGCCCGTATGACAGAGATGTGTTCTGCTTTATTAAACAGAAACAGAAGGTCCGCTCCCCTCTCTTCCTCTGTCTCTCATTTTCTCAGCATTTCTGCCCATGACGAGTTTATATTGTTCTTCACTCACCCAATTTATCTAGCGTCCCATTCACTCACTCGGCAATCTTTATTTAGATTTTTTTTTCACCATAACTGTGACAATTCTATCCATCTCTCCTTCAGTGCTTGTCTCCTTTCCCCACCTCCCGCTCTCTCATTCTCTCCATGTCTTCCCTCAGAGCTGCCGAGGCTGCCTCGATCTGTGGCGGGACACACCGCACCTGCTCTCCCACTGTCCCGCTAGCCCTCTGATTGCTTAGCCAGAACAGGCGCAGGTGCCACAGCTTCGGCGGGACGGTCTTCCTTCCGCGGGCCTCCGTGCCTGTGGGACTGCCGGCGCGCTCCTTGGAGACTCATTGTTGCTAGGTGGCTTGAAAAGAGAGGGAGAGAGGTTTCAGTAGCGGTGGGGACGGGGGTGGACCTGACCTCTGTGCTCAACTCTCAGCTGCTTGGCTAAAGCAGAATGCTAATTGATGCTCATTACATTTAACCATCCTGTCACGTCCCATCGGGAGGCAGGTCAGCTGTGATCGGGACAATATGGCGATTTATTCATGGCGAGAACGCAATAGATCAGTCGTTGTTCTAACTGCCCTGTTTTCTGCTGTGACAACCTAACTCAGGTTTGCCAGGTTCATAGTAGATACTATGAAAGAGATTTTTATTCAGCGAGCTCTTTTAACAATAGGTGTGTACTGCACATTCTGGGATATAAAGCAGACAAAATAACACTCATTTATCAAGCCGTAAAACCTAGACACACCCGCCACCAACATTTTTTCTAGCTTTGATCATGAATTCCCTCACTTTAGGCGTCCCTTCTGGTTTAGTGGTGTGAGCTTTCAGAGGGAACAGGGGCTGAATTATTTTTCACACAATAACAGCATACTGATAGGTTGATGCCTAAAGAGGGTCTCAGGGAGCCAGCAGGGGGCCCTCATTTTGGTCCTGCAGATCCTGGAATCCCATTGATGAGGGCACAGAACTATATTCAATGCGTTCAAGTGCTATTCAGTGAATGAGCTATAAAATAAAATAAACATGTTTATAATTAAAAGTAAGAATATATATCTCAGATAGTAGAGAAATCATGATAACCCTGGTGTTGATAATCAATGTTTCCAAAAGATGCTGATTGCTGCTGAATTCATTAGAGGTTTAATATAAAAACAGCTCTGCCAGTCATTTGGAGACAAATAAGGCTTGATGCAGGTCATTAATCAGTACAATGCTCAGACTTGTGCTCTTTAAAAATGAACCCCACCCCCTCTCTTTCTTACAGGCACAAACACAGGAACAAACACCCCCCCCCCCCCCCCCCCCACACACACACGTGTGTGTTGGCATGTATCTAGGCATAATTAACATTTGGGTTTTTTTAAATATTTCACCTCCCCCAACACTATAAGACATCATGCAACCAGCTGGCCCAGGTGGTGATATCATGCAGTTATTACAGTCATAAACAAGCATCACACACATGCTTGTGCATACAAACACACATGCACGCATACACGCACACACGCAGACATGCACACAGGCACACACGAACACACACGCACACATATTATGGTAATGGCCAGCGGGGGGATTCAGCATCCAGCTGTGGAGTGATTTAGGTATTACTGCCTCTCTGTCTACTTCTCCTACAACCATTCTATTCCACTGACCTGTTACAAAGCCTGATGGACTCCACATCACACTGACCTAGCAAAGACCCAACCAAACTAACAACATTCCTTTATTACTGCTATAAAATGACTAGACGGTGGAACAAGTGAAGTACGTAAGATGGTCTTCTAGGCTTATCTTCTAGCGCCCTCTAGAGGAGACATGATGCTCAAGTCCCACACATTTTCACACTTGGCACAGGCTACAAACAGTGTAACACAGTGTGTTCCACAAGCTGGATGCAGGTTGCTGAGAGGGAATGAGATCATTGAGAACTTTTCTTCCACTGCCAGTGAAAGTAGGAGTGTGAGAACTGCTCCACAATGAAAGGTCATTGGGCTGTTGTAATGGAGCATAAGTTGAAGCACTGGATCCGATTCTAATGGGGAGAGAGGGTCATAGAGAAAAAGAGAGAGTGAGAGAGAGACGGAGGGGTGTGTGGTTATTTAGGATATTTTCCACAGGCATGCCTGTCATTCTTTTTCATTTACAGTTTGTGTGTGTGTGTGTGTGTGTGTGTGTGTGTGTGTGTGTGTGTGTGTGTGTTGGGGGGGGGGTTTGGTGGGCAGGACACTTGCATATTCCACAAAATAAAAAATAAATGTCCCAAATGATTGCCTACAACAAATGACATAAATCATGCTATAGTATTATTTTATATCTGTATCATATTATTACATAATTAGTAAAAATATTTTTATGGAATTTAGTTAGTCAGCAGTGTAGTTTCAAGAATTGCACCTTCCTGTACCAGTATTCAAGTCGCAAAAGATAATGTGAAAAAGATTGCTAGCAAAACGGGTATTCAGAGTTATCCAAACAGAACTGTGTTTGTGTGTGTGGGGAGGAGAGGTGGCTGTGTTAAGTATAGATTCCCAACATTAGATTAGCTTGGAACAGGGCTAATCCTGATTGACAGTGTAGACGCTGGAGCAGCAGAGACTGCTGAGTCTCTGCACAGAACCTGCACAGAAATGAGATGAGCAGCAGTCATGTGTCATAGCAAATCAACCCCTTAATCCATATAACACAACACAGAAAGTTCATAGACAACACACACACACACACATATCAACTTCTATCTGTATTATTAGTATTTATAAACACCAGGCAGGACCCCAGATGCAGGCTTGCAAAGATGCCCCTGAGACAGCACGCAACAGTGGGATGCAAGATGCTAGCAGAGAGTGCATGAAACGCCTTAATCAAAAGGCTGCCATAATATGCCATAATAAAACATCATAAAACAAGTTCCAAGGACTACGTGGGATACACCCCCGAAGGTGGTGGAGAATGGCCAAGCTAAGATCCTGTGGGACTTCAAGATACAGACAGAGAAGATGGTAAAAGCTAAACCACCAGACATAATAGTGATGGATAAACAGAAAAGAGCCATAGTGACGGATGTAGCAATCCCAAGAGATAGCAACATCAGCAACAAGGAACATGAGACGCTAAAAGAAGAGGAAACACTGGCTCTGGTAGCAATCAGAGCACCAGTGGTTTAGGGACGATGACCATCAAACTGGCAGAATGGCTCCAGCAGATCCCAGGAACAACATCCGAGATCCTCATCCAGTAGAGTGCAGTCGATGGAACACTTGGGATACTATGCAGGAAAATGTATATATTGTAAATTCCTGTTCTTTTTTGTCAACATTCTTAGAACATAATTACTGTTCTAAGTTTACAACATCTGGTCGAGGTTTTCGTTTATTCAAGATGCATCCTGTAGTGCCTTTTCACATTTTTGCACTATTTCTTTATTTTGAGTCATATGTTTCAAATAAAATAATACAATCCACAAGGAAATGAAAACGAGAATTAAATCAAACTTGTTGTTTCAGAAAGATTACTACTCATTCACACACCAGGACGCTACATCTTCTGGAGTACTATGCTCACGTTTCTAAACTTTTAAACATTATAATGTATTTCAGTTATGGAAATCAGTTAAACACTATAGGAAGGCCTACAACAGGAATGTACTACAAATACCTTCCTACTCCAGCACCCCTAATCGTCCACTCCCAATGGTGGGATATCCCTGAATAACAGTTGAATGCTATCTTTGCCTATATTTGCCTCTGTCTGTCTTTCAGGAGACTACAATATGAGAGTTACACACTAACATAAAAGATAAATAATGAATTAAGTAAATGCTGCACTGGCTAACATCTACTTTCTTCCCTGTTTTATTACCTGTATTATAATTTATAATATTTGTGAGCTGAAAACATAATATGCAGCATAAACATGATTCACTGATTCATGAACAATGTCAACAAAGCTACACACACACACACACACAGCAGGTGGGTTTTCTGTGGAGGCAAATGGGTCCATTTGGGCTCATACTGGCCCTGCCCACATGTCGCCTCCTGCAGGTGTCAACCGTAGCCACTGTGCTCCATGTGCCCTTTCTCCTCTGCCACTGCTGGGAGAGGGCTCTGCCCACCCTCCTGACATGCTCCGCTACGCCTCCGGCATACCCCCTTTGTGCTTCAGACAGAGGCCAAAACCACTGGCTTTGCTGGTTCCAGGAACAGCCTGAGGTTGTCCGGGAGAGTGAAAGAATGGTATACCTTGCAAGGTATGATGGTCTTCATTGAAATGGGGGTTAAAAACATTTCGAGCCAGTGTTTTGTGCACATACATCCCTCCTGCTACCGAAGGCCACCCGAGTGTTCCTTGTGTTTGTAAGTGTGAGGCAAAGGAGTGTGAAAGTGTTTGTGTGGATCAAGATGTAAATGCATGAAATGAAACGTACTGAGGCTATGTTTATTGTCACATATTTTATATCTAGAATGTTGGCCTACCTCCAAGTGAATTTGCACAAAGACCAAACATTTGTGTGGGGTGTTTGTTTGTTCATGTGAATATAGATGTGTGTAGTTGAATGGTATATACATGTGTACATGTGAGTATGGATGTGTAAGTGTGAAAGGTGTGTGTGTGTGTGTGTGTGTGTGTGTGTGTCTGAATTATACATTTGTTGGGGGCACATTCATATACTGCCACGCTGCTATTCTCTCTGCTACTTTCTGTTTTTCAATTGGCAGAGTGGATTAGGGCCTGTCAGAGAGACTCTGAGAGATCTGGTGAGCCCTGATTGTGATTCTTTTTGTTTCTTTCTCTCTCTCTCTCTCTCTCTCTCTCTCTCTCTCTCTCTCTCTCTCTCTCTCTCTCTCTCTCTGTCTCGCTCTCTCTCTCTCTCTCTCTCTCTTTCTTTCTCTGTGTGTGTGTGTTTGTGTGTGTGTCTCTTGTCAACACAGTGTGAATAATTTTGATTTTAATTGGTTCGTTGTCATGACATTATCTCTCAACTCTCTCAACCGTCTAAATCACACGCACACACACACAAACAGTTGACACCCCCATCCTATAGTCCACATTCATTCATGAGAAACAGAAAATTTGAATTTGAAATGTATTGGATTGAATAACAAAGATCCTTTTTTTTTAGAACCATGCACAGCATGGACATGACAATGTTGTGCTAAATGGTGTGATCAAACCCTATCATCATCCTTCCCAGCAAAGCCCTGATCTACTCCTTCTGTAGTGAGCTAAATGCTATAAATAAACTCCCAAACTCCTCCACTGCTCTCTCACCATTCTGAGCAGAGCCTGTGCCAGGCCTGCAATATTATCAACTACATCACAGCTCTGTTTTCTCTCTTCCAAATGTGTAGAGAAAACACACACACACACACACACACACACACACACACACACACACATGCGCGCGTGCAATCTGCTCCTGTAGCTCTCATGCCACACCATTGGCAGTGCCTGTAGCAAAGCCTAATCAAGCTAATGCAGGATGCTGCAGTGAGTGTGTGAGCAGAATGAAAGCAAAGGGCAGGAAACAAAGCAGCAACTCCCTCTGCTGTTTATGTGTTTGAGAGTAGCTTCAAAGAGCACTGAATTATTACGAGTAACAGCACCTTCAAGGATCCCAACACAGCCAGCACTGAGGGAGGGAAATCGATGAGGTTTATAAATAGACAGGGAGAAAGCAGGTCCCCACTGATCAGTTCATTCACTAGTGATATTTAATCTAGAGGCTGATTCATATACACAAATGAATATTGATCATCTTTCATATTGTTCACCCCTAACACACACGTGCACACGCATGTACATATGCACACATGCACACAAAAATGGTCATATGAAATGTTATACATGACATATATTACAAATCTATTAAAAATAAAATGTAATATATGTTATATTTTATTAATTGTAATAAATGTGACATTTAAAAAAAATTGAAATTTATTTGTGTATTTTGTCAATTTACTTTTGGGTATTTGAATCTAAGCTATGGGTGTTGGTGTCTGAATGAATGTCTGAATAAGGCTCTGTCTAACTGTGTCAGAGGTGTGGTGTAAGGCTGAAGGGACATGAACATGCTACTGGATTTTGCAAACGTGTGTAGAATTCTCCATGGCAGTAAGGTGGAAGGCAGAATGGAAGTCCTTTCTGGAAGTGAGCTGTTGTAATGTAATACTCTCTCTCTCTCTCTCTCTCTCTCTCTCTCTCTCTCTCTCTCTCTCTCTCTCTTCCCTCTTTTTTTACTTTATCTGTATGTGTGTGGTGGGGTGTGGGTGGGAGTGTGGATATATATGAAACCTTTACTAGTACTTTAAAACCTTTATTAGTAATGATTAACTGTGGAACTGCTGGAGAGGTGCTAAAGATCCAATAACCTCTAGACATTAGCTTTCTAACACACACGCACACACACGCGTACACATGCACACACGCGCACACATACACGCACACGCACATATACACACACACACACACAAACAAACAAAGTAAACATACAAACATAACTGTAAATATAATTCGAATATACATATGCCACTGCAAACAGATAAACATGAAAAAGCCAAAGCAACAGAAGGCGAATAATTTTATAATATTCTAACACGATTAAGGGTGAATGAGACATCTGGTATATATATGTGTGTGTGTGCGTGTGTGTGCGTGTGTGTGTAAACTCAAGTGCTGAACAAGGTTTAAACCTAATTTGGTTCCTGCCTGTCCTGTACACAGACAATAGAATGACGTTAGAGCAGCTGCACTCTATGAGTATCTGTGTTTGTGTGTGTATGTGTGTGTGTGTGTGTTTTCATATGAACATATCCGTTCTTCTCCATTAACCCCTATTTAGGTAACAGTGTAGCTGCAGTGCTCTGTATATTCCTAATTAAATCCTTATTACCTCATATGCACTTCATCATAGTGCACAGTAGTAGCTCTGCAATGACATCACTGCTACATGCTGAGACACTGAAGTACCTATTCATAAACACACCAGCTCTCCTTCCTGAGCTTCCACAGCAGACACACTAGATGATGTGCACTTCACTTGTCTTTAGCTTAAAACTCAACCATTGAGAGATAGAAAGAGAGCAAATGAGAAAAATGAGAAATACAGACAAAGTGAGAGAGAGCGAGTAACAAAATGTAGACAGTTAATGGCTCCCTGGGTGTTTTAAGGTCAGTCTCAAATAGAGAAACATTAAACGGTGGAGTTTTTGCACTTTTTTGCCTCAGATCAGGGCATGTTTCTAGCTCTTCCCAGCAGGAGCAAGCCAGAAGCAGACTTGACTTGTTTCGGTAAAGGCCTCTAACCTCCTGTGTCAGAGGTTAACCCTAAACATGGACTTGTTTTGTAGACTAGTAAATTGAACTTGGATTTGGTGCCACTGTATCCTCTCTTAATTGACTTAAAACTTAAATAAGAAAGCATGATTGTTTTGCCAGGGCCCTCCGTCTGATAGAGGAAATGCTTCCATTTAGGATAGAAACTGAAACATATGCTCTAATGTATGCGCTGGGGGGATTAAAAAAGTGATTGCTAAAAGTTGCTTCACTATGTTAAATAAAGCAGTTGAACATAACTGTACTGGCACGACATGTTTAACACGCTCTGAGGCAGAGAGATGTTTGGGGTGGGTGGAGAAGCTCTGTATTCTGACAGTCCCTGCAATGCTCCACTGTAATCCTCTTAGCCTGTAAGCGCTGGGCTCTCCCTGCAAACACACCCTAAACCCAGCACAGCATGGGACTATGTGGAAGACCACTTGCACAAACATCGACCGCACAGCTCCTTTTGCCTTTGCTTGCTATAGTTTCAACTGCTCGATGCACTGAAATGCCAAATACAGAGGCTAAAGCTCGAACACATGCGCCATGAACCAGCTGCACCCATTCCGAGGTAAATCAAATACACAGTTGCCAATGTTTAAAAAAGCTTTTTGAGCTTTTTACATTTTATTGATTTATTTTTTTTAAAGAACATGAGGACTTTTTCATTTTTATTTTTTCAGAATGCTAAATAGTAGTAGTCCCAGTAATTTTGTAGTTCCAGTAGTATCGTCATTCAGGTCTCCTTTATCAGGTTTTGGATGGATTGGTAGAAGTTCATATTGACTGGTTATAAACATAGTTCTGATGTAGTCAAGCACAGCGTCTGTCTCTTTGGCCAGTTGGTAATCATAGCCTTTTTATGTGCTCGGGAAACCTTTCTGCATACTACGGATTTCTTTAGCTGGTCCTCCTTGGGAAGTGTGTGGTCCCATTGAGCAGTACAAAGCTTCCCCAGCCATGGCTCTCCCCATGCGCTGCTGCTTAGTTTTCTTCCCCACTACTTTGTCCCATAACGTCTTCAGGTTCTTTCTTTCACACTTTGGGTTTTGGTTTTCACTCTCTAGAGCCTCTCTTTCACTCTTCAGATGTTGTCTTTCACTCTCTAGAGTCTCTCTTTCACTCTTCAGGTGTTGTCTTTCTCTCTCTAGATCCTCTCTTTCACTCTTCAGGTGTTGTCTTTCACTCTCAAGATTCTCTCTTTCACCCTTCAGGTGTTGTCTTTCACTCTCTAGATCCTCTCTTTCACTCTTCAGGTGCCATCTTTCACTCTGTTCATTTTTTGTCTCCTTCTGCTTCTCCTCCAACTCCTTCCCACTACATTCCTCCTCAAATTTTCCAATTTTAACACAGTGTAGTTTTCTAATTTCCTTCGTATCTACTCTGTCAGGTAGTTCTTGTTGCAATCTACTCATTGCTTTTTGTGTGTTCCTGTCCAACAAAATCTTCGTTTTCTTCTTCGAAGATCTTCTGTGAGAGCAGCAGAACTGCATTTTGCTGCTGCAACCTCCCATTTCTGTCAACAGACTGACCAATTTTACCTTTGTCAAGCAGATTATAAGAATAGCTATTATGACAATGGTTCCATGTGACATCACAGTTTTGGTTTTGTTGACAATTCCATTGTCATCACACAGAATAGAATAGAATAGAATAAACTATTGTGGGCTTGCTTTCTTTTCACTTTAGCCTTAATTAGATTAATTAGATTCATATGTTTGCTTTAGATTTGCCTTTTTACATTTTATTTATACCATGAAAAACAATACAGAAATAATTAAAGAAGTCAAAGCCTTTGTCACAGTCTCTCCAGACATGCCTTTCTCTGGTTGTCAAAAAGACAAAAGAGATGACTGTGGACTACAGAAGGATGCAAATGCCTCACACCCTAATACATACAGTGAAGAGTGAGAACATACACTCTCTTAAAATCACAAACAATCTCTCATGGTCCCTGAGCACTTTTTCCTTAGTGAAGAAAACTCTGCTTCCTGAGGAGACTGAAGAAGGACAGCATGTCCGTCATCCTGATCTGGTCTGCAACAGCATCATAGAGAGTGTCCCGACCTGCGCCATCGCTGTCTGGTACTGGCACTGCTCCCCCTGCTCTTTTGGATTGTTTAGTTGAATTTAGCAGTCTGCTCTCAAATTTTCTGTGCCTGTTTTCTGGGATTCTGAAATTCAGGCAATGTTTTTGTTGTTCTTCTGCAACACTATTAAAACTCTGAACTCCTCAAACTATTTTACTTCTCTAAATAAATCTGTCACACATTTGTCTAGTACAGAATTATTAGATTTCTTTCTTTGACCATAAGCAAGATACACACATTTACTTTGCACATTTACATATTTCTTTGTCTGTTTCTCTCTATCGCTCTCCTTTTCTCAGAGAGTTGGATAAGAAATTAAGGACACTTCCTGAGGCAGAGAATGATTGGTCAGTAGTACATTAGAATGGCCCTACACACATTTCATAATTCCATATCTTTTCAGTGGTTATCAAAACCATTTATACACTTTTGCAGTTAAACAATGTTAAGATATTGATTAGTGTTTCAGTCAAATCAGTCTAACTCTGAAAGTATGTGTTTACCTTCCATATGAGATGCTATTTAACACTACACACACATCAGATTTTGCAATGAAAAGATGCTTTTTTGCAGCTACTAGATTCCATAAAGACACATGCATACATGATAAAACAAACAAAGGCAAATAGTCAGTGTACACACACACACACACACGTTTTAGGCTCCTTTTGTCATTCAGTTTTGAAAGAAGGAGATGGAGGGCATGTCAGTATGCAGCAGTACCCATAGTATTGGAACAGATGGGTCAGCATGGTAAGGGCAAACAGAACGTTGGTCAGGGTCACTGGTCTCCATTGCATCTCAGTGATTCAAAATTCAGAACTAAAATATTAGAAAAAACACTCTCAAAGCATAGAGGGCCAAGTCAGTAGTTGCACTAATATCAGAATTTGTATCAAGAAATTTTTAAGTGAGAAATTTTTAAGTAAGAAATAAGTTTAGTCCTCATAAAAAATGCTGTAATTTCAACTCTTTGACACTCTTGGAAAAATAAATGTAATATTTTGTTCAAAATATTATTTATTTGGGGAAAAAAGTGATCTGCAGGCACTGCGTATTCTTGCCCTGCTAGAGATGATTAAGAAAAGAGGTTAAATTGATTAGGAATTCTAACCTGCAGTAATAAACAGTATAAATTGATATGAAATGAAATAGGCAGGAGATTAATGAATGACATGGAGAACCCCTCTGTTCGCTACTGTAATATACACACTAATGAGAGGTAGAGGAGCAAGGACTCTTCATCAGGCCCTCAGCCAGCCTGGCACTAGCTCATCAACAGATGTCTCCCTCTCTGAGAGAGAGAGAGAGAGAGAGAGAGAGTCTTATAGAATTATATGCTTTGTTGTCATCTGTGCAACATTACTACAGATTCTTTATAACTCAGTATCTGCAATGTTTGGTTTAGAATCACAGATGAGGATGTGTTTAATTTGACGTGGTTGGTTTACCTCTCGCAAATGTCAATTGACTTCATTAATGTTCCATCTGAAATATTAATGTTCACAGCAGAGACCTCATCAATATTCATCAACCCGGAAACGTTGCACAATCTCCTGTTAAAATTTAATGAGATGGCATGTCTCTAACATAATATGATTTTGTGTGTGTGTGTGTGTGTGTGTGTGTGTGTGTGTGTGTGTGTGTGTGTGTGTAAAGTACATGTCAAGTTCACATGTGTATGTGTTTGTATATAGGTTCAGGAAGAAGCTAAGGGTTTTGACCTCAGCATAGACTTCACTGGTGCTGACATCATCACCAGCTAAGTGACCTGTTCCTCTCATCCCGGTGTGTGTGTGTGTGTGTGTGTGTGTGTGTGTGTGTGTGTGTGTGTGTGTGTGTGTGTGTGTGTGTCTGTGCGTGCGTGTGTGCGTGTGTGTGTCCAGCTGTGATCGGCCCTTACTCATACACATTTCACTTGGCTGACACACAGTGAAAAAAGTGCATTTACAGTCCTCTGTGGTCTCATTGCCAGCCCAGATTTCCAAAACTTATTATATATTTTACATATGTAGTAGTCATTATATATTATTTGAAACTACAATTTTGAACAAAAGACATTTAATTCAGATATCCACATTATTTCATGTCAATAAGTAAATGTTTGGAAAAGTAACATAGTCACACGAGCAGTCCCAACCACTTACAGCTTCCAGCCGAATAAGAGAAGAGCCAATTGTGTCCGACCTGAGCGGGAAGCCTACCCCAGTCTGGGTCTTTCAACTTCTGAACCCCATCTAATTATATCTGCGGCTTCCTCAGGCTGCTGATACTTGACTAGATCCCTATATCTGAGATTTAAACATGGTGTGAATTACAACTGTTACTCTTCAGTATAAAGAAGTGTATGCTATGTGTTGCTGTTGTGCAGCATTGTGTAGTAATATCTAACTGTACATAGTCCTGATATTAATATGCTTGTCATTTCACAGCCGATTTCCCAACATGTCTTCCCAAGGGGTAGAGCTGGGAGAAAGAGAGTCAGGAAGTCTGTGCTGTAACTATAGCTGTGTCTGGAGTGAAAGTGAGGATCCAGACAGCACTCACCTTGACTTATCGGGTAAAGCAGACAGAGAGTGACAGTAAGAGGGAGAGATCAAGGAGCAGTGTGAAGTAGAGGACACCCAGGAGAGTGAGAGAGGAGGCAAGGTGATAGAGCCAGGTTCTCTCTCTCTCTCTCTCTCTCTCTCTCTCTCTCTCTCCCTCTCGGCCTTACTCTCTCGCTCTTATTTTCTCTGCCACTCCCATTCCTTCTTTTTTGTCTTTGTTGCAAGAGTATACATGGCCTATTGCTATGGAGACAGTCAACCATTACAGGTGATGTGTGTGTGTGTGTGTGTGTGTGCGTGCGTGTGTGTGTTGGTCAATGGCATGCTTTCACACACACACACACACACACACCCACACACACACACACACACACACACACAGTCTGCATAATAAAACACACTTTATTTAAGAGTCCACAATTTGGTAAGGTGACCAGCAATTTTAAAATCCACATTCCGCAGTCTGCATTTCTCAAGCATTGCAGATTATTATTATAATGTTAAGTATACAGACGATCTCTATGCTGCATTAGTTCTGCTGTCCTACTGCAGAGGTACACGTGGTCAAAGTGCTGTGTGTGGGGGTAGAGAGAGAGAGAGTGAGGGAGAGTGGAGAGAGAGAGAGAGAGTGAGGGAGAGTGTAGAGAGAGAGGGTGGGAGTGTTAGAGAACAATAATCAAATACAATAGCGCAATCTAGCCAGAGAGACCAATGAAGACTTTGTCCCTAGGGTGTGGCAGTCACTGCTATAGGTGTGTGTGTGTGTGTGTGTGTGTGTGTGTGTGTGTGTGTGTGTGTGTTCCTGTCTTGGAGGGGATCGAACACTTCACTTACCATAAGGAGGCAGATGGCGGATTCAGGCATCAGCTGTACAGCCATGTTCCCCTGCTGCTCCCTCCCTCACCCAAACCTTAGACGCACTGCACAGGTAACACCCAGCACCTCCAGCACACTGGCAATGCCCACGAGACCCCCAGCACAGTGGCTCTCCGCCGTAACGTTCAGAAAACGCAAAGTCAAGACTCAGGCAACACCAGCTTCTGGGCTCCAGGCAGAGAGTTGTAGTGCAGCCTGCTCCTATTGTCCAATGCCTTGCAAGCGCTGGCTGAAAGGTCCACGTGCCAGCCCCTTGTCTTGTCGTTCCGCACAGTCTTTCCCTCTTCCGTCAGGACCCCCGGCTGTTCTGTCTGCGCTCTCTCACACACTCCTGCTTCTGTGACATCCAACGGCCAGTTAAAGCTCCCTCCTCCCCTCAGAATGGGTGCTGGGACATGCACACATGCGCGTATGCACACAAACACACACACACACACACACAAACACACACACACACACACACACACACACACACACACAAGCACTGGCTCCCCTCCTTCTCTCTCCCCTTCATGCACACTCTCACAGGAATGGTGATAGGACATGGATCGGCTTCTCGGGTGGAGAGGAGGGGCAGCAGAAGCCCATACATCCGCTTGTGTACTTTTCCGCTCCCAAATCCATCGCATCACACTGCTAAAAGCAGGGCAATGAACAAGAGAGAAAGAGGGAGAGGGAGAGAGGAAGAAAGAAGGAAGGAAGAGATCAGTCTCGCCTCCAGACTGCCTCTGAACTCATTTCAAGCTCTGCAAGGCAGAGGCACTGGCAAATACAGACATGAGTGCATACACACTCACACCTCAACCCCCCCCCCCTCCACTGTCTGTACATGAAATGGTTCTTATAGTCTTTTTAACCCCTTGTTTGCTAGCAGAAAGCAAATAGAGCCTATAGGGATAAGAGAGAAAGAGAAAGAATGACACAAAAAATAAGAATGAGATAAAAAGAGATCCAGATACGTGAAGCACATGTTGATGAGGGTTGGACTTGCAGAGGCCACATGGCAGTCACGTTAGAAGTGTTGATGCAGTAACTGCATCTGCAGCTAAACTAATGCTGCGTGCGTGTGTGTGTGTGCATGCGTGCGCGGGTCTGTGTATATGTGTATCTTTTTCCATTCTCCACCAAAAAGAGGTCAGGAGGCAATTGTCTCTCTAGAGATGTAACACACTTTCTGCAAACATATCATCAGATAATGGCAGAACACCTTACAACACACCAATGCAAATCTGTTTACATATACAGTTGAATCATGAGAAAGATTATGCAAGGTGAGAATTATGATTTTAATGTCCTCTGGTTCTGTGGCTTTTGATACAGCCTGTGTTAACTGAACATGGTTTTTCTTTTCTCCAGGACAATTGTGTCTCAGTTTTATTGCAGCTTAATGGTTTAATGCTTGGTTCCTAATATACATATACATATACATGCATGCACCCATACACACCTTATTTCCTTGACAAGCTCTTATAGGCCTCTGGACTAATTAATCCCCAAGAAAAGTGAAATGACAAGTATATATACCACAGATTTACCACAGGTGGACTCCAATCAAGTTGTTGTTGAAACAACTGAAGGATGATCAGTGGAAACAAGATGCACCTGAGCTCAATTTTGAGTGTCATGATAAAGGCTGTGAATACTTATGTTCATGTGATTTTTTTTGTTTTTTTATTTTTAATATATTTGTTACAATTCCAAACAAACTTTTTTTACTTTGTCATTATGGGGTATTGTGTGTAGAATTTTGAGGGAATTTTTTTAAAATCCAATTTGGAATAAGGCTGAAACATAACAAAATGTGGAAAAATTGTTTGCATACATGGATGTCCTTACTTGAGCAGTCATAATTCATAATCATAATAATTCACTAAAATGATTCATTATAGCTAATGTTTTGAAATAATGAAATCATAGTGTCTGTGATTTCTTTTTTGTGTAAAGTGTCAGACTTTGTTTTTACTAAGATGTTGGGCCCATCAGTACCACCCTAGCTGCTAAGAACTGCTACTTCCTTTACTGAGCCTGTATTCCTCTGTTCACCACACTGCACTCACACTCAATGTGCAACACAATTAATGTGTGAAGAATTGTGAGTTTACTCAAATCTAATGGCTTTAGTTCACTCATTACACTTTAGTAAATCTAAACTCCAATTTCTTTTTTCTACTGAAAAAGAGATGAGCAATAGCTAATAATTAGTAATAGCTACTCTGCAATCTGAAATGGTTTTTTGTTTGTTTGTTTGGCATACATATTACCTCTTGGATTTTAAAGTTCTTTGAATCACAAAGAAAAACAATACGAGACAGTATGATGCTGCAGTAATTTAATCAAAAGAACAAAATTGATTATTCAGAATAGATTAACAGAGAGGAATTAGGTCAAACCTTCTAATCATGTTTTTGTCAAATGTAATACTGTATACATACTACATTAAAATGACAGAAAAAAGAAAAGAAAAGTATAGGAAAATACACTATTATGAAGTTATGCATATTGGTCAGCATCATCCTCAGTTATAGCCTTCATCTCAGTTGCTGGTTTTTCTTCCTCCACCTTCTGAATTGGTTCCTTCATTGCATCTATTGCCTTCTTCAGATTGAGATTGTCCTTTTCACTCAGTGGGGCCAGTGCTGGGGTAAGGATTGTCTTGATTTGAGTTATTCTTTCTTCACATCTGTTGTGAAACTCCTTCCTGTTTTTTGCTGCAAGGCTGTTGATACCATTTTGGGCAGATTCGCATTCCATCCCTAACTTGTCAATCTCTGCAAGGAACTGAGGTGAGTTTGGATCCATGGTCATCAGTCTTCCCAGAGTACTGACATTGTTCATCAGGTACTGGACAGACACCTCAGTGTAAGTGGTAGACATCATGTTAACCAAATAGGCGTAGGCAGAAGCATTCAGAGCATTAGTGTAGATTTTGTCTTTGACAAACATGCTGTAGGTGTAGCTGTTCTCTACAGCTATTTCAACGGTCTGCTTAAAATTTTTAAGATTTTCACTAAGAGTGGTCTTAACAATGTTTGAAATGATCTGAAAGAAGTGCACCAGTTTCTCCCACTGTTCTTTCACCTGCCCCATGATTTCCAGGCCTTTCGCTAGCACCACAATTCTCTTGTTGAAGTCGATCTCCTTGAGATTATAATGTTTCAGATCACTCACAATTTCAGCAAGAGCTTTTTTCTTCTGATCCAAGTTGTCCATAGTCTTCTCGTTCCGTTCATTTGCAATTTTTAGCTGGGTTTCAGCCATTTGTAGACGTAGATGAGATTGTCTTAAGTGCATCTGGACCACATCTGTATTTGCCGAGTCATAGATTTGCTGTTGACTTGACTTGGGGGGCGTTGTCGAGAAAGATGGCTGATTTGTAAAAGACTTGCCTTTGGAATAAAAGGCCATGGCCCTTACATTCAGTTCGTCAATGGCTTTAATAAGCTCCTCTGTTTTGGCATCATCACATTTCCCCTCTGGAGCATATTTACCTAGCTCTGTTAAAGTGGAGATAGCCTTGTCACAGATGCCTAGTGCCTCGGATTTAATTGGGCATTCAGCTTCTTGCTGTATATCTCTGCTGACTTGCTGAAATAGTCCCACCAAGTAATCAGACTTTACCGTTTGCTTCTCCTGATCATACACCTCAGGCCAATTTATTTCCTTACCTTTGCAAAGTTCTTCCATTTTCTCAACCACTAGTAGAAATGTTATAGATTTAGAAAATATGTTACTTGTTGCCAACATTTCATCCACGTTACTCTTCATTCCAGTGGCCATGTTTCTGTGGCTTTCAGGAGTGCCTTTTAAGTTTTTGATCACATGTGTTATGGCTTTTGGTGTAATAGTGTCCGCTTGGAGATAGGTTTGGATAATTTGTCCTGGAAGAAATTCTGTTGCAAACGCACAGGCTATTGATATTGCTTGCTCTGACATACTTGATATTAGCTTCAGGCCAAAAAGGCCCCATCCACTTGGCAAATCTTTCATTGCTTGCTGGTAGGCCCTTCTGTCCTCAGCTAATCTTTCATTAGCCAGATTGAAAGCAGCCTCGGCCCTGTCGCTTGCCTCCTTAGCTTCAGCCCGTTTAATCTTTGCTATCTCAATGTTTTTCTTGATTTCTTCCATCTCCTCATCATGACTCTGTCTTGCATTCACCAAAGCCTCCACCAGTTCTTGCATCAGCTTGATGATATCTGAGAATTGTTTCTCAGTCATGATGGCCAGGTTTAAGCATTCTGATGATATGTGCGCAATGTTCTGAAGCTCAGCTGGTAAGAAGGCTTGGACAAGACCATCATCCTCCTGTATTATGAGCCCAACTGAGTTTTTGATGTACTCTGGAACCTGTCCGGTGTACATACGAATTTGGTCCATGTTCTTGTGAGCAACATTAAAGGCTTGCCAGCAACCATTACATACTTGAAAGAGGCAGGCCCTAAAAGAATTGGGGTATCTGATGAATTTGAACCCGTCTTTTGGTGGATTTTTATTGATGGAGAAGTCATCTGCAGCAGAAATGCGTACCAGCTGAGCCAGTAAATCGATGGAGACGGGTGCCGGCAATAGATACTGCTCCCAGTTAGCATAGGGCTGCATCAGCAGCATGATGTCATTTCTGTAATCCTGTGCTTTGGTGAAACTCTTAGTAGCTTGGTTGAGCTTTGACAGCGCCATTGTTTTCCCTAAAATAGAGTAAGGCAGAAAATTTGTATAACATAAAGCCATAATAAGACAATCAGGAGATTCAGCATTTATTATTTCTGTACTATAAAGCAGTTAGCACTAACAACAACAGCACCTGCAGTGTTTCATCCACTAAACAATTTCAGATTAGAACACATCATAAGTTACATGTGGTTGCTTAGTAGTTTTTTTTTTCCTTCACAACAAGTGAAGTAAAATTAGTAGAAAGCAGAAAATAATACTATTTTAACTACCCACCATTTTACAAAATTAATACTCTTTGATTGAGGAGCATTTAAATGCTTTTTTTCATAAACATTGTTTTTTCATAAACTTCATTATGGTGTAGACTTCAACAAATTCACTATACAGTATATTTCATAAAAAAGTTGATGAATGTAAACAGAAATTCATATTATGCAAACATAAACTCACAGAAATCTGTAGAGGATAGAATAGAACGGTTTGTACCTGAAGTACTGTGGATACCTCTTGAAGAAGTGAGTAGTTGAAGTAGTAGCCTACCAGACTAGATGCTGTTCTGCTCCAAAACAACAACTTTTATATCATCCTTTCATATTTGTCAGCAAAGCAATATAACTGTGTCCTGCAAAAATATGCAGTCTGAGTTGTAATTCTGAATTCTACAGAACAGCTTTACTTCCTATAACTACTGAAATTTCTTTGTTTTTCGTGTCTTTATTTGGATCCCCATTAGCTGAGGTAGCAGCTGCTCTTCCTGGGCTCCACCAACAAAACTGTGTACTCCCATGATCATAGTTGGTAACTTGTTCCATACTGTGGTGACCAAGACAATACAGATCTGCACGCTGCATCTGTTTTGGGTTTTGGTTTAACTAACCTGCCTGGCAGTGTGACTATGTTGAGCTCTCGCATAATTTATATTGTGTTTACTATCACAGATATTCCTAAAGACGCCCATTAGACCGCAGGCCAGCCTCTCCTGAGCTCTGAGCCATGAGAGAGGCATGCTCGCTCTCCTTACTGACAGGGCAGTGTGAGGCTTGCAGATTCATTCTCAGCTAACCAGAGCTTAGACAGCTCTTTCCTGACAGCTCCCCTGGGAAACACCACAATGAAAGCATCTAGGGGAGGAGAAACTGCTGTTTTACCATAGACTAAACCCATATATACTTTGTTTTGTTAATAACAAATGCCACAGTAAAGTCAAGTAATACGATTCCGACCATTATTTTCTTGTAAAAATATCTTGTCGATCATTTTTGTCAGTGCTGTGCACGTAGAATGATCTGCTTTATAGGCATGCTTGAAATCAATGATTCATTAAGTGAAAAATAGTAGATTATCTGCTCAAGAATAACTTTTTCCATTAGGTTGCTCAATACAAAAGAAACTAATTCCAGGCAAAACACACCATTCTAAATTTGATAATAATAGCCCAAAAGTAACACCAGCAACCTTTGAAAGGATGATCAATACAATGTTTGATAATAATAATAATAATAATAATAATAATAAGAAGAAGAAGAAGAAGAAGGAGAAGAAGAAGAAGAAGAAGAAGAAGAAGAAGAAGAATTTTATTCTAATTAAGAAATTACGGGCATTTCTTGTTACCCAATGGCACTTTACAAGTTCATACAATATAAAAAAGGTCAAATAAAATATAAAGAAGATTCAAATATATAAATAAGATAACAGGAGGGAGTAAAACTGGTTAAAAAAAATAGACATAATATTGATGCAAGTGCATACTATAGTAACCAATTAAAGGTTGAAATGATCTCAGACAAAGAGATGAGTTATGAAATTCTTGTAAATGAGCAGCTGGAGGAAGAAGCCTTGGGTCTGCAGCTCCAGAAACGCCAATAGTGCAGAGTGTGATGTGAGGGACAGAGAGCAGATGAGTGTCAGAGGGATGGAGACAGAGTGAAGGAAAAGACATATGAGGAACACCAGAAAGGGATGGACAGGATAGACCATGAGGGCAAAAACCAAGAGAAGGATTTTGTACTGCACACAGCCACGAACAGGAACCCAGTGTAAATGTTTGAGTGTAGTAGTTATATGTTCCCTTAAGCTGGTGTGTGTAAGAACTCCAGCAGCCATTTTCTGAATGTTCTGCAGCTTCTTTAACCTACAGACAGGAAGCCCATAAAGAACAACACTGCAGCAGTCTAATCAACATCGCACAGCACTGTATTAGCCTAATCAGCATCACACAGTGCTGCAGTAGTCTAACTGGTATCATACAGAACTGCAGTAGTCTAGCTGGCATCACACAGCACTTCAGTAGTCTAATTAGCATCACAGAGCACTTCAGTAGTCTAATTAGCATCACACAGTGCTGCAGTAGTATAATCATCATCAAAAATGCATAAATAAGAAACCTTGTATCAAAATTTGCATGCCTATATCCTTACACATAGATATATTTGCTGACTATTACGCCATTGTAACATTTTTTAAACAAATTAATTGCAATAACTAAACAATTGAATAATTTAAATTTAATGTCTCTTATACAATCATAAAGCTGACTAAGGCTGACAACCAATCAATAGGAGAACTTCTACCTTAAAGGATTAGTGTGACGGTTGAGTCTAAGGCATTGTGGGAATTGGAGAAATAATTGAATCATGTAGGTGTAACATAATGAAGAGAGGATAATTTAATAAAACATAGAAGGCTAAGGTTAGTCTAATTTTAATTGGCCCAGGCCATTCACTACCACTAAATGACTAAATAGGGATGTTGTGCCCTCTAGTGGGTGAGTCAGAGATAATTATGCAACAAAAATACTTGTGAAGTCTGGTATGCTTTATCATTAAAGTTGCTATAAGATCTTTTTTGGAAACACTTTGACTAAACTGTTTTATGTATTTGTAGCTACCAATAAACCTCTCTTGTAGGAGGATATATTCTGTATCTGTTAATTCTATGTGTACATTCAGCACATGGAATCTGCCAACATCCATTCCTGCATGTTCTTTCAGGATCAAGGCCTCTGGAATGGTGACTGATGTAGCAGAGCACCTAGGCAACTTTCAGTATGTGATAAAAATGAAAAATAATATTGAACAAGCTGGTATGCATGCCCACATGTGCACACACAAGCAGACCTTTCTTAACCTCTACTCTTGCCAAGCCCAGTTCACCTGTTTCTTACAGTTTATGGAAGTTACTGTTTCTCCTTTCAATGTTCCTGTTATTAAAGACACATTTGTTACATATGTTTAATGTTCATAGGAATCATTATTTGTGACTTAATATTTTAATTTCAAAGAGCTGGACAAAGACTTTGAATTCCTCTGAACAGTACATGGAGATCAGATTACATCTCAGTAAGATGCATGATGAGATCTTGTACTGCAGCTTGTGTTCATTGTAGTTTTCCATGGAATGACCATGAGATTTGCACTAAATAGATGCCAGTCAGTTCAGTCAGCAATATATATTGCTAAAAAGATTCCCCTATGTTCTAACAGGCAAAACCTGTATGTCTAGGTTGGATGTAATCATTGAATTAGAACTGAAATTTAATTAATTAGTAAGATGCACAAAATATGGTTGTTTTTGATTGTGTAATGTTTTCCTTTTCCACATATGCCTTTCAGCACTTTAGTTCTGTTTAGTGGTTTATATTTCAGTGGAAACAGGTCCTTACATATTCCGCAGAAAGCAAAAAATAAAAACAACTAAACAACTACCAACTAATAAAGATGTCAAGTTGAACATGGAAAGTCTTGTTTTGTTTATTCATCTGTTGTTGTGGTTTCTCTTTATGCCGTTCTGTTGATTTGTATCCACTTCATGGCAGGTTGAAAATGATTTGATTCTGTGAGACATTTGGAGGAAGTGTGAGTACAGAAAAAAGCATGTAACTGAAGCATGACATTCTTTAATAGGCTGTATCACTTTTTCTTCTGTGAGTCTGTGAGGACCTCATAAAGCATGGCTTGTGGCAAGTGGGTTAGTACAAGGGTAAATATGGGATAGGAGTGTCAGACGAGAGGCTGATGCCTCTTGCCATGAAGCAGACCCTCCAGCAGATCAGAGTGCTCCTGGACTGGGACAGTGGTCTGATCTCCTTCTTTGATCCTCTCAACAACAGATATGTGCACACCTTCAGACAAACATTCACCAAGCAAGCCTATCCATACTTCTATAATGTTTGTCCTGCTATGAGGGTGTTACCAGAATAGGCTGCAACCACTAAGGACATTATGCTAGTGTAATGGAAAAAAGGAACCTAGTCTATTGAAAATGAACACATTTCTACTTGATCATCATTTCAACAAGGGTGCACCGTGAGATAACATTTATTATTGTAATTATGGATGGCCTTTTCCCACTTGGCCAAAGTTTTTGCTTTTGGCTCAGTTTTCCATTGCTCTGAGGTTGTCTGCTTGAAGGATTCAAACCTAGTTTAAAGGTAATCAGACTTTCTTTTGTTTCCTGTGATCATATACCTTCAATCATTTAATGTGATAATGTTATTTCTATTTAGGAGTTGTTTTCCTTGTGCACGCAGATGCATGCAATTGAGAAACCATTGTTTAGTGAAAAGAATCAAATTTGTTGGCAACTTCCTGGATTTTCATTTATTTGCAATTTTCCTCAGAACTGTTGTGAGAATACACACTCCCTGATAAACAAATATAAAAGGTTTATTGTAGATATTTCCTGTCCACTAGACACCTCCAATGTTTGCTGTCTAGCAAATGTCAGCTGGGTTTACTAGTTTCTGGGAAAACCCATATTATGTGTATCACCTTCATGGTAACCTTTATAATCTCTGGACCTTTAGCTTTGCTGTTGATTTTCTCAAATACCCCAATATGGTCTTATGTAGCATTAAGGCATGCTTTAAAATCTTCTAAGCCAAGTGAAAAGCACTCAGGTATTTACTCTTAAGTGCTGATCATACTGCTGTTTTACTGTGATGTTTTCAGCGTTGTGTAATTACTGAATAGGGCTTAAATAAAACCATTGTCATTGTAAGAAGGCTCAACAGCAGTACTCATCTACTGAAAAAACAAGATGTGGGTTAAGATGAATCTACTTCCCTTTTCATGTACACTGAAAAACATCAGTTTTTCAAATGCTAGGATATATTTTGTCTACAAACACATTTCTATGTATGGTCTTTCTTATCTTTTATAGCATCAAGGGTTCTTTGGAAGGTCAGCAGAAAATGGAAGAGAGGAAGCTGTGTGTGAGTGAATGCTTGTGTGTAATGGCGTTTTCTATGTTGAGTGTAGCTCTATGATGTACTCTGGAGAGCTGAAGTTTGAGAAGAGGACCATGTCTGCTCAGGTGGAGGGGGGTGTTCATGGCCTGCACTCGTAAGTCTTCGTCCTCTCTGCTCACTAAACTCCTACTACCGAATCCATCATGCTCAGTGGCTCTTTTAGGGAACACTCCACCAACTGTCAAGCAGTGCCACAAAAGCACTCAGGGACTGGAAAATAACCTGTGTGTGTCTGTTCTCACAGTTTGCAGTCACAGTGTTATGAATAATAATACACAGTAATAGACCCCTGCTGATCTCCACTGAAATCTGAATGGACATGAAGCTGACAATTTATTTATGAATAATTAATTCAGATAAATTGTGGGTTTCTAATAGATAACAGGGTCATGACATAATGAGTAATGCCTCTATAGATTTCTATTCATGTCTTCAAGTAATTCATGTACATACATTTAATTGAAATAAAACTGGCTTTGGCATGACTGGACAGAGCATTGTAATGTAAACGTCAGTACTATGCACATTTTGCAGTGTGGACTTTTATAAACTCATCAGCTCTGTGCAGACATAGACTGTAGAGCTCTATATTGAATTGTGGATGAGCATATTAAAACCACAAGGGGGAGCTTCTAGAAAATAGATAACATACATACACACACACACACACACACACACACACACAGAGAGAGAGAGAGAGAGAGAGAGAGAGAGAGAGAGAGAGAGAGAGAGAGCGCTGAAAAGAGAAGATGAAACAGAGCTGTTTAATGTTCAACAAATGGAAAGAAGAACAAAATTATGAAAATCAGTAGAACTATTAGCAAAGTTGAAACTAGTTAATATTTAGTGACAGTACTTGTGGTAGCAAAGTGTACTTAAAATCAGACATTAGCACACTAAAACATTAAAGCATTAAGATAAATCCTTTATGCAAATGCAGTTGTTTGTTAAAGATTGTTTCTTTTAGAAATATAAGTTCTTATCACACCTGTATTAGAATATGAGCCCAGGAGAGTAACCCTAGAACACTAGGAACATTTATGTTACAATTTCCTTGCAAAATCACAAGCCTGATGTGAATATTAAAATAAGAACAACAAATAGATACACCTGTTATCATTTTATTATCCATCTTCACATAATATAGGGAAGGTGCATATGTGCTCATTTCTGCTTTGTTAAAAAAGCACTGACATTTTGCTGCATCAAACATTTGTGTGCCATGCATTTAGTGTGTAGCATAACAACAAACAAATTCTGCAAACTCCTACTTTATGAGCATTAAAGGCGGTTGGGCAGAGTGTTGAGTGAAGCTTCAGAGCTTGACTGTAACCTTGTTATATTTCAATGGCAATGAGGGCAGTACAGGTAGTGACTAAGAGGCTTTCCTTCCCAATCCCTCTGAATGTTGTCTCTGACAACATTCCAGACAGCACTTTAGAGAAAACAGTAGTCCAATGGCAGCAGACAGGCCTTTTTAGGGATCACCACTTACAGAGTCTTACCAAGACACCCAGTAGCTTTATTTTGTTTGGGACGAAGCCTCTATCAGAGCCGTATTTCATTCTACCTGATTCAGCTGCTGCTTGTATGATGCATGTTGGATGAATCTCTTACTCTGCTCCTCAGCTAAGAGAAAGCTCTCCATCTCGATCTGAGGAACAAACTTGGATTGTGTGCGTGGCTCCAGCACAACCACTGGTGAATGCGCACGCAGTGTCCCAGGAGCCGCTCTGTGGTGCAGGTGGAGAGGGGAGGTGGGCGGAGGCCCGGGGCGTCAGCTCACGCAGGGTTGTAGAGGAGGATTGGAGTACTGGACATCGCTTACATGGAGGGCCATGTCTATGAGCACTTTGCCAATGGCAAGCACGACAGCTACCAGATCGACTACCGCCTCATTGTGGGCGACACAGAGCCAGCCAGATTGCAGCTGTCGCCTCGCGACCCTGAGCACCAGGGGCCATTTGGCCACAACACATCTCATGGGCATGAGACTGCAGCTCAGCGCTACAGCGCCACGCGCATCCAGGCTGGCTACGAACCAGAGAGGTGAGACTCCTACGGTTTCAAAGGAGTGCTGATCAGCAAAATTAACCATGTTTGCATCACTAGGTTAACGTTAGTGTCACTAAACAAGTTCATTAGGAGTGGACTTTATTTTTCTTTTGGATTGTGTACTTTTAAACTGTTGCACAGACTGGGTTGGGTTCTCAGTGATGTGCAATTTTAGCCCAATTCCATATTGTTGGTCTCAGAAGAACACATTCCTTTCGGGGATTATCATCACATAAAATAGACCTATACATTTACAGTCTCTACAGAGAAATACAGTCATGTCATAGTATAATAAAATGTCCTAATGTGTAAATAGTGATGTTTACTCATTTATAATGTCCAGCACTACTCAAATATAACTGCTTGCCTTCTTTGCCCATCATATTAACATTCCCATGTCAGCAGAGTAAAAAGGACCATAAATCTGATTAAGAATTATATTATCAAGACCGATATAATCTGTGTTGTAGAACAGATATGAAAACATTTTGCCATAGCAATGCTCAAAAGCATCACATTCCATTTGTTTTACAGACCCATATCTCTGTACATTTCAATTTACAGAATGGACTAAATTAACTTCCAGGTGTTTAAAGCTCAGTTGGGGGCTGTGTCAGATCCTTTGTGAATAACATAATAAAGTTGAGTATTGGGCAGCCTGACCACGGCTTCAAAACGATTGTGTGGATTTGCTACATCACCAGTCCTCCTTTTATAAGCAAGATGATTATTTCAACCCAAGTCAAAAACATTTTTTGTCTCATCCAAACGGAATTTTCACACCTGAACTATTAGGCCACCTAATAGCGTGGACAGTAAAACAAAGGCGCATCGCCCGTCTGCTCTCTCTTAACATGTCCCGTCGTCATCCACCACGTTGAGAGGATGAGAGTTTTCTCAAACTGAGCAGGTCGAGTCTTTAAAATGTGTAAACTCCAACTGTGATTCTGGGTGATTTAGCTAAGGGCTAGACTTTCGCTTGACTTTGAGAGATGCCACAGAGGCTAGTCTGTAACGGTCGCAGATGAAGACCAGCTGTGTTCCTTGACGTCGTTTTTTGTTGTCTGAAGTACGCGACGCTATCGTCTTGTGAGTAACCCGAGAAGCGGGATTTTCATTCACATTCACTAAGAATAAAGCATCATTGTTCAGTCTTGGAAGTATATCACACTAAATCCGTGTGTACTACTTGAGTACGATAATGACGGTTGTTGTTTGCATGCTGCGAATGCGAGACATCGGCTCTCCCGAATAAAAGGATAGCACGTCGAAATGGAGAAAGGGCAAAGCGTAACGAATAGAAATAGCTTTAGCATCCTCGGCCAACACCCACTGGATAAATATTTCGATCCGCGGATCAGTAAAACGCTTACGTTTTAACTCTGTTTACATGAGAGCACAGACAGAATAGCCTTTCTTTAGCGTACATCTACTTCTGATGTGACTTGTATTTGCTAGGTTGTTAGTATAATGTATTTTTAGTATCAGCTATTTCTTTATTAATTATTTGTATAACACACTTGTAAGGTTACAATCCCACTAAAATAAGGCTTTGATGTTTTTATAGTATTCATAAATTTAAAAAAGAAAATTAGTTTCTTTTAGGTATTGTGTGTGTGTGTGTTGTGGGTAGAAGGGGGCATAATATCTTAAATGGGGCAGCAATTAGCTCAATAAAATCCCATGAATCTCTCTCTGTCTCTTTCTCTGTGTGTGTGTATGTGTGTGTGTGTGTGTGTGTGTGTGTGTGTGTGTGTGTGTGTGCAGTATGGCTGACTACCTGATCAGTGGGGGTACAGGCTATGTGCCTGAAGATGGGCTCACTGCCCAGCAGCTTTTTGCTATCGGAGATGGTCTCAAATACAGACTTGGAGATCATGACCTCTCTTGTTCTGCTTTTCAAGTAGGGCAGTGCAAATAGCTTTCTTTGATGTTATCAAAGATGTGAAGATGTATCCCTAGGCACTATCTAGCTGAGCAGTGGTCTCTGTCTATTTCTGCCCACTAGGCCGCCATCTTTAATCTCTGTAATGGAGGCTTTATCTGCACTAGATCCCACACTAGAGGACACTCTCAACTGTGGCCTTATGATTGTCGTACTGCTGGGATGCTCTCTCTCTCACACACTGATGTTCGCATACGCTGCTCTATTCTGTTTACAGTTAGGCTTCCTTTGGCTGCCTCTCTGTCTCCCGTGTCCTCTCAAGCAGTGGTGGGACAGTAATGCCACTTTAATGGATAGGCTGTGACATGACGCATGCTTAAGAACATTAACAGGACATCATTGGACAACATACTCTTAGGTAGATTAACTTATTCCATACTCCAGAATATGCGCTCAACTCTGCAACTCAAGCAGGTATGTTCAATTCTTGCTACTGGGACATGAAGTTTGAAGTTGAAATTGACCTCACATGTATGCACACAAAGTGTCCGAGCTTCTGCTAGTCGCAGGTGGCTATGGGAGCAATCATCAGTCATGTCTCATAGTTCTATCAGCATGGGTGTGTGGAGCTCCCCACGGTCATTTGGTATATGATGCACTAACTGATACGAAAATGTGAGGGTGTAGCATGTATGTCTCAGTGAACTAATTGGTATATATTTTTTTATTTGGCTTGTTTTTCTTTGTTTGTTTGTTCTGTGGTCTTTGATTCAGTGATTTTCTGATCCTGCCTGGCATCATTGACTTTACCTCAGATGAAGTGGTGAGTACTTTTGCAAAATGCACCAAAACAGCTCAGCAGGTTTCCTGACATGCCCCATAAGGGCTTACCAGTGTGTGTGTTTCAGTAAATACAGCACATCTAGTAATGATTTAGTGGAGGGGGCGGGATCTTCCTAATTAATTAGGGAGCTGGCGGTCTCCTCTACCTTCAGTGAGATGGAGGAGCTGAGTCAGTTGCCATGTAGTGCGAACACGACTACAACAGAGGGTGGAGTGTGGCATACTGTAAGAGAGGGATGAAGGAGTGCAAATAAGATGTGCAAAATAGGTGGTGTTGGCATCCCAGGTGCATAGGGTGTGTTGTCACAGGCAGAGAGGCTGAGGGGTGTGTGGGTGTGTGTGTGTGTGTATGACAGTGTGAGGGAGGCGCAAACCAAAATTCCCATGTGTAATGGATATGGGATAGTATATATTGTGGTATTTATATTTGGTGTTACATTTTGTGTGTGTGTGTGTGTGTGTGTGTGTGTGTGTGTGTGTGTGTGTGTGCTAGAATGTGGGAGAGAACGTAGGATGTTTTTGTCTGTCTTACCACAGGGAGGTTAAACTGATGCCCTGCTTATAAAAACAGCAATATTTGTGCTTTGAATGAGCACATCCAAGTCACTTGAAGTCAAATTAATAATGGGATAGAGATGTGTGCATATGTGAAAGCTGTCCAAAGTAACACCCCAAACTGTTCTTATCTTTGTGCAATGCATAGTCTGTATGAAAATACAAGCATGAACATAAACAAAGATAATTGTTCTGTAGAACATTGGTTCCTTTCTGTTACCATTTGCGTCTGTCATTCAGGATCTGACCTCTGCTCTGACCCGGAAGATAACCCTGAAGACGCCGCTTATTTCCTCCCCCATGGGTACTGTGACTGAATCCTCCATGGCCATCGCTATGGCTGTGAGTATCCCCCACACACTCAAAACCATGAAGTCCTGTTGCTTTTCCATTTAGCTTTCTGTGATTTTGTATTACAGCTCATGGGCGGTATTGGGATCATCCATCACAATTGCACCCCAGAGTTCCAAGCAAATGAAGTCCGGAAAGTTAAGGTGTCAAACTTTCAGTGAATTGTCTTAATAGGAATATAATGAACAACACGTTGAACATGCAGATTTACACACAAGCTTCCCTGAGGCCTCTCATCAGCAGAGCAATATATGGTGTCATGGCAGAAATTCGAGCAGGGCTTCATCACGGATCCGGTGGTGATGAGTCCACAGCACACGGTCGGAGATGTGTTTGAGGCCAAGGTGCGACACGGCTTCTCTGGAATCCCTGTCACCGAAACCGGCAAGATGGGCAGCAAGCTTGTGGGAATCGTGACGTCACGAGACATTGACTTCCTCTCAGAGAAGGACTATGACCGGCTGTTGGAGGAGGTTTCTGATTCATCTTTGATTGTACATACAATATACAAAAGGTTTTTAAAAACACAAATGAATCACATATGACATACAATGCTTAAAAATATAGGTGGAATAGAACTATCATGAAATTGTGATATTTCTGTGTCAGTGTGTGAAAGAGGGCAATATATATATATATATATATATATATATAAAAATAAAAAATGTGTATATATATAAGTGTGTGTGTGTGTGTGTGTGTGTGTGTGTGTGTGTGTGTGTGTGTGTATAAAATCACATTCTTTAAACTCACATCTTTTTGTGATTTATTTGTGATATTTGCCAGGCAATGACAAAGGGAAGATTTAGTGGTTGCACCAGCAGGTGTTACACTCAAAGAGGCCAATGACATCCTGCAGTGCAGCAAAAAAAGGTCTGATTCTTCATCTTTTCAGCTTGAGAAGTGAAACTGCTTCTAAAGGACTTTGAAAGGTTATTTTCACTTCTCCACTTCTTCTCTGAGTAACGGGTCGGTCGTGGGGACGCTTGTTGATTGCAGGTAAACTGCCCATTGTGAACGACAGTGATGAGCTGGTGGCTATAATTGCTCGCACTGATCTGAAGAAGAACAGAGACTACCCTCTGGCCTCTAAAGACTCCCGCAAACAGCTGCTGTGTGGCGCTGCCATCGTTACCCGTGAGGATGACAAGTACCGGCTGGACCTGCTCGTGCAGGCAGGAGTGGACGTGGTGGTGCTGGTAGGTCTTAAGGTCCTAAAGGGAGTGGGATTAGTCTCCATCCTGAGTATGGTGCCTGAATCAAATGACAAACTATTTTTGCTATGAGGCTGTGTAACACAGGACTGTGATTGGACATAGTGAATTTGGTCTGAAGGCTGTGTCTATTGTTTTAGGACTCATCTCAGGGAAACTCGGTGTTTCAGATCAGCATGATTAACTACATTAAACAGAAGTATCCTGAGCTCCAGGTGGTGGGGGGGAATGGTGAGTCACAGTTCTCACATTTGCTTGTTCTGTAAACTGAGAGGGTTGAGGTAGGTAAGAATTGATGGTGTTTGGTTCTTTTCATTTGTTGCTGTGTTCACTTTCATCCTTCTCTCTCGCTCTGTCTCTGTGTATGTCTGTGTAGTAGTGACAGCTGCTCAGACGAAGAATTTGATTGATGATGGTGTGGATGCTCTTAGAGTGTGGATGGGTTATCTTTGATAAGACATCGTATACCAGAAAATTGTTTAAAAGATGGTAATAGCTAAACCACCAGACATAATAGTGATGGATAAACAGCAGAAAAGAGTCATAGTGACGGATGTAGCAATCGCAAGAGATAGCAACATCAGCAACAAGGAACATGAGACGCTAAAAGAAGAGGAAACACTGGCTCTGGTAGCAATCAGGGCACCAGGGGTTTAGGGACGATGACCATCAAACTGGGAGAGTGGCTCCAGCAGATCCCAGGAACAACATCCGAGATCCTCATCCAGAAGAGTGTAGTCGATGGAACACTTGGGATACTATGCAGGCAAATGTATATATTGTAAATTCCTGTTCTTTTTTATCAACATTCTTAGAACATAATTACTGTTCTAAGTTTACAACATCTGGTCGAGGTTTTCGTTTATTCAAGATGCATCCTGTAGTGCCTTTTCACATTTTTGCACTATTTCTTTATTTTGAGTCAAATGTTTCAAATAAAATAATACAATCCACAAGGAAATGAAAACGAGAATTAAATCAAACTTATTGTTTCAGAAAGATTACTACTCATTCACACACCAGGACGCTACATCTTCTGGAGTATTATGCTCACGTTTCTAAACTTTTAAACATTATAATGTATTTCAGTTATGGAAATCAGTTAAACACTATAGGAAGGCCTACAACAGGAATGTACTACAAATACCTTCCTACTCCAGCACCCCTAATCGTCCACTCCCAATGGTGGGATATCCCTGAATAACAGTTGAATGCTATCTTTGCCTATATTTGCCTCTGTCTGTCTTTCAGGAGACTACAATATGAGAGTTACACACTAACATAAAAGATGAATAATGAATTAAGTAAATGCTGCACCGGCTAACATCTACTTTCTTCCCTGTTTTATTACCTGTATTATTATTTATAATATTTGTGAGCTGAAAACATGATATCCACCAAAAACATGATTCACTGACTCATGAACAATGTCAACAAATCTACACACACACACACACACACACAGCAGGTGAGTTTTCTGTGGTGGCAGATGGGTCCAAGTGGGCTCATACTGGCCCTGCCCACATGTCGCCTCCTGCAGGTGTCAACCGTAGCCACTGTGCTCCATGTGCCCTTTCTCCTCTGCCACTGCTGGGAGAGGGCTCTGCCCACCCTCCTGACATGCTCCGCTACGCCTCCTGCATACCCCCTTTGTGCTTCAGACAGAGGCCAAATCCACTGGCTTTGCTGGTTCCAGGAACAGCCTGAGGTTGTCCAGGAGAGTGAAAGAATGCTATACCTTGCAAGGTATGATGGTCTTCATTGAAATGGGGGTTAAAAACATTTCAAGCCAGTGTTTTGTGCACTGACATCCCTCCTGCTACCGAAGGCCACCCGAGTGTTTCTTGTGTTTGTGAGTGTGAGGCAAAGGAGTGTGAAAGTGTTTGTGTGGATCAAGATGTAAATGCATGAAATGAAACGTACTGAGGCTATGTTTATTGTCACATATTTTATATCTAGAATGTTGGCCTACCTCCAAGTGAATTTGCACAAAGACCAAACATTTGTGTGGGGTGTTTGTTTGTGCATGTGAATATAGATGTGTGTAGTTCAATGGTGTATACATGTGTACATGTGAGTATGGATGTGTAAGTGTGAAAGATGTGTGTGTGTGTGTGTGTGTGTGTGTGTGAATTATATATTTGTTGGGGGCACATTCATATACTGCCACACTGCTATTCTCTCTGCTACTTTCTGTTTTTCAATTGGCAGAGTGGATTAGGGCCTGTCAGAGAGACTCTGAGAGATCTGGTGAGCCCTGATTGTGATTATTTTTGTTTCTCTCTCTCTCTCTTTGTGTGTGTGTGTTTGTGTGTGTGTCTCTTGTCAACACAGTGTGAATAATTTTGATTTTAATTGGTTCGTTGTCATGAAATTATCTCTCAACTCTCTCAACCGTCTAAATCACACGCGCACACACACAAACAGTTGACACCCCCCATCCTATAGTCCACATTCATTCATGAGAAACAGAAAATTTGAATTTGAAATTTATTGGATTGAATAACATAGATCCTTTTCTTTAGAACCATGCACAGCATGGACATGACAATGTTGTGCTAAATGGTGTGATCAAACCCTATCATCATCCTTCGCAGCAAAGCCCTGATCTACTCCTTCTGTAGTGAGCTAAACGCTATTAATAAACTCCCAAACTCCTCCAGTGCTCTCTCACCATTCTGAGCAGAGCCTGTGCCAGGCCTGCAATTTTATCAACTACATCACAGCTGTTATCTCTCTTCCAAATGTGTAGAGAAAACACACACACGCGCGCGCGCGCGCTCTGTATTCTGACAGTCCCTGCAATGCTCCACTGTAATCCTCTTAGCCTGTAAGCGCTGGGCTCTCCCTGCAAACACACCCTAAACCCAGCACAGCATGGGACTATGTGGAAGACCACTTGCACAAACATCGACCGCACAGCTCCTTTTGCCTTTGCTTGCTATAGTTTCAACTGCTCGATGCACTGAAATGCCAAATACAGAGGCTAAAGCTCGAACACATGCGCCATGAACCAGCTGCACCCATTCCGAGGTAAATCAAATACACAGTTGCCAATGTTTAAAAAAGCTTTTTGAGCTTTTTACATTTTATTGATTTATTTTTTTTAAAGAACATGAGGACTTTTTCATTTTTATTTTTTCAGAATGCTAAATAGTAGTAGTCCCAGTAATTTTGTAGTTCCAGTAGTATCGTCATTCAGGTCTCCTTTATCAGGTTTTGGATGGATTGGTAGAAGTTCATATTGACTGGTTATAAACATAGTTCTGATGTAGTCAAGCACAGCGTCTGTCTCTTTGGCCAGTTGGTAATCATAGCCTTTTTATGTGCTCGGGAAACCTTTCTGCATACTACCGATTTCTTTAGCTGGTCCTCCTTGGGAAGTGTGTGGTCCCTTTGAGCAGTACAAAGCTTCCCCAGCCATGGCTCTCCCCATGCGCTGCTGCTTAGTTTTCTTCCCCACTACTTTGTCCCATAACGTCTTCAGGTTCTTTCTTTCACACTTTGGGTTTTGGTTTTCACTCTCTAGAGCCTCTCTTTCACTCTTCAGGTGTTGTCTTTCACTCTCAAGATTCTCTCTTTCACCCTTCAGGTGTTGTCTTTCTCTCTCCAGAGCCTCTCTTTCACTCTTCAGGTGTTGTCTTTCACGCTCTAGATCCTCTCTTTCACTCTTCAGGTGTTGTCTTTCACTCTCAAGATTCTCTCTTTCACCCTTCAGGTGTTGTCTTTCTCTCTCTAGAGCCTCTCTTTCACTCTTCAGGTGTTGTCTTTCACGCTCTAGATCCTCTCTTTCACTCTTCAGGTGTTGTCTTTCACTCTCAAGATTCTCTCTTTCACCCTTCAGGTGTTGTCTTTCACTCTCTAGATCCTCTCTTTCACTCTTCAGGTGCCATCTTTCACTCTGTTCATTTTTTGTCTCCTTCTGCTTCTCCTCCAACTCCTTCCCACTACATTCCTCCTCAAATTTTCCAATTTTAACACAGTGTCGTTTTCTAATTTCCTTCGTATCTACTCTGTCAGGTAGTTCTTGTTGCAATCTACTCATTGCTTTTTGTGTGTTCCTGTCCAACAAAATCTTCGTTTTCTTCTTCTTCGAAGATCTTCTGTGAGAGCAGCAGAACTGCATTTTGCTGCTGCAACCTCCCATTTCTGTCAACAGACTGACCAATTTTACCTTTGTCAAGCAGATTATAAGAATAGCTATTATGACAATGGTCAGTGATATTATGACATCACAGTTTTGGTTTTGTTGACAATTCCATTGTCATCACACAGAATAGAATAAACTATTGTGGGCTTGCTTTCTTTTCACTTTAGCCTTAATTAGATTAATTAGATTCATATGTTTGCTTTAGATTTGCCTTTTTACATTTTATTTATACCATGAAAAACAATACAGAAATAATTAAAGAAGTCAAAGCCTTTGTCACAGTCTCTCCAGACATGCCTTTCTCTGGTTGTCAAAAAGACAAAAGAGATGACTATGGACTACAGAAGGATGCAAATGCCTCACACCCCAATACATACAGTGAAGAGTGAGAACATACACTCTCTTAAAATCACAAACAATCTCTCATGGTCCCTGAGCACTTTTTCCTTAGTGAAGAAAGCTCTGCTTCCTGAGGAGACTGAAGAAGGACAGCATGTCCGTCATCCTGATCTGGTCTGCAACAGCATCATAGAGAGTGTCCCGACCTGCGCCATCGCTGTCTGGTACAGGCACTGCTCCCCCTGCTCTTTTGGATTGTTTAGTTGAATTTAGCAGTCTGCTCTCAAATTTTCTGTGCCTGTTTTCTGGGATTCTGAAATTCAGGCAATGTTTTTGTTGTTCTTCTGCAACACTATTAAAACTCTGAACTCCTCAAACTATTTTACTTCTCTAAGTAAATCTGTCACACATTTGTCTAGTACAGAATTATTAGATTTCTTTCTTTGACCATAAGCAAGATACACACATTTACTTTGCACATTTACATATTTCTTTGTCTGTTTCTCTCTATCGCTCTCCTTTTCTCAGAGAGTTGGATAAGAGATTAAGGACACTTCCTGAGGCAGAGAATGATTGGTCAGTAGTACATTAGAATGGCCCTACATACATTTCATCATTCCATATCTTTTCAGTGGTTATCAAAACCATTTATACACTTTTGCAGTTAAACAATGTTAAGATATTGATTAGTGTTTCAGTCAAATCAGTCTAACTCTGAAAGTATGTGTTTACCTTCCATATGAGACGCTATTTAAGACTACACACACATCAGATTTTGCAATGAAAATAAAAATGATAAAACAAACAAAGGGAAATAGTCTTTTTAACCTCTTGTTTGCTAGCAGAAACAAATAGAACCTATAGGGATAAGAGAGAAAGAGAAAGAATGACATAAAAAATAAGAATGAGATAAAAAGAGATCCAGATACATGAAGCACATGTTGATGAGGGTTGGACTTGCAGAGGCCACATGGCAGTCACGTTAGAAGTGTTGATGCAGTAACTGCATCTGCAGCTAAACTAATGCTGCGTGCGTGTGTGTGTGTGCATGCGTGCGCGGGTCTGTGTATATGTGTATCTTTTTCCATTCTCCACCAAAAAGAGGCCAGGAGGCAATTGTCTCTCTAGAGATGTAACACACTTTCTGCAAACATATCATCAGATAATGGCAGAACACCTTACAACACACCAATGCATATCTGTTTACATATACAGTTGAATCATGAGAGATTATGCAAGGTGAGAATTATGATTTTAATGTCCTCTGGTTCTATGGCTTTTGATACAGCCTGTGCTAACTGAACATGGTTTTTCTTTTCTCCAAGACAATTGTGTCTCAGTTTTATTGCAGCTTAATGGTTTAATGCTTGGTTCCTAATATACATATACATGCATGCACCCATACACACGTTTTTTCCTTGACAAGCTCTTATAGGCCTCTGGACTAATTAATCCCCAAGAAAAGTGAAATGACAAATATTTATATATATACACACACACAGCGCTTCACTTTTTCCACATTTTATGTTATGTTACAGCCTTATTCCAAATTGGATTAAAAAAAAAATTTCCCCTCAAACTCCTACACACAATACCCCATTATGACAAAGTGAAAAAATCTTTGTTTGGAGTTTTTGCAACTTTATTAAAAATAAAAAAAACAAAAATCACATGTACATAAGTATTCATAGCCTTTGCTCAATACTTGGTTGAAGCACCTTGGGCAGCAATTACAGCCTCAAATCTTTTTGAGTATGATGCTACAAGCTTGGCACACATATTTTTGGGCAGTTTCTCCCATTCTTCTTTGTAGAACCTCTCAAGCTCCATCAGGTTGGATGGGGCGCGCCGGGGTACAGCCATTTTCAGATCTCTCCAGAGATGTTCAGTTGGGTTCAAGTCTGGGCTCTGGCTAGGCCACTCAAGAACATTCACAGAGTTGTCCTGAAGCCAGTCCTTTATTATCTTAGTTGTGTGGTTAGGGCCATTGTCCTGTTGGATGAACCTTCACCCTGGTCCAGAGCACTCTGGAGCAGGTTTTCTTCAAGGATGTCTCTGTATGTTGCTGCATTCATCTTTCCCTGACTAGTCTCCCAGTTCCTGCTGCCAAAAAACAACCCCACAGCATGATGCTGCCACCAGCATGCTTCACTGTAGGGATGGTATTGGCCAGGTGCTGAGCGGTGCCTGGTTTCCTCCAGACATGATGCTTGGCATTCAGGCCAAAGAGTTGAATCTTTGTTTCATCAGACCAGAGAATTTTGTTTCTCATGGTTTGAGAGTCCTTCAGGTGCCTTTTGGCAAACTCCAAGCAGGCTGTCTTATGCCTTTTACTGAGGAGTGGCTTCCGTCTGGCCACTCTACCATACAGGCCTGATTGGTGGAGTGCTGCAGGAATGGTTGTCCTTCTGGAAGGTTCTCCTCTCTCCACAGAGCAATGCTAAAGCTCTGTCAGAGTGACCCTTGGGTTCTTGGTCACCTCCCTGACTAAAGCCCTTCTACCCCGATCACTCAGATTGGCTGGGCGGCCAGCTCTAGGAAGAGTCCTGGCGGTTCCAAACTTCTTCCATTTACGGATGATGGAAGCCACTGTGCTCATTGGGACCTTCAATGCTGCAGAAATTTTTCTGTACCCTTCCCCCGATCTGTGCCTCGATACAATCCTGTCTCAGTAGTCTACAAAGAATTCCTTGGACTTCATGGCTTGGTTTGTGCTCTGACATGTACTGTCAACTATGGGACCTTATATAGACAGGTGTGTGCCTTTACAAAGCATGTCCAATCAACTGGATTTACCACAGGTGGACTCCAATCAAGTTGTTGAAACAACTGAAGGATGATCAGTGGAAACAAGATGCACATGAGCTCAATTTTGAGTGTCAGGGTAAAGGCTGTGAATACTTATGTGCATGTGATTTTTTTGTTTTTTTTATTTTTAATAAATTTGTTACAATTCCAAACAAACTTTTTTTACTTTGTCATTATGGGGTATTGTGTGTAGAATTTTGAGGGGGAAAAAAATAATTTAATCCAATTTGGAATAAGGCTGAAACATAACAAAATGTGGAAAAAGTGAAGCACTGTGAATACTTTCTGGATGCACTGTATATATATATATATATATATATATATATATATATATATATATATATATATATATATAGAGAGAGAGAGAGAGAGAGAGAGAGAGAGAGAGAGAGAGAGAGAGAGTGTTTATTATAATGGCTTTGTTTGCATACATGGATCTCCTTACTTGAGCAGTCATAATTCATAATCATAATAATTCACTAAAATGATTCATTATATCTAATGTTTTGAAATAATGAAATCATAGTGTCTGTGATTTCTTTTTTGTGTAAAGTGTCAGACTTTGTTTTTACTAAGATGTTGGGCCCATCAGTACCACCCTAGCTGCTAAGAACTGCTACTTCCTTTACTGAGCCTGTATTCCTCTGTTCACCACACTGCACTCACACTCAATGTGCAACACAATTAATGTGTGAAGAATTGTGAGTTTACTCAAATCTAATGGCTTTAGTTCACTCATTACACTTTAGTAAATCTAAACTCCAATTTCTTTTTTCTACTGAAAAAGAGATGAGCAATAGCTAATAATTAGTAATAGCTACTCTGCAATCTGAAATGGTTTTTTGTTTGTTTGTTTGCCATACATATTACCTCTTGGATTTTAAAGTTCTTTGAATCACAAAGAAAAACAATACGAGACAGTATGATGCTGCAGTAATTTAATCAAAAGAACAAAATTGATTATTCAGAATAAATTAACAGACAGGAATTAGGTCAAACCTTCTAATCATGTTTTTGTCAAATGTAATACTGTATACATACTACATTAAAATGACAGAAAAAAGAAAAGTATAGGAAAATGCACTATTAAATGCACTATTATGAAGTTATGCATATTGGTCAGCATCATCCTCAGTTATAGCCTTCATCTCAGTTGCTGGTTTGTCTTCCTCCACCTTCTGAATTGGTTCCTTCATTGCATCTATTGCCTTCTTCAGATTGAGATTGTCCTTTTCACTCAGTGGGGCCAGTGCTGGGGTAAGGATTGTCTTGATTTGAGTTATTCTTTCCTCGCATCTGTTGTAAAACTCCTTCCTGTTTCTTGCTGCAAGGCTGTTGATACCATTTTGGGCAGATTCGCATTCCTTCCCTAACTTGTCAATCTCTGCAAGGAACTGAGGTGAGTTTGGATCCATGGTCATCAGTCTTCCCAGAGTACTGACATTGTTCATCAGGTACTGGACAGACACCTCAGTGTAAGTGGTAGACATCATGTTAACCAAATAGGCGTAGGCAGAAGCATTCAGAGCATTAGTGTAGATTTTGTCTTTGACAAACATGCTGTAGGTGTAGTTGTTCTCTACAGCTATTTCAACAGTCTGCTTAAAATGTTTAAGATTTTCACTAAGAGTGGTCTTAACAATGTTTGAAATGATCTGAAAGAAGTGCACCAGTTTCTCCCACTGTTCTTTCACCTGCCCCATGATTTCCAGGCCTTTCGCTAGCACCACAATTCTCTTGTTGAAGTCGATCTCCTTGAGATTATAATGTTTCAGCTCACTCATAATTTCAGCAAGAGCTTTTTTCTTCTGATCCAAGTTGTCCATAGTCTTCTCGTTCCGTTCATTTGCAATTTTTAGCTGGGTTTCAGCCATTTGTAGACGTAGATGAGATTGTCTTAAGTGCATCTGGACCACATCTGTATTTGCTGAGTCATAGATTTGCTGTTGACTTGACTTGGGGGGTGCTGTCAAGAAAGATGGCTGATTTGTAAAAGACTTGCTTTTGGAATAAAAGGCCATGGCCCTTACATTCAGTTCGTCAATGGCTTTAATAAGCTCCTCTGTTTTGGCATCATCACATTTCCCCTCTGGAGCATATTTACCTAGCTCTGTTAAAGTGGAGATACCCTTGTCACAGATGCCTAGTGCCTCGGATTTAATCGCGCATTCAGCTTCTTGCTGTATATCTCTGCTGACTTGCTGAAATAGTCCCACCAAGTAATCAGACTTTACCGTTTGCTTCTCCTGATCATACACCTCAGGCCAATTTATTTCCTTACCTTTGCAAAGTTCTTCCATTTTCTCAACCACTAGTAGAAATGTTATAGATTTAGAAAATATGTTACTTGTTGCCAACATTTCATCCACGTTACTCTTCATTCCAGTGGCCATGTTTCTGTGGCTTTCAGGAGTGCCTTTTCAGTTTTTGATCACATGTGTTATGGCTTTTGGTGTAATAGTGTCCGCTTGGAGATAGGTTTGGATAATTTGTCCTGGAAGAAATTCTGTTGCAAACGCACAGGCTATTGATATTGCTTGCTCTGACATACTTGATATTAGCTTCAGGCCAAAAAGGCCCCATCCTCTTGGCAAATCTTTCATTGCTTGCTGGTAGGCCCTTCTGTCCTCAGCTAATCTTTCATTAGCCAGATTGAAAGCAGCCTCGGCCCTGTCGCTTGCCTCCTTAGCTTCAGCCCGTTTAATCTTTGCTATCTCAATGTTTTTCTTGATTTCTTCCATCTCCTCATCATGACTCTGTCTTGCATTCACCAAAGCCTCCACCAGTTCTTGCATCAGCTTGATGATATCTGAGAATTGTTTCTCAGTCATGATGGCCAGGTTTAAGCATTCTGATGATATGTGCGCAATGTTCTGAAGCTCAGCTGGTAAGAAGGCTTGGACAAGACCATCATCCTCCTGTATTATGAGCCCAACTGAGTTTTTGATGTACTCTGGAACCTGTCCGGTGTACATACGAATTTGGTCCATGTTATTGTGAGCAACATTAAAGGCTTGCCAGCAAGCATTACATACTTGAAAGAGGCAGGCCCTAAAAGAATTGGGGTATCTGATGAATTTGAACCCATCTTTTGGTGGATTTTTATTGATGGAGAAGTCATCTGCAGCAGAAATGCGTACCAGCTGAGCCAGTAAATCGATGGAGACGGGTGCCGGCAATAGATACTGCTCCCAGTTAGCATAGGGCTGCATCAGCAGCATCATGTCATTTCTGTAATCCTGTGCTTTGGTGAAACTCTTAGTAGCTTGGTTGAGCTTTGACAGCGCCATTGTTTTCCCTAAAATAGAGTAAGGCAGAAAATTTGCGATAATAAGACAATCAGGAGATTCAGCATTTATTATTTCTGTACTATAAAGCAGTTAGCACTAACAACAACGGCACCTGCAGTGTTTCATCCACTAAACAATTTCAGATTAGAACACATCATAAGTTACATGTGGTTGCTTAGTAGTTTTTTTTTCCTTCACAACAAGTGAAGTAAAATTAGTAGAAAGCAGAAAATAATACTATTTTAACTACCCACCATTTTACAAAATTAATACTCTTTGATTGAGGAGCATTTAAATGCTTTTTTTCATAAACATTGTTTTTTCATAAACTTCATTATGGTGTAGACTTCAAGAAATTCACTATACAGTATATTTCATAAAAAAGTTGATGAATGTAAACAGAAATTCATATTATGCAAACATAAACTCACAGAAATCTGTAGAGGATAGAATAGAACGGTTTGTACCTGAAGTACTGTGGATACCTCTTGAAGAAGTGAGTAGTTGAAGTAGTAGCCTACCAGACTAGATGCTGTTCTGCTCCAAAACAACAACTTTGATATCATCCTTTCATATTTGTCAGCAAAACAATATAACTTTGTCCTGCAAACATATGCAATCTGAGTTGTAATTCTGAATTCTACAGAACAGCTTTACTTCCTATAACTACTGAAATGTCTTTGTTTTTCGTGTCTTTATTTGGATCCCCATTAGCTGAGGTAGCAGCTGCTCTTCCTGGGCTCCACCAACAAAATTGTGTACTCCCATGATCATAGTTGGTAACTTGTTCCATACTGTGGTGACCAAGACAATACAGATCTGCACGCTGCACCTGTTTTGGGTTTTGGTTTAACTAACCTGCCTGGCAGTGTGACTATGTTGAGCTCTCGCATAATTTATATTGTGTTTACTATCACAGATATTCCTAAAGACGCCCATTAGACCGCAGGCCAGCCTCTCCTGAGCTCTGAGCCATGAGAGAGGCATGCTCGCTCTCCTTACTGACAGGGCAGTGTGAGGCTTGCAGATTCATTCTCAGCTAACCAGAGCTTAGACAGCTCTTTCCTGACAGCTCCCCTGGGAAACACCACAATGAAAGCATCTAGGGGAGGAGAAACTGCTGTTTTACCATAGACTAAACCCATATATACTTTGTTTTGTTAATAACAAATGCCACAGTAAAGTCAAGTAATACGATTCCGACCATCATTTTCTTGTAAAAATATCTTGTCGATCATTTTTGTCAGTGCTGTGCACGTAGAATGATCTGCTTTATAGGCATGCTTGAAATCAACAATTCATTAAGTGAAAAATAGTAGATTATCTGCTCAAGAACAACTTTTTCCATTAGGTTGCTCAATACAAAAGAAACTAATTCCAGGCAAAACGCACCATTCTAAATTTGATAATAATAGCCCAAAAGTAACACCAGCAACCTTTGAAAGGATGATCAATACACTGTTTGATAATAATAATAATAATAATAATAATAATAATAATAATAAGAAGAAGAAGAAGAAGAAGAAGAAGAAGAAGATGAAGAAGAAGAAGAAGAAGAAGAATTTTATTCTAATTAAGAAATTACGTGCATTTCTTGTTACCCAATGGCACTTTACAAGATCATACAATATAAAAAAGGTCAAATAAAATATAAAGAAGCTTCAAATATATAAATAAGATAACAGGAGGGAATAAAACTGGTAAAAAAAAAAATAGACATAATATTGATGCAAGTGCATACTATAGTAACCAATTAAAGGTTGAAATGATCTCAGACAAAGAGATGAGTTATGAAATTATTGTAAATGAGCAGCTGGAGGAAGAAGCCTTGGGTCTGCAGCTCTAGAAACGCCAATAGTGCAGAGTGTGACGTGAGCGACAGACAGCAGATGAGTGTCAGAGGGATGGAGACAGAGTGAAGGAAAAGACATATGAGGAACACCAGAAAGGGATGGACAGGTCAGACCATGAGGGCAAAAACCAAGAGAAGGATTTTGTACTGCACACAGCCATGAACAGGAACCCAGTGTAAATGTTTGAGTGTAGTAGTTATATGTTCCCTTAAGCTGGTGTGTGTAAGAACTCCAGCAGCCATTTTCTGAATGTTCTGCAGCTTCTTTAACCCACAGACAGGAAGCCCATAAAGAACAACACTGCAGCAGTCCAATCAACATCACACAGCACTGTATTAGCCTAATCAGCATCACACAGTTCTGCAGTAGTCTAACTGGTATCATACAGAACTGCAGTAGTCTAGCTGGCATCACACAGCACTTCAGTAGTCTAATTAGCATCACAAAGCGCTGCAGTAGTATAATCATCATCAAAAATGCATAAATAAGTAACCTTGTATCACAATTTGCATGCCTATATCCTTACACATAGATATATTTGCTGACTATTACACCATTGTAACATTTTTTAAACAAATTAATTGCAATAACTAAACAATTGAATAATTTAAATTTAATGTCTCTTATACAATCATAAAGCTGACTAAGGCTGACAACTAATCAATAGGAGAACTTCTACCTTAAAGGATTAGTGTGACGGTTGAGTCTAAGGCATTGTGGGAATTGGAGAAATAATTGAATCATGTAGGTGTAACATAATGAAGAGAGGATAACTTAATAAAACATAGAAGGCTAAGGTTAGTCTAATTTTAATTGGCCCAGGCCATTCACTACCACTAAATGACTAAATAGGGATGTTGTGCCCTCTAGTGGGTGAGTCAGAGATAATTATGCAACAAAAATACTTGTGAAGTCTGGTATGCTTTATCATTAAAGTTGCTATAAGATCTTTTTTGGAAGCACTTTGACTAAACTGTTTTATGTATTTGTAGCTACCAATAAACCTCTCTTGTAGGAGGATATATTCTGTATCTGTTAATTCTATGTGTACATTCAGCACATGGAATCTGCCAACAGCCATTCCTGCATGTTCTTTCAGGATCAAGGCCTCTGGAATGGTGACTGATGTAGCAGAGCACCTAGGCAACTTTCAGTATGTGATAAAAATGAAAAATAATATTGAACAAGCTGGTATGCATGCACACATGTGCACACACAAGCAGACCTTTCTTAACCTCTTCTCTTGCCAACCCCAGTTCACCTGTTTCTTACAGTTTATGGAAATTACTGTTTCTCCTTTCAATGTGCCTGTTATTTTTTTTAAATGTTGCTTCTGAGGAACTCACACAAATTTCCCCCAATCAGATATGCTGAGCAGAGGTGGTGTTTGTCCTATTCAGCAGCTTCTTCCTGCTTACTTAGAAGCTTTTGCTCCTATAAGCTTCTTCTGGGCTTTGTGGGCTTTCAATCAGGGACTCTGCTGGGTCACTGGTGTATATGTGCATGTGTGATGTGGGCCCTGTGCGTGTGTGTGTGTGTGTGTGTGTATGTGTGGGTGTGGAGCCCAGAGAAGGGAGCTGCTCTTGGAGAGGACCTTCTCCAGTGGGTACTGGGCAAAAGCGCTAATCCCCTTCATTGTGAAGTAGAGCCTCCACAGAGGGTCATAGCAATACAGGCCTGACACAGAGCATGGGCTTCTATGTCATACACATGTCCACATATTCACCTTCAAGCTCACTGAGAGAGGCTTTCCTACCTTCGCAAACAGTAGTCTCATTCATTATGAGAGAATACTTCTACTGAGAGTGCCTTAACTCTAGAACACTATATATTCAAATAAAAGACACATTTGTTACATATGTTTAATGTTCATAGGAATCATTATTTGTGACTTAATATTTTAATTTCAAAGAGCTGGACAAAGACTTTGAATTCCTCTGAACAGTACATGGAGATCAGATTACATCTCAGTAAGATGCATGATGAGATCTTGTACTGCAGCTTGTGTTCATTGTAGTTTTCCATGGAATGACCATGAGATTTGCACTAAATAGATGCCAGTCAGTTCAGTCAGCAATATATATTGCTAAAAAGATTCCCCTATGTTCTAACAGGCAAAACCTGTATGTCTAGGTTGGATGTAATCATTGAATTAGAACTGAAATTTAATTAATTAGTAAGATGCACAAAATATGGTTGTTTTTGATTGTGTAATGTTTTCCTTTTCCACATATGCCTTTCAGCACTTTAGTTCTGTTTAGTGGTTTATATTTCAGTGGAAACAGGTCCTTACATATTCCGCAGAAAGCAAAAAATAAAAACAACTAAACAACTACCAACTAATAAAGATGTCAAGTTGAACATGGAAAGTCTTGTTTTGTTTATTCATCTGTTGTTGTGGTTTCTCTTTATGCCGTTCTGTTGATTTGTATCCACTTCATGGCAGGTTGAAAATGATTTGATTCTGTGAGACATTTGGAGGAAGTGTGAGTACAGAAAAAAGCATGTAACTGAAGCATGACATTCTTTAATAGGCTGTATCACTTTTTCTTCTGTGAGTCTGTGAGGACCTCATAAAGCATGGCTTGTGGCAAGTGGGTTAGTACAAGGGTAAATATGGGATAGGAGTGTCAGACGAGAGGCTGATGCCTCTTGCCATGAAGCAGACCCTCCAGCAGATCAGAGTGCTCCTGGACTGGGACAGTGGTCTGATCTCCTTCTTTGATCCTCTCAACAACAGATATGTGCACACCTTCAGACAAACATTCACCAAGCAAGCCTATCCATACTTCTATAATGTTTGTCCTGCTATGAGGGTGTTACCAGAATAGGCTGCAACCACTAAGGACATTATGCTAGTGTAATGGAAAAAAGGAACCTAGTCTATTGAAAATGAACACATTTCTACTTGATCATCATTTCAACAAGGGTGCACCGTGAGATAACATTTATTATGGTAATTATGGATGGCCTTTTCACACTTGGCCAAAGTTTTTGCTTTCGGCTCAGTTTTCCATTGCTCTGAGGTTGTCTGCTTAAAGGATTCAAACCTAGTTTAAAGGCAATCAGACTTTCTTTTGTTTCCTGTGATCATATACCTTAAATCATTTAATGTGATAATGTTATTTCTATTTAGGAGTTGTTTTCCTTGTGCACGCAGATGCATGCAATTGAGAAACCATTGTTTAGTGAAAAGAATCAAATTTGTTTGCAACTTCCTGGATTTTCATTTATTTGCAATTTTCCTCAGAACTGTTGTGAGAATACACACTCCCTGATAAACAAATATAAAAGGTTTATTGTAGATATTTCCTGTCCACTAGACACCTCCAATGTTTGCTGTCTAGCAAATGTCAGCTGGGTTTACTAGTTTCTGGGAAAACCCATATTATGTGTATCACCTTCATGGTAACCTTTATAATCTCTGGACCTTTAGCTTTGCTGTTGATTTTCTCAAATACCCCAATATGGTCTTATGTAGCATTAATGCATGCTTTAAAATCTTCTAAGCCAAGTGAAAAGCACTCAGGTATTTACTCTTAAGTGCTGGTCATACTGCTGTTTTACTGTGATGTTTTCAGTGTTGTGTAATTACTGAATAGGGCTTAAATAAAACCATTGTCATTGTAAGAAGGCTCAACAGCAGTACTCATCTACTGAAAAAACAAGATGTGGGTTCAGATGAATCTACTTCCCTTTTCATGTACACTGAAAAACATCAGTTTTTCAAATGCTAGGATATATTTTGTCTACAAACACATTTCTATTTATGGTCTTTCTTATCTTTTATAGCATCAAGGGTTCTTTGGAAGGTCAGCAGAAAATGGAAGAGAGGAAGGTGTGTGTGAGTGAATGCTTGTGTGTAATGTCGTTTTCTATGTTGAGTGTAGCTCTATGATGTACCCTGGAGATCTGAAGTTTGAGAAGAGGACCATGTCTGCTCAGTTGGAGGGGGGTGTTCATGGCCTGCACTCGTAAGTCTTCGTCCTCTCTGCTCACTAAACTCCTACTACCGAATCCATCATGCTCAGAGGCTCTTTTAGGGAACACTCCACCAACTGTCAAGCAGTGCCACAAAAGCACTCAGGGACTGGAAAATAACCTGTGTGTGTCTGTTCACACAGTTTGCAGGCACAGTGTTATGAATAATAATACACAGTAATAGACCCCTGCTGATCTCCACTGAAATCTGAATGAACATGAAGCTGACAATTTATTTATGAATAATTAATTCAGATAAATTGTGGGTTTCTAATAGATAACAGGGTCATGACATAATGAGTAATGCCTCTATAGATTTCTATAGACAGAATTGGAGATCATGACCTCTCTTGTTCTGCTTTTCAAGTAGGGCAGTGCAAAGAGCTTTCTTTGATGATGTTATCAAAGATGTGAAGATGTATCCCTAGGCACTATCTAGCTGAGAAGAGGTCTCTGTCTATTTCTGCCCACTAGGCCGCCATCTTTAATCTCTGTAATGGAGGCTTTATCTGCACTAGATCCCACACTAGAGGACACTCTCAACTGTGGCCTTATGATTGTCGTACTGCTGGGATGCTCTCTCTCTCACACACGGATGTTCGCATACGCTGCTCTATTTTGTTTACAGTTAGGCTTCCTTTGGCTGCCTCTCTGTCTCCCGTGTCCTCTCAAGCAGTGGTGGGACATTAATGCCACTTTAATGGATAGGCTGTGACATGACGCCAGCTTAAGAACATTAACACGACATCATTGGACAACATACTCTTAGGTAGATTAACTTATTCCATACTCCAGAATATGCGCTCAACTCTGCAAATCAAGCAGGTATGTTCAATTCATGCTACTGGGACATGAAGTTTGAAGTTGAAATTGACCTCACATGTATGCACACAAAGTGTCCGAGCTTCTGCTAGTCGCAGGTGGCTATGGGAGCAATCATCAGTCATGTCTCCTCGTTCTATCAGCATGGGTGTGTGGAACTCCCCACGGTCATTTGGTATATGATGCACTAACTGATATGAGAATGTGAGAGTGTAGCATGTATGTCTCAGTGAACTAATTGGTATATATTTTTTTATTTGGCTTGTTTTTCTTTGTTTGTTTGTTCTGTGGTCTTTGATTCAGTGATTTTCTGATCCTGCCTGGCTTCATTGACTTTACCTCAGATGAAGTGGTGAGTTCTTTTGCAAAATGCACCAAAACAGCTCAGCAGGTTTCCTGACATGCCCCATAAGGGCTTACCAGTGTGTGTGTTTCAGTAAATACAGCACATCTAGTAATGATTTAGTGAAGGGGGCGGGATCTTCCTAATTAATTAGGGAGCTGGCGGTCTCCTCTACCTTCAGTGAGATGGAGGAGCTGAGTCAGTTGCCATGTAGTGCGAACACGACTACAACAGAGGGTGGAGTGTGGCATAGTGTAAGAGAGGGATGAAGGAGTACAAATAAGATGTGCAAAATAGGTGGTGTTGGCATCCCAGGTGCATAGGGTGTGTTGTCACAGGCAGAGAGGCTGAGGGGTGTGTGTGTGTGTGTGTGTATGACAGTGTGAGGGAGGAGCGAACCAAAATTCCCATGTGTAATGGATATGGGATAGTATATATTGTGTTATTTAAATTTGGTGTTACATTTTGTGTGTGTGTGTGTGTGCTGGAATGTGGGAGAGAACGTAGGATGTTTTTGTCTGTCTTACCACAGGGAGGTTAAACTGATGCCCTGCTTATAAAAACAGCAATATTTGTGCTTTGAATGAGCACATTCAAGTCACTTGAAGTCAAATTAATAATGGGACAGAGATGTGTGCATATGTGAAAGCTGTCCAAAGTAACACCCCAAACTGTTCTTATCTTTGTGCAATGCATAGTCTGTATGAAAATACAAGCATGAACATAAACAAAGATAATTGTTCTGTAGAAGATTGGTTCCTTTCTGTTACCATTTGCGTCTGTCATTCAGGATCTGACCTCTGCTCTGACCCGGAAGATAACCCTGAAGACGCCGCTTATTTCCTCTCCCATGGATACTGTGACTGAATCCTCCATGGCCATCGCTATGGCTGTGAGTATCCCCCACACACTCAAAACCATGAAGTCCTGTTGCTTTTCCATTTAGCTTTCTGTGATTTTGTATTACAGCTCATGGGCGGTATTGGGATCATCCATCACAATTGCACCCCAGAGTTCCAAGCAAATGAAGTCCGGAAAGTTAAGGTGTCAAACTTTCAGTGAATTGTCTTAATAGGAATATAATGAACAACACGTTGAACACGCAGATTTACACACAAACTTCCCTGAGGCCTCTCATCAGCAGAGCAATATATGGTGTCATGGCAGAAATTCGAGCAGGGCTTCATCGCGGATCCGGTGGTGATGAGTCCATAGCACACGGTCGGAGATGTGTTTGAGGCCAAGGTGCGACACGGCTTCTCTGGAATCCCTGTCACCGAAACCGGCAAGATGGGCAGCAAGCTTGTGGGAATCGTGACGTCACGAGACATTGACTTCCTCTCAGAGAAGGACTATGACCGGCTGTTGGAGGAGGTTTGTGATTCATCTTTGATTGTACATACAATATACAAAAGGTTTTTAAAAACACAAATGAATCACATATGACATACAATGCTTAAAAATATAGGTGGAATAGAACTATCATGAAATTGTGATATTTCTGTGTCAGTGTGTGAAAGAGGGCAATATATATATATATATATATATATATAAAAATAAAAAATGTGTATATATATATGTGTGTGTGTGTGTGTGCGCGTAAAATCACATTCTTTAAACTCACATCTTTTTGTGATTTATTGTGATATTTGCCCGGCAATGACAAAGAGGGAAGATTTAGTGGTTGCACCAGCAGGTGTTTCACTCAAAGAGGCCAATGACATTCTGCAGTACAGCAAAAAAAGGTCTGATTCTTCATCTTTTCAGCTTGAGAAGTGAAACTGCTTCTAAAGGACTTTGAAAGGTTAATTTCACTTCTCCACTTCTTCTCTGAGTAACGGGTCGGTCGTGGGGACGCTTGTTGATTGCAGGTAAACTGCCCATTGTGAACGACAGTGATGAGCTGGTGGCTATAATTGCTCGCACTGATCTGAAGAAGAACAGAGACTACCCTCTGGCCTCTAAAGACTCCCGCAAACAGCTGCTGTGTGGCGCTGCCATCGGTACCCGTGAGGATGACAAGTACCGGCTGGTCCTGCTTGTGCAGGCAGGAGTGGACGTGGTGGTGCTGGTAGGTCTTAAGGTCCTAAAGGGAGTGGGATTAGTCTCCATCCTGAGTATGGTGCCTGAATCAAATGACAAACTATTTTTGCTATGAGGCTGTGTAACACAGGACTGTGATTGGACATAGTGAATTTTTTCTGAAGGCTGTGTCTATTGTTTTAGGACTCATCTCAGGGAAACTCAGTGTTTCAGATCAGCATGATTAACTACATTAAACAGAAGTATCCTGAGCTCCAGGTGGTGGGGGGAATGGTGAGTCACAGTTCTCACATTTGCTTGTTCTGTAAACTGAGAGGGTTGAGGTAGGTAAGAATTGATGGTGTTTGGTTCTTTTCATTTGTTGCTGTGTTCACTTTCATCCTTCTTCTCTCTCGCTCTGTCTCTGTGTATGTCTGTAATAGACCCCTGCTGATCTCCACTGAAATCTGAATGAACATGAAGCTGACAATTGATTTATGAATAATTAATTCAGATAAATTGTGGGTTTCTAATAGATAACAGGGTCATGACATAATGAGTAATGCCTCTATAGATTTCTATAGACAGAATTGGAGATCATGACCTCTCTTGTTCTGCTTTTCAAGTAGGGCAGTGCAAAGAGCTTTCTTTGATGATGTTATCAAAGATGTGAAGATGTATCCCTAGGCACTATCTAGCTGAGAAGAGGTCTCTGTCTATTTCTGCCCACTAGGCCGCCATCTTTAATCTCTGTAATGGAGGCTTTATCTGCACTAGATCCCACACTAGAGGACACTCTGAACTGTGGCCTTATGATTGTCGTACTGCTGGGATGCTCTCTCTCTCACACACGGATGTTCGCATACGCTGCTCTATTTTGTTTACAGTTAGGCTTCCTTTGGCTGCCTCTCTGTCTCCCGTGTCCTCTCAAGCAGTGGTGGGACATTAATGCCACTTTAATGGATAGGCTGTGACATGACGCATGCTTAAGAACATTAACACGACATCATTGGACAACATACTCTTAGGTAGATTAACTTATTCCATACTCCAGAATATGCGCTCAACTCTGCAAATCAAGCAGGTATGTTCAATTCATGCTACTGGGACATGAAGTTTGAAGTTGAAATTGACCTCACATGTATGCACACAAAGTGTCCGAGCTTCTGCTAGTCGCAGGTGGCTATGGGAGCAATCATCAGTCATGTCTCCTCGTTCTATCAGCATGGGTGTGTGGAACTCCCCACGGTCATTTGGTATATGATGCACTAACTGATATGAGAATGTGAGAGTGTAGCATGTATGTCTCAGTGAACTAATTGGTATATATTTTTTTATTTGGCTTGTTTTTCTTTGTTTGTTTGTTCTGTGGTCTTTGATTCAGTGATTTTCTGATCCTGCCTGGCTTCATTGACTTTACCTCAGATGAAGTGGTGAGTTCTTTTGCAAAATGCACCAAAACAGCTCAGCAGGTTTCCTGACATGCCCCATAAGGGCTTACCAGTGTGTGTGTTTCAGTAAATACAGCACATCTAGTAATGATTTAGTGAAGGGGGCGGGATCTTCCTAATTAATTAGGGAGCTGGCGGTCTCCTCTACCTTCAGTGAGATGGAGGAGCTGAGTCAGTTGCCATGTAGTGCGAACACGACTACAACAGAGGGTGGAGTGTGGCATAGTGTAAGAGAGGGATGAAGGAGTACAAATAAGATGTGCAAAATAGGTGGTGTTGGCATCCCAGGTGCATAGGGTGTGTTGTCACAGGCAGAGAGGCTGAGGGGTGTGTGTGTGTGTGTGTGTATGACAGTGTGAGGGAGGAGCGAACCAAAATTCCCATGTGTAATGGATATGGGATAGTATATATTGTGTTATTTAAATTTGGTGTTACATTTTGTGTGTGTGTGTGTGTGCTGGAATGTGGGAGAGAACGTAGGATGTTTTTGTCTGTCTTACCACAGGGAGGTTAAACTGATGCCCTGCTTATAAAAACAGCAATATTTGTGCTTTGAATGAGCACATTCAAGTCACTTGAAGTCAAATTAATAATGGGACAGAGATGTGTGCATATGTGAAAGCTGTCCAAAGTAACACCCCAAACTGTTCTTATCTTTGTGCAATGCATAGTCTGTATGAAAATACAAGCATGAACATAAACAAAGATAATTGTTCTGTAGAAGATTGGTTCCTTTCTGTTACCATTTGCGTCTGTCATTCAGGATCTGACCTCTGCTCTGACCCGGAAGATAACCCTGAAGACGCCGCTTATTTCCTCTCCCATGGATACTGTGACTGAATCCTCCATGGCCATCGCTATGGCTGTGAGTATCCCCCACACACTCAAAACCATGAAGTCCTGTTGCTTTTCCATTTAGCTTTCTGTGATTTTGTATTACAGCTCATGGGCGGTATTGGGATCATCCATCACAATTGCACCCCAGAGTTCCAAGCAAATGAAGTCCGGAAAGTTAAGGTGTCAAAATTTCAGTGAATTGTCTTAATAGGAATATAATGAACAACACGTTGAACACGCAGATTTACACACAAACTTCCCTGAGGCCTCTCATCAGCAGAGCAATATATGGTGTCATGGCAGAAATTCGAGCAGGGCTTCATCGCGGATCCGGTGGTGATGAGTCCATAGCACACGGTCGGAGATGTGTTTGAGGCCAAGGTGCGACACGGCTTCTCTGGAATCCCTGTCACCGAAACCGGCAAGATGGGCAGCAAGCTTGTGGGAATCGTGACGTCACGAGACATTGACTTCCTCTCAGAGAAGGACTATGACCGGCTGTTGGAGGAGGTTTGTGATTCATCTTTGATTGTACATACAATATACAAAAGGTTTTTAAAAACACAAATGAATCACATATGACATACAATGCTTAAAAATATAGGTGGAATAGAACTATCATGAAATTGTGATATTTCTGTGTCAGTGTGTGAAAGAGGGCAATATATATATATATATATATATATATATATATAAAAATAAAAAATGTGTATATATATATGTGTGTGTGTGTGTGTGCGCGTAAAATCACATTCTTTAAACTCACATCTTTTTGTGATTTATTGTGATATTTGCCCGGCAATGACAAAGAGGGAAGATTTAGTGGTTGCACCAGCAGGTGTTTCACTCAAAGAGGCCAATGACATTCTGCAGTACAGCAAAAAAAGGTCTGATTCTTCATCTTTTCAGCTTGAGAAGTGAAACTGCTTCTAAAGGACTTTGAAAGGTTAATTTCACTTCTCCACTTCTTCTCTGAGTAACGGGTCGGTCGTGGGGACGCTTGTTGATTGCAGGTAAACTGCCCATTGTGAACGACAGTGATGAGCTGGTGGCTATAATTGCTCGCACTGATCTGAAGAAGAACAGAGACTACCCTCTGGCCTCTAAAGACTCCCGCAAACAGCTGCTGTGTGGCGCTGCCATCGGTACCCGTGAGGATGACAAGTACCGGCTGGTCCTGCTTGTGCAGGCAGGAGTGGACGTGGTGGTGCTGGTAGGTCTTAAGGTCCTAAAGGGAGTGGGATTAGTCTCCATCCTGAGTATGGTGCCTGAATCAAATGACAAACTATTTTTGCTATGAGGCTGTGTAACACAGGACTGTGATTGGACATAGTGAATTTTTTCTGAAGGCTGTGTCTATTGTTTTAGGACTCATCTCAGGGAAACTCAGTGTTTCAGATCAGCATGATTAACTACATTAAACAGAAGTATCCTGAGCTCCAGGTGGTGGGGGGAATGGTGAGTCACAGTTCTCACATTTGCTTGTTCTGTAAACTGAGAGGGTTGAGGTAGGTAAGAATTGATGGTGTTTGGTTCTTTTCATTTGTTGCTGTGTTCACTTTCATCCTTCTTCTCTCTCGCTCTGTCTCTGTGTATGTCTGTGTAGTAGTGACAGCTGCTCAGACGAAGAATTTGATTGGTGATGGTGTGGATGCTCTTAGAGTGTGGATGGGTTATCTTTGATAAGACATCGTATACCAGAAAATTGTTTAAAAGATGGTAATAGCTAAACCACCAGACATAATAGTGATGGATAAATAGCAGAAAAGAGTCATAGTGACGGATGTAGCAATCGCAAGAGATAGCAACATCAGCAACAAGGAACATGAGACGCTAAAAGAAGAGGAAACACTGGCTCTGGTAGCAATCAGAGCACCAGGGGTTTAGGGACGATGACCATCAAACTGGGAGAGTGGCTCCAGCAGATCCCAGGAACAACATCCGAGATCCTCATCCAGAAGAGTGCAGTCGATGGAACACTTGAGATACTATGCAGGCAAATGTATATATTGTAAATTCCTGTTCTTTTTTATCAACATTCTTAGAACATAATTACTGTTCTAAGTTTACAACATCTGGTCGAGGTTTTCGTTTATTCAAGATGCATCCTGTAGTGCCTTTTCACATTTTTGCACTATTTCTTTATTTTGAGTCAAATGTTTCAAATAAAATAATACAATCCACAAGGAAATGAAAACGAGAATTAAATCAAACTTATTGTTTCAGAAAGATTACTACTCATTCACACACCAGGACGCTACATCTTCTGGAGTATTATGCTCACGTTTCTAAACTTTTAAACATTATAATGTATTTCAGTTATGGAAATCAGTTAAACACTATAGGAAGGCCTACAACAGGAATGTACTACAAATACCTTCCTACTCCAGCACCCCTAATCGTCCACTCCCAATGGTGGGATATCCCTGAATAACAGTTGAATGCTATCTTTGCCTATATTTGCCTCTGTCTGTCTTTCAGGAGACTACAATATGAGAGTTACACACTAACATAAAAGATAAATAATGAATTAAGTAAATGCTGCACCGGCTAACATCTACTTTCTTCCCTGTTTTATTACCTGTATTATTATTTATAATATTTGTGAGCTGAAAACATGATATCCACCAAAAACATGATTCACTGACTCATGAACAATGTCAACAAATCTACACCCACACACGCACACACACACACACACACACACACACACACACACACACACACACACACAGCAGGTGAGTTTTCTGTGGTGGCAGATGGGTCCAAGTGGGCTCATACTGGCCCTGCCCACATGTCGCCTCCTGCAGGTGTCAACCGTAGCCACTGTGCTCCATGTGCCCTTTCTCCTCTGCCACTGCTGGGAGAGGGCTCTGCCCACCCTCCTGACACGCTCCGCTACGCCTCCTGCATACCCCCTTTGTGCTTCAGACAGAGGCCAAAACCACTGGCTTTGCTGGTTCCAGGAACAGCCTGAGGTTGTCCAGGAGAATGAAAGAATGCTATACCTTGCAAGGTATGATGGTCTTCATTGAAATGGGGGTTAAAAACATTTCAAGCCAGTGTTTTGTGCACTGACATCCCTCCTGCTACCGAAGGCCACCTGAGTGTTTCTTGTGTTTGTGAGTGTGAGGCAAAGGAGTGTGAAAGTGTTTGTGTGGATCAAGATGTAAATGCATGAAATGAAACGTACTGAGGCTATGTTTATTGTCACATATTTTATATCTAGAATGTTGGCCTACCTCCAAGTGAATTTGCACAAAGACCAAACATTTGTGTGGGGTGTTTGTTTGTGCATGTGAATATAGATGTGTGTAGTTCAATGGTGTATACATGTGTACATGTGAGTATGGATATGTAAGTGTGAAAGATGTGTGTGTGTGTGTGTGAATTATATATTTGTTGGGGGCACATTCATATACTGCCACACTGCTATTCTCTCTGCTACTTTCTGTTTTTCAATTGGCGGAGTGGATTAGGGCCTGTCAGAGAGACTCTGAGAGATCTGGTGAGCCCTGATTGTGATTCTTTTTGTTTCTCTCTCTCTCTCTTTGTGTGTGTGTGTTTGTGTGTGTGTCTCTTGTCAACACAGTGTGAATAATTTTGATTTTAATTGGTTCGTTGTCATGAAATTATCTCTCAACTCTCTCAACCGTCTAAATCACACGCGCACACACACAAACAGTTGACACCCCCCATCCTATAGTCCACATTCATTCATGAGAAACAGAAAATTTCAATTTGAAATTTATTGGATTGAATAACAAAGATCCTTTTCTTTAGAACCATGCACAGCATGGACATGACAATGTTGTGCTAAATGGTGTGATCAAACCCTATCATCATCCTTCCCAGCAAAGCCCTGATCTACTCCTTCTGTAGTGAGCTAAACGCTATTAATAAACTCCCAAACTCCTCCAGTGCTCTCTCACCATTCTGAGCAGAGCCTGTGCCAGGCCTGCAATTTTATCAACTACATCACAGCTCTGTTTTCTCTCTTCCAAATGTGTAGAGAAAACACACACACACACACACACACACACACACGCGCGCGCGCGCTCTGTATTCTGACAGTCCCTGCAATGCTCCACTGTAATCCTCTTAGCCTGTAAGCGCTGGGCTCTCCCTGCAAACACACCCTAAACCCAGCACAGCATGGGACTATGTGGAAGACCACTTGCACAAACATCGACCGCACAGCTCCTTTTGCCTTTGCTTGCTATAGTTTCAACTGCTCGATGCACTGAAATGCCAAATACAGAGGCTAAAGCTCAAACACATGCGCCATGAACCAGCTGCACCCATTCCGAGGTAAATCAAATACACAGTTGCCAATGTTTAAAAAAGCTTTTTGAGCTTTTTACATTTTATTGATTTATTTTTTTTAAAGAACATGAGGACTTTTTCATTTTTATTTTTTCAGAATGCTAAATAGTAGTAGTCCCAGTAATTTTGTAGTTCCAGTAGTATCGTCATTCAGGTCTCCTTTATCAGGTTTTGGATAGATTGGTAGAAGTTCATATTGACTGGTTATAAACATAGTTCTGATGTAGTCAAGCACAGCGTCTGTCTCTTTGGCCAGTTGGTAATCATAGCCTTTTTATGTGCTCGGGAAACCTTTCTGCATAATACTGATTTCTTTAGCTGGTCCTCCTTGGGAAGTGTGTGGTCCCTTTGAGCAGTACAAAGCTTCCCCAGCCATGGCTCTCCCCATGCGCTGCTGCTTAGTTTTCTTCCCCACTACTTTGTCCCATAACGTCTTCAGGTTCTTTCTTTCACACTTTGGGTTTTGGTTTTCACTCTCTAGAGCCTCTCTTTCACTCTTCAGGTGTTGTCTTTCACTCTCAAGATTCTCTCTTTCACCCTTTAGGTGTTGTCTTTCTCTCTCCAGAGCCTCTCTTTCACTCTTCAGGTGTTGTCTTTCACGCTCTAGATCCTCTCTTTCACTCTTCAGGTGTTGTCTTTCACTCTCAAGATTCTCTCTTTCACCCTTCAGGTGTTGTCTTTCTCTCTCTAGAGCCTCTCTTTCACTCTTCAGGTGTTGTCTTTCACGCTCTAGATCCTCTCTTTCACTCTTCAGGTGTTGTCTTTCACTCTCAAGATTCTCTCTTTCACCCTTCAGGTGTTGTCTTTCACTCTCTACATCCTCTCTTTCACTCTTCAGGTGCCATCTTTCACTCTGTTCATTTTTTGTCTCCTTCTGCTTCTCCTCCAACTCCTTCCCACTACATTCCTCCTCAAATTTTCCAATTTTAACACAGTGTCGTTTTCTAATTTCCTTCGTATCTACTCTGTCAGGTAGTTCTTGTTGCAATCTACTCATTGCTTTTTGTGTGTTCCTGTCCAACAAAATCTTCGTTTTCTTCTTCTTCGAAGATCTTCTGTGAGAGCAGCAGAACTGTATTTTGCTGCTGCAACCTCCCATTTCTGTCAACAGACTGACAAATTTTACCTTTGTCAAGCAGATTATAAGAATAGCTATTATGACAATGGTCAGTGATATTATGACATCACAGTTTTGGTTTTGTTGACAATTCCATTGTCATCACACAGAATAGAATAGAATAGAATAAACTATTGTGGGCTTGCTTTGTTTTCTCTTTAGCCTTAATTAGATTAATTAGATTCATATGTTTGCTTTAGATTTGCCTTTTTACATTTTATTTATACCATGAAAAACAATACAGAAATAATTAAAGAAGTCAAAGCCTTTGTCACAGTCTCTCCAGACATGCCTTTCTCTGGTTGTCAAAAAGACAAAAGAGATGACTATGGACTACAGAAGGATGCAAATGCCTCACACCCCAATACATACAGTGAAGAGTGAGAACATACACTCTCTTAAAATCACAAACAATCTCTCATGGTCCCTGAGCACTTTTTCCTTAGTGAAGAAAGCTCTGCTTCCTGAGGAGACTGAAGAAGGACAGCATGTCCGTCATCCTGATCTGGTCTGCAACAGCATCATAGAGAGTGTCCCGACCTGCGCCATCGCTGTCTGGTACTGGCACTGCTCCCCCTGCTCTTTTGGATTGTTTAGTTGAATTTAGCAGTCTGCTCTCAAATTTTCTGTGCCTGTTTTCTGGGATTCTGAAATTCAGGCAATGTTTTTGTTGTTCTTCTGCAACACTATTAAAACTCTGAACTCCTCAAACTATTTTACTTCTCTAAGTAAATCTGTCACACATTTGTCTAGTACAGAATTATTAGATTTCTTTCTTTGACCATAAGCAAGATACACACATTTACTTTGCACATTTACATATTTCTTTGTCTGTTTCTCTCTATCGCTCTCCTTTTCTCAGAGAGTTGGATAAGAGATTAAGGACACTTCCTGAGGCAGAGAATGATTGGTCAGTAGTACATTAGAATGGCCCTACATACATTTCATCATTCCATATCTTTTCAGTGGTTATCAAAACCATTTATACACTTTTGCAGTTAAACAATGTTAAGATATTGATTAGTGTTTCAGTCAAATCAGTCTAACTCTGAAAGTATGTGTTTACCTTCCATATGAGACGCTATTTAAGACTACACACACATCAGATTTTGCAATGAAAATAAAAATGATAAAACAAACAAAGGGAAATAGTCAGTGTACACACACACACACACACACACACACACAGTCTGCATAATAAAACAAACTTTATTTAATAGTCCACAATTTGGTAAGGTGACCTGCAATTTAAAATCCACATTCCACAGTCTGCATTTCTCAAGCATTGCAGATTATTATTATAATGTTAAGTATAGAGACGATCTCTATGCTGCATTAGTTCTGCTGTCCTACTGCAGAGGTACACGTGGTCAAAGTGCTGTGTGTAGGGGTAGAGAGAGAGAGCGTGAGGGAGAGTGTAGAGAGGGAGGGTGGGAGTGTTAGAGAACAATAATCAAATACAATAGAGCAAGCTAGCCAGAGAGACCAATGAAGACTTTGTCCCTAGGGTGTGGCAGTCACTGCTATAGGTGTGTGTGTGTGTGTGTGTGTGTGTGTGTGTGTGTGTTCCTGTCTTGGAGGGGATCGAACACTTCACTTACCATAAGGAGGCAGATGGCGGATTCAGGCATCAGCTGTATAGCCATGCTCCCCTGCTGCTCCCTCCCTCACCCAAACCTTAGACGCACTGCACAGGTAACACCCAGCACCTCCAGCACACTGGCAATGCCCACGAGACCCCCAGCACAGTGGCTCTCCGCCGTAACGTTCAGAAAACGCAAAGTCAAGACTCAGGCAACACCAGCTTCTGGGCTCCAGGCAGAGAGTTGTAGTGCAGCCTGCTCCTATTGTCCAATGCCTTGCAAGCGCTGGCTGAAAGGTCCACGTGCCAGCCCCTTGTCTTGTCGTTCCGCACAGTCTTTCCCTCTTCCGTCAGGACCCCCGGCTGTTCTGTCTGCGCTCTCTCACACACTCCTGCTTCTGTGACATCCAACGGCCAGTTAAAGCTCCCTCCTCCCCTCAGAATGGGTGCTGGGACATGCACACATGCGCATATGCACACAAACACACACACACACACACACAAACACACACACACACACACAAGCACTGGCTCCCCTCCTTTCTCTCCCCTTCATGCACACTCTCACAGGAATGGTGAGGACATGGATCGGCTTCTCGGGTGGAGAGGAGGGGCAGCAGAAGCCCATACATCCGCTTGTGTACTTTTCCGCTCCCAAATCCATCGCATCACACTCCTAAAAGCAGGGCAATGAACAAGAGAGAAAGAGGGAGAAGGAGAGAGGAAGAAAGAAGGAAGGAATTGATCAGTCTCACCTCCAGACTGCCTCTGAACTCATTTCAAGCTCTGCAAGGCAGAGGCACTGGCAAATACAGACACGAGTGCATACACACTCACACCTCAACCCCCCCCTCCACTGTCTGTACATGAGATGGTTCTTATAGTCTTTTGAACCTCTTGTTTGCTAGCAGAAAGCAAATAGAGCCTATAGGGATAAGAGAGAAAGAGAAAGAATGACATAAAAAATAAGAATGAGATAAAAAGAGATCCAGATACATGAAGCACATGTTGATGAGGGTTGGACTTGCAGAGGCCACATGGCAGTCACGTTAGAAGTGTTGATGCAGTAACTGCATCTGCAGCTAAACTAATGCTGCGTGCGTGTGTGTGTGTGCATGCGTGCGCGGGTCTGTGTATATGTGTATCTTTTTCCATTCTCCACCAAAAAGAGGCCAGGAGGCAATTGTCTCTCTAGAGATGTAACACACTTTCTGCAAACATATCATCAGATAATGGCAGAACACCTTACAACACACCAATGCATATCTGTTTACATATACAGTTGAATCATGAGAGATTATGCAAGGTGAGAATTATGATTTTAATGTCCTCTGGTTCTATGGCTTTTGATACAGCCTGTGCTAACTGAACATGGTTTTTCTTTTCTCCAAGACAATTGTGTCTCAGTTTTATTGCAGCTTAATGGTTTAATGCTTGGTTCCTAATATACATATACATATACATGCATGCACCCATACACACGTTTTTTCCTTGACAAGCTCTTATAGGCCTCTGGACTAATTAATCCCCAAGAAAAGTGAAATGACAAATATTTATATATATACACACACACAGCGCTTCACTTTTTCCACATTTTATGTTATGTTACAGCCTTATTCCAAATTGGATTAAAAAAAAAAAATTTCCCCTCAAACTCCTACACACAATACCCCATTATGACAAAGTGAAAAAATCTTTGTTTGGAGTTTTTGCAACTTTATTAAAAATAAAAAAACCAAAAATCACATGTACATAAGTATTCATAGCCTTTGCTCAATACTTGGTTGAAGCACCTTGGGCAGCAATTACAGCCTCAAATCTTTTTGAGTATGATGCTACAAGCTTGGCACACATATTTTTGGGCAGTTTCTCCCATTCTTCTTTGTAGAACCTCTCAAGCGCCATCAGGTTGGATGGGGCGCGCCGGGGTACAGACATTTTCAGATCTCTCCAGAGATGTTCAGTTGGGTTCAAGTCTGGGCTCTGGCTAGGCCACTCAAGAACATTCACAGAGTTGTCCTGAAGCCAGTCCTTTATTATCTTAGTTGTGTGGTTAGGGCCATAATAATCATAATAATTCACTAAAATGATTCATTATAGCTAATGTTTTGAAATAATGAAATCATAGTGTCTGTGATTTCTTTTTTGTGTAAAGTGTCAGACTTTGTTTTTACTAAGATGTTGGGCCCATCAGTTCCACCCTAGCTGCTAAGAACTGCTACTTCCTTTACTGAGCCTGTATTCCTCTGTTCACCACACTGCACTCACACTCAATGTGCAACACAATTAATGTGTGAAGAATTGTGAGTTTACTCAAATCTAATGGCTTTAGTTCACTCATTACACTTTAGTAAATCTAAACTCCAATTTCTTTTTTCTACTGAAAAAGAGATGAGCAATAGCTAATAATTAGTAATAGCTACTCTGCAATCTGAAATGGTTTTTTGTTTGTTTGTTTGGCATACATATTACCTCTTGGATTTTAAAGTTCTTTGAATCACAAAGAAAAACAATACGAGACAGTATGATGCTGCAGTAATTTAATCAAAAGAACAAAATTGATTATTCAGAATAAATTAACAGACAGGAATTAGGTCAAACCTTCTAATCATGTTTTTGTCAAATGTAATACTGTATACATACTACATTAAAATGACAGAAAAAAGAAAAGAAAAGTATAGGAAAATGCACTATTAAATGCACTATTATGAAGTTATGCATATTGGTCAGCATCATCCTCAGTTATAGCCTTCATCTCAGTTGCTGGTTTGTCTTCCTCCACCTTCTGAATTGGTTCCTTCATTGCATCTATTGCCTTCTTCAGATTGAGATTGTCCTTTTCACTCAGTGGGGCCAGTGCTGGGGTAAGGATTGTCTTGATTTGAGTTATTCTTTCCTCGCATCTGTTGTAAAACTCCTTCCTGTTTCTTGCTGCAAGGCTGTTGATACCATTTTGGGCAGATTCGCATTCCTTCCCTAACTTGTCAATCTCTGCAAGGAACTGAGGTGAGTTTGGATCCATGGTCATCAGTCTTCCCAGAGTACTGACATTGTTCATCAGGTACTGGACAGACACCTCAGTGTAAGTGGTAGATATCATGTTAACCAAATAGGCGTAGGCAGAAGCATTCAGAGCATTAGTGTAGATTTTGTCTTTGACAAACATGCTGTAGGTGTAGTTGTTCTCTACAGCTATTTCAACAGTCTGCTTAAAATGTTTAAGATTTTCACTAAGAGTGGTCTTAACAATGTTTGAAATGATCTGAAAGAAGTGCACCAGTTTCTCCCACTGTTCTTTCACCTGCCCCATGATTTCCAGGCCTTTCGCTAGCACCACAATTCTCTTGTTGAAGTCGATCTCCTTGAGATTATAATGTTTCAGCTCACTCACAATTTCAGCAAGAGCTTTTTTCTTCTGATCCAAGTTGTCCATAGTCTTCTCGTTCCGTTCATTTGCAATTTTTAGCTGGGTTTCAGCCATTTGTAGACGTAGATGAGATTGTCTTAAGTGCATCTGGACCACATCTGTATTTGCTGAGTCATAGATTTGCTGTTGACTTGACTTGGGGGGTGCTGTCAAGAAAGATGGCTGATTTGTAAAAGACTTGCTTTTGGAATAAAAGGCCATGGCCCTTACATTCAGTTTGTCAATGGCTTTAATAAGCTCCTCTGTTTTGGCATCATCACATTTCCCCTCTGGAGCATATTTACCTAGCTCTGTTAAAGTGGAGATACCCTTGTCACAGATGCCTAGTGCCTCGGATTTAATCGGGCATTCAGCTTCTTGCTGTATATCTCTGCTGACTTGCTGAAATAGTCCCACCAAGTAATCAGACTTTACCGTTTGCTTCTCCTGATCATACACCTCAGGCCAATTTATTTCCTTACCTTTGCAAAGTTCTTCCATTTTCTCAACCACTAGTAGAAATGTTATAGATTTAGAAAATATGTTACTTGTTGCCAACATTTCATCCACGTTACTCTTCATTCCAGTGGCCATGTTTCTGTGGCTTTCAGGAGTGCCTTTTCAGTTTTTGATCACATGTGTTATGGCTTTTGGTGTAATAGTGTCCGCTTGGACATAGGTTTGGATAATTTGTCCTGGAAGAAATTCAGTTGCAAACGCAAAGGCTATTGATATTGCTTGCTCTGACATACTTGATATTAGCTTCAGGCCAAAAAGGCCCCATCCACTTGGCAAATCTTTCATTGCTTGCTGGTAGGCCCTTCTGTCCTCAGCTAATTTTTCATTAGCCAGATTGAAAGCAGCCTCGGCCCTGTCGCTTGCCTCCTTAGCTTCAGCCCGTTTAATCTTTGTTATCTCAATGTTTTTCTTGATTTCTTCCATCTCCTCATCATGACTCTGTCTTGCATTCACCAAAGCCTCCACCAGTTCTTGCATCAGCTTGATGATATCTGAGAATTGTTTCTCAGTCATGATGGCCAGGTTTAAGCATTCTGATGATATGTGCGCAATGTTCTGAAGCTCAGCTGGTAAGAAGGCTTGGACAAGACCATCATCCTCCTGTATTATGAGCCCAACTGAGTTTTTGATGTACTCTGGAACCTGTCCGGTGTACATACGAATTTGGTCCATGTTCTTGTGAGCAACATTAAAGGCTTGCCAGCAACCATTACATACTTGAAAGAGGCAGGCCCTAAAAGAATTGGGGTATCTGATGAATTTGAACCCGTCTTTTGGTGGATTTTTATTGATGGAGAAGTCATCTGCAGCAGAAATGCGTACCAGCTGAGCCAGTAAATCGATGGAGACGGGTGCCGGCAATAGATACTGCTCCCAGTTAGCATAGGGCTGCATCAGCAGCATGATGTCATTTCTGTAATCCTGTGCTTTCGTGAAACTCTTAGTAGCTTGGTTGAGCTTTGACAGCGCCATTGTTTTCCCTAAAATAGAGTAAGGCAGAAAATTTGTATAACATAAAGCCATAATAAGACAATCAGGAGATTCAGCATTTATTATTTCTGTACTATAAAGCAGTTAGCACTAACAACAACAGCACCTGCAGTGTTTCATCCACTAAACAATTTCAGATTAGAACACATCATAAGTTACATGTGGTTGCTTAGTAGTTTTTTTTTCCTTCACAACAAGTGAAGTAAAATTAGTAGAAAGCAGAAAATAATACTATTTTAACTACCCACCATTTTACAAAATTAATACTCTTTGATTGAGGAGCATTTAAATGCTTTTTTTCATAAACATTGTTTTTTCATAAACTTCATTATGGTGTAGACTTCAAGAAATTCACTATACAGTATATTTCATAAAAAAGTTGATGAATGTAAACAGAAATTCATATTATGCAAACATAAACTCACAGAAATCTGTAGAGGATAGAATAGAACGGTTTGTACCTGAAGTACTGTGGATACCTCTTGAAGAAGTGAGTAGTTGAAGTAGTAGCCTACCAGACTAGATGCTGTTCTGCTCCAAAACAACAACTTTGATATCATCCTTTCATATTTGTCAGCAAAGCAATATAACTGTGTCCTGCAAAAATATGCAGTCTGAGTTGTAATTCTGAATTCTACAGAACAGCTTTACTTCCTATAACTACTGAAATTTCTTTGTTTTTCGTGTCTTTATTTGGATCCCCATTAGCTGAGGTAGCAGCTGCTCTTCCTGGGCTCCACCAACAAAACTGTGTACTCCCATGATCATAGTTGGTAACTTGTTCCATACTGTGGTGACCAAGACAATACAGATCTGCACGCTGCATCTGTTTTGGGTTTTGGTTTAACTAACCTGCCTGGCAGTGTGACTATGTTGAGCTCTCGCATAATTTATATTGTGTTTACTATCACAGATATTCCTAAAGACGCCCATTAGACCGCAGGCCAGCCTCTCCTGAGCTCTGAGCCATGAGAGAGGCATGCTCGCTCTCCTTACTGACAGGGCAGTGTGAGGCTTGCAGATTCATTCTCAGCTAACCAGAGCTTAGACAGCTCTTTCCTGACAGCTCCCCTGGGAAACACCACAATGAAAGCATCTAGGGGAGGAGAAACTGCTGTTTTACCATAGACTAAACCCATATATACTTTGTTTTGTTAATAACAAATGCCACAGTAAAGTCAAGTAATACGATTCCGACCATTATTTTCTTGTAAAAATATCTTGTCGATCATTTTTGTCAGTGCTGTGCACGTAGAATGATCTGCTTTATAGGCATGCTTGAAATCAATGATTCATTAAGTGAAAAATAGTAGATTATCTGCTCAAGAATAACTTTTTCCATTAGGTTGCTCAATACAAAAGAAACTAATTCCAGGCAAAACACACCATTCTAAATTTGATAATAATAGCCCAAAAGTAACACCAGCAACCTTTGAAAGGATGATCAATACAATGTTTGATAATAATAATAATAACAATAATAATAATAATAATAATAATAATAATAATAAGAAGAAGAAGAAGAAGAAGAAGAAGAAGAAGAAGAAGAAGAAGAAGAAGAAGAAGAAGAAGAAGAATTTTATTCTAATTAAGAAATTACGGGCATTTCTTGTTACCCAATGGCACTTTACAAGTTCATACAATATAAAAAAGGTCAAATAAAATATAAAGAAGATTCAAATATATAAATAAGATAACAGGAGGGAGTAAAACTGGTTAAAAAAAATAGACATAATATTGATGCAAGTGCATACTATAGTAACCAATTAAAGGTTGAAATGATCTCAGACAAAGAGATGAGTTATGAAATTCTTGTAAATGAGCAGCTGGAGGAAGAAGCCTTGGGTCTGCAGCTCCAGAAACGCCAATAGTGCAGAGTGTGATGTGAGGGACAGAGAGCAGATGAGTGTCAGAGGGATGGAGACAGAGTGAAGGAAAAGACATATGAGGAACACCAGAAAGGGATGGACAGGTCAGACCATGAGGGCAAAAACCAAGAGAAGGATTTTGTACTGCACACAGCCACGAACAGGAACCCAGTGTAAATGTTTGAGTGTAGTAGTTATATGTTCCCTTAAGCTGGTGTGTGTAAGAACTCCAGCAGCCATTTTCTGAATGTTCTGTAGCTTCTTTAACCCACAGACAGGAAGCCCATAAAGAACAACACTGCAGCAGTCTAATCAACATCGCACAGCACTGTATTAGCCTAATCAGCATCACACAGTGCTGCAGTAGTCTAACTGGTATCATAAAGAACTGCAGTAGTCTAGCTGGCATCACACAGCACTTCAGTAGTCTAATTAGCATCACAGAGCACTTCAGTAGTCTAATTAGCATCACACAGTGCTGCAGTAGTATAATCATCATCAAAAATGCATAAATAAGAAACCTTGTATCAAAATTTGCATGCCTATATCCTTACACATAGATATATTTGCTGACTATTACGCCATTGTAACATTTTTTAAACAAATTAATTGCAATAACTAAACAATTGAATAATTTAAATTTAATGTCTCTTATACAATCATAAAGCTGACTAAGGCTGACAACCAATCAATAGGAGAACTTCTACCTTAAAGGATTAGTGTGACGGTTGAGTCTAAGGCATTGTGGGAATTGGAGAAATAATTGAATCATGTAGGTGTAACATAATGAAGAGAGGATAATTTAATAAAACATAGAAGGCTAAGGTTAGTCTAATTTTAATTGGCCCAGGCCATTCACTACCACTAAATGACTAAATAGGGATGTTGTGCCCTCTAGTGGGTGAGTCAGAGATAATTATGCAACAAAAATACTTGTGAAGTCTGGTATGCTTTATCATTAAAGTTGCTATAAGATCTTTTTTGGAAACACTTTGACTAAACTGTTTTATGTATTTGTAGCTACCAATAAACCTCTCTTGTAGGAGGATATATTCTGTATCTGTTAATTCTATGTGTACATTCAGCACATGGAATCTGCCAACATCCATTCCTGCATGTTCTTTCAGGATCAAGGCCTCTGGAATGGTGACTGATGTAGCAGAGCACCTAGGCAACTTTCAGTATGTGATAAAAATGAAAAATAATATTGAACAAGCTGGTATGCATGCACACATGTGCACACACAAGCAGACCTTTCTTAACCTCTACTCTTGCCAAGCCCAGTTCACCTGTTTCTTACAGTTTATGGAAGTTACTGTTTCTCCTTTCAATGTTCCTGTTATTAAAGACACATTTGTTACATATGTTTAATGTTCATAGGAATCATTATTTGTGACTTAATATTTTAATTTCAAAGAGCTGGACAAAGACTTTGAATTCCTCTGAACAGTACATGGAGATCAGATTACATCTCAGTAAGATGCATGATGAGATCTTGTACTGCAGCTTGTGTTCATTGTAGTTTTCCATGGAATGACCATGAGATTTGCACTAAATAGATGCCAGTCAGTTCAGTCAGCAATATATATTGCTAAAAAGATTCCCCTATGTTCTAACAGGCAAAACCTGTATGTCTAGGTTGGATGTAATCATTGAATTAGAACTGAAATTTAATTAATTAGTAAGATGCACAAAATATGGTTGTTTTTGATTGTGTAATGTTTTCCTTTTCCACATATGCCTTTCAGCACTTTAGTTCTGTTTAGTGGTTTATATTTCAGTGGAAACAGGTCCTTACATATTCCGCAGAAAGCAAAAAATAAAAACAACTAAACAACTACCAACTAATAAAGATGTCAAGTTGAACATGGAAAGTCTTGTTTTGTTTATTCATCTGTTGTTGTGGTTTCTCTTTATGCCGTTCTGTTGATTTGTATCCACTTCATGGCAGGTTGAAAATGATTTGATTCTGTGAGACATTTGGAGGAAGTGTGAGTACAGAAAAAAGCATGTAACTGAAGCATGACATTCTTTAATAGGCTGTATCACTTTTTCTTCTGTGAGTCTGTGAGGACCTCATAAAGCATGGCTTGTGGCAAGTGGGTTAGTACAAGGGTAAATATGGGATAGGAGTGTCAGACGAGAGGCTGATGCCTCTTGCCATGAAGCAGACCCTCCAGCAGATCAGAGTGCTCCTGGACTGGGACAGTGGTCTGATCTCCTTCTTTGATCCTCTCAACAACAGATATGTGCACACCTTCAGACAAACATTCACCAAGCAAGCCTATCCATACTTCTATAATGTTTGTCCTGCTATGAGGGTGTTACCAGAATAGGCTGCAACCACTAAGGACATTATGCTAGTGTAATGGAAAAAAGGAACCTAGTCTATTGAAAATGAACACATTTCTACTTGATCATCATTTCAACAAGGGTGCACCGTGAGATAACATTTATTATGGTAATTATGGATGGCCTTTTCACACTTGGCCAAAGTTTTTGCTTTCGGCTCAGTTTTCCATTGCTCTGAGGTTGTCTGCTTAAAGGATTCAAACCTAGTTTAAAGGCAATCAGACTTTCTTTTGTTTCCTGTGATCATATACCTTAAATCATTTAATGTGATAATGTTATTTCTATTTAGGAGTTGTTTTCCTTGTGCACGCAGATGCATGCAATTGAGAAACCATTGTTTAGTGAAAAGAATCAAATTTGTTTGCAACTTCCTGGATTTTCATTTATTTGCAATTTTCCTCAGAACTGTTGTGAGAATACACACTCCCTGATAAACAAATATAAAAGGTTTATTGTAGATATTTCCTGTCCACTAGACACCTCCAATGTTTGCTGTCTAGCAAATGTCAGCTGGGTTTACTAGTTTCTGGGAAAACCCATATTATGTGTATCACCTTCATGGTAACCTTTATAATCTCTGGACCTTTAGCTTTGCTGTTGATTTTCTCAAATACCCCAATATGGTCTTATGTAGCATTAATGCATGCTTTAAAATCTTCTAAGCCAAGTGAAAAGCACTCAGGTATTTACTCTTAAGTGCTGGTCATACTGCTGTTTTACTGTGATGTTTTCAGTGTTGTGTAATTACTGAATAGGGCTTAAATAAAACCATTGTCATTGTAAGAAGGCTCAACAGCAGTACTCATCTACTGAAAAAACAAGATGTGGGTTAAGATGAATCTACTTCCCTTTTCATGTACACTGAAAAACATCAGTTTTTCAAATGCTAGGATATATTTTGTCTACAAACACATTTCTATTTATGGTCTTTCTTATCTTTTATAGCATCAAGGGTTCTTTGGAAGGTCAGCAGAAAATGGAAGAGAGGAAGGTGTGTGTGAGTGAATGCTTGTGTGTAATGTCGTTTTCTATGTTGAGTGTAGCTCTATGATCTACTCTGGAGATCTGAAGTTTGAGAAGAGGACCATGTCTGCTCAGTTGGAGGGGGGTGTTCATGGCCTGCACTCGTAAGTCTTCGTCCTCTCTGCTCACTAAACTCCTACTACCGAATCCATCATGCTCAGAGGCTCTTTTAGGGAACACTCCACCAACTGTCAAGCAGTGCCACAAAAGCACTCAGGGACTGGAAAATAACCTGTGTGTGTCTGTTCACACAGTTTGCAGGCACAGTGTTATGAATAATAATACACAGTAATAGACCCCTGCTGATCTCCACTGAAATCTGAATGAACATGAAGCTGACAATTTATTTATGAATAATTAATTCAGATAAATTGTGGGTTTCTAATAGATAACAGGGTCATGACATAATGAGTAATGCCTCTATAGATTTCTATTCATGTCTTCAAGTAATTCATGTACATACATTGAATTGAAATAAAACTGGCTTTGGCATGACTGGACAGAGCATTGTAATGTAAACGTCAGTATTATGCACATTTTGCAGTGTGGACTTTTATAAACTCATCAGCTCTGTGCAGATATAGACTGTAGAGCTCTATATTGAATTGTGGATGAGCATATTAAAACCACAAGGCGGAGCTTCGAGAGAGAGAGAGAGAGAGAGAGACAGAGAGAGAGAGAGAGAGAGAGAGAGGGAGGGAGGGAGAGAGAGAGAGAAGATGAAACAGAGCTGTTTAATGTTCAACAAATGGAAAGAAGAAGAAAATTATGAAAATCAGTAGAACTATTAGCAAAGTTGAAACTAGTTAATATTTAGTGACAGCGGAGTGGCTCTAGATCCCTGTGGCAGGGACTACGGACGATCACGGACTACAGGAGCCCACCCTCCGGACTGATGAGTGCGGATGAGTCTCTGGCGAACGAGCTGAATACATTCTTCGCTCGCTTCGAGGCTACATCTAGCAGCGCTAATGCTAACGGCGCTAATGCTAGCAGCGCTAATGCTAACGGCGCTAGTGCTAACAGCACTAATGCTAGCAGCGCTAGTGCTAATGGCACTATCGGCGCAGCCAATGGCACATGCGCGGGGCCCACCATAGAACAGCGCCCTCTCATCGTCACGGAGAGTGACGTGAGAAGAGTGTTTAAAAGGGTGAATACCAGGAAGGCGATGGGAGCAGACGGTATCTGCGGGAGGGTCCTCAAAGCCTGCGCAGATCAGCTAGCCCCGGTATTCACCGACATCTTCAATCTCTCCCTGACGCTCGGTATCGTCCCGTCCAGCTTCAAGCGATCCACCATCGTCCCCGTCCCGAAGAAACCTCGACCCTCCGACCTCAATGACTACCGACCTGTCGCCCTCACATCAGTCGTGATGAAGTGCTTTAAAAAGCTAGTCGGAGACTTCATCACATCTTCACTGCCAGCCTCCATGGACCCACTGCAGTTTGCATACCGCCACAACCGCTCCACTGACGATGCAATTGCACATCTGCTCCACACTACACCGACTCACCTGGACGAAGGGAGGGGAAATTATGTTAAAATGCTATTTGTCGACTACAGTTCTCCCTACTCACTACTAAGTTGGGGGATCTAGGACTGCATACATCCCTGTGCGACTGGATCTCCAACTTCCTAACAGACAGACCACAATCAGTACGGGTGGGCAACTGCGCCTCATCCACCCTCACCCTCAGCACTGGAGCTCCTCAGGGTTGTGTCCTAAGCCCCCTGCTCTACTCACTGTACACCTACGACTGCACAGCCACTTCCAGCTCCACCATCATTGTCAAGTTTGCTGACGACACCGTTGTCATGGGTCTGATCTCGGACAACGACGAGAGGGCCTACCTGGATTAAACACCTGGAAAACTGGCGCCAGGAAAATTATCTCCTCCTAAACGTCAGTAAGACAAAGGAGCTGATCGTGGATTGCAGCAAGAAGCAGGAGCGGCACTACCAACCTGTGAGGATCAGTGGAACCACGGTGGAGAGAGTAGATAGTTTCAGGTACCTTGGTGTTCACATCTCGCAGGACCTGTCCTTCAGACTGCCCTCCAAGGTACTGCGGAACTTCTATACCTGCACTATCGAGAGCATCCTCACGGGGAACATCACAGTCTGGTTTGGGAATAGCACCAAGCAGGACAGACAAGCACTCCAAAGGGTAGTGCGTTCAGCAGAGCGCATCACTCACACGGAACTTCCTGACCTGCAGACCATCTACTACAAGCGGTGCCAGACCAAGGCCAGGAGGATTGTGAAGGACCCCACCCATCCCAACAATAGACTCTTCTCTCTGTTGAGGTCAGGGAGGCGCTTTCGCTCCCTGAAGACCAAGACAGAGAGGCTGAAGAGCAGCTTCTTCCCACAGGCCATTCGGGCCCTGAATCAGGGAAACTGATAAACTGTGGGGACCACCACCACAATGTAACATAACTGTATATCTGTATATATATATTTATATTCAATGACCTTGTTACACAACAACTGTAGATATGTTATTATACGAAATGGATCTGTACATTCTGTAGATTGTGTACATATATACACAACCATATACATTGTACATTGTGTATATAATCATAATGTACATATATTGTACATACATTGTTAATATATTTTGTACATACATAGAATATATATATATATATTTATCTTTGCATATATATATTTCACATATAGAGAATGTCTATATTTCTCTATGCACCCCTGTTTTCTTTTCCTCAGTTTGGACAGAGCACTCTCCACCATTTCACTGCGAGTTATACTGTGTATGACTATGTATGTGACGAATAAACCAAACTTGAACTTGAACTTGAACAGTACTTGTGGTAGCCTTTTTAACTAAGTGTACTTAAAATCAGACATTAGCACACTAAAACATTAAGCATTAAGATAAAAGATAAATCCTTTATGCAAATGCAGTTGTTTCTTAAAGATTGTTTCTTTTAGAAATATAAGTTCTTATCACACCTGTATTAGAATATGAGCCCAGGAGAGTAACCCTAGAACACTAGGAACATTTATGTTACAATTTCCTTGCAAAATCACAAGCCTGATGTGAATATTAAAATAAGAACAACAAATAGATACACCTGTTATCATTTTATTATCCATCTTCACATAATATAGGGAAGGTGCATATGTGCTCATTTCTCCTTTGTTAAAAAAGCACTGACATTTTGCTGCATCAAACATTTGTGTGCCATGCATTTAGTGTGTAGCATAACAACAAACAAATTCTGCAAACTCCTACTTTATGAGCATTAAAGGCGGTTGGGCAGAGTGTTGAGTGAAGCTTCAGAGCTTGACTGTAACCTTGTTATATTTCAATGGCAATGAGGGCAGTACAGGTAGTGACTAAGAGGCTTTCCTTCCCAATCCCTCTGAATGTTGTCTCTGACAACATTCCAGACAGCACTTTAGAGAAAACAGTAGTCCAATGGCAGCAGACAGGCCTTTTTAGGGATCACCACTTACAGAGTCTTACCAAGACACCCAGTAGCTTTATTTTGTTTGGGACGAAGCCTCTATCAGAGCCGTATTTCATTCTACCTGATTCAGCTGCTGCTTGTATGATGCATGTTGGATGAATCTCTTACTCTGCTCCTCAGCTAAGAGAAAGCTCTCCATCTCGATCTGAGGAACAAACTTGGATTGTGTGCGTGGCTCCAGCACAACCACTGGTGAATGCGCACGCAGTGTCCCAGGAGCCGCTCTGTGGTGCAGGTGGAGAGGGGAGGTGGGCGGAGGCCCGGGGCGTCAGCTCACGCAGGGTTGTAGAGGAGGATTGGAGTACTGGACATCGCTTACATGGAGGGCCATGTCTATGAGCACTTTGCCAATGGCAAGCACGACAGCTACCAGATCGACTACCGCCTCATTGTGGGCGACACAGAGCCAGCCAGATTGCAGCTGTCGCCTCGCGACCCTGAGCACCAGGGGCCATTTGGCCACAACACATCTCATGGGCATGAGACTGCAGCTCAGCGCTACAGCGCCACGCGCATCCAGGCTGGCTACGAACCAGAGAGGTGAGACTCCTACGGTTTCAAAGGAGTGCTGATCAGCAAAATTAACCATGTTTGCATCACTAGGTTAACGTTAGTGTCACTAAACAAGTTCATTAGGAGTGGACTTTATTTTTCTTTTGGATTGTGTACTTTTAAACTGTTGCACAGACTGGGTTGGGTTCTCAGTGATGTGCAATTTTAGCCCAATTCCATATTGTTGGTCTCAGAAGAACACATTCCTTTCGGGGATTATCATCACATAAAATAGACCTATACATTTACAGTCTCTACAGAGAAATACAGTCATGTCATAGTATAATAAAATGTCCTAATGTGTAAATAGTGATGTTTACTCATTTATAATGTCCAGCACTACTCAAATATAACTGCTTGCCTTCTTTGCCCATCATATTAACATCCCCATGTCAGCAGATTAAAAAGGACCATAAATCTGATTAAGAATTATATTATCAAGACCGATATAATCTGTGTTGTAGAACAGATATGAAAACATTTTGTCATAGCAATGCTCAAAAGCATCACATTCCATTTGTTTTACAGACCCATATCTCTCTACATTTCAATTTACAGAATGGACTAAATTAACTTCCAGGTGTTTAAAGCTCAGTTGGGGGCTGTGTCAGATCCTTTGTGAATAACATAAAGTTGAATATTGGGCAGCCTGACCACGGCTTCAAAACGATTGTATGGATTTGCTACATCACCAGTCCTCCTTTTATAAGCAAGATGATTATTTCAACCCAAGTCAAAAACATTTTTGTCTCATCCAAACGGAAATTTCACACCTGAACTGGGCTGGCCACCTAATAGCGTGGACAGTAAAACAAAGGCGCATCGCCCGTCTGCTCTCTCTTAACATGTCCCGTCGTCATCCACCACGTTGAGAGGATGAGAGTTTTCTCAAACTGAGCAGGTCGAGTCTTTAAAATGTGTAAACTCCAACTGTGATTCTGGGTGATTTAGCTAAGGGCTAGACTTTCGCTTGACTTTGAGAGATGCCACAGAGGCTAGTCTGTAACGGTCGCAGATGAAGACCAGCTGTGTTCCTTGACGTCGTTTTTTGTTGTCTGAAGTACGCGACGCTATCGTCTTGTGAGTGACCCGAGAAGCGGGATTTTCATTCACATTCACTAAGAATAAAGCATCATTGTTCAGTCTTGGAAGTATATCACACTAAATCCGTGTGTACTACTTGAGTACGATAATGACGGTTATTGTTTGCATGCTGCGAATGCGAGACATCGGCTCTCCCGAATAAAAGGATAGCACGTCGAAATGGAGAAAGGGCAAAGCGTAACGAATAGAAATAGCTTTAGCATCCTCGGCCAACACCCACTGGATAAATATTTCGATCCGCGGATCAGTAAAACGCTTACGTTTTAACTCTGTTTACATGAGAGCACAGACAGAATAGCCTTTCTTTAGCGTACATCTACTTCTGATGTGACTTGTATTTGCTAGGTTGTTAGTATAATGTATTTTTAGTATCAGTTTTTCTTTGTTTGTTTGTTCTGTGGTCTTTGATTCAGTGATTTTCTGATCCTGCCTGGCTTCATTGACTTTACCTCAGATGAAGTGGTGAGTACTTTTGCAAAATGCACCAAAACAGCTCAGCAGGTTTCCTGACATGCCCCATAAGGGCTTACCAGTGTGTGTGTTTCAGTAAATACAGCACATCTAGTAATGATTTAGTGGAGGGGGCGGGATCTTCCTAATTAATTAGTGAGCTTAATAGGAATATAATGAACAACATGTTGAACATGCAGATTTACACACAAGCTTCCCTGAGGCCTCTCATCAGCAGAGCAATATATGGTGTCATGGCAGAAATTCGAGCAGGGCTTCATCACGGATCCGGTGGTGATGAGTCCACAGCACACGGTCGGAGATGTGTTTGAGGCCAAGGTGCGACACGGCTTCTCTGGAATCCCTGTCACCGAAACCGGCAAGATGGGCAGCAAGCTTGTGGGAATCGTGACGTCACGAGACATTGACTTCCTCTCAGAGAAGGACTATGACCGGCTGTTGGAGGAGGTTTGTGATTCATCTTTGATTGTACATACAATATACAAAAGGTTTTTAAAAACACAAATGAATCACATATGACATACAATGCTTAAAAATATAGGTGGAATAGAACTATCATGAAATTGTGATATTTCTGTGTCAGTGTGTGAAAGAGGGCAATATATATATATATATATATATATATAAAAATAAAAAATGTGTATATATATAAGTGTGTGTGTGTGTGTGTGTGTGTGTGTGTGTGTGTGTGTGTGTGTGTGTAAAATCACATTCTTTAAACTCACATCTTTTTGTGATTTATTTGTGATATTTGCCAGGCAATGACAAAGAGGGAAGATTTAGTGGTTGCACCAGCAGGTGTTACACTCAAAGAGGCCAATGACATCCTGCAGTGCAGCAAAAAAAGGTCTGATTCTTCATCTTTTCAGCTTGAGAAGTGAAACTGCTTCTAAAGGACTTTGAAAGGTTATTTTCACTTCTCCACTTCTTCTCTGAGTAACGGGTCGGTCGTGGGGACGCTTGTTGATTGCAGGTAAACTGCCCATTGTGAACGACAGTGATGAGCTGGTGGCTATAATTGCTCGCACTGATCTGAAGAAGAACAGAGACTACCCTCTGGCCTCTAAAGACTCCCGCAAACAGCTGCTGTGTGGCGCTGCCATCGTTACCCGTGAGGATGACAAGTACCGGCTGGACCTGCTCGTGCAGGCAGGAGTGGACGTGGTGGTGCTGGTAGGTCTTAATGTCCTAAAGGGAGTGGGATTAGTCTCCATCCTGAGTATGGTGCCTGAATCAAATGACAAACTATTTTTGCTATGAGGCTGTGTAACACAGGACTGTGATTGGACATAGTGAATTTGGTCTGAAGGCTGTGTCTATTGTTTTAGGACTCATCTCAGGGAAACTCGGTGTTTCAGATCAGCATGATTAACTACATTAAACAGAAGTATCCTGAGCTCCAGGTGGTGGGGGGGAATGGTGAGTCACAGTTCTCACATTTGCTTGTTCTGTAAACTGAGAGGGTTGAGGTAGGTAAGAATTGATGGTGTTTGGTTCTTTTCATTTGTTGCTGTGTTCACTTTCATCCTTCTCTCTCGCTCTGTCTCTGTGTATGTCTGTGTAGTAGTGACAGCTGCTCAGACGAAGAATTTGATTGATGATGGTGTGGATGCTCTTAGAGTGTGGATGGGTTATCTTTGATAAGACATCGTATACCAGAAAATTGTTTAAAAGATGGTAATAGCTAAACCACCAGACATAATAGTGATGGATAAACAGCAGAAAAGAGTCATAGTGATGGATGTAGCAATCGCAAGAGATAGCAACATCAGCAACAAGGAACATGAGACGCTAAAAGAAGAGGAAACACTGGCTCTGGTAGCAATCAGGGCACCAGGGGTTTAGGGACGATGACCATCAAACTGGGAGAGTGGCTCCAGCAGATCCCAGGAACAACATCCGAGATCCTCATCCAGAAGAGTGCAGTCGATGGAACACTTGGGATACTATGCAGGCAAATGTATATATTGTAAATTCCTGTTCTTTTTTATCAACATTCTTAGAACATAATTACTGTTCTAAGTTTACAACATCTGGTCGAGGTTTTCGTTTATTCAAGATGCATCCTGTAGTGCCTTTTCACATTTTTGCACTATTTCTTTATTTTGAGTCAAATGTTTCAAATAAAATAATACAATCCACAAGGAAATGAAAACGAGAATTAAATCAAACTTATTGTTTCAGAAAGATTACTACTCATTCACACACCAGGACGCTACATCTTCTGGAGTATTATGCTCACGTTTCTAAACTTTTAAACATTATAATGTATTTCAGTTATGGAAATCAGTTAAACACTATAGGAAGGCCTACAACAGGAATGTACTACAAATACCTTCCTACTCCAGCACCCCTAATCGTCCACTCCCAATGGTGGGATATCCCTGAATAACAGTTGAATGCTATCTTTGCCTATATTTGCCTCTGTCTGTCTTTCAGGAGACTACAATATGAGAGTTACACACTAACATAAAAGATGAATAATGAATTAAGTAAATGCTGCACCGGCTAACATCTACTTTCTTCCCTGTTTTATTACCTGTATTATTATTTATAATATTTGTGAGCTGAAAACATGATATCCACCAAAAACATGATTCACTGACTCATGAACAATGTCAACAAATCTACACACACACACACACACACAGCAGGTGAGTTTTCTGTGGTGGCAGATGGGTCCAAGTGGGCTCATACTGGCCCTGCCCACATGTCGCCTCCTGCAGGTGTCAACCGTAGCCACTGTGCTCCATGTGCCCTTTCTCCTCTGCCACTGCTGGGAGAGGGCTCTGCCCACCCTCCTGACATGCTCCGCTACGCCTCCTGCATACCCCCTTTGTGCTTCAGACAGAGGCCAAAACCACTGGCTTTGCTGGTTCCAGGAACAGCCTGAGGTTGTCCAGGAGAGTGAAAGAATGCTATACCTTGCAAGGTATGATGGTCTTCATTGAAATGGGGGTTAAAAACATTTCAAGCCAGTGTTTTGTGCACTGACATCCCTCCTGCTACCGAAGGCCACCCGAGTGTTTCTTGTGTTTGTGAGTGTGAGGCAAAGGAGTGTGAAAGTGTTTGTGTGGATCAAGATGTAAATGCATGAAATGAAACGTACTGAGGCTATGTTTATTGTCACATATTTTATATCTAGAATGTTGGCCTACCTCCAAGTGAATTTGCACAAAGACCAAACATTTGTGTGGGGTGTTTGTTTGTGCATGTGAATATAGATGTGTGTAGTTCAATGGTGTATACATGTGTACATGTGAGTATGGATGTGTAAGTGTGAAAGATGTGTGTGTGTGTGTGTGTGTGTGTGAATTATATATTTGTTGGGGGCACATTCATATACTGCCACACTGCTATTCTCTCTGCTACTTTCTGTTTTTCAATTGGCGGAGTGGATTAGGGCCTGTCAGAGAGACTCTGAGAGATCTGGTGAGCCCTGATTGTGATTCTTTTTGTTTCTCTCTCTCTCTCTTTGTGTGTGTGTGTTTGTGTGTGTGTCTCTTGTCAACACAGTGTGAATAATTTTGATTTTAATTGGTTCGTTGTCATGAAATTATCTCTCAACTCTCTCAACCGTCTAAATCACACGCGCACACACACAAACAGTTGACACCCCCCATCCTATAGTCCACATTCATTCATGAGAAACAGAAAATTTGAATTTGAAATTTATTGGATTGAATAACAAAGATCCTTTTCTTTAGAACCATACACAAGCATGGACAATGACAATGTTGTGCTAAATGGTGTGATCAAACCCTATCATCATCCTTCCCAGCAAAGCCCTGATCTAATCCTTCTGTAGTGAGCTAAACGCTATTAATAAACTCCCAAACTCCTCCAGTGCTCTCTCACCATTCTGAGCAGAGCCTGTGCCAGGCCTGCAATTTTATCAACTACATCACAGCTGTTTTCTCTCTTCCAAATGTGTAGAGAAAACACACACACACGCGCGCGCGCGCGCTCTGTATTCTGACAGTCCCTGCAATGCTCCACTGTAATCCTCTTAGCCTGTAAGCGCTGGGCTCTCCCTGCAAACACACCCTAAACCCAGCACAGCATGGGACTATGTGGAAGACCACTTGCACAAACATCGACCGCACAGCTCCTTTTGCCTTTGCTTGCTATAGTTTCAACTGCTCGATGCACTGAAATGCCAAATACAGAGGCTAAAGCTCGAACACATGCGCCATGAACCAGCTGCACCCATTCCGAGGTAAATCAAATACACAGTTGCCAATGTTTAAAAAAGCTTTTTGAGCTTTTTACATTTTATTGATTTATTTTTTTTTAAAGAACATGAGGACTTTTTCATTTTTATTTGTTCAGAATGTTAAATAGTAGTAGTCCCAGTAATTTTGTAGTTCCAGTAGTATCGTCATTCAGGTCTCCTTTATCAGGTTTTGGATGGATTGGTAGAAGTTCATATTGACTGGTTATAAACATAGTTCTGATGTAGTCAAGCACAGCGTCTGTCTCTTTGGCCAGTTGGTAATCATAGCCTTTTTATGTGCTCGGGAAACCTTTCTGCATACTACCGATTTCTTTAGCTGGTCCTCCTTGGGAAGTGTGTGGTCCCTTTGAGCAGTACAAAGCTTCCCCAGCCATGGCTCTCCCCATGCGCTGCTGCTTAGTTTTCTTCCCCACTACTTTGTCCCATAACGTCTTCAGGTTCTTTCTTTCACACTTTGGGTTTTGGTTTTCACTCTCTAGAGCCTCTCTTTCACTCTTCAGGTGTTGTCTTTCACTCTCAAGATTCTCTCTTTCACCCTTCAGGTGTTGTCTTTCTCTCTCCAGAGCCTCTCTTTCACTCTTCAGGTGTTGTCTTTCACGCTCTAGATCCTCTCTTTCACTCTTCAGGTGTTGTCTTTCACTCTCAAGATTCTCTCTTTCACCCTTCAGGTGTTGTCTTTCTCTCTCTAGAGCCTCTCTTTCACTCTTCAGGTGTTGTCTTTCACGCTCTAGATCCTCTCTTTCACTCTTCAGGTGTTGTCTTTCACTCTCAAGATTCTCTCTTTCACCCTTCAGGTGTTGTCTTTCACTCTCTAGATCCTCTCTTTCACTCTTCAGGTGCCATCTTTCACTCTGTTCATTTTTTGTCTCCTTCTGCTTCTCCTCCAACTCCTTCCCACTACATTCCTCCTCAAATTTTCCAATTTTAACACAGTGTCGTTTTCTAATTTCCTTCGTATCTACTCTGTCAGGTAGTTCTTGTTGCAATCTACTCATTGCTTTTTGTGTGTTCCTGTCCAACAAAATCTTCGTTTTCTTCTTCTTCGAAGATCTTCTGTGAGAGCAGCAGAACTGCATTTTGCTGCTGCAACCTCCCATTTCTGTCAACAGACTGACCAATTTTACCTTTGTCAAGCAGATTATAAGAATAGCTATTATGACAATGGTCAGTGATATTATGACATCACAGTTTTGGTTTTGTTGACAATTCCATTGTCATCACACAGAATAGAATAAACTATTGTGGGCTTGCTTTCTTTTCACTTTAGCCTTAATTAGATTAATTAGATTCATATGTTTGCTTTAGATTTGCCTTTTTACATTTTATTTATACCATGAAAAACAATACAGAAACAATTAAAGAAGTCAAAGCCTTTGTCACAGTCTCTCCAGACATGCCTTTCTCTGGTTGTCAAAAAGACAAAAGAGATGATTGTGGACTACAGAAGGATGCAAATGCCTCACACCCCAATACATACAGTGAAGAGTGAGAACATACACTCTCTTAAAATCACAAACAATCTCTCATGGTCCCTGAGCACTTTTTCCTTAGTGAAGAAAGCTCTGCTTCCTGAGGAGACTGAAGAAGGACAGCATGTCCGTCATCCTGATCTGGTCTGCAACAGCATCATAGAGAGTGTCCCGACCTGCGCCATCGCTGTCTGGTACTGGCACTGCTCCCCCTGCTCTTTTGGATTGTTTAGTTGAATTTAGCAGTCTGCTCTCAAATTTTCTGTGCCTGTTTTCTGGGATTCTGAAATTCAGGCAATGTTTTTGTTGTTCTTCTGCAACACTATTAAAACTCTGAACTCCTCAAACTATTTTACTTCTCGAAGTAAATCTGTCACACATTTGTCTAGTACAGAATTATTAGATTTCTTTCTTTGACCATAAGCAAGATACACACATTTACTTTGCACATTTACATATTTCTTTGTCTGTTTCTCTCTATCGCTCTCCTTTTCTCAGAGAGTTGGATAAGAGATTAAGGACACTTCCTGAGGCAGAGAATGATTGGTCAGTAGTACATTAGAATGGCCCTACATACATTTCATCATTCCATATCTTTTCAGTGGTTATCAAAACCATTTATACACTTTTGCAGTTAAACAATGTTAAGATATTGATTAGTGTTTCAGTCAAATCAGTCTAACTCTGAAAGTATGTGTTTACCTTCCATATGAGACGCTATTTAAGACTACACACACATCAGATTTTGCAATGAAAATAAAAATGATAAAACAAACAAAGGGAAATAGTCTTTTTAACCTCTTGTTTGCTAGCAGAAAGCAAATAGAGCCTATAGGGATAAGAGAGAAAGAGAAAGAATGACATAAAAAATAAGAATGAGATAAAAAGAGATCCAGATACATGAAGCACATGTTGATGAGGGTTGGACTTGCAGAGGCCACATGGCAGTCACGTTAGAAGTGTTGATGCAGTAACTGCATCTGCAGCTAAACTAATGCTGCGTGCGTGTGTGTGTGTGCATGCGTGCGCGGGTCTGTGTATATGTGTATCTTTTTCCATTCTCCACCAAAAAGAGGCCAGGAGGCAATTGTCTCTCTAGAGATGTAACACACTTTCTGCAAACATATCATCAGATAATGGCAGAACACCTTACAACACACCAATGCATATCTGTTTACATATACAGTTGAATCATGAGAGATTATGCAAGGTGAGAATTATGATTTTAATGTCCTCTGGTTCTATGGCTTTTGATACAGCCTGTGCTAACTGAACATGGTTTTTCTTTTCTCCAAGACAATTGTGTCTCAGTTTTATTGCAGCTTAATGGTTTAATGCTTGGTTCCTAATATACATATACATATACATGCATGCACCCATACACACGTTTTTTCCTTGACAAGCTCTTATAGGCCTCTGGACTAATTAATCCCCAAGAAAAGTGAAATGACAAATATTTATATATATACACACACACAGCGCTTCACTTTTTCCACATTTTATGTTATGTTACAGCCTTATTCCAAATTGGATTAAAAAAAAAAAAATTCCCCTCAAACTCCTACACACAATACCCCATTATGACAAAGTGAAAAAATCTTTGTTTGGAGTTTTTGCAACTTTATTAAAAATAAAAAAACCAAAAATCACATGTACATAAGTATTCATAGCCTTTGCTCAATACTTGGTTGAAGCACCTTGGGCAGCAATTACAGCCTCAAATCTTTTTGAGTATGATGCTACAAGCTTGGCACACATATTTTTGGGCAGTTTCTCCCATTCTTCTTTGTAGAACCTCTCAAGCTCCATCAGGTTGGATGGGGCGCGCCGGGGTACAGACATTTTCAGATCTCTCCAGAGATGTTCAGTTGGGTTCAAGTCTGGGCTCTGGCTAGGCCACTCAAGAACATTCACAGAGTTGTCCTGAAGCCAGTCCTTTATTATCTTAGTTGTGTGGTTAGGGCCATTGTCCTGTTGGATGAACCTTCACCCTGGTCCAGAGCACTCTGGAGCAGGTTTTCTTCAAGGATGTCTCTGTATGTTGCTGCATTCATCTTTCCCTGACTAGTCTCCCAGTTCCTGCTGCCAAAAAACAACCCCACAGCATGATGCTGCCACCAGCATGCTTCACTGTAGGGATGGTTTTGGCCAGGTGCTGAGCGGTGCCTGGTTTCCTCCAGACATGATGCTTGGCATTCAGGCCAAAGAGTTGAATCTTTGTTTCATCAGACCAGAGAATTTTGTTTCTCATGGTCTGAGAGTCCTTCAGGTGCCTTTTGGCAAACTCCAAGCAGGCTGTCTTATGCCTTTTACTGAGGAGTGGCTTCCGTCTGGCCACTCTACCATACAGGCCTGATTGGTGGAGTGCTGCAGGAATGGTTGTCCTTCTGGAAGGTTCTCCTCTCTCCACAGAGCAATGCTAAAGCTCTGTCAGAGTGACCCTTGGGTTCTTGGTCACCTCCCTGACTAAGGCCCTTCTACCCCGATCACTCAGATTGGCTGGGCGGCCAGCTCTAGGAAGAGTCCTGGTGGTTCCAAACTTCTTCCATTTACGGATGATGGAAGCCACTGTGCTCATTGGGACCTTCAATGCTGCAGAAATTTTTCTGTACCCTTCCCTCGATCTGTGCCTCGATACAATCCTGTCTCAGTAGTCTACAAAGAATTCCTTGGACTTCATGGCTTGGTTTGTGCTCTGACATGTACTGTCAACTATGGGACCTTATATAGACAGGTGTGTGCCTTTACAAAGCATGTCCAATCAACTGGATTTACCACAGGTGGACTCCAATCAAGTTGTTGAAACAACTGAAGGATGATCAGTGGAAACAAGATGCACATGAGCTCAATTTTGAGTGTCATGGTAAAGGCTGTGAATACTTATGTGCATGTGATTTTTTTGTTTTTTTTATTTTTAATAAATTTGTTACAATTCCAAACAAACTTTTTTTACTTTGTTATTATGGGGTATTGTGTGTAGAATTTTGAGGGGGAAAAAAATAATTTAATCCAATTTGGAATAAGGCTGAAACATAACAAAATGTGGAAAAAGTGAAGCACTGTGAATACTTTCTGGATGCACTGTGTATATATATATATATATATATATATATATATATATAGAGAGAGAGAGAGAGAGAGAGAGTGTTTATTATAATGGCTTTGTTTGCATACATGGATGTCCTTACTTGAGCAGTCATAATTCATAATCATAATAATTCACTAAAATGATTCATTATAGCTAATGTTTTGAAATAATGAAATCATAGTGTCTGTGATTTCTTTTTTGTGTAAAGTGTCAGACTTTGTTTTTACTAAGATGTTGGGCCCATCAGTACCACCCTAGCTGCTAAGAACTGCTACTTCCTTTACTGAGCCTGTATTCCTCTGTTCACCACACTGCACTCACACTCAATGTGCAACACAATTAATGTGTGAAGAATTGTGAGTTTACTAAAATCTAATGGCTTTAGTTCACTCATTACACTTTAGTAAATCTAAACTCCAATTTCTTTTTTCTACTGAAAAAGAGATGAGCAATAGCTAATAATTAGTAATAGCTACTCTGCAATCTGAAATGTTTTTTTGTTTGTTTGTTTGGCATACATATTACCTCTTGGATTTTAAAGTTCTTTGAATCACAAAGAAAAACAATACGAGACAGTATGATGCTGCAGTAATTTAATCAAAAGAACAAAATTGATTATTCAGAATAAATTAACAGACAGGAATTAGGTCAAACCTTCTAATCATGTTTTTGTCAAATGTAATACTGTATACATACTACATTAAAATGACAGAAAAAAGAAAAGAAAAGTATAGGAAAATGCACTATTAAATGCACTATTATGAAGTTATGCATATTGGTCAGCATCATCCTCAGTTATAGCCTTCATCTCAGTTGCTGGTTTGTCTTCCTCCACCTTCTGAATTGGTTCCTTCATTGCATCTATTGCCTTCTTCAGATTGAGATTGTCCTTTTCACTCAGTGGGGCCAGTGCTGGGGTAAGGATTGTCTTGATTTGAGTTATTCTTTCCTCGCATCTGTTGTAAAACTCCTTCCTGTTTCTTGCTGCAAGGCTGTTGATACCATTTTGGGCAGATTCGCATTCCTTCCCTAACTTGTCAATCTCTGCAAGGAACTGAGGTGAGTTTGGATCCATGGTCATCAGTCTTCCCAGAGTACTGACATTGTTCATCAGGTACTGGACAGACACCTCAGTGTAAGTGGTAGACATCATGTTAACCAAATAGGCGTAGGCAGAAGTATTCAGAGCATTAGTGTAGATTTTGTCTTTGACAAACATGCTGTAGGTGTAGTTGTTCTCTACAGCTATTTCAACAGTCTGCTTAAAATGTTTAAGATTTTCACTAAGAGTGGTCTTAACAATGTTTGAAATGATCTGAAAGAAGTGCACCAGTTTCTCCCACTGTTCTTTCACCTGCCCCATGATTTCCAGGCCTTTCGCTAGCACCACAATTCTCTTGTTGAAGTCGATCTCCTTGAGATTATAATGTTTCAGCTCACTCACAATTTCAGCAAGAGCTTTTTTCTTCTGATCCAAGTTGTCCATAGTCTTCTCGTTCCGTTCATTTGCAATTTTTAGCTGGGTTTCAGCCATTTGTAGACGTAGATGAGATTGTCTTAAGTGCATCTGGACCACATCTGTATTTGCTGAGTCATAGATTTACTGTTGACTTGACTTGGGGGGTGCTGTCAAGAAAGATGGCTGATTTGTAAAAGACTTGCTTTTGGAATAAAAGGCCATGGCCCTTACATTCAGTTCGTCAATGGCTTTAATAAGCTCCTCTGTTTTGGCATCATCACATTTCCCCTCTGGAGCATATTTACCTAGCTCTGTTAAAGTGGAGATACCCTTGTCACAGATGCCTAGTGCCTCGGATTTAATCGGGCATTCAGCTTCTTGCTGTATATCTCTGCTGACTTGCTGAAATAGTCCCACCAAGTAATCAGACTTTACCGTTTGCTTCTCCTGATCATACACCTCAGGCCAATTTATTTCCTTACCTTTGCAAAGTTCTTCCATTTTCTCAACCACTAGTAGAAATGTTATAGATTTAGAAAATATGTTACTTGTTGCCAACATTTCATCCACGTTACTCTTCATTCCAGTGGCCATGTTTCTGTGGCTTTCAGGAGTGCCTTTTCAGTTTTTGATCACATGTGTTATGGCTTTTGGTGTAATAGTGTCCGCTTGGAGATAGGTTTGGATAATTTGTCCTGGAAGAAATTCTGTTGCAAACGCACAGGCTATTGATATTGCTTGCTCTGACATACTTGATATTAGCTTCAGGCCAAAAAGGCCCCATCCACTTGGCAAATCTTTCATTGCTTGCTGGTAGGCCCTTCTGTCCTCAGCTAATCTTTCATTAGCCAGATTGAAAGCAGCCTCGGCCCTGTCGCTTGCCTCCTTAGCTTCAGCCCGTTTAATCTTTGCTATCTCAATGTTTTTCTTGATTTCTTCCATCTCCTCATCATGACTCTGTCTTGCATTCACCAAAGCCTCCACCAGTTCTTGCATCAGCTTGATGATATCTGAGAATTGTTTCTCAGTCATGATGGCCAGGTTTAAGCATTCTGATGATATGTGCGCAATGTTCTGAAGCTCAGCTGGTAAGAAGGCTTGGACAAGACCATCATCCTCCTGTATTATGAGCCCAACTGAGTTTTTGATGTACTCTGGAACCTGTCCGGTGTACATACGAATTTGGTCCATGTTCTTGTGAGCAACATTAAAGGCTTGCCAGCAACCATTACATACTTGAAAGAGGCAGGCCCTAAAAGAATTGGGGTATCTGATGAATTTGAACCCGTCTTTTGGTGGATTTTTATTGATGGAGAAGTCATCTGCAGCAGAAATGCGTACCAGCTGAGCCAGTAAATCGATGGAGACGGGTGCCGGCAATAGATACTGCTCCCAGTTAGCATAGGGCTGCATCAGCAGCATGATGTCATTTCTGTAATCCTGTGCTTTGGTGAAACTCTTAGTAGCTTGGTTGAGCTTTGACAGCGCCATTGTTTTCCCTAAAATAGAGTAAGGCAGAAAATTTGTATAACATAAAGCCATAATAAGACAATCAGGAGATTCAGCATTTATTATTTCTGTACTATAAAGCAGTTAGCACTAACAACAACAGCACCTGCAGTGTTTCATCCACTAAACAATTTCAGATTAGAACACATCATAAGTTACATGTGGTTGCTTAGTAGTTTTTTTTTTCCTTCACAACAAGTGAAGTAAAATTAGTAGAAAGCAGAAAATAATACTATTTTAACTACCCACCATTTTACAAAATTAATACTCTTTGATTGAGGAGCATTTAAATGCTTTTTTTCATAAACATTGTTTTTTCATAAACTTCATTATGGTGTAGACTTCAACAAATTCACTATACAGTATATTTCATAAAAAAGTTGATGAATGTAAACAGAAATTCATATTATGCAAACATAAACTCACAGAAATCTGTAGAGGATAGAATAGAACGGTTTGTACCTGAAGTACTGTGGATACCTCTTGAAGAAGTGAGTAGTTGAAGTAGTAGCCTACCAGACTAGATGCTGTTCTGCTCCAAAACAACAACTTTTATATCATCCTTTCATATTTGTCAGCAAAGCAATATAACTGTGTCCTGCAAAAATATGCAGTCTGAGTTGTAATTCTGAATTCTACAGAACAGCTTTACTTCCTATAACTACTGAAATTTCTTTGTTTTTCGTGTCTTTATTTGGATCCCCATTAGCTGAGGTAGCAGCTGCTCTTCCTGGGCTCCACCAACAAAACTGTGTACTCCCATGATCATAGTTGGTAACTTGTTCCATACTGTGGTGACCAAGACAATACAGATCTGCACGCTGCATCTGTTTTGGGTTTTGGTTTAACTAACCTGCCTGGCAGTGTGACTATGTTGAGCTCTCGCATAATTTATATTGTGTTTACTATCACAGATATTCCTAAAGACGCCCATTAGACCGCAGGCCAGCCTCTCCTGAGTTCTGAGCCATGAGAGAGGCATGCTCGCTCTCCTTACTGACAGGGCAGTGTGAGGCTTGCAGATTCATTCTCAGCTAACCAGAGCTTAGACAGCTCTTTCCTGACAGCTCCCCTGGGAAACACCACAATGAAAGCATCTAGGGGAGGAGAAACTGCTGTTTTACCATAGACTAAACCCATATATACTTTGTTTTGTTAATAACAAATGCCCCAGTAAAGTCAAGTAATACGATTCCGACCATTATTTTCTTGTAAAAATATCTTGTCGATCATTTTTGTCAGTGCTGTGCACGTAGAATGATCTGCTTTATAGGCATGCTTGAAATCAATGATTCATTAAGTGAAAAATAGTAGATTATCTGCTCAAGAATAACTTTTTCCATTAGGTTGCTCAATACAAAAGAAACTAATTCCAGGCAAAACGCACCATTCTAAATTTGATAATAATAGCCCAAAAGTAACACCAGCAACCTTTGAAAGGATGATCAATACAATGTTTGATAAAAATAATAATAATAATAATAATAAGAAGAAGAAGAAGAAGAAGAAGAAGAAGAAGAAGAAGAAGAAGAAGAAGAAGAAGAAGAAGAAGAATTTTATTCTAATTAAGAAATTACGGGCATTTCTTGTTACCCAATGGCACTTTACAAGTTCATACAATATAAAAAAGGTCAAATAAAATATAAAGAAGATTCAAATATATAAATAAGATAACAGGAGGGAGTAAAACTGGTTAAAAAAAATAGACATAATATTGATGCAAGTGCATACTATAGTAACCAATTAAAGGTTGAAATAATCTCAGACAAAGAGATGAGTTAGGAAATTCTTGGAAATGAGCAGCTGGAGGAAGAAGCCTTGGGTCTGCAGCTCCAGAAACGCCAATAGTGCAGAGTGTGATGTGAGGGACAGAGAGCAGATGAGTGTCAGAGGGATGGAGACAGAGTGAAGGAAAAGACATATGAGGAACACCAGAAAGGGATGGACAGGTCAGACCATGAGGGCAAAAACCAAGAGAAGGATTTTGTACTGCACACAGCCACGAACAGGAACCCATTGTAAATGTTTGAGTGTAGTAGTTATATGTTCCTTTAAGCTGGTGTGTGTAAGAACTCCAGCAGCCATTTTCTGAATGTTCTGCAGCTTCTTTAACCTACAGACAGGAAGCCCATAAAGAACAACACTGCAGCAGTCTAATCAACATCGCACAGCACTGTATTAGCCTAATCAGCATCACACAGTGCTGCAGTAGTCTAACTGGTATCATAAAGTACTGCAGTAGTCTAGCTGGCATCACACAGCACTTCAGTAGTCTAATTAGCATCACAGAGCACTTCAGTAGTCTAATTAGCATCACACAGTGCTGCAGTAGTATAATCATCATCAAAAATGCATAAATAAGAAACCTTGTATCAAAATTTGCATGCCTATATCCTTACACATAGATATATTTGCTGACTATTACGCCATTGTAACATTTTTTAAACAAATTAATTGCAATAACTAAACAATTGAATAATTTAAATTTAATGTCTCTTATACAATCATAAAGCTGACTAAGGCTGACAACCAATCAATAGGAGAACTTCTACCTTAAAGGATTAGTGTGACGGTTGAGTCTAAGGCATTGTGGGAATTGGAGAAATAATTGAATCATGTAGGTGTAACATAATGAAGAGAGGATAATTTAATAAAACATAGAAGGCTAAGGTTAGTCTAATTTTAATTGGCCCAGGCCATTCACTACCACTAAATGACTAAATAGGGATGTTGTGCCCTCTAGTGGGTGAGTCAGAGATAATTATGCAACAAAAATACTTGTGAAGTCTGGTATGCTTTATCATTAAAGTTGCTATAAGATCTTTTTTGGAAACACTTTGACTAAACTGTTTTATGTATTTGTAGCTACCAATAAACCTCTCTTGTAGGAGGATATATTCTGTATCTGTTAATTCTATGTGTACATTCAGCACATGGAATCTGCCAACATCCATTCCTGCATGTTCTTTCAGGATCAAGGCCTCTGGAATGGTGACTGATGTAGCAGAGCACCTAGGCAACTTTCAGTATGTGATAAAAATGAAAAATAATATTGAACAAGCTGGTATGCATGCACACATGTGCACACACAAGCAGACCTTTCTTAACCTCTACTCTTGCCAAGCCCAGTTCACCTGTTTCTTACAGTTTATGGAAGTTACTGTTTCTCCTTTCAATGTTCCTGTTATTAAAGACACATTTGTTACATATGTTTAATGTTCATAGGAATCATTATTTGTGACTTAATATTTTAATTTCAAAGAGCTGGACAAAGACTTTGAATTCCTCTGAACAGTACATGGAGATCAGATTACATCTCAGTAAGATGCATGATGAGATCTTGTACTGCAGCTTGTGTTCATTGTAGTTTTCCATGGAATGACCATGAGATTTGCACTAAATAGATGCCAGTCAGTTCAGTCAGCAATATATATTGCTAAAACGATTCCCCTATGTTCTAACAGGCAAAACCTGTATGTCTAGGTTGGATGTAATCATTGAATTAGAACTGAAATTTAATTAATTAGTAAGATGCACAAAATATGGTTGTTTTTCATTGTGTAATGTTTTCCTTTTCCACATATGCCTTTCAGCACTTTAGTTCTGTTTAGTGATTTATATTTCAGTGGAAACAGGTCCTTACATATTCCGCAGAAAGCAAAAAATAAAAACAACTAAACAACTACCAACTAATAAAGATGTCAAGTTGAACATGGAAAGTCTTGTTTTGTTTATTCATCTGTTGTTGTGGTTTCTCTTTATGCCGTTCTGTTGATTTGTATCCACTTCATGGCAGGTTGAAAATGATTTGATTCTGTGAGACATTTGGAGGAAGTGTGAGTACAGAAAAAAGCATGTAACTGAAGCATGACATTCTTTAATAGGCTGTATCACTTTTTCTTCTGTGAGTCTGTGAGGACCTCATAAAGCATGGCTTGTGGCAAGTGGGTTAGTACAAGGGTAAATATGGGATAGGAGTGTCAGACGAGAGGCTGATGCCTCTTGCCATGAAGCAGACCCTCCAGCAGATCAGAGTGCTCCTGGACTGGGACAGTGGTCTGATCTCCTTCTTTGATCCTCTCAACAACAGATATGTGCACACCTTCAGACAAACATTCACCAAGCAAGCCTATCCATACTTCTATAATGTTTGTCCTGCTATGAGGGTGTTACCAGAATAGGCTGCAACCACTAAGGACATTATGCTAGTGTAATGGAAAAAAGGAACCTAGTCTATTGAAAATGAACACATTTCTACTTGATCATCATTTCAACAAGGGTGCACCGTGAGATAACATTTATTATGGTAATTATGGATGGCCTTTTCACACTTGGCCAAAGTTTTTGCTTTCGGCTCAGTTTTCCATTGCTCTGAGGTTGTCTGCTTAAAGGATTCAAACCTAGTTTAAAGGCAATCAGACTTTCTTTTGTTTCCTGTGATCATATACCTTAAATCATTTAATGTGATAATGTTATTTCTATTTAGGAGTTGTTTTCCTTGTGCACGCAGATGCATGCAATTGAGAAACCATTGTTTAGTGAAAAGAATCAAATTTGTTGGCAACTTCCTGGATTTTCATTTATTTGCAATTTTCCTCAGAACTGTTGTGAGAATACACACTCCCTGATAAACAAATATAAAAGGTTTATTGTAGATATTTCCTGTCCACTAGACACCTCCAATGTTTGCTGTCTAGCAAATGTCAGCTGGGTTTACTAGTTTCTTGGAAAACCCATATTATGTGCATCACTTTCATGGTAACCTTTATAATCTCTGGACCTTTAGCTTTGCTGTTGATTTTCTCAAATACCCCAATATGGTCTTATGTAGCATTAATGCATGCTTTAAAATCTTCTAAGCCAAGTGAAAAGCACTCAGGTATTTACTCTTAAGTGCTGGTCATACTGCTGTTTTACTGTGATGTTTTCAGTGTTGTGTAATTACTGAATAGGGCTTAAATAAAACCATTGTCATTGTAAGAAGGCTCAACAGCAGTACTCATCTACTGAAAAAACAAGATGTGGGTTCAGATGAATCTACTTCCCTTTTCATGTACACTGAAAAACATCAGTTTTTCAAATGCTAGGATATATTTTGTCTACAAACACATTTCTATTTATGGTCTTTCTTATCTTTTATAGCATCAAGGGTTCTTTGGAAGGTCAGCAGAAAATGGAAGAGAGGAAGGTGTGTGTGAGTGAATGCTTGTGTGTAATGTCATTTTCTATGTTGAGTGTAGCTCTATGATGTACTCTGGAGAGCTGAAGTTTGAGAAGAGGACCATGTCTGCTCAGGTGGAGGGGGGTGTTCATGGCCTGCACTCGTAAGTCTTCGTCCTCTCTGCTCACTAAACTCCTACTACCGAATCCATCATGCTCATTGGCTCTTTTAGGGAACACTCCACCAACTGTCAAGCAGTGCCACAAAAGCACTCAAGGACTGGAAAATAACCTGTGTGTGTCTGTTCTCACAGTTTGCAGGGACAGTGTTATGAATAATAATACACAGCAATAGACCCCTGCTGATCTCCACTGAAATCTGAATGGACATGAACTGACAATTTATTTATGAATAATTAATTCAGATAAATTGTGGGTTTCTAATAGATAACAGGGTCATGACATAATGAGTAATGCCTCTATAGATTTCTATTCATGTCTTCAAGTAATTCATTTACATACATTGAATTGAAAGAAAACTGGCTTTGGCATGACTGGACAGAGCATTGTAATGTAAACGTCAGTACTATGCACATTTTGCAGTGTGGACTTTTATAAAGTCATCAGCTCTGCAGATATAGACTGTAGAGCTCTATATTGAATTGTGGATGAGCATATTAAAACCACAAGGCGGAGCTTCGAGAGAGAGAGAGAGAGAGAGAGAGAGAGAGAGAGAGAGAGAGAGAGAGAGAGAGAGAGAGAGAGAGAGAGAAGATGAAACAGAGCTGTTTAATGTTCAACAAATGGAAAGAAGAAGAAAATTATGAAAATCAGTAGAACTATTAGCAAAGTTGAAACTAGTTAATATTTAGTGACAGCGGAGTGGCTCTAGATCCCTGTGGCAGGGACTACGGACGATCACGGACTACAGGAGCCCACCCTCCGGACTGATGAGTGCGGATGAGTCTCTGGCGAACGAGCTGAATACATTCTTCGCTCGCTTCGAGGCTACATCTAGCAGCGCTAATGCTAACGGCGCTAATGCTAGCAGCGCTAATGCTAACGGCGCTAGTGCTAACAGCACTAATGCTAGCAGCGCTAGTGCTAATGGCACTATCGGCGCAGCCAATGGCACATGCGCGGGGCCCACCATAGAACAGCGCCCTCTCATCGTCACGGAGAGTGACGTGAGAAGAGTGTTTAAAAGGGTGAATACCAGGAAGGCGATGGGAGCAGACGGTATCTGCGGGAGGGTCCTCAAAGCCTGCGCAGATCAGCTAGCCCCGGTATTCACCGACATCTTCAATCTCTCCCTGACGCTCGGTATCGTCCCGTCCAGCTTCAAGCGATCCACCATCCTCCCCGTCCCGAAGAAACCTCGACCCTCCGACCTCAATGACTACCGACCTGTCGCCCTCACATCAGTCGTGATGAAGTGCTTTAAAAAGCTAGTCGGAGACTTCATCACATCTTCACTGCCAGCCTCCATGGACCCAATGCAGTTTGCATACCGCCACAACCGCTCCACTGACGATGCAATTGCACATCTGCTCCACACTACACTGACTCACCTGGACGAAGGGAGGGGAAATTATGTTAAAATGCTATTTGTCGACTACAGTTCAGCATTTAACACTATCATCCCCTCCCTACTCACTACTAAGTTGGGGGATCTAGGACTGCATACATCCCTGTGCGACTGGATCTCCAACTTCCTAACAGACAGACCACAATCAGTACGGGTGGGCAACTGCGCCTCATCCACCCTCACCCTCAGCACTGGAGCTCCTCAGGGTTGTGTCCTAAGCCCCCTGCTCTACTCACTGTACACCTACGACTGCACAGCCACTTCCAGCTCCACCATCATTGTCAAGTTTGCTGACGACACCGTTGTCATGGGTCTGATCTCGGACAACGACGAGAGGGCCTACCTGGATTAAACACCTGGAAAACTGGCGCCAGGAAAATTATCTCCTCCTAAACGTCAGTAAGACAAAGGAGCTGATCGTGGATTGCAGCAAGAAGCAGGAGCGGCACTACCAACCTGTGAGGATCAGTGGAACCACGGTGGAGAGAGTAGATAGTTTCAGGTACCTTGGTGTTCACATCTCGCAGGACCTGTCCTTCAGACTGCCCTCCAAGGTACTGCGGAACTTCTATACCTGCACTATCGAGAGCATCCTCACGGGGAACATCACAGTCTGGTTTGGGAATAGCACCAAGCAGGACAGACAAGCACACCAAAGGGTAGTGCGTTCAGCAGAGCGCATCACTCACACGGAACTTCCTGACCTGCAGACCATCTACTACAAGCGGTGCCAGACCAAGGCCAGGAGGACTGTGAAGGACCCCACCCATCCCAACAATAGACTCTTCTCTCTGTTGAGGTCAGGGAGGCGCTTTCGCTCCCTGAAGACCAAGACAGAGAGGCTGAAGAGCAGCTTCTTCCCACAGGCCATTCGGGCCCTGAATCAGGGAAACTGATAAACTGTGGGGACCACCACCACAATGTAACATAACTGTATATCTGTATATATATATTTATATTCAATGACCTTGTTACACAACAACTGTAGATATGTTATTATACGAAATGGATCTGTACATTCTGTAGATTGTGTACATATATACACAACCATATACATTGTACATTGTGTATATAATCATAATATACATATATTGTACATACATTGTTAATATATTTTGTACATACATAGAATATATAGATTTATCTTTGCATATATATATTTCACATATAGAGAATGTCTATATTTCTCTATGCACCCCTGTTTTCTTTTCCTCAGTTTGGACAGAGCACTCTCCACCATTTCACTGCGAGTTATGCTGTGTATGACTATGTATGTGACGAATAAACCAAACTTGAACTTGAACTTGAACAGTACTTGTGGTAGCCTTTTTAACTAAGTGTACTTAAAATCAGACATTAGCACACTAAAACATTAAAGCATTAAGATAAAAGATAAATCCTTTATGCAAATGCAGTTGTTTCTTAAAGATTGTTTCTTTTAGAAATATAAGTTCTTATCACACCTGTATTAGAATATGAGCCCAGGAGAGTAACCCTAGAACACTAGGAACATTTATGTTACAATTTCCTTGCAAAATCACAAGCCTGATGTGAATATTAAAATAAGAACAACAAATAGATACACCTGTTATCATTTTATTATCCATCTTCACATAATATAGGGAAGGTGCTTATGTGCTCATTTCTCCTTTGTTAAAAAAGCACTGACATTTTGCTGCATCAAACATTTGTGTGCCATGCATTTAGTGTGTAGCATAACAACAAACAAATTCTGCAAACTCCTACTTTATGAGCATTAAAGGCGGTTGGGCAGAGTGTTGAGTGAAGCTTCAGAGCTTGACTGTAACCTTGTTATATTTCAATGGCAATGAGGGCAGTACAGGTAGTGACTAAGAGGCTTTCCTTCCCAATCCCTCTGAATGTTGTCTCTGACAACATTCCAGACAGCACTTTAGAGAAAACAGTAGTCCAATGGCAGCAGACAGGCCTTTTTAGGGATCACCACTTACAGAGTCTTACCAAGACACCCAGTAGCTTTATTTTGTTTGGGACGAAGCCTCTATCAGAGCCGTATTTCATTCTACCTGATTCAGCTGCTGCTTGTATGATGCATGTTGGATGAATCTCTTACTCTGCTCCTCAGCTAAGAGAAAGCTCTCCATCTCGATCTGAGGAACAAACTTGGATTGTGTGCGTGGCTCCAGCACAACCACTGGTGAATGCGCACGCAGTGTCCCAGGAGCCGCTCTGTGGTGCAGGTGGAGAGGGGAGGTGGGCGGAGGCCCGGGGCGTCAGCTCACGCAGGGTTGTAGAGGAGGATTGGAGTACTGGACATCGCTTACATGGAGGGCCATGTCTATGAGCACTTTGCCAATGGCAAGCACGACAGCTACCAGATCGACTACCGCCTCATTGTGGGCGACACAGAGCCAGCCAGATTGCAGCTGTCGCCTCGCGACCCTGAGCACCAGGGGCCATTTGGCCACAACACATCTCATGGGCATGAGACTGCAGCTCAGCGCTACAGCGCCACGCGCATCCAGGCTGGCTACGAACCAGAGAGGTGAGACTCCTACGGTTTCAAAGGAGTGCTGATCAGCAAAATTAACCATGTTTGCATCACTAGGTTAACGTTAGTGTCACTAAACAAGTTCATTAGGAGTGGACTTTATTTTTCTTTTGGATTGTGTACTTTTAAACTGTTGCACAGACTGGGTTGGGTTCTCAGTGATGTGCAATTTTAGCCCAATTCCATATTGTTGGTCTCAGAAGAACACATTCCTTTCGGGGATTATCATCACATAAAATAGACCTATACATTTACAGTCTCTACAGAGAAATACAGTCATGTCATAGTATAATAAAATGTCCTAATGTGTAAATAGTGATGTTTACTCATTTATAATGTCCAGCACTACTCAAATATAACTGCTTGCCTTCTTTGCCCATCATATTAACATTCCCATGTCATCAGAGTAAAAAGGACCATAAATCTGATTAAGAATTATATTATCAAGACCGATATAATCTGTGTTGTAGAACAGATATGAAAACATTTTGCCATAGCAATGCTCAAAAGCATCACATTCCATTTGTTTTACAGACCCATATCTCTGTACATTTCAATTTACAGAATGGACTAAATTAACTTCCAGGTGTTTAAAGCTCAGTTGGGGGCTGTGTCAGATCCTTTGTGAATAACATAATAAAGTTGAGTATTGGGCAGCCTGACCACGGCTTCAAAACGATTGTGTGGATTTGCTACATCACCAGTCCTCCTTTTATAAGCAAGATGATTATTTCAACCCAAGTCAAAAACATTTTTGTCTCATCCAAACGTAAATTTCACACGTCAGACCTGAACTGGGCTGGCCAGCTAATAGCGTGGACAGTAAAACAAAGGCGCATCGCCCGTCTGTTCTCTCTCACTTCACATCCAAATCCAACTGAAACGCACTATCAGTATTTCAGTTCCATGCCGGAGCTGAGAGACGTGAGCGCCCTTAAAATGTCCCGTCGTCATCCACCACGTTGAGAGGATGAGAGTTTTCTCAAACTGAGCAGGTCGAGTCTTTAAAATGTGTAAACTCCAACTGTGATTCTGGGTGATTTAGCTAAGGGCTAGACTTTCGCTTGACTTTGAGAGATGCCACAGAGGCTAGTCTGTAACGGTCGCAGATGAAGACCAGCTGTGTTCCTTGACGTCGTTTTTTGTTGTCTGAAGTACGCGACGCTATCGTCTTGTGAGTAACCCGAGAAGCGGGATTTTCATTCACATTCACTAAGAATAAAGCATCATTGTTCAGTCTTGGAAGTATATCACACTAAATCCGTGTGTACTACTTGAGTACGATAATGACGGTTGTTGTTTGCATGCTGCGAATGCGAGACATCGGCTCTCCCGAATAAAAGGATAGCACGTCGAAATGGAGAAAGGGCAAAGCGTAACGAATAGAAATAGCTTTAGCATCCTCGGCCAACACCCACTGGATAAATATTTCGATCCGCGGATCAGTAAAACGCTTACGTTTTAACTCTGTTTACATGAGAGCACAGACAGAATAGCCTTTCTTTAGCGTACATCTACTTCTGATGTGACTTGTATTTGCTAGGTTGTTAGTATAATGTATTTTTAGTATCAGTTTTTCTTTGTTTGTTTGTTCTGTGGTCTTTGATTCAGTGATTTTCTGATCCTGCCTGGCTTCATTGACTTTACCTCAGATGAAGTGGTGAGTACTTTTGCAAAATGCACCAAAACAGCTCAGCAGGTATCCTGACATGCCCCATAAGGGCTTACCAGTGTGTGTGTTTCAGTAAATACAGCACATCTAGTAATGATTTAGTGGAGGGGGCGGGATCTTCCTAATTAATTAGTGAGCTGGCGGTCTCCTCTACCTTCAGTGAGATGGAGGAGCTGAGTCAGTTGCCATGTAGTGTGAACACGACTACAACAGAGGGTGGAGTGTGGCATAGTGTAAGAGAGGGATGAAGGAGTGCAAATAAGATGTGCAAAATTGGTGGTGTTGGCATCCCAGGTGCATAGGGTGTGTTGTCACAGGCAGAGAGGCTGAGGGGTGTGTGGGTGTGGGTGTGTGTGTGTGTGTGTGTATGACAGTGTGAGGGAGGCGCGAACCAAAATTCCCATGTGTAATGGATATGGGATAGTATATATTGTGGTATTTATATTTGGTGTTACATTTTGTGTGTGTGTGTGCTAGAATGTGGGAGAGAACGTAGGATGTTTTTGTCTGTCTTACCACAGGGAGGTTAAACTGATGCCCTGCTTATAAAAACAGCAATATTTGTGCTTTGAATGAGCACATCCAAGTCACTTGAAGTCAAATTAATAATGGGATAGAGATGTGTGCATATGTGAAAGCTGTCCAAAGTAACACCCCAAACTGTTCTTATCTTTGTGCAATGCATAGTCTGTATGAAAATACAAGCATGAACATAAACAAAGATAATTGTTCTGTAGAACATTGGTTCCTTTCTGTTACCATTTGCGTCTGTCATTCAGGATCTGACCTCTGCTCTGACCCGGAAGATAACCCTGAAGACGCCGCTTATTTCCTCCCCCATGGGTACTGTGACTGAATCCTCCATGGCCATCGCTATGGCTGTGAGTATCCCCCACACACTCAAAACCATGAAGTCCTGTTGCTTTTCCATTTAGCTTTCTGTGATTTTGTATTACAGCTCATGGGCGGTATTGGGATCATCCATCACAATTGCACCCCAGAGTTCCAAGCAAATGAAGTCCGGAAAGTTAAGGTGTCAAACTTTCAGTGAATTGTCTTAATAGGAATATAATGAACAACACGTTGAACATGCAGATTTACACACAAGCTTCCCTGAGGCCTCTCATCAGCAGAGCAATATATGGTGTCATGGCAGAAATTCGAGCAGGGCTTCATCACGGATCCGGTGGTGATGAGTCCACAGCACACGGTCGGAGATGTGTTTGAGGCCAAGGTGCGACACGGCTTCTCTGGAATCCCTGTCACCGAAACCGGCAAGATGGGCAGCAAGCTTGTGGGAATCGTGACGTCACGAGACATTGACTTCCTCTCAGAGAAGGACTATGACCGGCTGTTGGAAGAGGTTTGTGATTCATCTTTGATTGTACATACAATATACAAAAGGTTTTTAAAAACACAAATGAATCACATATGACATACAATGCTTAAAAATATAGGTGGAATAGAACTATCATGAAATTGTGATATTTCTGTGTCAGTGTGTGAAAGAGGGCAATATATATATATATATATATATATATATATATATATATATATATATATATAAAAATAAAAAATGTGTATATATATATAAGTGTGTGTGTGTGTGTGTGTGTGTGTGTGTGTGTGTGTATAAAATCACATTCTTTAAACTCACATCTTTTTGTGATTTATTTGTGATATTTGCCAGGCAATGACAAAGAGGGAAGATTTAGTGGTTGCACCAGCAGGTGTTACACTCAAAGAGGCCAATGACATCCTGCAGTGCAGCAAAAAAAGGTCTGATTCTTCATCTTTTCAGCTTGAGAAGTGAAACTGCTTCTAAAGGACTTTGAAAGGTTATTTTCACTTCTCCACTTCTTCTCTGAGTAACGGGTCGGTCGTGGGGACGCTTGTTGATTGCAGGTAAACTGCCCATTGTGAACGACAGTGATGAGCTGGTGGCTATAATTGCTCGCACTGATCTGAAGAAGAACAGAGACTACCCTCTGGCCTCTAAAGACTCCCGCAAACAGCTGCTGTGTGGCGCTGCCATCGTTACCCGTGAGGATGACAAGTACCGGCTGGACCTGCTCGTGCAGGCAGGAGTGGACGTGGTGGTGCTGGTAGGTCTTAAGGTCCTAAAGGGAGTGGGATTAGTCTCCATCCTGAGTATGGTGCCTGAATCAAATGACAAACTATTTTTGCTATGAGGCTGTGTAACACAGGACTGTGATTGGACATAGTGAATTTGGTCTGAAGGCTGTGTCTATTGTTTTAGGACTCATCTCAGGGAAACTCGGTGTTTCAGATCAGCATGATTAACTACATTAAACAGAAGTATCCTGAGCTCCAGGTGGTGGGGGGGAATGGTGAGTCACAGTTCTCACATTTGCTTGTTCTGTAAACTGAGAGGGTTGAGGTAGGTAAGAATTGATGGTGTTTGGTTCTTTTCATTTGTTGCTGTGTTCACTTTCATCCTTCTCTCTCGCTCTGTCTCTGTGTATGTCTGTGTAGTAGTGACAGCTGCTCAGACGAAGAATTTGATTGATGATGGTGTGGATGCTCTTAGAGTGTGGATGGGTTATCTTTGATAAGACATCGTATACCAGAAAATTGTTTAAAAGATGGTAATAGCTAAACCACCAGACATAATAGTGATGGATAAACAGCAGAAAAGAGTCATAGTGATGGATGTAGCAATCGCAAGAGATAGCAACATCAGCAACAAGGAACATGAGACGCTAAAAGAAGAGGAAACACTGGCTCTGGTAGCAATCAGGGCACCAGGGGTTTAGGGACGATGACCATCAAACTGGGAGAGTGGCTCCAGCAGATCCCAGGAACAACATCCGAGATCCTCATCCAGAAGAGTGCAGTCGATGGAACACTTGGGATACTATGCAGGCAAATGTATATATTGTAAATTCCTGTTCTTTTTTATCAACATTCTTAGAACATAATTACTGTTCTAAGTTTACAACATCTGGTCGAGGTTTTCGTTTATTCAAGATGCATCCTGTAGTGCCTTTTCACATTTTTGCACTATTTCTTTATTTTGAGTCAAATGTTTCAAATAAAATAATACAATCCACAAGGAAATGAAAACGAGAATTAAATCAAACTTATTGTTTCAGAAAGATTACTACTCATTCACACACCAGGACGCTACATCTTCTGGAGTATTATGCTCACGTTTCTAAACTTTTAAACATTATAATGTATTTCAGTTATGGAAATCAGTTAAACACTATAGGAAGGCCTACAACAGGAATGTACTACAAATACCTTCCTACTCCAGCACCCCTAATCGTCCACTCCCAATGGTGGGATATCCCTGAATAACAGTTGAATGCTATCTTTGCCTATATTTGCCTCTGTCTGTCTTTCAGGAGACTACAATATGAGAGTTACACACTAACATAAAAGATGAATAATGAATTAAGTAAATGCTGCACCGGCTAACATCTACTTTCTTCCCTGTTTTATTACCTGTATTATTATTTATAATATTTGTGAGCTGAAAACATGATATCCACCAAAAACATGATTCACTGACTCATGAACAATGTCAACAAATCTACACACACACACACACACACACAGCAGGTGAGTTTTCTGTGGTGGCAGATGGGTCCAAGTGGGCTCATACTGGCCCTGCCCACATGTCGCCTCCTGCAGGTGTCAACCGTAGCCACTGTGCTCCATGTGCCCTTTCTCCTCTGCCACTGCTGGGAGAGGGCTCTGCCCACCCTCCTGACATGCTCCGCTACGCCTCCTGCATACCCCCTTTGTGCTTCAGACAGAGGCCAAAACCACTGGCTTTGCTGGTTCCAGGAACAGCCTGAGGTTGTCCAGGAGAGTGAAAGAATGCTATACCTTGCAAGGTATGATGGTCTTCATTGAAATGGGGGTTAAAAACATTTCAAGCCAGTGTTTTGTGCACTGACATCCCTCCTGCTACCGAAGGCCACCCGAGTGTTTCTTGTGTTTGTGAGTGTGAGGCAAAGGAGTGTGAAAGTGTTTGTGTGGATCAAGATGTAAATGCATGAAATGAAACGTACTGAGGCTATGTTTATTGTCACATATTTTATATCTAGAATGTTGGCCTACCTCCAAGTGAATTTGCACAAAGACCAAACATTTGTGTGGGGTGTTTGTTTGTGCATGTGAATAAAGATGTGTGTAGTTCAATGGTGTATACATGTGTACATGTGAGTATGGATGTGTAAGTGTGAAAGATGTGTGTGTGTGTGTGTGTGTGTGTGTGTGTGTGAATTATATATTTGTTGGGGGCACATTCATATACTGCCACACTGCTATTCTCTCTGCTACTTTTTGTTTTTCAATTGGCGGAGTGGATTAGGGCCTGTCAGAGAGACTCTGAGAGATCTGGTGAGCCCTGATTGTGATTATTTTTGTTTCTCTCTCTCTCTCTCTCTCTCTCTCTCTCTGTGTATGTGTGTGTTTGTGTGTGTGTCTCTTGTCAACACAGTGTGAATAATTTTGATTTTAATTGGTTCGTTGTCATGACATTATCTCTCAACTCTCTCAACCGTCTAAATCACACGCGCACACACACAAACAGTTGACACCCCCCATCCTATAGTTCACATTCATTCATGAGAAACAGAAAATTTCAATTTGAAATTTATTGGATTGAATAACAAAGATCCTTTTCTTTAGAACCATGCACAGCATGGACATGACAATGTTGTGCTAAATGGTGTGATCAAACCCTATCATCATCCTTCCCAGCAAAGCCCTGATCTACTCCTTCTGTAGTGAGCTAAACGCTATTAATAAACTCCCAAACTCCTCCAGTGCTCTCTCACCATTCTGAGCAGAGCCTGTGCCAGGCCTGCAATTTTATCAACTACATCACAGCTGTTTTCTCTCTTCCAAATGTGTAGAGAAAACACACACACACACACACGCGCGCGCGCGCTCTGTATTCTGACAGTCCCTGCAATGCTCCACTGTAATCCTCTTAGCCTGTAAGCGCTGGGCTCTCCCTGCAAACACACCCTAAACCCAGCACAGCATGGGACTATGTGGAAGACCACTTGCACAAACATCGACCGCACAGCTCCTTTTGCCTTTGCTTGCTATAGTTTCAACTGCTCGATGCACTGAAATGCCAAATACAGAGGCTAAAGCTCGAACACATGCGCCATGAACCAGCTGCACCCATTCCGAGGTAAATCAAATACACAGTTGCCAATGTTTAAAAAAGCTTTTTGAGCTTTTTACATTTTATTGATTTATTTTTTTTAAAGAACATGAGGACTTTTTCATTTTTATTTTTTCAGAATGTTAAATAGTAGTAGTCCCAGTAATTTTGTAGTTCCAGTAGTATCGTCATTCAGGTCTCCTTTATCAGGTTTTGGATGGATTGGTAGAAGTTCATATTGACTGGTTATAAACATAGTTCTGATGTAGTCAAGCACAGCGTCTGTCTCTTTGGCCAGTTGGTAATCATAGCCTGTTTATGTGCTCGGGAAACCTTTCTGCATACTACCGATTTCTTTAGCTGGTCCTCCTTGGGAAGTGTGTGGTCCCTTTGAGCAGTACAAAGCTTCCAAAGCCATGGCTCTCCCCATGCGCTGCTGCTTAGTTTTCTTCCCCACTACTTTGTCCCATAACGTCTTCAGGTTCTTTCTTTCACACTTTGGGTTTTGGTTTTCACTCTCTAGAGCCTCTCTTTCACTCTTCAGGTGTTGTCTTTCACTCTCAAGATTCTCTCTTTCACCCTTCAGGTGTTGTCTTTCTCTCTCCAGAGCCTCTCTTTCACTCTTCAGGTGTTGTCTTTCACGCTCTAGATCCTCTCTTTCACTCTTCAGGTGTTGTCTTTCACTCTCAAGATTCTCTCTTTCACCCTTCAGGTGTTGTCTTTCTCTCTCTAGAGCCTCTCTTTCACTCTTCAGGTGTTGTCTTTCACACTCTAGATCCTCTCTTTCACTCTTCAGGTGTTGTCTTTCACTCTCAAGATTCTCTCTTTCACCCTTCAGGTGTTGTCTTTCACTCTCTACATCCTCTCTTTCACTCTTCAGGTGCCATCTTTCACTCTGTTCATTTTTTGTCTCCTTCTGCTTCTCCTCCAACTCCTTCCCACTACATTCCTCCTCAAATTTTCCAATTTTAACACAGTGTCGTTTTCTAATTTCCTTCGTATCTACTCTGTCAGGTAGTTCTTGTTGCAATCTACTCATTGCTTTTTGTGTGTTCCTGTCCAACAAAATCTTCGAAGATCTTCTGTGAGAGCAGCAGAACTGCATTTTGCTGCTGCAACCTCCCATTTCTGTCAACAGACTGACCAATTTTACCTTTGTCAAGCAGATTATAAGAATAGCTATTATGACAATGGTTCCATGTGACATCACAGTTTTGGTTTTGTTGACAATTCCATTGTCATCACACAGAATAGAATAAACTATTGTGGGCTTGCTTTCTTTTCACTTTAGCCTTAATTAGATTAATTAGATTCATATGTTTGCTTTAGATTTGCCTTTTTACATTTTATTTATACCATGAAAAACAATACAGAAATAATTAAAGAAGTCAAAGCCTTTGTCACAGTCTCTCCAGACATGCCTTTCTCTGGTTGTCAAAAAGACAAAAGAGATGACTATGGACTACAGAAGGATGCAAATGCCTCACACCCCAATACATACAGTGAAGAGTGAGAACATACACTCTCTTAAAATCACAAACAATCTCTCATGGTCCCTGAGCACTTTTTCCTTAGTGAAGAAAGCTCTGCTTCCTGAGGAGACTGAAGAAGGACAGCATGTCCGTCATCCTGATCTGGTCTGCAACAGCATCATAGAGAGTGTCCCGACCTGCGCCATCGCTGTCTGGTACTGGCACTGCTCCCCCTGCTCTTTTGGATTGTTTAGTTGAATTTAGCAGTCTGCTCTCAAATTTTCTGTGCCTGTTTTCTGGGATTCTGAAATTCAGGCAATGTTTTTGTTGTTCTTCTGCAACACTATTAAAACTCTGAACTCCTCAAACTATTTTACTTCTCTAAGTAAATCTGTCACACATTTGTCTAGTACAGAATTATTAGATTTCTTTCTTTGACCATAAGCAAGATACACACATTTACTTTGCACATTTACATATTTCTTTGTCTGTTTCTCTCTATCGCTCTCCTTTTCTCAGAGAGTTGGATAAGAGATTAAGGACACTTCCTGAGGCAGAGAATGATTGGTCAGTAGTACATTAGAATGGCCCTACATACATTTCATCATTCCATATCTTTTCAGTGGTTATCAAAACCATTTATACACTTTTGCAGTTAAACAATGTTAAGATATTGATTAGTGTTTCAGTCAAATCAGTCTAACTCTGAAAGTGTTTACCTTCCATATGAGACGCTATTTAAGACTACACACACATCAGATTTTGCAATGAAAATAAAAATGATAAAACAAACAAAGGGAAATAGTCTTTTTAACCTCTTGTTTGCTAGCAGAAAGCAAATAGGGCCTATAGGGATAAGAGAGAAAGAGAAAGAATGACATAAAATATAAGAATGAGATAAAAAGAGATCCAGATACATGAAGCACATGTTAATGAGGGTTGGACTTGCAGAGGCCACATGGCAGTCACGTTAGAAGTGTTGATGCAGTAACTGCATCTGCAGCTAAACTAATGCTGCGTGCGTGTGTGTGTGTGCATGCGTGCGCGGGTCTGTGTATATGTGTATCTTTTTCCATTCTCCACCAAAAAGAGGCCAGGAGGCAATTGTCTCTCTAGAGATGTAACACACTTTCTGCAAACATATCATCAGATAATGGCAGAACACCTTACAACACACCAATGCATATCTGTTTACATATACAGTTGAATCATGAGAGATTATGCAAGGTGAGAATTATGATTTTAATGTCCTCTGGTTCTATGGCTTTTGATACAGCCTGTGCTAACTGAACATGGTTTTTCTTTTCTCCAAGACAATTGTGTCTCAGTTTTATTGCAGCTTAATGGTTTAATGCTTGGTTCCTAATATACATATACATGCATGCACCCATACACACGTTTTTTCCTTGACAAGCTCTTATAGGCCTCTGGACTAATTAATCCCCAAGAAAAGTGAAATGACAAATATTTATATATATACACACACACAGCGCTTCACTTTTTCCACATTTTATGTTATGTTACAGCCTTATTCCAAATTGGATTAAAAAAAAAATTTCCCCTCAAACTCCTACACACAATACCCCATTATGACAAAGTGAAAAAATCTTTGTTTGGAGTTTTTGCAACTTTATTAAAAATAAAAAAACCAAAAATCACATGTACATAAGTATTCATAGCCTTTGCTCAATACTTGGTTGAAGCACCTTGGGCAGCAATTACAGCCTCAAATCTTTTTGAGTATGATGCTACAAGCTTGGCACACATATTTTTGGGCAGTTTCTCCCATTCTTCTTTGTAGAACCTCTCAAGCTCCATCAGGTTGGATGGGGCGCGCCGGGGTACAGACATTTTCAGATCTCTCCAGAGATGTTCAGTTGGGTTCAAGTCTGGGCTCTGGCTAGGCCACTCAAGAACATTCACAGAGTTGTCCTGAAGCCAGTCCTTTATTATCTTAGTTGTGTGGTTAGGGCCATTGTCCTGTTGGATGAACCTTCACCCTGGTCCAGAGCACTCTGGAGCAGGTTTTCTTCAAGGATGTCTCTGTATGTTGCTGCATTCATCTTTCCCTGACTAGTCTCCCAGTTCCTGCTGCCAAAAAACAACCCCACAGCATGATGCTGCCACCAGCATGCTTCACTGTAGGGATGGTATTGGCCAGGTGCTGAGCGGTGCCTGGTTTCCTCCAGACATGATGCTTGGCATTCAGGCCAAAGAGTTGAATCTTTGTTTCATCAGACCAGAGAATTTTGTTTCTCATGGTCTGAGAGTCCTTCAGGTGCCTTTTGGCAAACTCCAAGCAGGCTGTCTTATGCCTTTTACTGAGGAGTGGCTTCCGTCTGGCCACTCTACCATACAGGCCTGATTGGTGGAGTGCTGCAGGAATGGTTGTCCTTCTGGAAGGTTCTCCTCTCTCCACAGAGCAATGCTAAAGCTCTGTCAGAGTGACCCTTGGGTTCTTGGTCACCTCCCTGACTAAGGCCCTTCTACCCCGATCACTCAGATTGGCTGGGCGGCCAGCTCTAGGAAGAGTCCTGGTGGTTCCAAACTTCTTCCATTTACGGATGATGGAAGCCACTGTGCTCATTGGGACCTTCAATGCTGCAGAAATTTTTCTGTACCCTTCCCCCGATCTGTGCCTCGATACAATCCTGTCTCAGTAGTCTACAAAGAATTCCTTGGACTTCATGGCTTGGTTTGTGCTCTGACATGTACTGTCAACTATGGGACCTTATATAGACAGGTGTGTGCCTTTACAAAGCATGTCCAATCAACTGGATTTACCACAGGTGGACTCCAATCAAGTTGTTGAAACAACTGAAGGATGATCAGTGGAAACAAGATGCACATGAGCTCAATTTTGAGTGTCATGGTAAAGGCTGTGACTACTTATGTGCATGTGATTTTTTTGTTTTTTTTTATTTTTAATAAATTTGTTACAATTCCAAACAAACTTTTTTTACTTTGTCATTATGGGGTATTGTGTGTAGAATTTTGAGGGGGAAAAAAATAATTTAATCCAATTTGGAATAAGGCTGAAACATAACAAAATGTGGAAAAAGTGAAGCACTGTGAATACTTTCTGGATGCACTGTATATATATATATATATATATATATATATATATATATATATATATATATATATATATATATATATATATATATATATAGAGAGAGAGAGAGAGAGAGAGAGAGAGAGAGAGAGAGAGAGAGAGTGTTTATTATAATGGCTTTGTTTGCATACATGGATGTCCTTACTTGAGCAGTCATAATTCATAATCATAATAATTCACTAAAATGATTCATTATAGCTAATGTTTTGAAATAATGAAATCATAGTGTCTGTGATTTCTTTTTTGTGTAAAGTGTCAGACTTTGTTTTTACTAAGATGTTGGGCCCATCAGTACCACCCTAGCTGCTAAGAACTGCTACTTCCTTTACTGAGCCTGTATTCCTCTGTTCACCACACTGCACTCACACTCAATGTGCAACACAATTAATGTGTGAAGAATTGTGAGTTTACTCAAATCTAATGGCTTTAGTTCACTCATTACACTTTAGTAAATCTAAACTCCAATTTCTTTTTTCTACTGAAAAAGAGATGAGCAATAGCTAATAATTAGTAATAGCTACTCTGCAATCTGAAATGGTTTTTTGTTTGTTTGTTTGGCATACATATTACCTCTTGGATTTTAAAGTTCTTTGAATCACAAAGAAAAACAATACGAGACAGTATGATGCTGCAGTAATTTAATCAAAAGAACAAAATTGATTATTCAGAATAAATTAACAGACAGGAATTAGGTCAAACCTTCTAATCATGTTTTTGTCAAATGTAATACTGTATACATACTACATTAAAATGACAGAAAAAAGAAAAGAAAAGTATAGGAAAATGCACTATTAAATGCACTATTATGAAGTTATGCATATTGGTCAGCATCATCCTCAGTTATAGCCTTCATCTCAGTTGCTGGTTTGTCTTCCTCCACCTTCTGAATTGGTTCCTTCATTGCATCTATTGCCTTCTTCAGATTGAGATTGTCCTTTTCACTCAGTGGGGCCAGTGCTGGGGTAAGGATTGTCTTGATTTGAGTTATTCTTTCCTCACATCTGTTGTAAAACTCCTTCCTGTTTCTTGCTGCAAGGCTGTTGATACCATTTTGGGCAGATTCGCATTCCTTCCCTAACTTGTCAATCTCTGCAAGGAACTGAGGTGAGTTTGGATCCATGGTCATCAGTCTTCCCAGAGTACTGACATTGTTCATCAGGTACTGGACAGACACCTCAGTGTAAGTGGTAGACATCATGTTAACCAAATAGGCGTAGGCAGAAGCATTCAGAGCATTAGTGTAGATTTTGTCTTTGACAAACATGCTGTAGGTGTAATTGTTCTCTACAGCTATTTCAACAGTCTGCTTAAAATGTTTAAGATTTTCACTAAGAGTGGTCTTAACAATGTTTGAAATGATGAGATTGTCTTAAGTGCATCTGGACCACATCTGTATTTGCTGAGTCATAGATTTGCTGTTGACTTGACTTGGGGGGTGCTGTCAAGAAAGATGGCTGATTTGTAAAAGACTTGCTTTTGGAATAAAAGGCCATGGCCCTTACATTCAGTTCGTCAATGGCTTTAATAAGCTCCTCTGTTTTGGCATCATCACATTTCCCCTCTGGAGCATATTTACCTAGCTCTGTTAAAGTGGAGATACCCTTGTCACAGATGCCTAGTGCCTCGGATTTAATCGGGCATTCAGCTTCTTGCTGTATATCTCTGCTGACTTGCTGAAATAGTCCCACCAAGTAATCAGACTTTACCGTTTGCTTCTCCTGATCATACACCTCAGGCCAATTTATTTCCTTACCTTTGCAAAGTTCTTCCATTTTCTCAACCACTAGTAGAAATGTTATAGATTTAGAAAATATGTTACTTGTTGCCAACATTTCATCCACGTTACTCTTCATTCCAGTGGCCATGTTTCTGTGGCTTTCAGGAGTGCCTTTTCAGTTTTTGATCACATGTGTTATGGCTTTTGGTGTAATAGTGTCCGCTTGGAGATAGGTTTGGATAATTTGTCCTGGAAGAAATTCTGTTGCAAACGCACAGGCTATTGATATTGCTTGCTCTGACATACTTGATATTAGCTTCAGGCCAAAAAGGCCCCATCCACTTGGCAAATCTTTCATTGCTTGCTGGTAGGCCCTTCTGTCCTCAGTTAATCTTTCATTAGCCAGATTGAAAGCAGCCTCGGCCCTGTCGCTTGCCTCCTTAGCTTCAGCCCGTTTAATCTTTGCTATCTCAATGTTTTTCTTGATTTCTTCCATCTCCTCATCATGACTCTGTCTTGCATTCACCAAAGCCTCCACCAGTTCTTGCATCAGCTTGATGATATCTGAGAATTGTTTCTCAGTCATGATGGCCAGGTTTAAGCATTCTGATGATATGTGCGCAATGTTCTGAAGCTCAGCTGGTAAGAAGGCTTGGACAAGACCATCATCCTCCTGTATTATGAGCCCAACTGAGTTTTTGATGTACTCTGGAACCTGTCCGGTGTACATACGAATTTGGTCCATGTTCTTGTGAGCAACATTAAAGGCTTGCCAGCAACCATTACATACTTGAAAGAGGCAGGCCCTAAAAGAATTGGGGTATCTGATGAATTTGAACCCGTCTTTTGGTGGATTTTTATTGATGGAGAAGTCATCTGCAGCAGAAATGCGTACCAGCTGAGCCAGTAAATCGATGGAGACGGGTGCCGGCAATAGATACTGCTCCCAGTTAGCATAGGGCTGCATCAGCAGCATGATGTCATTTCTGTAATCCTGTGCTTTGGTGAAACTCTTAGTAGCTTGGTTGAGCTTTGACAGCGCCATTGTTTTCCCTAAAATAGAGTAAGGCAGAAAATTTGTATAACATAAAGCCATAATAAGACAATCAGGAGATTCAGCATTTATTATTTCTGTACTATAAAGCAGTTAGCACTAACAACAACAGCACCTGCAGTGTTTCATCCACTAAACAATTTCAGATTAGAACACATCATAAGTTACATGTGGTTGCTTAGTAGTTTTTTTTTTCCTTCACAACAAGTGAAGTAAAATTAGTAGAAAGCAGAAAATAATACTATTTTAACTACCCACCATTTTACAAAATTAATACTCTTTGATTGAGGAGCATTTAAATGCTTTTTTTCATAAACATTGTTTTTTCATAAACTTCATTATGGTGTAGACTTCAAGAAATTCACTATACAGTATATTTCATAAAAAAGTTGATGAATGTAAACAGAAATTCATATCATGCAAACATAAACTCACAGAAATCTGTAGAGGATAGAATAGAACGGTTTGTACCTGAAGTACTGTGGATACCTCTTGAAGAAGTGAGTAGTTGAAGTAGTAGCCTACCAGACTAGATGCTGTTCTGCTCCAAAACAACAACTTTTATATCATCCTTTCATATTTGTCAGCAAAGCAATATAACTGTGTCCTGCAAAAATATGCAGTCTGAGTTGTAATTCTGAATTCTACAGAACAGCTTTACTTCCTATAACTACTGAAATGTCTTTGTTTTTCGTGTCTTTATTTGGATCCCCATTAGCTGAGGTAGCAGCTGCTCTTCCTGGGCTCCACCAACAAAACTGTGTACTCCCATGATCATGGTTGGTAACTTGTTCCATACTGTGGTGACCAAGACAATACAGATCTGCACGCTGCACCTGTTTTGGGTTTTGGTTTAACTAACCTGCCTGGCAGTGTGACTATGTTGAGCTCTCGCATAATTTATATTGTGTTTACTATCACAGATATTCCTAAAGACGCCCATTAGACCGCAGGCCAGCCTCTCCTGAGCTCTGAGCCATGAGAGAGGCATGCTCGCTCTCCTTACTGACAGGGCAGTGTGAGGCTTGCAGATTCATTCTCAGCTAACCAGAACTTAGACAGCTCTTTCCTGACAGCTCCCCTGGGAAACACCACAATGAAAGCATCTAGGGGAGGAGAAACTGCTGTTTTACCATAGACTAAACCCATATATACTTTGTTTTGTTAATAACAAATGCCACAGTAAAGTCAAGTAATACGATTCCGACCATCATTTTCTTGTAAAAATATCTTGTCGATCATTTTTGTCAGTGCTGTGCACGTAGAATGATCTGCTTTATAGGCATGCTTGAAATCAACGATTCATTAAGTGAAAAATAGTAGATTATCTGCTCAAGAACAACTTTTTCCATTAGGTTGCTCAATACAAAAGAAACTAATTCCAGGCAAAACGCACCATTCTAAATTTGATAATAATAGCCCAAAAGTAACACCAGCAACCTTTGAAAGGATGATCAATACACTGTTTGATAATAATAATAATAATAATAAGAAGAAGAAGAAGAAGAAGAAGAATTTTATTCTAATTAAGAAATTACGTGCATTTCTTGTTACCCAATGGCACTTTACAAGATCATACAATATAAAAAAGGTCAAATAAAATATAAAGAAGCTTCAAATATATAAATAAGATAACAGGAGGAAGTAAAACTGGTTAAAAAAAATACATAATATTGATGCAAGTGCATACTATAGTAACCAATTAAAGGTTGAAATGATCTCAGACAAAGAGATGAGTTATGAAATTCTTGTAAATGAGCAGCTGGAGGAAGAAGCCTTGGGTCTGCAGCTCCAGAAACGCCAATAGTGCAGAGTGTGACGTGAGCGACAGAGAGCAGATGAGTGTCAGAGGGATGGAGACAGAGTGAAGGAAAAGACATATGAGGAACACCAGAAAGGGATGGACAGGTCAGACCATGAGGGCAAAAACCAAGAGAAGGATTTTGTACTGCACACAGCCATGAACAGGAACCCAGTGTAAATGTTTGAGTGTAGTAGTTATATGTTCCCTTAAGCTGGTGTGTGTAAGAACTCCAGCAGCCATTTTCTGAATGTTCTGCAGCTTCTTTAACCCACAGACAGGAAGCCCATAAAGAACAACACTGCAGCAGTCCAATCAACATCGCACAGCACTGTATTAGCCTAATCAGCATCACACAGTTCTGCAGTAGTCTAGCTGGCATCACACAGCACTTCAGTAGTCTAATTAGCATCACAAAGCGCTGCAGTAGTATAATCATCATCAAAAATGCATAAATAAGAAACCTTGTATCAAAATTTGCATGCCTATATCCTTACACATAGATATATTTGCTGACTATTACACCATTGTAACATTTTTTAAACAAATTAATTGCAATAACTAAACAATTGAATAATTTAAATTTAATGTCTCTTATACAATCATAAAGCTGACTAAGGCTGACAACTAATCAATAGGAGAACTTCTACCTTAAAGGATTAGTGTGACGGTTGAGTCTAAGGCATTGTGGGAATTGGAGAAATAATTGAATCATGTAGGTGTAACATAATGAAGAGAGGATAACTTAATAAAACATAGAAGGCTAAGGTTAGTCTAATTTTAATTGGCCCAGGCCATTCACTACCACTAAATGACTAAATAGGGATGTTGTGCCCTCTAGTGGGTGAGTCAGAGATAATTATGCAACAAAAATACTTGTGAAGTCTGGTATGCTTTATCATTAAAGTTGCTATAAGATCTTTTTTGGAAGCACTTTGACTAAACTGTTTTATGTATTTTTAGCTACCAATAAACCTCTCTTGTAGGAGGATATATTCTGTATCTGTTAATTCTATGTGTACATTCAGCACATGGAATCTGCCAACATCCATTCCTGCATGTTCTTTCAGGATCAAGGCCTCTGGAATGGTGACTGATGTAGTAGAGCACCTAGGCAACTTTCAGTATGTGATAAAAATGAAAAATAATATTGAACAAGCTGGTATGCATGCACACATGTGCACACACAAGCAGACCTTTCTTAACCTCTTCTCTTGCCAACCCCAGTTCACCTGTTTCTTACAGTTTATGGAAATTACTGTTTCTCCTTTCAATGTGCCTGTTATTTTTTTTAAATGTTGCTTCTGAGGAACTCACACAAATTTCCCCCAATCAGATATGCTGAGCAGAGGTGGTGTTTGTCCTATTCAGCAGCTTCTTCCTGCTTACTTAGAAGCTTTTGCTCCTATAAGCTTCTTCTGGGCTTTGTGGGCTTTCAATCAGGGACTCTGCTGGGTCACTGGTGTATATGTGCATGTGTGATGTGGGCCCTGTGCGTGTGTGTGTGTGTGTGTGTGTATGTGTGGGTGTGGAGCCCAGAGAAGGGAGCTGCTCTTGGAGAGGACCTTCTCCAGTGGGTACTGGGCAAAAGCGCTAATCCCCTTCATTGTGAAGTAGAGCCTCCACAGAGGGTCATAGCAATACAGGCCTGACACAGAGCATGGGCTTCTATGTCATACACATGTCCACATATTCAGCTTCAAGCTCACTGAGAGAGGCTTTCCTGCCTTCGCAAACAGTAGTCTCATTCATTATGAGAGAGTACTTCTACTGAGAGTGCCTTAACTCTAGAACACTATATATTCAAATAAAATACACATTTGTTACATATGTTTAATGTTCATAGGAATCATTATTTGTGACTTAATATTTTAATTTCAAAGAGCTGGACAAAGACTTTGAATTCCTCTGAACAGTACATGGAGATCAGATTACATCTCAGTAAGATGCATGATGAGATCTTGTACTGCAGCTTGTGTTCATTGTAGTTTTCCATGGAATGACCATGAGATTTGCACTAAATAGATGCCAGTCAGTTCAGTCAGCAATATATATTGCTAAAACGATTCCCCTATGTTCTAACAGGCAAAACCTGTATGTCTAGGTTGGATGTAATCATTGAATTAGAACTGAAATTTAATTAATTAGTAAGATGCACAAAATATGGTTGTTTTTGATTGTGTAATGTTTTCCTTTTCCACATATGCCTTTCAGCACTTTAGTTCTGTTTAGTGGTTTATATTTCAGTGGAAACAGGTCCTTACATATTCCGCAGAAAGCAAAAAATAAAAACAACTAAACAACTACCAACTAATAAAGATGTCAAGTTGAACATGGAAAGTCTTGTTTTGTTTATTCATCTGTTGTTGTGGTTTCTCTTTATGCCGTTCTGTTGATTTGTATCCACTTCATGGCAGGTTGAAAATGATTTGATTCTGTGAGACATTTGGAGGAAGTGTGAGTACAGAAAAAAGCATGTAACTGAAGCATGACATTCTTTAATAGGCTGTATCACTTTTTCTTCTGTGAGTCTGTGAGGACCTCATAAAGCATGGCTTGTGGCAAGTGGGTTAGTACAAGGGTAAATATGGGATAGGAGTGTCAGACGAGAGGCTGATGCCTCTTGCCATGAAGCAGACCCTCCAGCAGATCAGAGTGCTCCTGGACTGGGACAGTGGTCTGATCTCCTTCTTTGATCCTCTCAACAACAGATATGTGCACACCTTCAGACAAACATTCACCAAGCAAGCCTATCCATACTTCTATAATGTTTGTCCTGCTATGAGGGTGTTACCAGAATAGGCTGCAACCACTAAGGACATTATGCTAGTGTAATGGAAAAAAGGAACCTAGTCTATTGAAAATGAACACATTTCTACTTGATCATCATTTCAACAAGGGTGCACCGTGAGATAACATTTATTATGGTAATTATGGATGGCCTTTTCACACTCGGCCAAAGTTTTTGCTTTCGGCTCAGTTTTCCATTGCTCTGAGGTTGTCTGCTTAAAGGATTCAAACCTAGTTTAAAGGCAATCAGACTTTCTTTTGTTTCCTGTGATCATATACCTTCAATCATTTAATGTGATAATGCTATTTCTATTTAGGAGTTGTTTTCCTTGTGCACGCAGATGCATGCAATTGAGAAACCATTGTTTAGTGAAAAGAATCAAATTTGTTGGCAACTTCCTGGATTTTCATTTATTTGCAATTTTCCTCAGAACTGTTGTGAGAATACACACTCCCTGATAAACAAATATAAAAGGTTTATTGTAGATATTTCCTGTCCACTAGACACCTCCAATGTTTGCTGTCTAGCAAATGTCAGCTGGGTTTACTAGTTTCTGGGAAAACCCATATTATGTGTATCACCTTCATGGTAACCTTTATAATCTCTGGACCTTTAGCTTTGCTGTTGATTTTCTCAAATACCCCAATATGGTCTTATGTAGCATTAATGCATGCTTTAAAATCTTCTACGCCAAGTGAAAAGCACTCAGGTATTTACTCTTAAGTGCTGGTCATACTGCTGTTTTACTGTGATGTTTTCAGTGTTGTGTAATTACTGAATAGGGATTAAATAAAACCATTGTCATTGTAAGAAGGCTCAAGAGCAGTACTCATCTACTGAAAAAACAAGATGTGGGTTCAGATGAATCTACTTCCCTTTTCATGTACACTGAAAAACATCAGTTTTTCAAATGCTAGGATATATTTTGTCTACAAACACATTTCTATTTATGGTCTTTCTTATCTTTTATAGCATCAAGGGTTCTTTGGAAGGTCAGCAGAAAATGGAAGAGAGGAAGCTGTGTGTGAGTGAATGCTTGTGTGTAATGTCATTTTCTATGTTGAGTGTAGCTCTGTGATGTACTCTGGAGAGCTGAAGTTTGAGAAGAGGACCATGTCTGCTCAGGTGGAGGGGGGTGTTCATGGCCTGCACTCGTAAGTCTTCGTCCTCTCTGCTCACTAAACTCCTACTACCGAATCCATCATGCTCAGTGGCTCTTTTAGGGAACACTCCACCAACTGTCAAGCAGTGCCACAAAAGCACTCAAGGACTGGAAAATAACCTGTGTGTGTCTGTTCTCACAGTTTGCAGGCACAGTGTTATGAATAATAATACACAGCAATAGACCCCTGCTGATCTCCACTGAAATCTGAATGGACATGAAGCTGACAATTTATTTATGAATAATTAATTCAGATAAATTGTGGGTTTCTAATAGATAACAGGGTCATGACATAATGAGTAATGCCTCTATAGATTTCTATTCATGTCTTCAAGTAATTCATGTACATACATTGAATTGAAATAAAACAGGCTTTGGCATGCAGAGCATTGTAATGTAAACGTCAGTACTATGCACATTTTGCAGTGTGGACTTTTATAAAGTCATGAGCTCTGTGCAGATATAGACTGTAGAGCTCTATATTGAATTGTGGATGAGCATATTAAAACCACAAGGCGGAGCTTCGAGAGAGAGAGAGAGAGAGAGAGAGAGAGAGAGAGAGAGAGAGAGAGAGAGAGAGAGAGAGAGAGAGAGAGAGAGAGGATGAAACAGTTGTTTAATGTTCAACAAATGGAAAGAAGAAGACAATTATGAAAATCAGTAGAACTATTAGCAAAGTTGAAACTAGTTAATATTTAGTGACAGCAGAGTGGCTCTAGATCCCTGTGGCAGGGACTACGGACGATCACGGACTACAGGAGCCCACCCTCCGGACTGATGAGTGCGGATGAGTCTCTGGCGAACGAGCTGAATACATTCTTCGCTCGCTTCGAGGCTACATCTAGCAGCGCTAACGCTAACGGCGCTAATGCTAGCAGCGCTAATGCTAACGGCGCTAATGCTAGCAGCGCTAATGCTAACGGCGCTAATGCTAGCAGCGCTAATGCTAGCAGCGCTAGTGCTAACAGCACTAATGCTAGCAGCGCTAGTGCTAATGGCACTATCGGCGCAGCCAATGGCACATGCGCGGGGCCCACCATAGAACAGCGCCCTCTCATCGTCACGGAGAGTGACGTGAGAAGAGTGTTTAAAAGGGTGAATACCAGGAAGGCGATGGGAGCAGACGGTATCTGCGGGAGGGTCCTCAAAGCCTGCGCAGATCAGCTAGCCCCGGTATTCACCGACATCTTCAATCTCTCCCTGACGCTCGGTATCGTCCCGTCCAGCTTCAAGCGATCCACCATCGTCCCCGTCCCGAAGAAACCTCGACCCTCCGACCTCAATGACTACCGACCTGTCGCCCTCACATCAGTCGTGATGAAGTGCTTTAAAAAGCTAGTCGGAGACTTCATGACATCTTCACTGCCAGCCTCCATGGACCCACTGCAGTTTGCATACCGCCACAACCGCTCCACTGACGATGCAATTGCACATCTGCTCCACACTACACTGACTCACCTGGACGAAGGGAGGGGAAATTATGTTAAAATGCTATTTGTCGACTACAGTTCAGCATTTAACACTATCATCCCCTCCCTACTCACTACTAAGTTGGGGGATCTAGGACTGCATACATCCCTGTGCGACTGGATCTCCAACTTCCTAACAGACAGACCACAATCAGTACGGGTGGGCAACTGCGCCTCATCCACCCTCACCCTCAGCACTGGAGCTCCTCAGGGTTGTGTCCTAAGCCCCCTGCTCTACTCACTGTACACCTACGACTGCACAGCCACTTCCAGCTCCACCATCATTGTCAAGTTTGCTGACGACACCGTTGTCATGGGTCTGATCTCGGACAACGACGAGAGGGCCTACCTGGATTAAACACCTGGAAAACTGGCGCCAGGAAAATTATCTCCTCCTAAACGTCAGTAAGACAAAGGAGCTGATCGTGGATTGCAGCAAGAAGCAGGAGCGGCACTACCAACCTGTGAGGATCAGTGGAACCACGGTGGAGAGAGTAGATAGTTTCAGGTACCTTGGTGTTCACATCTCGCAGGACCTGTCCTTCAGACTGCCCTCCAAGGTACTGCGGAACTTCTATACCTGCACTATCGAGAGCATCCTCACGGGGAACATCACAGTCTGGTTTGGGAATAGCACCAAGCAGGACAGACAAGCACACCAAAGGGTAGTGCGTTCAGCAGAGCGCATCACTCACACGGAACTTCCTGACCTGCAGACCATCTACTACAAGCAGTGCCAGACCAAGGCCAGGAGGATTGTGAAGGACCCCACCCATCCCAACAATAGACTCTTCTCTCTGTTGAGGTCAGGGAGGCGCTTTCGCTCCCTGAAGACCAAGACAGAGAGGCTGAAGAGCAGCTTCTTCCCACAGGCCATTCGGGCCCTGAATCAGGGAAACTGATAAACTGTGGGGACCACCACCACAATGTAACATAACTGTATATCTGTATATATATATTTATATTCAATGACCTTGTTACACAACAACTGTAGATATGTTATTATACGAAATGGATCTGTACATTCTGTAGATTGTGTACATATATACACAACCATATACATTGTACATTGTGTATATAATCATAATGTACATATATTGTACATACATTGTTAATATATTTTGTACATACATAGAATATATATATATATATATATATATATATATATATTTATCTTTGCATATATATATTTCACATATAGAGAATGTCTATATTTCTCTATGCACCCGTTTTCTTTTCCTCAGTTTGGACAGAGCACTCTCCACCATTTCACTGCGAGTTATACTGTGTATGACTATGTATGTGACGAATAAACCAAACTTGAACTTGAACTTGAACAGTACTTGTGGTAGCCTTTTTAACTAAGTGTACTTAAAATCAGACATTAGCACACTAAAACATTAAGCATTAAGATAAAAGATAAATCCTTTATGCAAATGCAGTTGTTTCTTAAAGATTGTTTCTTTTAGAAATATAAGTTCTTATCACACCTGTATTAGAATATGAGCCCAGGAGAGTAACCCTAGAACACTAGGAACATTTATGTTACAATTTCCTTGCAAAATCACAAGCCTGATGTGAATATTAAAATAAGAACAACAAATAGATACACCTGTTATCATTTTATTATCCATCTTCACATAATATAGGGAAGGTGCATATGTGCTCATTTCTCCTTTGTTAAAAAAGCACTGACATTTTGCTGCATCAAACATTTGTGTGCCATGCATTTAGTGTGTAGCATAACAACAAACAAATTCTGCAAACTCCTACTTTATGAGCATTAAAGGCGGTTGGGCAGAGTGTTGAGTGAAGCTTCAGAGCTTGACTGTAACCTTGTTATATTTCAATGGCAATGAGGGCAGTACAGGTAGTGACTAAGAGGCTTTCCTTCCCAATCCCTCTGAATGTTGTCTCTGACAACATTCCAGACAGCACTTTAGAGAAAACAGTAGTCCAATGGCAGCAGACAGGCCTTTTTAGGGATCACCACTTACAGAGTCTTACCAAGACACCCAGTAGCTTAATTTTGTTTGGGACAAAGCCTCTATCAGAGCCGTATTTCATTCTACCTGATTCAGCTGCTGCTTGTATGATGCATGTTGGATGAATCTCTTACTCTGCTCCTCAGCTAAGAGAAAGCTCTCCATCTCGATCTGAGGAACAAACTTGGATTGTGTGCGTGGCTCCAGCACAACCACTGGTGAATGCGCACGCAGTGTCCCAGGAGCCGCTCTGTGGTGCAGGTGGAGAGGGGAGGTGGGCGGAGGCCCGGGGCGTCAGCTCACGCAGGGTTGTAGAGGAGGATTGGAGTACTGGACATCGCTTACATGGAGGGCCATGTCTATGAGCACTTTGCCAATGGCAAGCACGACAGCTACCAGATCGACTACCGCCTCATTGTGGGCGACACAGAGCCAGCCAGATTGCAGCTGTCGCCTCGCGACCCTGAGCACCAGGGGCCATTTGGCCACAACACATCTCATGGGCATGAGACTGCAGCTCAGCGCTACAGCGCCACACGCATCCAGGCTGGCTACGAACCAGAGAGGTGAGACTCCTACGGTTTCAAAGGAGTGCTGATCAGCAAAATTAACCATGTTTGCATCACTAGGTTAACGTTAGTGTCACTAAACAAGTTCATTAGGAGTGGACTTTATTTTTCTTTTGGATTGTGTACTTTTAAACTGTTGCACAGACTGGGTTGGGTTCTCAGTGATGTGCAATTTTAGCCCAATTCCATATTGTTGGTCTCAGAAGAACACATTCCTTTCGGGGATTATCATCACATAAAATAGACCTATACATTTACAGTCTCTACAGAGAAATACAGTCATGTCATAGTACAATAAAATGTCCTAATGTGTAAATAGTGATGTTTACTCATTTATAATGTCCAGCACTACTCAAATATAACTGCTTGCCTTCTTTGCCCATCATATTAACATCCCCATGTCAGCAGATTAAAAAGGACCATAAATCTGATTAAGAATTATATTATCAAGACCGATATAATCTGTGTTGTAGAACAGATATGAAAACATTTTGTCATAGCAATGCTCAAAAGCATCACATTCCATTTGTTTTACAGACCCATATCTCTGTACATTTCAATTTACAGAATGGACTAAATTAACTTCCAGGTGTTTAAAGCTCAGTTGGGGGCTGTGTCAGATCCTTTGTGAATAACATAAAGTTGAATATTGGGCAGCCTGACCACGGCTTCAAAACGATTGTATGGATTTGCTACATCACCAGTCCTCCTTTTATAAGCAAGATGATTATTTCAACCCAAGTCAAAAACATTTTTTGTCTCATCCAAACGGAAATTTCACACCTGAACTATTAGGCCACCTAATAGCGTGGACAGTAAAACGGGCGCATCGCCCGTCTGCTCTCTCTTAACATGTCCCGTCGTCATCCACCACGTTGAGAGGATGAGAGTTTTCTCAAACTGAGCAGGTCGAGTCTTTAAAATGTGTAAACTCCAACTGTGATTCTGGGTGATTTAGCTAAGGGCTAGACTTTCGCTTGACTTTGAGAGATGCCACAGAGGCTAGTCTGTAACGGTCGCAGATGAAGACCAGCTGTGTTCCTTGACGTCGTTTTTTGTTGTCTGAAGTACGCGACGCTATCGTCTTGTGAGTAACCCGAGAAGCGGGATTTTCATTCACATTCACTAAGAATAAAGCATCATTGTTCAGTCTTGGAAGTATATCACACTAAATCCGTGTGTACTACTTGAGTACGATAATGACGGTTATTGTTTGCATGCTGCGAATGCGAGACATCGGCTCTCCCGAATAAAAGGATAGCACGTCGAAATGGAGAAAGGGCAAAGCGTAACGAATAGAAATAGCTTTAGCATCCTCGACCAACACCCACTGGATAAATATTTCGATCCGCGGATCAGTAAAACACTTACGTTTTAACTCTGTTTACATGAGAGCGCAGACAGAATAGCCTTTCTTTAGCGTACATCTACTTCTGATGTGACGTGTATTTGCTAGGTTGTTAGTATAATGTATTTTTAGTATCAGTTTTTCTTTGTTTGTTTGTTCTGTGGTCTTTGATTCAGTGATTTTCTGATCCTGCCTGGCTTCATTGACTTTACCTCAGATGAAGTGGTGAGTACTTTTGCAAAATGCACCAAAACAGCTCAGCAGGTTTCCTGACATGCCCCATAAGGGCTTACCAGTGTGTGTGTTTCAGTAAATACAGCACATCTAGTAATGATTTAGTGGAGGGGGCGGGATCTTCCTAATTAATTAGTGAGCTGGCGGTCTCCTCTACCTTCAGTGAGATGGAGGAGCTGAGTCAGTTGCCATGTAGTGCGAACACGACTACAACAGAGGGTGGAGTGTGGCATAGTGTAAGAGAGGGATGAAGGAGTACAAATAAGATGTGCAAAATAGGTGGTGTTGGCATCCCAGGTGCATAGGGTGTGTTGTCACAGGCAGAGAGGCTGAGGGGTGTGTGGGTGTGTGTGTGTGTGTATGACAGTGTGAGGGAGGCGCGAACCAAAATTCCCATGTGTAATGGATATGGGATAGTATATATTGTGGTATTTATATTTGGTGTTACATTTTGTGTGTGTGTGTGTTAGAATGTGGGAGAGAACGTAGGATGTTTTTGTCTGTCTTACCACAGGGAAGTTAAACTGATGCCCTGCTTATAAAAACAGCAATATTTGTGCTTTGAATGTGCACATCCAAGTCACTTGAAGTCAAATTAATAATGGGATAGAGATGTGTGCATATGTGAAAGCTGTCCAAAGTAACACCCCAAACTGTTCTTATCTTTGTGCAATGCATAGTCTGTATGAAAATACAAGCATGAACATAAACAAAGATAATTGTTCTGTAGAACATTGGTTCCTTTCTGTTACCATTTGCGTCTGTCATTCAGGATCTGACCTCTGCTCTGACCCGGAAGATAACCCTGAAGACGCCGCTTATTTCCTCCCCCATGGGTACTGTGACTGAATCCTCCATGGCCATCGCTATGGCTGTGAGTATCCCCCACACACTCAAAACCATGAAGTCCTGTTGCTTTTCCATTTAGCTTTCTGTGATTTTGTATTACAGCTCATGGGTGGTATTGGGATCATCCATCACAATTGCACCCCAGAGTTCCAAGCAAATGAAGTCCGGAAAGTTAAGGTGTCAAACTTTCAGTGAATTGTCTTAATAGGAATATAATGAACAACACGTTGAACATGCAGATTTACACACAAGCTTCCCTGAGGCCTCTCATCAGCAGAGCAATATATGGTGTCATGGCAGAAATTCGAGCAGGGCTTCATCACGGATCCGGTGGTGATGAGTCCACAGCACACGGTCGGAGATGTGTTTGAGGCCAAGGTGCGACACGGCTTCTCTGGAATCCCTGTCACCGAAACCGGCAAGATGGGCAGCAAGCTTGTGGGAATCGTGACGTCACGAGACATTGACTTCCTCTCAGAGAAGGACTATGACCGGCTGTTGGAGGAGGTTTGTGATTCATCTTTGATTGTACATACAATATACAAAAGGTTTTTAAAAACACAAATGAATCACATATGACATACAATGCTTAAAAATATAGGTGGAATAGAACTATCATGAAATTGTGATATTTCTGGGTCAGTGTGTGAAAGAGGGCAATATATATATATATATATAAAAATAAAAAATGTGTATATATATAAGTGTGTGTGTGTGTGTGTGTGTGTGTGTATAAAATCACATTCTTTAAACTCACATCTTTTTGTGATTTATTTGTGATATTTGCCAGGCAATGTCAAAGAGGGAAGATTTAGTGGTTGCACCAGCAGGTGTTACACTCAAAGAGGCCAATGACATCCTGCAGTGCAGCAAAAAAAGGTCTGATTCTTCATCTTTTCAGCTTGAGAAGTGAAACTGCTTCTAAAGGACTTTGAAAGGTTATTTTCACTTCTCCACTTCTTCTCTGAGTAACGGGTCGGTCGTGGGGACGCTTGTTGATTGCAGGTAAACTGCCCATTGTGAACGACAGTGATGAGCTGGTGGCTATAATTGCTCGCACTGATCTGAAGAAGAACAGAGACTACCCTCTGGCCTCTAAAGACTCCCGCAAACAGCTGCTGTGTGGCGCTGCCATCGTTACCCGTGAGGATGACAAGTACCGGCTGGACCTGCTCGTGCAGGCAGGAGTGGACGTGGTGGTGCTGGTAGGTCTTAATGTCCTAAAGGGAGTGGGATTAGTCTCCATCCTGAGTATGGTGCCTGAATCAAATGACAAACTATTTTTGCTATGAGGCTGTGTAACACAGGACTGTGATTGGACATAGTGAATTTGGTCTGAAGGCTGTGTCTATTGTTTTAGGACTCATCTCAGGGAAACTCGGTGTTTCAGATCAGCATGATTAACTACATTAAACAGAAGTATCCTGAGCTCCAGGTGGTGGGGGGGAATGGTGAGTCACAGTTCTCACATTTGCTTGTTCTGTAAACTGAGAGGGTTGAGGTAGGTAAGAATTGATGGTGTTTGGTTCTTTTCATTTGTTGCTGTGTTCACTTTCATCCTTCTCTCTCGCTCTGTCTCTGTGTATGTCTGTGTAGTAGTGACAGCTGCTCAGACGAAGAATTTGATTGATGATGGTGTGGATGCTCTTAGAGTGTGGATGGGTTATCTTTGATAAGACATCGTATACCAGAAAATTGTTTAAAAGATGGTAATAGCTAAACCACCAGACATAATAGTGATGGATAAACAGCAGAAAAGAGTCATAGTGACGGATGTAGCAATCGCAAGAGATAGCAACATCAGCAACAAGGAACATGAGACGCTAAAAGAAGAGGAAACACTGGCTCTGGTAGCAATCAGGGCACCAGGGGTTTAGGGACGATGACCATCAAACTGGGAGAGTGGCTCCAGCAGATCCCAGGAACAACATCCGAGATCCTCATCCAGAAGAGTGCAGTCGATGGAACACTTGGGATACTATGCAGGCAAATGTATATATTGTAAATTCCTGTTCTTTTTTATCAACATTCTTAGAACATAATTACTGTTCTAAGTTTACAACATCTGGTCGAGGTTTTCGTTTATTCAAGATGCATCCTGTAGTGCCTTTTCACATTTTTGCACTATTTCTTTATTTTGAGTCAAATGTTTCAAATAAAATAATACAATCCACAAGGAAATGAAAACGAGAATTAAATCAAACTTATTCTTTCAGAAAGATTACTACTCATTCACACACCAGGACGCTACATCTTCTGGAGTATTATGCTCACGTTTCTAAACTTTTAAACATTATAATGTATTTCAGTTATGGAAATCAGTTAAACACTATAGGAAGGCCTACAACAGGAATGTACTACAAATACCTTCCTACTCCAGCACCCCTAATCGTCCACTCCCAATGGTGGGATATCCCTGAATAACAGTTGAATGCTATCTTTGCCTATATTTGCCTCTGTCTGTCTTTCAGGAGACTACAATATGAGAGTTACACACTAACATAAAAGATGAATAATGAATTAAGTAAATGCTGCACTGGCTAACATCTACTTTCTTCCCTGTTTTATTACCTGTATTATTATTTATAATATTTGTGAGCTGAAAACATGATATCCACCAAAAACATGATTCACTGACTCATGAACAATGTCAACAAATCTACACACACACACACACACACAGCAGGTGAGTTTTCTGTGGTGGCAGATGGGTCCAAGTGGGCTCATACTGGCCCTGCCCACATGTCGCCTCCTGCAGGTGTCAACCGTAGCCACTGTGCTCCATGTGCCCTTTCTCCTCTGCCACTGCTGGGAGAGGGCTCTGCCCACCCTCCTGACATGCTCCGCTACGCCTCCTGCATACCCCCTTTGTGCTTCAGACAGAGGCCAAAACCACTGGCTTTGCTGGTTCCAGGAACAGCCTGAGGTTGTCCAGGAGAGTGAAAGAATGCTATACCTTGCAAGGTATGATGGTCTTCATTGAAATGGGGGTTAAAAACATTTCAAGCCAGTGTTTTGTGCACTGACATCCCTCCTGCTACCGAAGGCCACCCGAGTGTTTCTTGTGTTTGTGAGTGTGAGGCAAAGGAGTGTGAAAGTGTTTGTGTGGATCAAGATGTAAATGCATGAAATGAAACGTACTGAGGCTATGTTTATTGTCACATATTTTATATCTAGAATGTTGGCCTACCTCCAAGTGAATTTGCACAAAGACCAAACATTTGTGTGGGGTGTTTGTTTGTGCATGTGAATATAGATGTGTGTAGTTCAATGGTGTATACATGTGTACATGTGAGTATGGATGTGTAAGTGTGAAAGATGTGTGTGTGTGTGTGTGTGTGTGAATTATATATTTGTTGGGGGCACATTCATATACTGCCACACTGCTATTCTCTCTGCTACTTTCTGTTTTTCAATTGGCGGAGTGGATTAGGGCCTGTCAGAGAGACTCTGAGAGATCTGGTGAGCCCTGATTGTGATTCTTTTTGTTTCTCTCTCTCTCTCTCTCTCTCTCTCTCTCTCTCTCTCTCTCTTTGTGTGTGTGTGTTTGTGTGTGTGTCTCTTGTCAACACAGTGTGAATAATTTTGATTTTAATTGGTTCGTTGTCATGACATTATCTCTCAACTCTCTCAACCGTCTAAATCACACGCGCACACACACAAACAGTTGACACCCCCCATCCTATAGTCCACATTCATTCATGAGAAACAGAAAATTTCAATTTGAAATTTATTGGATTGAATAACAGATCCTTTTCTTTAGAACCATGCACAGCATGGACATGACAATGTTGTGCTAAATGGTGTGATCAAACCCTATCATCATCCTTCCCAGCAAAGCCCTGATCTACTCCTTCTGTAGTGAGCTAAACGCTATTAATAAACTCCCAAACTCCTCCAGTGCTCTCTCACCATTCTGAGCAGAGCCTGTGCCAGGCCTGCAATTTTATCAACTACATCACAGCTGTTTTCTCTCTTCCAAATGTGTAGAGAAAACACACACACACACACACACACACACACGCGCGCGCGCTCTGTATTCTGACAGTCCCTGCAATGCTCCACTGTAATCCTCTTAGCCTGTAAGCGCTGGGCTCTCCCTGCAAACACACCCTAAACCCAGCACAGCATGGGACTATGTGGAAGACCACTTGCACAAACATCGACCGCACAGCTCCTTTTGCCTTTGCTTGCTATAGTTTCAACTGCTCGATGCACTGAAATGCCAAATACAGAGGCTAAAGCTCGAACACATGCGCCATGAACCAGCTGCACCCATTCCGAGGTAAATCAAATACACAGTTGCCAATGTTTAACAAAGCTTTTTGAGCTTTTTACATTTTATTGATTTATTTTTTTTTAAAGAACATGAGGACTTTTTCATTTTTATTTGTTCAGAATGTTAAATAGTAGTAGTCCCAGTAATTTTGTAGTTCCAGTAGTATCGTCATTCAGGTCTCCTTTATCAGGTTTTGGATGGATTGGTAGAAGTTCATATTGACTGGTTATGAACATAGTTCTGATGTAGTCAAGCACAGCGTCTGTCTCTTTGGCCAGTTGGTAATCATAGCCTTTTTATGTGCTCGGGAAACCTTTCTGCATACTACCGATTTCTTTAGCTGGTCCTCCTTGGGAAGTGTGTGGTCCCTTTGAGCAGTACAAAGCTTCCCCAGCCATGGCTCTCCCCATGCGCTGCTGCTTAGTTTTCTTCCCCACTACTTTGTCCCATAACGTCTTCAGGTTCTTTCTTTCACACTTTGGGTTTTGGTTTTCACTCTCTAGAGCCTCTCTTTCACTCTTCAGGTGTTGTCTTTCACTCTCAAGATTCTCTCTTTCACCCTTCAGGTGTTGTCTTTCTCTCTCCAGAGCCTCTCTTTCACTCTTCAGGTGTTGTCTTTCACGCTCTAGATCCTCTCTTTCACTCTTCAGGTGTTGTCTTTCACTCTCAAGATTCTCTGTTTCACCCTTCAGGTGTTGTCTTTCTCTCTCTAGAGCCTCTCTTTCACTCTTCAGGTGTTGTCTTTCACGCTCTAGATCCTCTCTTTCACTCTTCAGGTGTTGTCTTTCACTCTCAAGATTCTCTCTTTCACCCTTCAGGTGTTGTCTTTCACTCTCTAGATCCTCTCTTTCACTCTTCAGGTGCCATCTTTCACTCTGTTCATTTTTTGTCTCCTTCTGCTTCTCCTCCAACTCCTTCCCACTACATTCCTCCTCAAATTTTCCAATTTTAACACAGTGTCGTTTTCTAATTTCCTTCGTATCTACTCTGTCAGGTAGTTCTTGTTGCAATCTACTCATTGCTTTTTGTGTGTTCCTGTCCAACAAAATCTTCGTTTTCTTCTTCTTCGAAGATCTTCTGTGAGAGCAGCAGAACTGCATTTTGCTGCTGCAACCTCCCATTTCTGTCAACAGACTGACCAATTTTACCTTTGTCAAGCAGATTATAAGAATAGCTATTATGACAATGGTTCCATGTGACATCACAGTTTTGGTTTTGTTGACAATTCCATTGTCATCACACAGAATAGAATAAACTATTGTGGGCTTGCTTTCTTTTCACTTTAGCCTTAATTAGATTAATTAGATTCATATGTTTGCTTTAGATTTGCCTTTTTACATTTTATTTATACCATGAAAAACAATACAGAAATAATTAAAGAAGTCAAAGCCTTTGTCACAGTCTCTCCAGACATGCCTTTCTCTGGTTGTCAAAAAGACAAAAGAGATGACTATGGACTACAGAAGGATGCAAATGCCTCACACCCCAATACATACAGTGAAGAGTGAGAACATACACTCTCTTAAAATCACAAACAATCTCTCATGGTCCCTGAGCACTTTTTCCTTAGTGAAGAAAGCTCTGCTTCCTGAGGAGACTGAAGAAGGACAGCATGTCCGTCATCCTGATCTGGTCTGCAACAGCATCATAGAGAGTGTCCCGACCTGCGCCATCGCTGTCTGGTACTGGCACTGCTCCCCCTGCTCTTTTGGATTGTTTAGTTGAATTTAGCAGTCTGCTCTCAAATTTTCTGTGCCTGTTTTCTGGGATTCTGAAATTCAGGCAATGTTTTTGTTGTTCTTCTGCAACACTATTAAAACTCTGAACTCCTCAAACTATTTTACTTCTCTAAGTAAATCTGTCACACATTTGTCTAGTACAGAATTATTAGATTTCTTTCTTTGACCATAAGGAAAATACACACATTTACATATTTCTTTGTGTTGGATAAGAGATTAAGGACACTTCCTGAGGCAGAGAATGATTGGTCAGTAGTACATTAGAATGGCCCTACATACATTTCATCATTCCATATCTTTTCAGTGGTTATCAAAACCATTTATACACTTTTGCAGTTAAACAATGTTAAGATATTGATTAGTGTTTCAGTCAAATCAGTCTAACTCTGAAAGTATGTGATTACCTTCCATATGAGATGCTATTTAAGACTACACACACATCAGATTTTGCAATGAAAAGATGCACACATGCATACATGATAAAACAAAGGCAAATAGTCATTGTACACACACACACACACACACGTTTTAGGCTCCTTTTGTCATTCAGTTTTGAAAGAAGGAGATGGAGGGCATGTCAGTATGCAGCAGTAGCCATAGTATTGGAACAGATGGGTCAGCATGGTAAGGGCAAACAGAACGTTGGTCAGGGTGTATCACTGGTCTCCATTGCATCTCAGTGATTCAAAATTCAGAACTAAAATATTAGAAAAAACACTCTCAAAGCATAGAGGGTCAAGTCAGTAGTTGCACTAATATCAGAATTTGTATCAAGATATTTTTAAGTGAGAAATTTTTAAGTGAGAAATAAGTTTAGCCCTCATTAAAAATGCTGTAATTTCAACTCTTTGACACTCTTGGAAAAATAAATGTAATATTTTGTTCAAAATATTATTTATTTGGGGAAAAAAGTGATCTGCAGGCACTGCGGATTCTTGCCCTGCTAGAGATGATTAAGAAAAGAGGTTAAATTGATTAGGAATTCTAACCTGTAGTAATAAACAGTATAAATTGATATGAAATGAAATAGGCAGATGCTGACTGTATATGAATTGTATGGGGCAGCAGTGTCTCACAAAGACTGGAGCACAGCAATGATGTCATCATGTCATGGGTGTGAAAAGAAGGTCTCTAGGAAATAGGCTTCGTCAAGGGGCATGGGGGCTGGGGCCAAAAGACAGAGCGCAGGAGACTAATGAATGAAGATGGAGAACCCCTCTGTTCGCTACTGTAATATACACAGTAATGAGAGGTAGAGGAGCAAAGACTCTTCATCAGGCCCTCAGCCAGCCTGGCACTAGCTCATCAACAGATGTCTCCCTCTCTGAGAGAGAGAGAGAGAGAGAGAGAGAGAGAGAGAGAGAGAGAGAGAGAGAGAGAGAGTGAGAGAGAGGGTCTTATTGAATTATATGCTTTGTTGTCATCTGTGTAGCATTACTACAGATTCTTTTTAACTCAGTATCTGCAATGTTTGGTTTAGAATCACAGATGAGGATGTGTTTAATGTGACGTGGTTGGTTTACGTCTCACAAATGTCAATTGTCTTCATTAATGTTCCATCTGAAATATTAATGTTCACAGCAGAGACCTCATCAATATTCATCAACCCGGAAACGTTGCACAATCTCCTGTTAAAATTTCATGAGATGGCGTGTCTCTAACATAATATGATTGTGTGTGTGTGCGTGTGTGTGTGTGTGTGTGTGTGTGTGTGTAAAGTACATGTCAAGTTCACATGTGTTTGTGTATGTATATAGGTTCAGGAAGAAGCTAAGGGTTTTGACCTCAGCATAGACTTCACTGGTGCTGACATCATCACCAGCTAAGTGACCTGTTCCTCTCATCCTGGTGTGTGTCTGTGTGTGTGTGTGTGTGTGTGTGTGTGTGTGTGTGTGTGTGTGTGTGTGTGTGTGTGTGTGTCTGTGCGTGCGTGTGTGCGTGTGTGTGTCCAGCTGTGATCGGCCCTTACTCATACACATTTCACTTGGCTGACACACAGTGAAAAAAGTGCATTTACAGTCCTCTGTGGTCTCATTGCCAGCCCAGATTTCCAAAACTTATTATATATTTTACATATGTAGTAGTGATTATATATTATTTGAAACTACAATTTTGAACTGTGTTTCAGTGTTGTGTAATTACTGAATAGGGCTTAAATAAAACCATTGTCATTGTAAGAAGGCTCAACAGCAGTACTCATCTACTCATCTACCACACATTTCACTGTGTGTTGTACTGTGTAAGACTATGTATGTGACAAATAAACCAAACTTGAAACTTGAAAAAACAAGATGTGGGTTAAGATGAATCTACTTCCCTTTTCATGTACACTGAAAAACATCAGTTTTTCAAATGCTAGGATATATTTTGTCTACAAACACATTTCTATTTATGGTCTTTCTTATCTTTTATAGCATCAAGGGTTCTTTGGAAGGTCAGCAGAAAATGGAAGAGAGGAAGCTGTGTGTGAGTGAATGCTTGTGTGTAATGTCATTTTCTATGTTGAGTGTAGCTCTGTGATGTACTCTGGAGAGCTGAAGTTTGAGAAGAGGACCATGTCTGCTCAGGTGGAGGGGGGTGTTCATGGCCTGCACTCGTAAGTCTTCGTCCTCTCTGCTCACTAAACTCCTACTACCGAATCCATCATGCTCAGTGGCTCTTTTAGGGAACACTCCACCAACTGTCAAGCAGTGCCACAAAAGCACTCAAGGACTGGAAAATAACCTGTGTGTGTCTGTTCTCACAGTTTGCAGGCACAGTGTTATAAATAATAATACACAGCAATAGACCCCTGCTGATCTCCACTGAAATCTGAATGGACATGAAGCTGACAATTTATTTATGAATAATTAATTCAGATAAATTGTGGGTTTCTAATAGATAACAGGGTCATGACATAATGAGTAATGCCTCTATAGATTTCTATTCATGTCTTCAAGTAATTCATGTACATACATTGAATTGAAATAAAACAGGCTTTGGCATGACTGGACAGAGCATTGTAATGTAAACGTCAGTATTATGCACATTTTGCAGTGTGGACTTTTATAAAGTCATGAGCTCTGTGCAGATATAGACTGTAGAGCTCTATATTGAATTGTGGATGAGCATATTAAAACCACAAGGCGGAGCTTCGAGAGAGAGAGAGAGAGAGAGAGAGAGAGAGAGAGAGAGAGAGAGAGAGAGAGAGAGAGAGAGAGAGAGAGAGAGAGAGAGAGAGAGAGAGAGAGAGAGAGAGAGAGAGAGAGAGAGAGAGAGAGAGAGAGAGAGAGAGAGAGAGAGAGAGAGAGAGAGAGAGGATGAAACAGCTGTTTAATGTTCAACAAATGGAAAGAAGAAGACAATTATGAAAATCAGTAGAACTATTAGCAAAGTTGAAACTAGTTAATATTTTGTGACAGCAGAGTGGCTCTAGATCCCTGTGGCAGGGATTACGGACGATCACGGACTACAGGAGCCCACCCTCCGGACTGATGAGTGCGGATGAGTCTCTGGCGAACGAGCTGAATACATTCTTCGCTCGCTTCGAGGCTACATCTAGCAGCGCTAATGCTAACGGCGCTAATGCTAGCAGCGCTAATGCTAACGGCGCTAATGCTAGCAGCGCTAATGCTAACGGCGCTAGTGCTAACAGCACTAATGCTAGCAGCGCTAGTGCTAATGGCACTATCGGCGCAGCCAATGGCACATGCGCGAGGCCCACCATAGAACAGCGCCCTCTCATCATCACGGAGAGTGACGTGAGAAGAGTGTTTAAAAGGGTGAATACCAGGAAGGCGATGGGAGCAGACGGTATCTGCGGGAGGGTCCTCAAAGCCTGCGCAGATCAGCTAGCCCCGGTATTCACCGACATCTTCAATCTCTCCCTGACGCTCGGTATCGTCCCGTCCAGCTTCAAGCGATCCACCATCGTCCCCGTCCCGAAGAAACCTCGACCCTCCGACCTCAATGACTACCGACCTGTCGCCCTCACATCAGTCGTGATGAAGTGCTTTAAAAAGCTACTCGGAGACTTCATCACATCTTCACTGCCAGCCTCCATGGACCCACTGCAGTTTGCATACCGCCACAACCGCTCCACTGACGATGCAATTGCACATCTGCTCCACACTACACCGACTCACCTGGACGAAGGGAGGGGAAATTATGTTAAAATGCTATTTGTCGACTACAGTTCTCCCTACTCACTACTAAGTTGGGGGATCTAGGACTGCATACATCCCTGTGCGACTGGATCTCCAACTTCCTAACAGACAGACCACAATCAGTACGGGTGGGCAACTGCGCCTCATCCACCCTCACCCTCAGCACTGGAGCTCCTCAGGGTTGTGTCCTAAGCCCCCTGCTCTACTCACTGTACACCTACGACTGCACAGCCACTTCCAGCTCCACCATCATTGTCAAGTTTGCTGACGACACCGTTGTCATGGGTCTGATCTCGGACAACGACGAGAGGGCCTACCTGGATTAAACACCTGGAAAACTGGCGCCAGGAAAATTATCTCCTCCTAAACGTCAGTAAGACAAAGGAGCTGATCGTGGATTGCAGCAAGAAGCAGGAGCGGCACTACCAACCTGTGAGGATCAGTGGAACCACGGTGGAGAGAGTAGATAGTTTCAGGTACCTTGGTGTTCACATCTCGCAGGATCTGTCCTTCAGACTGCCCTCCAAGGTACTGCGGAACTTCTATACCTGCACTATCGAGAGCATCCTCACGGGGAACATCACAGTCTGGTTTGGGAATAGCACCAAGCAGGACAGACAAGCACACCAAAGGGTAGTGCGTTCAGCAGAGCGCATCACTCACACGGAACTTCCTGACCTGCAGACCATCTACTACAAGCGGTGCCAGACCAAGGCCAGGAGGATTGTGAAGGACCCCACCCATCCCAACAATAGACTCTTCTCTCTGTTGAGGTCAGGGAGGCGCTTTCGCTCCCTGAAGACCAAGACAGAGAGGCTGAAGAGCAGCTTCTTCCCACAGGCCATTCGGGCCCTGAATCAGGGAAACTGATAAACTGTGGGGACCACCACCACAATGTAACATAACTGTATATCTGTATATATATATTTATATTCAATGACCTTGTTACACAACAACTGTAGATATGTTATTATACGAAATGGATCTGTACATTCTGTAGATTGTGTACATATATACACAACCATATACATTGTACATTGTGTATATAATCATAATGTACATATATTGTACATACATTGTTAATATATTTTGTACATACATAGAATATATATATATATATATATATATATATATATATATATATTTATCTTTGCATATATATATTTCACATATAGAGAATGTCTATATTTCTCTATGCACCCGTTTTCTTTTCCTCAGTTTGGACAGAGCACTCTCCACCATTTCACTGCGAGTTATACTGTGTATGACTATGTATGTGACGAATAAACCAAACTTGAACTTGAACTTGAACAGTACTTGTGGTAGCCTTTTTAACTAAGTGTACTTAAAATCAGACATTAGCACACTAAAACATTAAGCATTAAGATAAAAGATAAATCCTTTATGCAAATGCAGTTGTTTCTTAAAGATTGTTTCTTTTAGAAATATAAGTTCTTATCACACCTGTATTAGAATATGAGCCCAGGAGAGTAACCCTAGAACACTAGGAACATTTATGTTACAATTTCCTTGCAAAATCACAAGCCTGATGTGAATATTAAAATAAGAACAACAAATAGATACACCTGTTATCATTTTATTATCCATCTTCACATAATATAGGGAAGGTGCATATGTGCTCATTTCTCCTTTGTTAAAAAAGCACTGACATTTTGCTGCATCAAACATTTGTGTGCCATGCATTTAGTGTGTAGCATAACAACAAACAAATTCTGCAAACTCCTACTTTATGAGCATTAAAGGCGGTTGGGCAGAGTGTTGAGTGAAGCTTCAGAGCTTGACTATAACCTTGTTATATTTCAATGGCAATGAGGGCAGTACAGGTAGTGACTAAGAGGCTTTCCTTCCCAATCCCTCTGAATGTTGTCTCTGACAACATTCCAGACAGCACTTTAGAGAAAACAGTAGTCCAATGGCAGCAGACAGGCCTTTTTAGGGATCACCACTTACAGAGTCTTACCAAGACACCCAGTAGCTTTATTTTGTTTGGGACGAAGCCTCTATCAGAGCCGTATTTCATTCTACCTGATTCAGCTGCTGCTTGTATGATGCATGTTGGATGAATCTCTTACTCTGCTCCTCAGCTAAGAGAAAGCTCTCCATCTCGATCTGAGGAACAAACTTGGATTGTGTGCGTGGCTCCAGCACAACCACTGGTGAATGCGCACGCAGTGTCCCAGGAGCCGCTCTGTGGTGCAGGTGGAGAGGGGAGGTGGGCGGAGGCCCGGGGCGTCAGCTCACGCAGGGTTGTAGAGGAGGATTGGAGTACTGGACATCGCTTACATGGAGGGCCATGTCTATGAGCACTTTGCCAATGGCAAGCACGACAGCTACCAGATCGACTACCGCCTCATTGTGGGCGACACAGAGCCAGCCAGATTGCAGCTGTCGCCTCGCGACCCTGAGCACCAGGGGCTATTTGGCCACAACACATCTCATGGGCATGAGACTGCAGCTCAGCGCTACAGCGCCACGCGCATCCAGGCTGGCTACGAACCAGAGAGGTGAGACTCCTACGGTTTCAAAGGAGTGCTGATCAGCAAAATTAACCATGTTTGCATCACTAGGTTAACGTTAGTGTCACTAAACAAGTTCATTAGGAGTGGACTTTATTTTTCTTTTGGATTGTGTACTTTTAAACTGTTGCACAGACTGGGTTGGGTTCTCAGTGATGTGCAATTTTAGCCCAATTCCATATTGTTGGTCTCAGAAGAACACATTCCTTTCGGGGATTATCATCACATAAAATAGACCTATACATTTACAGTCTCTACAGAGAAATACAGTCATGTCATAGTATAATAAAATGTCCTAATGTGTAAATAGTGATGTTTACTCATTTATAATGTCCAGCACTACTCAAATATAACTGCTTGCCTTCTTTGCCCATCATATTAACATCCCCATGTCAGCAGATTAAAAAGGACCATAAATCTGATTAAGAATTATATTATCAAGACCGATATAATCTGTGTTGTAGAACAGATATGAAAACATTTTGTCATAGCAATGCTCAAAAGCATCACATTCCATTTGTTTTACAGACCCATATCTCTCTACATTTCAATTTACAGAATGGACTAAATTAACTTCCAGGTGTTTAAAGCTCAGTTGGGGGCTGTGTCAGATCCTTTGTGAATAACATAAAGTTGAATATTGGGCAGCCTGACCACGGCTTCAAAACGATTGTATGGATTTGCTACATCACCAGTCCTCCTTTTATAAGCAAGATGATTATTTCAACCCAAGTCAAAAACATTTTTGTCTCATCCAAACGGAAATTTCACACCTGAACTGGGCTGGCCACCTAATAGCGTGGACAGTAAAACAAAGGCGCATCGCCCGTCTGCTCTCTCTTAACATGTCCCGTCGTCATCCACCACGTTGAGAGGATGAGAGTTTTCTCAAACTGAGCAGGTCGAGTCTTTAAAATGTGTAAACTCCAACTGTGATTCTGGGTGATTTAGCTAAGGGCTAGACTTTCGCTTGACTTTGAGAGATGCCACAGAGGCTAGTCTGTAACTGTCGCAGATGAAGACCAGCTGTGTTCCTTGACGTCGTTTTTTGTTGTCTGAAGTACGCGACGCTATCGTCTTGTGAGTGACCCGAGAAGCGGGATTTTCATTCACATTCACTAAGAATAAAGCATCATTGTTCAGTCTTGGAAGTATATCACACTAAATCCGTGTGTACTACTTGAGTACGATAATGACGGTTATTGTTTGCATGCTGCGAATGCGAGACATCGGCTCTCCCGAATAAAAGGATAGCACGTCGAAATGGAGAAAGGGCAAAGCGTAACGAATAGAAATAGCTTTAGCATCCTCGGCCAACACCCACTGGATAAATATTTCGATCCGCGGATCAGTAAAACGCTTACGTTTTAACTCTGTTTACATGAGAGCACAGACAGAATAGCCTTTCTTTAGCGTACATCTACTTCTGATGTGACTTGTATTTGCTAGGTTGTTAGTATAATGTATTTTTAGTATCAGTTTTTCTTTGTTTGTTTGTTCTGTGGTCTTTGATTCAGTGATTTTCTGATCCTGCCTGGCTTCATTGACTTTACCTCAGATGAAGTGGTGAGTACTTTTGCAAAATGCACCAAAACAGCTCAGCAGGTTTCCTGACATGCCCCATAAGGGCTTACCAGTGTGTGTGTTTCAGTAAATACAGCACATCTAGTAATGATTTAGTGGAGGGGGCGGGATCTTCCTAATTAATTAGTGAGCTTAATAGGAATATAATGAACAACATGTTGAACATGCAGATTTACACACAAGCTTCCCTGAGGCCTCTCATCAGCAGAGCAATATATGGTGTCATGGCAGAAATTCGAGCAGGGCTTCATCACGGATCCGGTGGTGATGAGTCCACAGCACACGGTCGGAGATGTGTTTGAGGCCAAGGTGCGACACGGCTTCTCTGGAATCCCTGTCACCGAAACCGGCAAGATGGGCAGCAAGCTTGTGGGAATCGTGACGTCACGAGACATTGACTTCCTCTCAGAGAAGGACTATGACCGGCTGTTGGAGGAGGTTTGTGATTCATCTTTGATTGTACATACAATATACAAAAGGTTTTTAAAAACACAAATGAATCACATATGACATACAATGCTTAAAAATATAGGTGGAATAGAACTATCATGAAATTGTGATATTTCTGTGTCAGTGTGTGAAAGAGGGCAATATATATATATATATATATATAAAAATAAAAAATGTGTATATATATGTGTGTGTGTGTGTGTGTGTGTGTGTGTGTGTGTGTGTGTGTGTAAAATCACATTCTTTAAACTCACATCTTTTTGTGATTTATTTGTGATATTTGCCAGGCAATGACAAAGAGGGAAGATTTAGTGGTTGCACCAGCAGGTGTTACACTCAAAGAGGCCAATGACATCCTGCAGTGCAGCAAAAAAAGGTCTGATTCTTCATCTTTTCAGCTTGAGAAGTGAAACTGCTTCTAAAGGACTTTGAAAGGTTATTTTCACTTCTCCACTTCTTCTCTGAGTAACGGGTCGGTCGTGGGGACGCTTGTTGATTGCAGGTAAACTGCCCATTGTGAACGACAGTGATGAGCTGGTGGCTATAATTGCTCGCACTGATCTGAAGAAGAACAGAGACTACCCTCTGGCCTCTAAAGACTCCCGCAAACAGCTGCTGTGTGGCGCTGCCATCGTTACCCGTGAGGATGACAAGTACCGGCTGGACCTGCTCGTGCAGGCAGGAGTGGACGTGGTGGTGCTGGTAGGTCTTAAGGTCCTAAAGGGAGTGGGATTAGTCTCCATCCTGAGTATGGTGCCTGAATCAAATGACAAACTATTTTTGCTATGAGGCTGTGTAACACAGGACTGTGATTGGACATAGTGAATTTGGTCTGAAGGCTGTGTCTATTGTTTTAGGACTCATCTCAGGGAAACTCGGTGTTTCAGATCAGCATGATTAACTACATTAAACAGAAGTATCCTGAGCTCCAGGTGGTGGGGGGGAATGGTGAGTCACAGTTCTCACATTTGCTTGTTCTGTAAACTGAGAGGGTTGAGGTAGGTAAGAATTGATGGTGTTTGGTTCTTTTCATTTGTTGCTGTGTTCACTTTCATCCTTCTCTCTCGCTCTGTCTCTGTGTATGTCTGTGTAGTAGTGACAGCTGCTCAGACGAAGAATTTGATTGATGATGGTGTGGATGCTCTTAGAGTGTGGATGGGTTATCTTTGATAAGACATCGTATACCAGAAAATTGTTTAAAAGATGGTAATAGCTAAACCACCAGACATAATAGTGATGGATAAACAGCAGAAAAGAGTCATAGTGACGGATGTAGCAATCGCAAGAGATAGCAACATCAGCAACAAGGAACATGAGACGCTAAAAGAAGAGGAAACACTGGCTCTGGTAGCAATCAGGGCACCAGGGGTTTAGGGACGATGACCATCAAACTGGGAGAGTGGCTCCAGCAGATCCCAGGAACAACATCCGAGATCCTCATCCAGAAGAGTGCAGTCGATGGAACACTTGGGATACTATGCAGGCAAATGTATATATTGTAAATTCCTGTTCTTTTTTATCAACATTCTTAGAACATAATTACTGTTCTAAGTTTACAACATCTGGTCGAGGTTTTCGTTTATTCAAGATGCATCCTGTAGTGCCTTTTCACATTTTTGCACTATTTCTTTATTTTGAGTCAAATGTTTCAAATAAAATAATACAATCCACAAGGAAATGAAAACGAGAATTAAATCAAACTTATTGTTTCAGAAAGATTACTACTCATTCACACACCAGGACGCTACATCTTCTGGAGTATTATGCTCACGTTTCTAAACTTTTAAACATTATAATGTATTTCAGTTATGGAAATCAGTTAAACACTATAGGAAGGCCTACAACAGGAATGTACTACAAATACCTTCCTACTCCAGCACCCCTAATCGTCCACTCCCAATGGTGGGATATCCCTGAATAACAGTTGAATGCTATCTTTGCCTATATTTGCCTCTGTCTGTCTTTCAGGAGACTACAATATGAGAGTTACACACTAACATAAAAGATGAATAATGAATTAAGTAAATGCTGCACCGGCTAACATCTACTTTCTTCCCTGTTTTATTACCTGTATTATTATTTATAATATTTGTGAGCTGAAAACATGATATCCACCAAAAACATGATTCACTGACTCATGAACAATGTCAACAAATCTACACACACACACACACACACAGCAGGTGAGTTTTCTGTGGTGGCAGATGGGTCCAAGTGGGCTCATACTGGCCCTGCCCACATGTCGCCTCCTGCAGGTGTCAACCGTAGCCACTGTGCTCCATGTGCCCTTTCTCCTCTGCCACTGCTGGGAGAGGGCTCTGCCCACCCTCCTGACATGCTCCGCTACGCCTCCTGCATACCCCCTTTGTGCTTCAGACAGAGGCCAAAACCACTGGCTTTGCTGGTTCCAGGAACAGCCTGAGGTTGTCCAGGAGAGTGAAAGAATGCTATACCTTGCAAGGTATGATGGTCTTCATTGAAATGGGGGTTAAAAACATTTCAAGCCAGTGTTTTGTGCACTGACATCCCTCCTGCTACCGAAGGCCACCCGAGTGTTTCTTGTGTTTGTGAGTGTGAGGCAAAGGAGTGTGAAAGTGTTTGTGTGGATCAAGATGTAAATGCATGAAATGAAACGTACTGAGGCTATGTTTATTGTCACATATTTTATATCTAGAATGTTGGCCTACCTCCAAGTGAATTTGCACAAAGACCAAACATTTGTGTGGGGTGTTTGTTTGTGCATGTGAATTTAGATGTGTGTAGTTCAATGGTGTATACATGTGTACATGTGAGTATGGATGTGTAAGTGTGAAAGATGTGTGTGTGTGTGTGTGTGTGTGAATTATATATTTGTTGGGGGCACATTCATATACTGCCACACTGCTATTCTCTCTGCTACTTTCTGTTTTTCAATTGGCGGAGTGGATTAGGGCCTGTCAGAGAGACTCTGAGAGATCTGGTGAGCCCTGATTGTGATTCTTTTTGTTTCTCTCTCTCTCTCTTTGTGTGTGTGTGTTTGTGTGTGTGTCTCTTGTCAACACAGTGTGAATAATTTTGATTTTAATTGGTTCGTTGTCATGAAATTATCTCTCAACTCTCTCAACCGTCTAAATCACACGCGCACACACACAAACAGTTGACACCCCCCATCCTATAGTCCACATTCATTCATGAGAAACAGAAAATTTGAATTTGAAATTTATTGGATTGAATAACAAAGATCCTTTTCTTTAGAACCATACACAAGCATGGACAATGACAATGTTGTGCTAAATGGTGTGATCAAACCCTATCATCATCCTTCCCAGCAAAGCCCTGATCTAATCCTTCTGTAGTGAGCTAAACGCTATTAATAAACTCCCAAACTCCTCCAGTGCTCTCTCACCATTCTGAGCAGAGCCTGTGCCAGGCCTGCAATTTTATCAACTACATCACAGCTGTTTTCTCTCTTCCAAATGTGTAGAGAAAACACACACACACGCGCGCGCGCGCGCTCTGTATTCTGACAGTCCCTGCAATGCTCCACTGTAATCCTCTTAGCCTGTAAGCGCTGGGCTCTCCCTGCAAACACACCCTAAACCCAGCACAGCATGGGACTATGTGGAAGACCACTTGCACAAACATCGACCGCACAGCTCCTTTTGCCTTTGCTTGCTATAGTTTCAACTGCTCGATGCACTGAAATGCCAAATACAGAGGCTAAAGCTCGAACACATGCGCCATGAACCAGCTGCACCCATTCCGAGGTAAATCAAATACACAGTTGCCAATGTTTAAAAAAGCTTTTTGAGCTTTTTACATTTTATTGATTTATTTTTTTTTAAAGAACATGAGGACTTTTTCATTTTTATTTGTTCAGAATGTTAAATAGTAGTAGTCCCAGTAATTTTGTAGTTCCAGTAGTATCGTCATTCAGGTCTCCTTTATCAGGTTTTGGATGGATTGGTAGAAGTTCATATTGACTGGTTATAAACATAGTTCTGATGTAGTCAAGCACAGCGTCTGTCTCTTTGGCCAGTTGGTAATCATAGCCTTTTTATGTGCTCGGGAAACCTTTCTGCATACTACCGATTTCTTTAGCTGGTCCTCCTTGGGAAGTGTGTGGTCCCTTTGAGCAGTACAAAGCTTCCCCAGCCATGGCTCTCCCCATGCGCTGCTGCTTAGTTTTCTTCCCCACTACTTTGTCCCATAACGTCTTCAGGTTCTTTCTTTCACACTTTGGGTTTTGGTTTTCACTCTCTAGAGCCTCTCTTTCACTCTTCAGGTGTTGTCTTTCACTCTCAAGATTCTCTCTTTCACCCTTCAGGTGTTGTCTTTCTCTCTCCAGAGCCTCTCTTTCACTCTTCAGGTGTTGTCTTTCACGCTCTAGATCCTCTCTTTCACTCTTCAGGTGTTGTCTTTCACTCTCAAGATTCTCTCTTTCACCCTTCAGGTGTTGTCTTTCTCTCTCTAGAGCCTCTCTTTCACTCTTCAGGTGTTGTCTTTCACGCTCTAGATCCTCTCTTTCACTCTTCAGGTGTTGTCTTTCACTCTCAAGATTCTCTCTTTCACCCTTCAGGTGTTGTCTTTCACTCTCTAGATCCTCTCTTTCACTCTTCAGGTGCCATCTTTCACTCTGTTCATTTTTTGTCTCCTTCTGCTTCTCCTCCAACTCCTTCCCACTACATTCCTCCTCAAATTTTCCAATTTTAACACAGTGTCGTTTTCTAATTTCCTTCGTATCTACTCTGTCAGGTAGTTCTTGTTGCAATCTACTCATTGCTTTTTGTGTGTTCCTGTCCAACAAAATCTTCGTTTTCTTCTTCTTCGAAGATCTTCTGTGAGAGCAGCAGAACTGCATTTTGCTGCTGCAACCTCCCATTTCTGTCAACAGACTGACCAATTTTACCTTTGTCAAGCAGATTATAAGAATAGCTATTATGACAATGGTCAGTGATATTATGACATCACAGTTTTGGTTTTGTTGACAATTCCATTGTCATCACACAGAATAGAATAAACTATTGTGGGCTTGCTTTCTTTTCACTTTAGCCTTAATTAGATTAATTAGATTCATATGTTTGCTTTAGATTTGCCTTTTTACATTTTATTTATACCATGAAAAACAATACAGAAACAATTAAAGAAGTCAAAGCCTTTGTCACAGTCTCTCCAGACATGCCTTTCTCTGGTTGTCAAAAAGACAAAAGAGATGACTATGGACTACAGAAGGATGCAAATGCCTCACACCCCAATACATACAGTGAAGAGTGAGAACATACACTCTCTTAAAATCACAAACAATCTCTCATGGTCCCTGAGCACTTTTTCCTTAGTGAAGAAAGCTCTGCTTCCTGAGGAGACTGAAGAAGGACAGCATGTCCGTCATCCTGATCTGGTCTGCAACAGCATCATAGAGAGTGTCCCGACCTGCGCCATCGCTGTCTGGTACTGGCACTGCTCCCCCTGCTCTTTTGGATTGTTTAGTTGAATTTAGCAGTCTGCTCTCAAATTTTCTGTGCCTGTTTTCTGGGATTCTGAAATTCAGGCAATGTTTTTGTTGTTCTTCTGCAACACTATTAAAACTCTGAACTCCTCAAACTATTTTACTTCTCTAAGTAAATCTGTCACACATTTGTCTAGTACAGAATTATTAGATTTCTTTCTTTGACCATAAGCAAGATACACACATTTACTTTGCACATTTACATATTTCTTTGTCTGTTTCTCTCTATCGCTCTCCTTTTCTCAGAGAGTTGGATAAGAGATTAAGGACACTTCCTGAGGCAGAGAATGATTGGTCAGTAGTACATTAGAATGGCCCTACATACATTTCATCATTCCATATCTTTTCAGTGGTTATCAAAACCATTTATACACTTTTGCAGTTAAACAATGTTAAGATATTGATTAGTGTTTCAGTCAAATCAGTCTAACTCTGAAAGTATGTGTTTACCTTCCATATGAGACGCTATTTAAGACTACACACACATCAGATTTTGCAATGAAAATAAAAATGATAAAACAAACAAAGGGAAATAGTCTTTTTAACCTCTTGTTTGCTAGCAGAAAGCAAATAGAGCCTATAGGGATAAGAGAGAAAGAGAAAGAATGACATAAAAAATAAGAATGAGATAAAAAGAGATCCAGATACATGAAGCACATGTTGATGAGGGTTGGACTTGCAGAGGCCACATGGCAGTCACGTTAGAAGTGTTGATGCAGTAACTGCATCTGCAGCTAAACTAATGCTGCGTGCGTGTGTGTGTGTGCATGCGTGCGCGGGTCTGTGTATATGTGTATCTTTTTCCATTCTCCACCAAAAAGAGGCCAGGAGGCAATTGTCTCTCTAGAGATGTAACACACTTTCTGCAAACATATCATCAGATAATGGCAGAACACCTTACAACACACCAATGCATATCTGTTTACATATACAGTTGAATCATGAGAGATTATGCAAGGTGAGAATTATGATTTTAATGTCCTCTGGTTCTATGGCTTTTGATACAGCCTGTGCTAACTGAACATGGTTTTTCTTTTCTCCAAGACAATTGTGTCTCAGTTTTATTGCAGCTTAATGGTTTAATGCTTGGTTCCTAATATACATATACATATACATGCATGCACCCATACACACGTTTTTTCCTTGACAAGCTCTTATAGGCCTCTGGACTAATTAATCCCCAAGAAAAGTGAAATGACAAATATTTATATATATACACACACACAGCGCTTCACTTTTTCCACATTTTATGTTATGTTACAGCCTTATTCCAAATTGGATTAAAAAAAAAAAAATTCCCCTCAAACTCCTACACACAATACCCCATTATGACAAAGTGAAAAAATCTTTGTTTGGAGTTTTTGCAACTTTATTAAAAATAAAAAAAACAAAAATCACATGTACATAAGTATTCATAGCCTTTGCTCAATACTTGGTTGAAGCACCTTGGGCAGCAATTGCAGCCTCAAATCTTTTTGAGTATGATGCTACAAGCTTGGCACACATATTTTTGGGCAGTTTCTCCCATTCTTCTTTGTAGAACCTCTCAAGCTCCATCAGGTTGGATGGGGCGCGCCAGGGTACAGACATTTTCAGATCTCTCCAGAGATGTTCAGTTGGGTTCAAGTCTGGGCTCTGGCTAGGCCACTCAAGAACATTCACAGAGTTGTCCTGAAGCCAGTCCTTTATTATCTTAGTTGTGTGGTTAGGGCCATTGTCCTGTTGGATGAACCTTCACCCTGGTCCAGAGCACTCTGGAGCAGGTTTTCTTCAAGGATGTCTCTGTATGTTGCTGCATTCATCGTTCCCTGACTAGTCTCCCAGTTCCTGCTGCCAAAAAACAACCCCACAGCATGATGCTGCCACCAGCATGCTTCACTGTAGGGATGGTTTTGGCCAGGTGCTGAGCGGTGCCTGGTTTCCTCCAGACATGATGCTTGGCATTCAGGCCAAAGAGTTGAATCTTTGTTTCATCAGACCAGAGAATTTTGTTTCTCATGGTCTGAGAGTCCTTCAGGTGCCTTTTGGCAAACTCCAAGCAGGCTGTCTTATGCCTTTTACTGAGGAGTGGCTTCCGTCTGGCCACTCTACCATACAGGCCTGATTGGTGGAGTGCTGCAGGAATGGTTGTCCTTCTGGAAGGTTCTCCTCTCTCCACAGAGCAATGCTAAAGCTCTGTCAGAGTGACCCTTGGGTTCTTGGTCACCTCCCTGACTAAGGCCCTTCTACCCCGATCACTCAGATTGGCTGGGCGGCCAGCTCTAGGAAGAGTCCTGGTGGTTCCAAACTTCTTCCATTTATGGATGATGGAAGCCACTGTGCTCATTGGGACCTTCAATGCTGCAGAAATTTTTCTGTACCCTTCCCTCGATCTGTGCCTCGATACAATCCTGTCTCAGTAGTCTACAAAGAATTCCTTGGACTTCATGGCTTGGTTTGTGCTCTGACATGTACTGTCAACTATGGGACCTTATATAGACAGGTGTGTGCCTTTACAAAGCATGTCCAATCAACTGGATTTACCACAGGTGGACTCCAATCAAGTTGTTGAAACAACTGAAGGATGATCAGTGGAAACAAGATGCACATGAGCTCAATTTTGAGTGTCATGGTAAAGGCTGTGAATACTTATGTGCATGTGATTTTTTTGTTTTTTTTATTTTTAATAAATTTGTTACAATTCCAAATAAACTTTTTTTACTTTGTCATTATGGGGTATTGTGTGTAGAATTTTGAGGGGGAAAAAAATAATTTAATCCAATTTGGAATAAGGCTGAAACATAACAAAATGTGGAAAAAGTGAAGCACTGTGAATACTTTCTGGATGCACTGTATATATATATATATATATATATATATATATATATATATATATATATATATAGAGAGAGAGAGAGAGAGTGTTTATTATAATGGCTTTGTTTGCATACATGGATGTCCTTACTTGAGCAGTCATAATTCATAATCATAATAATTCACTAAAATGATTCATTATAGCTAATGTTTTGAAATAATGAAATCATAGTGTCTGTGATTTCTTTTTTGTGTAAAGTGTCAGACTTTGTTTTTACTAAGATGTTGGGCCCATCAGTACCACCCTAGCTGCTAAGAACTGCTACTTCCTTTACTGAGCCTGTATTCCTCTGTTCACCACACTGCACTCACACTCAATGTGCAACACAATTAATGTGTGAAGAATTGTGAGTTTACTAAAATCTAATGGCTTTAGTTCACTCATTACACTTTAGTAAATCTAAACTCCAATTTCTTTTTTCTACTGAAAAAGAGATGAGCAATAGCTAATAATTAGTAATAGCTACTCTGCAATCTGAAATGTTTTTTTGTTTGTTTGTTTGGCATACATATTACCTCTTGGATTTTAAAGTTCTTTGAATCACAAAGAAAAACAATACGAGACAGTATGATGCTGCAGTAATTTAATCAAAAGAACAAAATTGATTATTCAGAATAAATTAACAGACAGGAATTAGGTCAAACCTTCTAATCATGTTTTTGTCAAATGTAATACTGTATACATACTACATTAAAATGACAGAAAAAAGAAAAGAAAAGTATAGAAAAATGCACTATTAAATGCACTATTATGAAGTTATGCATATTGGTCAGCATCATCCTCAGTTATAGCCTTCATCTCAGTTGCTGGTTTGTCTTCCTCCACCTTCTGAATTGGTTCCTTCATTGCATCTATTGCCTTCTTCAGATTGAGATTGTCCTTTTCACTCAGTGGGGCCAGTGCTGGGGTAAGGATTGTCTTGATTTGAGTTATTCTTTCCTCGCATCTGTTGTAAAACTCCTTCCTGTTTCTTGCTGCAAGGCTGTTGATACCATTTTGGGCAGATTCGCATTCCTTCCCTAACTTGTCAATCTCTGCAAGGAACTGAGGTGAGTTTGGATCCATGGTCATCAGTCTTCCCAGAGTACTGACATTGTTCATCAGGTACTGGACAGACACCTCAGTGTAAGTGGTAGACATCATGTTAACCAAATAGGCGTAGGCAGAAGTATTCAGAGCATTAGTGTAGATTTTGTCTTTGACAAACATGCTGTAGGTGTAGTTGTTCTCTACAGCTATTTCAACAGTCTGCTTAAAATGTTTAAGATTTTCACTGAGTGGTCTTAACAATGTTTGAAATGATCTGAAAGAAGTGCACCAGTTTCTCCCACTGTTCTTTCACCTGCCCCATGATTTCCAGGCCTTTCGCTAGCACCACAATTCTCTTGTTGAAGTCGATCTCCTTGAGATTATAATGTTTCAGCTCACTCACAATTTCAGCAAGAGCTTTTTTCTTCTGATCCAAGTTGTCCATAGTCTTCTCGTTCCGTTCATTTGCAATTTTTAGCTGGGTTTCAGCCATTTGTAGACGTAGATGAGATTGTCTTAAGTGCATCTGGACCACATCTGTATTTGCTGAGTCATAGATTTGCTGTTGACTTGACTTGGGGGGTGCTGTCAAGAAAGATGGCTGATTTGTAAAAGACTTGCTTTTGGAATAAAAGGCCATGGCCCTTACATTCAGTTCGTCAATGGCTTTAATAAGCTCCTCTGTTTTGGCATCATCACATTTCCCCTCTGGAGCATATTTACCTAGCTCTGTTAAAGTGGAGATACCCTTGTCACAGATGCCTAGTGCCTCGGATTTAATCGGGCATTCAGCTTCTTGCTGTATATCTCTGCTGACTTGCTGAAATAGTCCCACCAAGTAATCAGACTTTACCGTTTGCTTCTCCTGATCATACACCTCAGGCCAATTTATTTCCTTACCTTTGCAAAGTTCTTCCATTTTCTCAACCACTAGTAGAAATGTTATAGATTTAGAAAATATGTTACTTGTTGCCAACATTTCATCCACGTTACTCTTCATTCCAGTGGCCATGTTTCTGTGGCTTTCAGGAGTGCCTTTTCAGTTTTTGATCACATGTGTTATGGCTTTTGGTGTAATAGTGTCCGCTTGGAGATAGGTTTGGATAATTTGTCCTGGAAGAAATTCTGTTGCAAACGCACAGGCTATTGATATTGCTTGCTCTGACATACTTGATATTAGCTTCAGGCCAAAAAGGCCCCATCCACTTGGCAAATCTTTCATTGCTTGCTGGTAGGCCCTTCTGTCCTCAGCTAATCTTTCATTAGCCAGATTGAAAGCAGCCTCGGCCCTGTCGCTTGCCTCCTTAGCTTCAGCCCGTTTAATCTTTGCTATCTCAATGTTTTTCTTGATTTCTTCCATCTCCTCATCATGACTCTGTCTTGCATTCACCAAAGCCTCCACCAGTTCTTGCATCAGCTTGATGATATCTGAGAATTGTTTCTCAGTCATGATGGCCAGGTTTAAGCATTCTGATGATATGTGCGCAATGTTCTGAAGCTCAGCTGGTAAGAAGGCTTGGACAAGACCATCATCCTCCTGTATTATGAGCCCAACTGAGTTTTTGATGTACTCTGGAACCTGTCCGGTGTACATACGAATTTGGTCCATGTTCTTGTGAGCAACATTAAAGGCTTGCCAGCAACCATTACATACTTGAAAGAGGCAGGCCCTAAAAGAATTGGGGTATCTGATGAATTTGAACCCGTCTTTTGGTGGATTTTTATTGATGGAGAAGTCATCTGCAGCAGAAATGCGTACCAGCTGAGCCAGTAAATCGATGGAGACGGGTGCCGGCAATAGATACTGCTCCCAGTTAGCATAGGGCTGCATCAGCAGCATGATGTCATTTCTGTAATCCTGTGCTTTGGTGAAACTCTTAGTAGCTTGGTTGAGCTTTGACAGCGCCATTGTTTTCCCTAAAATAGAGTAAGGCAGAAAATTTGTATAACATAAAGCCATAATAAGACAATCAGGAGATTCAGCATTTATTATTTCTGTACTATAAAGCAGTTAGCACTAACAACAACAGCACCTGCAGTGTTTCATCCACTAAACAATTTCAGATTAGAACACATCATAAGTTACATGTGGTTGCTTAGTAGTTTTTTTTTTCCTTCACAACAAGTGAAGTAAAATTAGTAGAAAGCAGAAAATAATACTATTTTAACTACCCACCATTTTACAAAATTAATACTCTTTGATTGAGGAGCATTTAAATGCTTTTTTTCATAAACATTGTTTTTTCATAAACTTCATTATGGTGTAGACTTCAACAAATTCACTATACAGTATATTTCATAAAAAAGTTGATGAATGTAAACAGAAATTCATATTATGCAAACATAAACTCACAGAAATCTGTAGAGGATAGAATAGAACGGTTTGTACCTGAAGTACTGTGGATACCTCTTGAAGAAGTGAGTAGTTGAAGTAGTAGCCTACCAGACTAGATGCTGTTCTGCTCCAAAACAACAACTTTTATATCATCCTTTCATATTTGTCAGCAAAGCAATATAACTGTGTCCTGCAAAAATATGCAGTCTGAGTTGTAATTCTGAATTCTACAGAACAGCTTTACTTCCTATAACTACTGAAATTTCTTTGTTTTTCGTGTCTTTATTTGGATCCCCATTAGCTGAGGTAGCAGCTGCTCTTCCTGGGCTCCACCAACAAAACTGTGTACTCCCATGATCATAGTTGGTAACTTGTTCCATACTGTGGTGACCAAGACAATACAGATCTGCACGCTGCATCTGTTTTGGGTTTTGGTTTAACTAACCTGCCTGGCAGTGTGACTATGTTGAGCTCTCGCATAATTTATATTGTGTTTACTATCACAGATATTCCTAAAGACGCCCATTAGACCGCAGGCCAGCCTCTCCTGAGTTCTGAGCCATGAGAGAGGCATGCTCGCTCTCCTTACTGACAGGGCAGTGTGAGGCTTGCAGATTCATTCTCAGCTAACCAGAGCTTAGACAGCTCTTTCCTGACAGCTCCCCTGGGAAACACCACAATGAAAGCATCTAGGGGAGGAGAAACTGCTGTTTTACCATAGACTAAACCCATATATACTTTGTTTTGTTAATAACAAATGCCACAGTAAAGTCAAGTAATACGATTCCGACCATTATTTTCTTGTAAAAATATCTTGTCGATCATTTTTGTCAGTGCTGTGCACGTAGAATGATCTGCTTTATAGGCATGCTTGAAATCAATGATTCATTAAGTGAAAAATAGTAGATTATCTGCTCAAGAATAACTTTTTCCATTAGGTTGCTCAATACAAAAGAAACTAATTCCAGGCAAAACGCACCATTCTAAATTTGATAATAATAGCCCAAAAGTAACACCAGCAACCTTTGAAAGGATGATCAATACAATGTTTGATAAAAATAATAATAATAATAATAATAAGAAGAAGAAGAAGAAGAAGAAGAAGAAGAAGAAGAAGAAGAAGAAGAAGAAGAAGAAGAAGAATTTTATTCTAATTAAGAAATTACGGGCATTTCTTGTTACCCAATGGCACTTTACAAGTTCATACAATATAAAAAATGTCAAATAAAATATAAAGAAGATTCAAATATATAAATAAGATAACAGGAGGGAGTAAAACTGGTTAAAAAAAATAGACATAATATTGATGCAAGTGCATACTATAGTAACCAATTAAAGGTTGAAATAATCTCAGACAAAGAGATGAGTTAGGAAATTCTTGGAAATGAGCAGCTGGAGGAAGAAGCCTTGGGTCTGCAGCTCCAGAAACGCCAATAGTGCAGAGTGTGATGTGAGGGACAGAGAGCAGATGAGTGTCAGAGGGATGGAGACAGAGTGAAGGAAAAGACATATGAGGAACACCAGAAAGGGATGGACAGGTCAGACCATGAGGGCAAAAACCAAGAGAAGGATTTTGTACTGCACACAGCCACGAACAGGAACCCATTGTAAATGTTTGAGTGTAGTAGTTATATGTTCCTTTAAGCTGGTGTGTGTAAGAACTCCAGCAGCCATTTTCTGAATGTTCTGCAGCTTCTTTAACCTACAGACAGGAAGCCCATAAAGAACAACACTGCAGCAGTCTAATCAACATCGCACAGCACTGTATTAGCCTAATCAGCATCACACAGTGCTGCAGTAGTCTAACTGGTATCATAAAGTACTGCAGTAGTCTAGCTGGCATCACACAGCACTTCAGTAGTCTAATTAGCATCACAGAGCACTTCAGTAGTCTAATTAGCATCACACAGTGCTGCAGTAGTATAATCATCATCAAAAATGCATAAATAAGAAACCTTGTATCAAAATTTGCATGCCTATATCCTTACACATAAATATATTTGCTGACTATTACGCCATTGTAACATTTTTTAAACAAATTAATTGCAATAACTAAACAATTGAATAATTTAAATTTAATGTCTCTTATACAATCATAAAGCTGACTAAGGCTGACAACCAATCAATAGGAGAACTTCTACCTTAAAGGATTAGTGTGACGGTTGAGTCTAAGGCATTGTGGGAATTGGAGAAATAATTGAATCATGTAGGTGTAACATAATGAAGAGAGGATAATTTAATAAAACATAGAAGGCTAAGGTTAGTCTAATTTTAATTGGCCCAGGCCATTCACTACCACTAAATGACTAAATAGGGATGTTGTGCCCTCTAGTGGGTGAGTCAGAGATAATTATGCAACAAAAATACTTGTGAAGTCTGGTATGCTTTATCATTAAAGTTGCTATAAGATCTTTTTTGGAAACACTTTGACTAAACTGTTTTATGTATTTGTAGCTACCAATAAACCTCTCTTGTAGGAGGATATATTCTGTATCTGTTAATTCTATGTGTACATTCAGCACATGGAATCTGCCAACATCCATTCCTGCATGTTCTTTCAGGATCAAGGCCTCTGGAATGGTGACTGATGTAGCAGAGCACCTAGGCAACTTTCAGTATGTGATAAAAATGAAAAATAATATTGAACAAGCTGGTATGCATGCACACATGTGCACACACAAGCAGACCTTTCTTAACCTCTACTCTTGCCAAGCCCAGTTCACCTGTTTCTTACAGTTTATGGAAGTTACTGTTTCTCCTTTCAATGTTCCTGTTATTAAAGACACATTTGTTACATATGTTTAATGTTCATAGGAATCATTATTTGTGACTTAATATTTTAATTTCAAAGAGCTGGACAAAGACTTTGAATTCCTCTGAACAGTACATGGAGATCAGATTACATCTCAGTAAGATGCATGATGAGATCTTGTACTGCAGCTTGTGTTCATTGTAGTTTTCCATGGAATGACCATGAGATTTGCACTAAATAGATGCCAGTCAGTTCAGTCAGCAATATATATTGCTAAAAAGATTCCCCTATGTTCTAACAGGCAAAACCTGTATGTCTAGGTTGGATGTAATCATTGAATTAGAACTGAAATTTAATTAATTAGTAAGATGCACAAAATATGGTTGTTTTTGATTGTGTAATGTTTTCCTTTTCCACATATGCCTTTCAGCACTTTAGTTCTGTTTAGTGATTTATATTTCAGTGGAAACAGGTCCTTACATATTCCGCAGAAAGCAAAAAATAAAAACAACTAAACAACTACCAACTAATAAAGATGTCAAGTTGAACATGGAAAGTCTTGTTTTGTTTATTCATCTGTTGTTGTGGTTTCTCTTTATGCCGTTCTGTTGATTTGTATCCACTTCATGGCAGGTTGAAAATTATTTGATTCTGTGAGACATTTGGAGGAAGTGTGAGTACAGAAAAAAGCATGTAACTGAAGCATGACATTCTTTAATAGGCTGTATCACTTTTTCTTCTGTGAGTCTGTGAGGACCTCATAAAGCATGGCTTGTGGCAAGTGGGTTAGTACAAGGGTAAATATGGGATAGGAGTGTCAGACGAGAGGCTGATGCCTCTTGCCATGAAGCAGACCCTCCAGCAGATCAGAGTGCTCCTGGACTGGGACAGTGGTCTGATCTCCTTCTTTGATCCTCTCAACAACAGATATGTGCACACCTTCAGACAAACATTCACCAAGCAAGCCTATCCATACTTCTATAATGTTTGTCCTGCTATGAGGGTGTTACCAGAATAGGCTGCAACCACTAAGGACATTATGCTAGTGTAATGGAAAAAAGGAACCTAGTCTATTGAAAATGAACACATTTCTACTTGATCATCATTTCAACAAGGGTGCACCGTGAGATAACATTTATTATGGTAATTATGGATGGCCTTTTCACACTTGGCCAAAGTTTTTGCTTTGGGCTCAGTTTTCCATTGCTCTGAGGTTGTCTGCTTAAAGGATTCAAACCTAGTTTAAAGGCAATCAGACTTTCTTTTGTTTCCTGTGATCATATACCTTAAATCATTTAATGTGATAATGTTATTTCTATTTAGGAGTTGTTTTCCTTGTGCACGCAGATGCATGCAATTGAGAAACCATTGTTTAGTGAAAAGAATCAAATTTGTTTGCAACTTCCTGGATTTTCATTTATTTGCAATTTTCCTCAAAACTGTTGTGAGAATACACACTCCCTGATAAACAAATATAAAAGGTTTATTGTAGATATTTCCTGTCCACTAGACACCTCCAATGTTTGCTGTCTAGCAAATGTCAGCTGGGTTTACTAGTTTCTGGGAAAACCCATATTATGTGTATCACCTTCAAGGTAACCTTTATAATCTCTGGACCTTTAGCTTTGCTGTTGATTTTCTCAAATACCCCAATATGGTCTTATGTAGCATTAATGCATGCTTTAAAATCTTCTAAGCCAAGTGAAAAGCACTCAGGTATTTACTCTTAAGTGCTGGTCATACTGCTGTTTTACTGTGATGTTTTCAGTGTTGTGTAATTACTGAATAGGGCTTAAATAAAACCATTGTCATTGTAAGAAGGCTCAGCAGCAGTACTCATCTACTGAAAAAACAAGATGTGGGTTCAGATGAATCTACTTCCCTTTTCATGTACAATGAAAAACATCAGTTTTTCAAATGCTAGGATATATTTTGTCTACAAACACATTTCTATTTATGGTCTTTCTTATCTTTTATAGCATCAAGGGTTCTTTGGAAGGTCAGCAGAAAATGGAAGAGAGGAAGGTGTGTGTGAGTGAATGCTTGTGTGTAATGCCGTTTTCTATGTTGAGTGTAGCTCTATGATCTACTCTGGACAGCTGAAGTTTGAGAAGAGGACCATGTCTGCTCAGGTGGAGGGGGGTGTTCATGGCCTGCACTCGTAAGTCTTCGTCCTCTCTGCTCACTAAACTCCTACTACCGAATCCATCATGCTCAGTGGCTCTTTTAGGGAACACTCCATCAACTGTCAAGCAGTGCCACAAAAGCATTCAGGGACTGGAAAATAACCTGTGTGTGTCTGTTCTCACAGTTTGCAGGCACAGTGTTATGAATAATAATACACAGTAATAGACCCCTGCTGATCTCCACTGAAATCTGAATGGACATGAAGCTGACAATTTATTTATGAATAATTAATTCAGATAAATTGTGGGTTTCTAATAGATAACAGGGTCATGACATAATGAGTAATGCCTCTATAGATTTCTATTCATGTCTTCAAGTAATCAAGTAAGAGACTGTTTTTGTTCGTTTTGTGGATCATGGATCACAATGACTTAAATAGCCTAAAGAAGCAGTATTTGCAAACTGTCCATATTACATATTACACCTGCACTGTACATTCTGTAGATTGTGTACATATATACCCAACCATATACATTGTACATTGTGTATATAATCATAATATACATATATTGTACATACATTGTTAATATATTTTGTACATACATAGAGTATATATATTTATCTTGCATATATATATTTTTCTCTATGCACCCCTGTTTCCTTTCCTCAGTTTGGACACAGCACTCCCAGCATTTCACTGCGAGTTATACTGTGTATGACTATGTATGTGAGGAATAAACCGAACTTGAACTTGAACTTGAACAATGACAAAGAGGGAAGATTTAGTGGTTGCACCAGCAGGTGTTACACTCAAAGAGGCCAATGACATCCTGCAGTGCAGCAAAAAAAGGTCTGATTCTTCATCTTTTCAGCTTGAGAAGTGAAACTGCTTCTAAAGGACTTTGAAAGGTTATTTTCACTTCTCCACTTCTTCTCTGAGTAACGGGTCGGTCGTGGGGACGTTTGTTGATTGCAGGTAAACTGCCCATTGTGAACGACAGTGATGAGCTGGTGGCTATAATTGCTCGCACTGATCTGAAGAAGAACAGAGACTACCCTCTGGCCTCTAAAGACTCCCGCAAACAGCTGCTGTGTGGCGCTGCCATCGTTACCCGTGAGGATGACAAGTACCGGCTGGACCTGCTCGTGCAGGCAGGAGTGGACGTGGTGGTGCTGGTAGGTCTTAAGGTCCTAAAGGGAGTGGGATTAGGCTCCATCCTGAGTATGGTGCCTGAATCAAATGACAAACTATTTTTGCTATGAGGCTGTGTAACACAGGACTGTGATTGGACATAGTGAATTTGGTCTGAAGGCTGTGTCTATTGTTTTAGGACTCATCTGAGGGAAACTCAGTGTTTCAGATCAGCATGATTAACTACATTAAACAGAAGTATCCTGAGCTCCAGGTGGTGGGGGGGAATGGTGAGTCACAGTTCTCACATTTGCTTGTTCTGTAAACTGAGAGGGTTGAGGTAGGTAAGAATTGATGGTGTTTGGTTCTTTTCATTTGTTGCTCTGTTCACTTTCATCCTTCTTCTCTCTCGCTCTGTCTCTGTGTATGTCTGTGTAGTAGTGACAGCTGCTCAGACGAAGAATTTGATTGGTGATGGTGTGGATGCTCTTAGAGTGGGGATGGGTTATACTTGATAAGACATCGTATACCACAAAATTGTTTAAAAGATGGTAATAGCTAAACCACCAGACATAATAGTGATGGATAAACAGCAGAAAAGAGTCATAGTGACGGATGTAGCAATCGCAAGAGATAGCAACATCAGCAACAAGGAACATGAGACGCTAAAAGAAGAGGAAACACTGGCTCTGGTAGCAATCAGAGCACCAGGGGTTTAGGGACGATGACCATCAAACTGGGAGAGTGGCTCCAGCAGATCCCAGGAACAACATCCGAGATCCTCATCCAGAAGAGTGCAGTCGATGGAACACTTGGGATACTATGCAGGCAAATGTATATATTGTAAATTCCTGTTCTTTTTTATCAACATTCTTAGAACATAATTACTGTTCTAAGTTTACAACATCTGGGCGAGGTTTTCGTTTATTCAAGATGCATCCTGTAGTGCCTTTTCACATTTTTGCACTATTTCTTTATTTTGAGTCAAATGTTTCAAATAAAATAATACAATCCACAAGGAAATGAAAACGAGAATTAAATCAAACTTATTGTTTCAGAAAGATTACTACTCATTCACACACCAGGACGCTACATCTTCTGGAGTATTATGCTCACGTTTCTAAACTTTTAAACATTATAATGTATTTCAGTTATGGAAATCAGTTAAACACTATAGGAAGGCCTACAACAGGAATGTACTACAAATACCTTCCTACTCCAGCACCCCTAATCGTCCACTCCCAATGGTGGGATATCGCTGAATAACAGTTGAATGCTATCGTTGCCTATATTTGCCTCTGTCTGTCTTTCAGGAGACTACAATATGAGAGTTACACACTAACATAAAAGAACGAATAATGAATTAAGTAAATGCTGCACTGGCTAACATCTACTTTCTTCCCTGTTTTATTACCTGTATTATTATTTATATTATTTGTGAGCTGAAAACATGATATCCACCAAAAACATGATTCACTGACTCATGAACAATGTCAACAAATCTACACGCACACACACAAACACACACACACACACAGCAGGTGGGTTTTCTGTAGTGGCAGATGGGTCCAAGTGGGCTCATACTGGCCCTGCCCACATGTCGCCTCCTGCAGGTGTCAACCGTAGCCACTGTGCTCCATGTGCCCTTTCTCCTCTGCCACTGCTGGGAGAGGGCTCTGCCCACCCTCCTGACATGCTCCGCTACGCCTCCTGCATACCCCCTTTGTGCTTCAGACAGAGGCCAAAACCACTGGCTTTGCTGGTTCCAGGAACAGCCTGAGGTTGTCCAGGAGAGTGAAAGAATGCTATACCTTGCAAGGTATGATGGTCTTCATTGAAATGGGGGTTAAAAACATTTCAAGCCAGTGTTTTGTGCACTGACATCCCTCCTGCTACCGAAGGCCACCCGAGTGTTTCTTGTGAGTGTGAGTGTGAGGCAAAGGAGTGTGAAAGTGTTTGTGTGGATCAAGATGTAAATGCATGAAATGAAACGTACTGAGGCTATGTTTATTGTCACATATTTTATATCTAGAATGTTGGCCTACCTCCAAGTGAATTTGCACAAAGACCAAACATTTGTGTGGGGTGTTTGTTTGTGCATGTGAATATAGATGTGTGTAGTTCAATGGTGTATACATGTGTACATGTGAGTATGGATGTGTAAGTGTGAAAGATGTGTGTGTGTGTGTGTGAATTATATATTTGTTGGGGGCACATTCATATACTGCCACACTGCTATTCTCTCTGCTACTTTCTGTTTTTCAATTGGTGGATTGGATTAGGGCCTGTCAGAGAGACTCTGAGAGATCTGGTGAGCCCTGATTGTGATTCTTTTTGTTTCTCTCTCTCTCTCTCTCTCTCTCTCTCTCTCTCTCTCTCTCTTTGTGAGTGTGTGTTTGTGTGTGTGTCTCTTGTCAACACAGTGTGAATAATTTTGATTTTAATTGGTTCGTTGTTATGACATTATCTCTCAACTCTCTCAACCGTCTAAATCACACGCGCACACACACAAACAGTTGACACCCCCCATCCTATAGTCCACATTCATTCATGAGAAACAGAAAATTTCAATTTGAAATGTATTGGATTGAATAACAAAGATCCTTTTCTTTAGAACCATGCACAGCATGGACATGACAATGTTGTGCTAAATGGTGTGATCAAACCCTATCATCATCCTTCCCAGCAAAGCCCTGATCTACTCCTTCTGTAGTGAGCTAAACGCTATTAATAAACTCCCAAACTCCTCCAGTGCTCTCTCACCATTCTGAGCAGAGCCTGTGCCAGGCCTGCAATTTTATCAACTACATCACAGCTCTGTTTTCTCTCTTCCAAATGTGTAGAGAAAACACACACACACACACACACACACACACACACACGCGCGCGCGCGCTCTGTATTCTGACAGTCCCTGCAATGCTCCACTGTAATCCTCTTAGCCTGTAAGCGCTGGGCTCTCCCTGCAAACACACCCTAAACCCAGCACAGCATGGGACTATGTGGAAGACCACTTGCACAAACATCGACCGCACAGCTCTTTTTGCCTTTGCTTGCTATAGTTTCAACTGCTCGATGCACTGAAATGCCAAATACAGAGGCTAAAGCTCGAACACATGCGCCATGAACCAGCTGCACCCATTCCGAGGTAAATCAAATACACAGTTGCCAATGTTTAAAAAAGCTTTTTGAGCTTTTTACATTTTATTGATTTATTTTTTTTAAAGAACATGAGGACTTTTTCATTTTTATTTTTTCAGAATGCTAAATAGTAGTAGTCCCAGTAATTTTGTAGTTCCAGTAGTATCGTCATTCAGGTCTCCTTTATCAGGTTTTGGATGGCTTGGTAGAAGTTCATATTGACTGGTTATAAACATAGTTCTGATGTAGTCAAGCACAGCGTCTGTCTCTTTGGCCAGTTGGTAATCATAGCCTTTTTATGTGCTCGGGAAACCTTTCTGCATACTACCGATTTCTTTAGCTGGTCCTCCTTGGGAAGTGTGTGGTCCCTTTGAGCAGTACAAAGCTTCCCCAGCCATGGCTCTCCTCATGCGCTGCTGCTTAGTTTTCTTCCCCACTACTTTGTCCCATAACGTCTTCAGGTTCTTTCTTTCACACTTTGGGTTTTGGTTTTCACTCTCTAGAGCCTCTCTTTCACTCTTCAGGTGTTGTCTTTCACTCTCAAGATTCTCTCTTTCACCCTTCAGGTGTTGTCTTTCTCTCTCCAGAGCCTCTCTTTCACTCTTCAGGTGTTGTCTTTCACGCTCTAGATCCTCTCTTTCACTCTTCAGGTGTTGTCTTTCACTCTCAAGATTCTCTCTTTCACCCTTCAGGTGTTGTCTTTCTCTCTCTAGAGCCTCTCTTTCACTCTTCAGGTGTTGTCTTTCACGCTCTAGATCCTCTCTTTCACTCTTCAGGTGTTGTCTTTCACTCTCAAGATTCTCTCTTTCACCCTTCAGGTGTTGTCTTTCACTCTCTACATCCTCTCTTTCACTCTTCAGGTGCCATCTTTCACTCTGTTCATTTTTTGTCTCCTTCTGCTTCTCCTCCAACTCCTTCCCACTACATTCCTCCTCAAATTTTCCAATTTTAACACAGTGTCGTTTTCTAATTTCCTTCGTATCTACTCTGTCAGGTAGTTCTTGTTGCAATCTACTCATTGCTTTTTGTGTGTTCCTGTCCAACAAAATCTTCGTTTTCTTCTTCTTCGAAGATCTTCTGTGAGAGCAGCAGAACTGCATTTTGCTGCTGCAACCTCCCATTTCTGTCAACAGACTGACCAATTTTACCTTTGTCAAGCAGATTATAAGAATAGCTATTATGACAATGGTCAGTGATATTATGACATCACAGTTTTGGTTTTGTTGACAATTCCATTGTCATCACACAGAATAGAATAGAATAGAATAAACTATTGTGGGCTTGCTTTGTTTTCACTTTAGCCTTAATTAGATTAATTAGATTCATATGTTTGCTTTAGATTTGCCTTTTTACATTTTATTTATACCATGAAAAACAATACAGAAATAATTAAAGAAGTCAAAGCCTTTGTCACAGTCTCTCCAGACATGCCTTTCTCTGGTTGTCAAAAAGACAAAAGAGATGACTGTGGACTACAGAAGGATGCAAATGCCTCACACCCTAATACATACAGTGAAGAGTGAGAACATACACTCTCTTAAAATCACAATCAATCTCTCATGGTCCCTGAGCACTTTTTCCTTAGTGAAGAAAGCTCTGCTTCCTGAGGAGACTGAAGAAGGACAGCATGTCCGTCATCCTGATCTGGTCTGCAACAGCATCATAGAGAGTGTCCCGACCTGCGCCATCGCTGTCTGGTACTGGCACTGCTCCCCCTGCTCTTTTGGATTGTTTAGTTGAATTTAGCAGTCTGCTCTCAAATTTTCTGTGCCTGTTTTCTGGGATTCTGAAATTCAGGCAATGTTTTTGTTGTTCTTCTGCAACACTATTAAAACTCTGAACTCCTCAAACTATTTTACTTCTCTAAGTAAATCTGTCACATTTGTCTAGTACAGAATTATTAGATTTCTTTCTTTGACCATAAGCAAGATACACACATTTACTTTGCACATTTACATATTTCTTTGTCTGTGTCTCTCTATCACTCTCCTTTTCTCAGAGAGTTGGATAAGAGATTAAGGACACTTCCTGAGGCAGAGAATGATTGGTCAGTAGTACATTAGAATGGCCATACATACATTTCATCATTCCATATCTTTTCAGTGGTTATCAAAACCATTTATACACTTTTGCAGTTAAACAATGTTAAGATATTGATTAGTGTTTCAGTCAAATTAGTCTAACTCTGAAAGTATGTGTTTACCTTCCATATGAGATGCTATTTAAGACTACACACACATCAGATTTTGCAATGAAAAGATGCACACATGCATACATGATAAAACAAACAAAGGCAAATAGTCAGTGTACACACACACACACACACGTTTTAGGCTCCTTTTGTCATTCAGTTTTGAAAGAAGGAGATGGAGGGCATGTCAGTATGTAGCAGTAGCCATAGTATTGGAACAGATGGGTCAGCATGGTAAGGGCAGACAGAACGTTGGTCAGGGTGTATCACTGGTCTCCATTGCATCTCAGTGATTCAAAATTCAGAACTAAAATATTAGAAAAAACACTCTCAAAGCATAGAGGGCCAAGTCAGTAGTTGCACTAATATCAGAATTTGTATCAAGATATTTTTAAGTGAGAAACTTTTAAGCGAGAAATAAGTTTAGCCCTCATTAAAAATGTTGTAATTTCAACTCTTTGACACTCTTGGAAAAATAAATGTAATATTTTGTTCAAAATATTATTTATTTGGGGAAAAAAGTGATCTGCAGGCACTGCGGATTCTTGCCCTGCTAGAGATGATTAAGAAAAGAGGTTAAATTGATTAGGACTTCTAACCTGCAGTAATAAACAGTATAAATTGATATGAAATGAAATAGGCAGATGCTGACTGTATATGAATTGTATGGGGCAGCAGTGTCTCACAAAGACTGGAGCACAGCAATGATGTCATCATGTCATGGGTGTGAAAAGAAGGCCTCTAGGAAATAGGCTTCGTCAAGGGGCATGGGGGCTGGGGCCAAAAGACAGAGCGCAGGAGACTAATGAATGAAGATGGAGAACCCCTCTGTTCGCTACTGTAATATACACACTGAGAGGTAGAGGAGCAAGGACTCTTCATCAGGCCCTCAGCCAGCCTGGCACTAGCTCATCAACAGATGTCTCCCTCTCTGAGAGAGAGAGAGAGAGAGAGAGAGAGAGAGAGAGAGAGAGAGGGAGGGTCTTATTGAATTATATGCTTTGTTGTCATCTGTGCAGCATTACTACAGATTCTTTATAACTCAGTATCTGCAATGTTTGGTTTAGAATCACAGATGAGGATGTGTTTAATGTGACGTGGTTGGTTTACGTCTCACAAATGTCAATTGTCTTCATTAATGTTCCATCTGAAATATTAATGTTCACAGCAGAGACCTCATCAATATTCATCAACCCGGAAACGTTGCACAATCTCCTGTTAAAATTTCATGAGATGGCGTGTCTCTAACATAATATGATTGTGTGTGTGTGCGTGTGTGTGTGTGTGTGTGTGTGTGTGTGTGTGTGTAAAGTACATGTCAAGTTCACATGTGTTTGTGTATGTATATAGGTTCAGGAAGAAGCTAAGGGTTTTGACCTCAGCATAGACTTCACTGGTGCTGACATCATCACCAGCTAAGTGACCTGTTCCTCTCATCCTGGTGTGTGTGTGTGTGTGTGTGTGTGTGTGTGTGTGTGTGTGTGTGTGTGTGTGTGTGTGTGCGTGCGTGTGTGCGTGTGTGTGTCCAGCTGTGATCGGCCCTTACTCATACACATTTCACTTGGCTGACACACAGTGAAAAAAGTGCATTTACAGTCCTCTGTGGTCTCATTGCCAGCCCAGATTTCCAAAACTTATTATATATTTTACATATGTAGTAGTCATTAAATATTATTTGAAACTACAATTTTGAACAGTGTTTCAGTGTTGTGTAATTACTGAATAGGGCTTAAATAAAACCATTGTCATTGTAAGAAGGCTCAACAGCAGTACTCATCTACTCATCTACCACACATTTCACTGTGTGTTGTACTGTGTATGACTATGTATGTGACAAATAAACCAAACTTGAAATTTGAAAAAACAAGATGTGGGTTAAGATGAATCTACTTCCCTTTTCATGTACACTGAAAAACATCAGTTTTTCAAATGCTAGGATATATTTTGTCTACAAACACATTTCTATTTATGGTCTTTCTTATCTTTTATAGCATCAAGGGTTCTTTGGAAGGTCAGCAGAAAATGGAAGAGAGGAAGGTGTGTGTGAGTGAATGCTTGTGTGTAATGTCGTTTTCTATGTTGAGTGTAGCTCTATGATCTACTCTGGAGAGCTGAAGTTTGAGAAGAGGACCATGTCTGCTCAGGTGGAGGGGGGTGTTCATGGCCTGCACTCGTAAGTCTTCGTCCTCTCTGCTCACTAAACTCCTACTACCGAATCCATCATGCTCAGTGGCTCTTTTAGGGAACACTCCACCAACTGTCAAGCAGTGCCACAAAAGCACTCAAGGACTGGAAAATAACCTGTGTGTGTCTGTTCTCACAGTTTGCAGGCACAGTGTTATGAATAATAATACACAGCAATAGACCCCTGCTGATCTCCACTGAAATCTGAATGGACATGAAGCTGACAATTTATTTATGAATAATTAATTCAGATAAATTGTGGGTTTCTAATAGATAACAGGGTCATGACATAATGAGTAATGCCTCTATAGATTTCTATTCATGTCTTCAAGTAATTCATGTACATACATTGAATTGAAAGAAAACTGGCTTTGGCATGACTGGACAGAGCATTGTAATGTAAACGTCAGTACTATGCACATTTTGCAGTGTGGACTTTTATAAACTCATCAGCTCTGTGCAGATATAGACTGTAGAGCTCTATATTGAATTGTGGATGAGCATATTAAAACCACAAGGCGGAGCTTCGAGAGAGAGAGAGAGAGAGAGAGAGAGAGAGAGAGAGAGAGAGAGAGAGAGAGAGAGAGAGAGAGAGGGAGAAGATGAAACAGAGCTGTTTAATGTTCAACAAATGGAAAGAAGAAGAAAATTATGAAAATCAGTAGAACTATTAGCAAAGTTGAAACTAGTTAATATTTAGTGACAGCGGAGTGGCTCTAGATCCCTGTGGCAGGGACTACGGACGATCACGGACTACAGGAGCCCACCCTCCGGACTGATGAGTGCGGATGAGTCTCTGGCGAACGAGCTGAATACATTCTTCGCTCGCTTCGAGGCTACATCTAGCAGCGCTAATGCTAACGGCGCTAATGCTAGCAGCGCTAATGCTAACGGCGCTAGTGCTAACAGCACTAATGCTAGCAGCGCTAGTGCTAATGGCACTATCGGCGCAGCCAATGGCACATGCGCGGGGCCCACCATAGAACAGCGCCCTCTCATCGTCACGGAGAGTGACGTGAGAAGAGTGTTTAAAAGGGTGAATACCAGGAAGGCGATGGGAGCAGACGGTATCTGCGGGAGGGTCCTCAAAGCCTGCGCAGATCAGCTAGCCCCGGTATTCACCGACATCTTCAATCTCTCCCTGACGCTCGGTATCGTCCCGTCCAGCTTCAAGCGATCCACCATCGTCCCCGTCCCGAAGAAACCTCGACCCTCCGACCTCAATGACTACCGACCTGTCGCCCTCACATCAGTCGTGATGAAGTGCTTTAAAAAGCTAGTCGGAGACTTCATCACATCTTCACTGCCAGCCTCCATGGACCCACTGCAGTTTGCATACCGCCACAACCGCTCCACTGACGATGCAATTGCACATCTGCTCCACACTACACTGACTCACCTGGACGAAGGGAGGGGAAATTATGTTAAAATGCCATTTGTCGACTACAGTTCAGCATTTAACACTATCATCCCCTCCCTACTCACTACTAAGTTGGGGGATCTAGGACTGCATACATCCCTGTGCGACTGGATCTCCAACTTCCTAACAGACAGACCACAATCAGTACGGGTGGGCAACTGCGCCTCATCCACCCTCACCCTCAGCACTGGAGCTCCTCAGGGTTGTGTCCTAAGCCCCCTGCTCTACTCACTGTACACCTACGACTGCACAGCCACTTCCAGCTCCACCATCATTGTCAAGTTTGCTGACGACACCGTTGTCATGGGTCTGATCTCGGACAAGGACGAGAGGGCCTACCTGGATTAAACACCTGGAAAACTGGCGCCAGGAAAATTATCTCCTCCTAAACGTCAGTAAGACAAAGGAGCTGATCGTGGATTGCAGCAAGAAGCAGGAGCGGCACTACCAACCTGTGAGGATCAGTGGAACCACGGTGGAGAGAGTAGACAGTTTCAGGTACCTTGGTGTTCACATCTCGCAGGACCTGTCCTTCAGACTGCCCTCCAAGGTACTGCGGAACTTCTATACCTGCACTATCGAGAGCATCCTCACGGGGAACATCACAGTCTCGTTTGGGAATAGCACCAAGCAGGACAGACAAGCACTCCAAAGGGTAGTGCGTTCAGCAGAGCGCATCACTCACACGGAACTTCCTGACCTGCAGACCATCTACTACAAGCGGTGCCAGACCAAGGCCAGGAGGATTGTGAAGGACCCCACCCATCCCAACAATAGACTCTTCTCTCTGTTGAGGTCAGGGAGGCGCTTTCACTCCCTGAAGACCAAGACAGAGAGGCTGAAGAGCAGCTTCTTCCCACAGGCCATTCGGGCCCTGAATCAGGGAAACTGATAAACTGTGGGGACCACCACCACAATGTAACATAACTGTATATCTGTATATATATATTTATATTCAATGACCTTGTTACACAACAACTGTAGATATGTTATTATACGAAATGGATCTGTACATTCTGTAGATTGTGTACATATATACACAACCATATACATTGTACATTGTGTATATAATCATAATGTACATATATTGTACATACATTGTTAATATATTTTGTACATACATAGAATATATATATATTTATCTTTGCATATATATATTTCACATATAGAGAATGTCTATATTTCTCTATGCACCCCTGTTTTCTTTTCCTCAGTTTGGACAGAGCACTCTCCACCATTTCACTGCGAGTTATACTGTGTATGACTATGTATGTGACGAATAAACCAAACTTGAACTTGAACTTGAACAGTACTTGTGGTAGCCTTTTTAACTAAGTGTACTTAAAATCAGACATTAGCACACTAAAACATTAAGCATTAAGATAAAAGATAAATCCTTTATGCAAATGCAGTTGTTTCTTAAAGATTGTTTCTTTTAGAAATATAAGTTCTTATCACACCTGTATTAGAATATGAGCCCAGGAGAGTAACCCTAGAACACTAGGAACATTTATGTTACAATTTCCTTGCAAAATCACAAGCCTGATGTGAATATTAAAATAAGAACAACAAATAGATATACCTGTTATCATTTTATTATCCATCTTCACATAATATAGGGAAGGTGCATATGTGCTCATTTCTCCTTTGTTAAAAAAGCACTGACATTTTGCTGCATCAAACATTTGTGTGCCATGCATTTAGTGTGTAGCATAACAACAAACAAATTCTGCAAACTCCTACTTTATGAGCATTAAAGGCGGTTGGGCAGAGTGTTGAGTGAAGCTTCAGAGCTTGACTGTAACCTTGTTATATTTCAATGGCAATGAGGGCAGTACAGGTAGTGACTAAGAGGCTTTCCTTCCCAATCCCTCTGAATGTTGTCTCTGACAACATTCCAGACAGCACTTTAGAGAAAACAGTAGTCCAATGGCAGCAGACAGGCCTTTTTAGGGATCACCACTTACAGAGTCTTACCAAGACACCCAGTAGCTTTATTTTGTTTGGGACGAAGCCTCTATCAGAGCCGTATTTCATTCTACCTGATTCAGCTGCTGCTTGTATGATGCATGTTGGATGAATCTCTTACTCTGCTCCTCAGCTAAGAGAAAGCTCTCCATCTCGATCTGAGGAACAAACTTGGATTGTGTGCGTGGCTCCAGCACAACCACTGGTGAATGCGCACGCAGTGTCCCAGGAGCCGCTCTGTGGTGCAGGTGGAGAGGGGAGGTGGGCGGAGGCCCGGGGCGTCAGCTCACGCAGGGTTGTAGAGGAGGATTGGAGTACTGGACATCGCTTACATGGAGGGCCATGTCTATGAGCACTTTGCCAATGGCAAGCACGACAGCTACCAGATCGACTACCGCCTCATTGTGGGCGACACAGAGCCAGCCAGATTGCAGCTGTCGCCTCGCGACCCTGAGCACCAGGGGCCATTTGGCCACAACACATCTCATGGGCATGAGACTGCAGCTCAGCGCTACAGCGCCACACGCATCCAGGCTGGCTACGAACCAGAGAGGTGAGACTCCTACGGTTTCAAAGGAGTGCTGATCAGCAAAATTAACCATGTTTGCATCACTAGGTTAACGTTAGTGTCACTAAACAAGTTCATTAGGAGTGGACTTTATTTTTCTTTTGGATTGTGTACTTTTAAACTGTTGCACAGACTGGGTTGGGTTCTCAGTGATGTGCAATTTTAGCCCAATTCCATATTGTTGGTCTCAGAAGAACACATTCCTTTCGGGGATTATCATCACATAAAATAGACCTATACATTTACAGTCTCTACAGAGAAATACAGTCATGTCATAGTATAATAAAATGTCCTAATGTGTAAATAGTGATGTTTACTCATTTATAATGTCCAGCACTACTCAAATATAACTGCTTGCCTTCTTTGCCCATCATATTAACATTCCCATGTCAGCAGAGTAAAAAGGACCATAAATCTGATTAAGAATTATATTATCAAGACCGATATAATCTGTGTTGTAGAACAGATATGAAAACATTTTGCCATAGCAATGCTCAAAAGCATCACATTCCATTTGTTTTACAGACTGTGAAGGAAATATTGTTGTGTTTCTTTCTCTATCATTGTAAAGCGTGAGAAAGCTTAGCATAAGATTAGAAGAACAGGACGTTCCCTATTGAACGTCCTTGAAGAAATACACTCCTTCCAAGGAGTTATCTGGTCTCAGCAGAAGCAAACCCTCCCTCGTTCTCTCGAACGCTACGGCTATTATATAAGGGGAGGGAAATCACCCAAAGGGGAGCGAAGCAAATAGGCACGCTCATTTTCTTGAAACTAATAACTCAATAAAATCTTCTTATCCACATCTGACTCCTTGTTTGCTGAATTTCCACCACAGGACGATGACCATCAAACTGGGAGAGTGGCTCCAGCAGATCCCAGGAACAACATCTGAGATTCTCATCCAGAGGAGTGCAGTCGATGGAACACTTGGGATACTATGCAGGAAAATGTATATATTGTAAATTCCTGTTCTTTTTTATCAACATTCTTAGAACATAATTACTGTTCTAAGTTTACAACATCTGGTCGAGGTTTTCGTTTATTCAAGATGCATCCTGTAGTGCCTTTTCACATTTTTGCACTATTTCTTTATTTTGAGTCAAATGTTTCAAATAAAATAATACAATCCACAAGGAAATGAAAACGAGAATTAAATCAAACTTATTCTTTCAGAAAGATTACTACTCATTCATACACCAGGACGCTACATCTGCTGGAGTATTATGCTCACGTTTCTAAACTTTTAAACATTATAATGTATTTCAGTTATGGAAATCAGTTAAACACTATAGGAAGGCCTACAACAGGAATGTACTACAAATACCTTCCTACTCCAGCACCCCTAATCGTCCACTCCCAATGGTGGGATATCCCTGAATAACAGTTGAATGCTATCTTTGCCTATATTTGCCTCTGTCTGTCTTTCAGGAGACTACAATATAAGTGTTACACACTAACATAAAAGAACGAATAATGAATTAAGTAAATGCTGCACTGGCTAACATCTACTTTCTTCCCTGTTTTATTACCTGTATTATTATTTATAATATTTGTGAGCTGAAAACATGATATCCACCAAAAACATGATTGACTGACTCATGAACAATGTCAACAAATCTACACGCACACACACACACACACACACACACACACACAGCAGGTGGGTTTTCTGTGGTGGCAGGTGGGTCCCAGTGGGCTCATACTGGCCCTGCCCACATGTCGCCTCCTGCAGGTGTCAACCGTAGCCACTGTGCTCCATGTGCCCTTTCTCCTCTGCCACTGCTGGGAGAGGGCTCTGCCCACCCTCCTGACACGCTCCGCTACGCCTCCTGCATACCCCCTTTGTGCTTCAGACAGAGGCCAAAACCACTGGCTTTGCTGGTTCCAGGAACAGCCTGAGGTTGTCCGGGAGAGTGGAAGAATGGTATACCTTGCAAGGTATGATGGTCTTCATTGAAATGGGGGTTAAAAACATTTCAAGTCAGTGTTTTGTGCACTGACATCCCTCTTGCTACCGAAGGCCACCCGAGTGTTTCTTGTGTTTGTAAGTGTGAGGCAAAGGAGTGTGAAAGTGTTTGTGTGGATCAAGATGTAAATGCATGAAATGAAACGTACTGAGGCTATGTTTATTGTCACATATTTTATATCTAGAATGTTGGCCTACCTCCAAGTGAATTTGCACAAAGACCAAACATTTGTGTGGGGTGTTTGTTTGTGCATGTGAATATAGATGTGTGTAGTTCAATGGTGTATACATGTGTACATGTGAGTATGGATGTGTAAGTGTGAAAGATGTGTGTGTGTGTGTGTGAATTATATATTTGTTGGGGGCACATTCATATACTGCCACACTGCTATTCTCTCTGCTAGTTTCTGTTTTTCAATTGGCGGAGTGGATTAGGGCCTGTCAGAGAGACTCTGAGAGATCTGGTGAGCCCTGATTGTGATTCTTTTTGTTTCTTTCTCTCTCTCTCTCTCTCTCTCTCTCTCTTTGTGTGTGTGTGTTTGTGTGTGTGTCTCTTGTCAACACAGTGTGAATAATTTTTATTTTAATTGGTTCGTTGTCATGAAATTATCTCTCAACTCTCTCAACCGTCTAAATCACACGCGCACACACACAAACAGTTGACACCCCCCATCCTATAGTCCACATTCATTCATGAGAAACAGAAAAATTGAATTTGAAATGTATTGGATTGAATAACAAAGATCCTTTTCTTTAGAACCATGCACAGCATGGACATGACAATGTTGTGCTAAATGGTGTGATCAAACCCTATCATCATCCTTCCCAGCAAAGCCCTGATCTACTCCTTCTGTAGTGAGCTAAACGCTATTAATAAACTCCCAAACTCCTCCAGTGCTCTCTCACCATTCTGAGCAGAGCCTGTGCCAGGCCTGCAATATTATCAACTACAGCACAGCTCTGTTTTTTCTCTTCCAAATGTGTAGAGAAAACACACACACACACACACACACGCGCGCGCGCGCTCTGTATTCTGACAGTCCCTGCAATGCTCCACTGTAATCCTCTTAGCCTGTAAGCGCTGGGCTCTCCCTGCAAACACACCCTAAACCCAACACAGCATGGGACTATGTGGAAGACCACTTGCACAAACATCGACCGCACAGCTCCTTTTGCCTTTGCTTGCTATAGTTTCAACTGCTCGATGCACTGAAATGCCAAATACAGAGGCTAAAGCTCGAACACATGCGCCATGAACCAGCTGCACCCATTCCGAGGTAAATCAAATACACAGTTGCCAATGTTTAAAAAAGCTTTTTGAGCTTTTTACATTTTATTGATTTATTTTTTTTAAAGAACATGAGGACTTTTTCATTTTTATTTTTTCAGAATGCTAAATAGTAGTAGTCCCAGTAATTTTGTAGTTCCAGTAGTATCGTCATTCAGGTCTCCTTTATCAGGTTTTGGATGGATTGGTAGAAGTTCATATTGACTGGTTATAAACATAGTTCTGATGTAGTCAAGCACAGCGTCTGTCTCTTTGGCCAGTTGGTAATCATAGCCTTTTTATGTGCTCGGGAAACCTTTCTGCATACTACCGATTTCTTTAGCTGGTCCTCCTTGGGAAGTGTGTGGTCCCTTTGAGCAGTACAAAGCTTCCCCAGCCATGGCTCTCCCCATGCGCTGCTGCTTAGTTTTCTTCCCCACTACTTTGTCCCATAATGTCTTCAGGTTCTTTCTTTCACACTTTGGGTTTTGGTTTTCACTCTCTAGAGCCTCTCTTTCACTCTTCAGGTGTTGTCTTTCACTCTCAAGATTCTCTCTTTCACCCTTCAGGTGTTGTCTTTCTCTCTCCAGAGCCTCTCTTTCACTCTTCAGGTGTTGTCTTTCACGCTCTAGATCCTCTCTTTCACTCTTCAGGTGTTGTCTTTCACTCTCAAGATTCTCTCTTTCACCCTTCAGGTGTTGTCTTTCTCTCTCTAGAGCCTCTCTTTCACTCTTCAGGTGTTGTCTTTCACGCTCTAGATCCTCTCTTTCACTCTTCAGGTGTTGTCTTTCACTCTCAAGATTCTCTCTTTCACCCTTCAGGTGTTGTCTTTCACTCTCTAGATCCTCTCTTTCACTCTTCAGGTGCCATCTTTCACTCTGTTCATTTTTTGTCTCCTTCTGCTTCTCCTCCAACTCCTTCCCACTACATTCCTCCTCAAATTTTCCAATTTTAACACAGTGTCGTTTTCTAATTTCCTTCGTATCTACTCTGTCAGGTAGTTCTTGTTGCAATCTACTCATTGCTTTTTGTGTGTTCCTGTCCAACAAAATCTTCGTTTTCTTCTTCTTCGAAGATCTTCTGTGAGAGCAGCAGAACTGCATTTTGCTGCTGCAACCTCCCATTTCTGTCAACAGACTGACCAATTTTACCTTTGTCAAGCAGATTATAAGAATAGCTATTATGACAATGGTCAGTGATATTATGACATCACAGTTTTGGTTTTGTTGACAATTCCATTGTCATCACACAGAATAGAATAAACTATTGTGGGCTTGCTTTCTTTTCACTTTAGCCTTAATTAGATTAATTAGATTCATATGTTTGCTTTAGATTTGCCTTTTTACATTTTATTTATACCATGAAAAACAATACAGAAATAATTAAAGAAGTCAAAGCCTTTGTCACAGTCTCTCCAGACATGCCTTTCTCTGGTTGTCAAAAAGACAAAAGAGATGACTGTGGACTACAGAAGGATGCAAATGCCTCACACCCTAATACATACAGTGAAGAGTGAGAACATACACTCTCTTAAAATCACAATCAATCTCTCATGGTCCCTGAGCACTTTTTCCTTAGTGAAGAAAGCTCTGCTTCCTGAGGAGACTGAAGAAGGACAGCATGTCCGTCATCCTGATCTGGTCTGCAACAGCATCATAGAGAGTGTCCCGACCTGCGCCATCGCTGTCTGGTACTGGCACTGCTCCCCCTGCTCTTTTGGATTGTTTAGTTGAATTTAGCAGTCTGCTCTCAAATTTTCTGTGCCTGTTTTCTGGGATTCTGAAATTCAGGCAATGTTTTTGTTGTTCTTCTGCAACACTATTAAAACTCTGAACTCCTCAAACTATTTTACTTCTCTAAGTAAATCTGTCACATTTGTCTAGTACAGAATTATTAGATTTCTTTCTTTGACCATAAGCAAGATACACACATTTACTTTGCACATTTACATATTTCTTTGTCTGTTTCTCTCTATCGCTCTCCTTTTCTCAGAGAGTTGGATAAGAGATTAAGGACACTTCCTGAGGCAGAGAATGATTGGTCAGTAGTACATTAGAATGGCCATACATACATTTCATCATTCCATATCTTTTCAGTGGTTATCAAAACCATTTATACACTTTTGCAGTTAAACAATGTTAAGATATTGATTAGTGTTTCAGTCAAATCAGTCTAACTCTGAAAGTATGTGTTTACCGTCCATATGAGACGCTATTTAAGACTACACACACATCAGATTTTGCAATGAAAATAAAAATGATAAAACAAACAAAGGGAAATAGTCAGTGTACACACACACACACACACACACAGTCTGCATAATAAAACAAACTTTATTTAATAGTCCACAATTTGGTAAGGTGACCTGCAATTTTAAAATCCACATTCCACAGTCTGCATTTCTCAAGCATTGCAGATTATTATTATAATGTTAAGTATAGAGACGATCTCTATGCTGCATTAGTTCTGCTGTCCTACTGCAGAGGTACACGTGGTCAAAGTGCTGTGTGTAGGGGTAGAGAGAGAGAGAGTGAGGGAGAGTGTAGAGAGGGAGGGTGGGAGTGTTAGAGAACAATAATCAAATACATTAGAGCAATCTAGCCAGAGAGACCAATGAAGACTTTGTCCCTAGGGTGTGGCAGTCACTGCTATAGGTGTGTGTGTGTGTGTGTGTGTGTGTGTGTGTGTGTGTGTTCCTGTCTTGGAGGGGATCGAACACTTCACTTACCATAAGGAGGCAGATGGCGGATTCAGGCATCAGCTGTACAGCCATGTTCCCCTGCTGCTCCCTCCCTCACCCAAACCTTAGACGCACTGCACAGGTAACACCCAGCACCTCCAGCACACTGGCAATGCCCACGAGACCCCCAGCACAGTGGCTCTCTGCCGTAACGTTCAGAAAACGCAAAGTCAAGACTCAGGCAACACCAGCTTCTGGGCTCCAGGCAGAGAGTTGTAGTGCAGCCTGCTCCTATTGTCCAATGCCTTGCAAGCGCTGGCTGAAAGGTCCACGTGCCAGCCCCTTGTCTTGTCGTTCCGCACAGTCTTTCCCTCTTCCGTCAGGACCCCCGGCTGTTCTGTCTGCGCTCTCTCACACACTCCTGCTTCTGTGACATCCAACGGCCAGTTAAAGCTCCCTCCTCCCCTCAGAATGGGTGCTGGGACATGCACACATTCGCGTATGCACACAAACACACACACACACACACAAGCACTGGCTCCCTTCCTTCTCTCTCCCCTTCATGCACACTCTCACAGGAATGGTGATAGGACATGGATCGGCTTCTCGGGTGGAGAGGAGGGGCAGCAGAAGCCCATACATCCGCTTGTGTACTTTTCCGCTCCCAAATCCATCGCATCACACTCCTAAAACCAAGGCAATGAACAAGAGAGAAAGAGGGAGAAGGAGGGAGGAAGAAAGAAGGAAGGAAGAGATCAGTCTCACCTCCAGACTGCCTCTGAACTCATTTCAAGCTCTGCAAGGCAGAGGCACTGGCAAATACAGACACGAGTGCATACACACTCACACCTCAACCCCCCCCCTCCACTGTCTGTACATGAGATGGTTCTTATAGTCTTTTTAACCTCTTGTTTGCTAGCAGAAAGCAAATAGAGCCTATAGGGATAAGAGAGAAAGAGAAAGAATGACATAAAAAATAAGAATGAGATAAAAAGAGATCCAGATACATGAAGCACATGTTGATGAGGGTTGGACTTGCAGAGGCCACATGGCAGTCACGTTAGAAGTGTTGATGCAGTAACTGCATCTGCAGCTAAACTAATGCTGCGTGCGTGTGTGTGTGTGCATGCGTGCGCGGGTCTGTGTATATGTGTATCTTTTTCCATTCTCCACCAAAAAGAGGCCAGGAGGCAATTGTCTCTCTAGAGATGTAACACACTTTCTGCAAACATATCATCAGATAATGGCAGAACACCTTACAACACACCAATGCATATCTGTTTACATATACAGTTGAATCATGAGAGATTATGCAAGGTGAGAATTATGATTTTAATGTCCTCTGGTTCTATGGCTTTTGATACAGCCTGTGCTAACTGAACATGGTTTTTCTTTTCTCCAAGACAATTGTGTCTCAGTTTTATTGCAGCTTAATGGTTTAATGCTTGGTTCCTAATATACATATACATATACATGCATGCACCCATACACACGTTTTTTCCTTGACAAGCTCTTATAGGCCTCTGGACTAATTAATCCCCAATAAAAGTGAAATGACATATATTTATATATATACACACACACACAGCGCTTCACTTTTTCCACATTTTATGTTATGTTACAGCCTTATTCCAAATTGGATTAAAAAAAAAAAAATTCCCCTCAAACTCCTACACACAATACCCCATTATGACAAAGTGAAAAAATCTTTGTTTGGAGTTTTTGCAACTTTATTAAAAATAAAAAAAACAAAAATCACATGTACATAAGTATTCATAGCCTTTGCTCAATACTTGGTTGAAGCACCTTGGGCAGCAATTACAGCCTCAAATCTTTTTGAGTATGATGCTACAAGCTTGGCACACATATTTTTGGGCAGTTTCTCCCATTCTTCTTTGTAGAACCTCTCAAGCTCCATCAGGTTGGATGGGGCGCGCCGGGGTACAGCCATTTTCAGATCTCTCCAGAGATGTTCAGTTGGGTTCAAGTCTGGGCTCTGGCTAGGCCACTCAAGAACATTCACAGAGTTGTCCTGAAGCCAGTCCTTTATTATCTTAGTTGTGTGGTTAGGGCCATTGTACTGTTGGGTGAACCTTCACCCTGGTCCAGAGCACTCTGGAGCAGGTTTTCTTCAAGGATGTCTCTGTATGTTGCTGCATTCATCTTTCCCTGACTAGTCTCCCAGTTCCTGCTGCCAAAAAACAACCCCACAGCATGATGCTGCCACCAGCATGCTTCACTGTAGGGATGGTATTGGCCAGGTGCTGAGCGGTGCCTGGTTTCCTCCAGACATGACGCTTGGCATTCAGGCCAAAGAGTTGAATCTTTGTTTCATCAGACCAGAGAATTTTGTTTCTCATGGTCTGAGAGTCCTTCAGGTGCCTTTTGGCAAACTCCAAGCAGGCTGTCTTATGCCTTTTACTGAGGAGTGGCTTCCGTCTGGCCACTCTACCATACAGGCCTGATTGGTGGAGTGCTGCAGGAATGGTTGTCCTTCTGGAAGGTTCTCCTCTCTCCACAGAGCAATGCTAAAGCTCTGTCAGAGTGACCCTTGGGTTCTTGGTCACCTCCCTGACTAAGGCCCTTCTACCCCGATCACTCAGAGTCCTGGTGGTTCCAAACTTCTTCCATTTACGGATGATGGAAGCCACTGTGCTCATTGGGACCTTCAATGCTGCAGAAATTTTTCTGTACCCTTCCCTCGATCTGTGCCTCGATACAATCCTGTCTCAGTAGTCTACAAAGAATTCCTTGGACTTCATGGCTTGGTTTGTGCTCTGACATGTACTGTCAACTATGGGACCTTATATAGACAGGTGTGTGCCTTTACAAAGCATGTCCAATCAACTGGATTTACCACAGGTGGACTCCAATCAAGTTGTTGAAACAACTGAAGGATGATCAGTGGAAACAAGATGCACATGAGCTCAATTTTGAGTGTCATGGTAAAGGCTGTGAATACTTATGTGCATGTGATTTTTTTGTTTTTTTTATTTTTAATAAATTTGTTACAATTCCAAACAAACTTTTTTTACTTTGTCATTATGGGGTATTGTGTGTAGAATTTTGAGGGGAAAAAAATAATTTAATCCAATTTGGAATAAGGCTGAAACATAACAAAATGTGGAAAAAGTGAAGCACTGTGAATACTTTCTGGATGCACTGTATATATATATATATATATATATATATATATATATAGAGAGAGAGAGAGAGAGAGAGAGAGAGAGTGTTTATTATAATGGCTTTGTTTGCATACATGGATGTCCTTACTTGAGCAGTCATAATTCATAATCATAATAATTCACTAAAATGATTCATTATAGCTAATGTTTTGAAATAATGAAATCATAGTGTCTGTGATTTCTTTTTTGTGTAAAGTGTCAGACTTTGTTTTTACTAAGATGTTGGGCCCATCAGTACCACCCTAGCTGCTAAGAACTGCTACTTCCTTTACTGAGCCTGTATTCCTCTGTTCACCACACTGCACTCACACTCAATGTGCAACACAATTAATGTGTGAAGAATTGTGAGTTTACTAAAATCTAATGGCTTTAGTTCACTCATTGCACTTTAGTAAATCTAAACTCCAATTTATTTTTTCTACTGAAAAAGAGATGAGCAATAGCTAATAATTAGTAATAGCTACTCTGCAATCTGAAATGTTTTTTTGTTTGTTTGTTTGGCATACATATTACCTCTTGGATTTTAAAGTTCTTTGAATCACAAAGAAAAACAACACGAGACAGTATGATGCTGCAGTAATTTAATCAAAAGAACAAAATTGATTATTCAGAATAAATTAACAGACAGGAATTAGGTCAAACCTTCTAATCATGTTTTTGTCAAATGTAATACTGTATACATACTACATTAAAATGACAGAAAAAAGAAAAGAAAAGTATAGGAAAATGCACTATTAAATGCACTATTATGAAGTTATGCATATTGGTCAGCATCATCCTCAGTTATAGCCTTCATCTCAGTTGCTGGTTTGTCTTCCTCCACCTTCTGAATTGGTTCCTTCATTGCATCTATTGCCTTCTTCAGATTGAGATTGTCCTTTTCACTCAGTGGGGCCAGTGCTGCGGTAAGGATTGTCTTGATTTGAGTTATTCTTTCCTCGCATCTGTTGTAAAACTCCTTCCTGTTTCTTGCTGCAAGGCTGTTGATACCATTTTGGGCAGATTCGCATTCCTTCCCTAACTTGTCAATCTCTGCAAGGAACTGAGGTGAGTTTGGATCCATGGTCATCAGTCTTCCCAGAGTACTGACATTGTTCATCAGGTACTGGACAGACACCTCAGTGTAAGTGGTAGACATCATGTTAACCAAATAGGCGTAGGCAGAAGCATTCAGAGCATTAGTGTAGATTTTGTCTTTGACAAACATGCTGTAGGTGTAGTTGTTCTCTACAGCTATTTCAACAGTCTGTTTAAAATGTTTAAGATTTTCACAAAGAGTGGTCTTAACAATGTTTGAAATGATCTGAAAGAAGTGCACCAGTCTCTCCCACTGTTCTTTCACCTGCCCCATGATTTCCAGGCCTTTCGCTAGCACCACAATTCTCTTGTTGAAGTCGATCTCCTTGAGATTATAATGTTTCAGCTCACTCACAATTTCAGCAAGAGCTTTTTTCTTCTGATCCAAGTTGTCCATAGTCTTCTCGTTCCGTTCATTTGCAATTTTTAGCTGGGTTTCAGCCATTTGTAGACGTAGATGAGATTGTCTTAAGTGCATCTGGACCACATCTGTATTTGCTGAGTCATAGATTTGCTGTTGACTTGACTTGGGGGGTGCTGTCAAGAAAGATGGCTGATTTGTAAAAGACTTGCTTTTGGAATAAAAGGCCATGGCCCTTACATTCAGTTCGTCAATGGCTTTAATAAGCTCCTCTGTTTTGGCATCATCACATTTCCCCTCTGGAGCATATTTACCTAGCTCTGTTAAAGTGGAGATACCCTTGTCACAGATGCCTAGTGCCTCGGATTTAATCGGGCATTCAGCTTCTTGCTGTATATCTCTGCTGACTTGCTGAAATAGTCCCACCAAGTAATCAGACTTTACCGTTTGCTTCTCCTGATCATACACCTCAGGCCAATTTATTTCCTTACCTTTGCAAAGTTCTTCCATTTTCTCAACCACTAGTAGAAATGTTATAGATTTAGAAAATATGTTACTTGTTGCCAACATTTCATCCACGTTACTCTTCATTCCAGTGGCCATGTTTCTGTGGCTTTCAGGAGTGCCTTTTCAGTTTTTGATCACATGTGTTATGGCTTTTGGTGTAATAGTGTCCGCTTGGAGATAGGTTTGGATAATTTGTCCTGGAAGAAATTCTGTTGCAAACGCACAGGCTATTGATATTGCTTGCTCTGACATACTTGATATTAGCTTCAGGCCAAAAAGGCCCCATCCACTTGGCAAATCTTTCATTGCTTGCTGGTAGGCCCTTCTGTCCTCAGCTAATCTTTCATTAGCCAGATTGAAAGCAGCCTCGGCCCTGTCGCTTGCCTCCTTAGCTTCAGCCCGTTTAATCTTTGCTATCTCAATGTTTTTCTTGATTTCTTCCATCTCCTCATCATGACTCTGTCTTGCATTCACCAAAGCCTCCACCAGTTCTTGCATCAGCTTGATGATATCTGAGAATTGTTTCTCAGTCATGATGGCCAGGTTTAAGCATTCTGATGATATGTGCGCAATGTTGTGAAGCTCAGCTGGTAAGAAGGCTTGGACAAGACCATCATCCTCCTGTATTATGAGCCCAACTGAGTTTTTGATGTACTCTGGAACCTGTCCGGTGTACATACGAATTTGGTCCATGTTCTTGTGAGCAACATTAAAGGCTTGCCAGCAACCATTACATACTTGAAAGAGGCAGGCCCTAAAAGAATTGGGGTATCTGATGAATTTGAACTCGTCTTTTGGTGGATTTTTATTGATGGAGAAGTCATCTGCAGCAGAAATGCGTACCAGCTGAGCCAGTAAATCGATGGAGACGGGTGCCGGCAATAGATACTGCTCCCACTTAGCATAGGGCTGCATCAGCAGCATGATGTCATTTCTGTAATCCTGTGCTTTGGTGAAACTCTTAGTAGCTTGGTTGAGCTTTGACAGCGCCATTGTTTTCCCTAAAATAGAGGAAGGCAGAAAATTTGTATAACATAAAGCCATAATAAGACAATCAGGAGATTCAGCATTTATTATTTCTGTACTATAAAGCAGTTAGCACTAACAACAACAGCACCTGCAGTGTTTCATCCACTAAACAATTTCAGATTAGAACACATCATAAGTTACATGTGGTTGCTTAGTAGTTTTTTTTTCCTTCACAACAAGTGAAGTAAAATTAGTAGAAAGCAGAAAATAATACTATTTTAACTACCCACCATTTTACAAAATTAATACTCTTTCATTGAGAAGCATTTAAATGCTTTTTTTCATAAACATTGTTTTTTCATAAACTTCATTATGGTGTAGACTTCAAGAAATTCACTATACAGTATATTTCATAAAAAAGTTGATGAATGTAAACAGAAATTCATATTATGCAAACATAAACTCACAGAAATCTGTAGAGGATAGAATAGAACGGTTTGTACCTGAAGTACTGTGGATACCTCTTGAAGAAGTGAGTAGTTGAAGTAGTAGCCTACCAGACTAGATGCTGTTCTGCTCCAAAACAACAACTTTTATATCATCCTTTCATATTTGTCAGCAAAGCAATATAACTGTGTCCTGCAAAAATATGCAGTCTGAGTTGTAATTCTGAATTCTACAGAACAGCTTTACTTCCTATAACTACTGAAATTTCTTTGTTTTTCGTGTCTTTATTTGGATCCCCATTAGCTGAGGTAGCAGCTGCTCTTCCTGGGCTCCACCAACAAAACTGTGTACTCCCATGATCATAGTTGGTAACTTGTTCCATACTGTGGTGACCAAGACAATACAGATCTGCACGCTGCATCTGTTTTGGGTTTTGGTTTAACTAACCTGCCTGGCAGTGTGACTATGTTGAGCTCTCGCATAATTTATATTGTGTTTACTATCACAGATATTCCTAAAGACGCCCATTAGACCGCAGGGCAGCCTCTCCTGAGCTCTGAGCCATGAGAGAGGCATGCTCGCTCTCCTTACTGACAGGGCAGTGTGAGGCTTGCAGATTCATTCTCAGCTAACCAGAGCTTAGACAGCTCTTTCCTGACAGCTCCCCTGGGAAACACCACAATGAAAGCATCTAGGGGAGGAGAAACTGCTGTTTTACCATAGACTAAACCCATATATACTTTGTTTTGTTAATAACAAATGCCACAGTAAAGTCAAATAATACGATTCCGACCATTATTTTCTTGTAAAAATATCTTGTCGATCATTTTTGTCAGTGCTGTGCACGTAGAATGATCTGCTTTATAGGCATGCTTGAAATCAATGATTCATTAAGTGAAAAATAGTAGATTATCTGCTCAAGAATAACTTTTTCCATTAGGTTGCTCAATACAAAAGAAACTAATTCCAGGCAAAACACACCATTCTAAATTTGATAATAATAGCCCAAAAGTAACACCAGCAACCTTTGAAAGGATGATCAATACAATGTTTGATAATAATAATAATAACAATAATAATAATAATAATAATAATAATAATAAGAAGAAGAAGAAGAAGAAGAAGAAGAAGAAGAAGAAGAAGAAGAAGAAGAAGAAGAAGAAGAAGAAGAAGAATTTTATTCTAATTAAGAAATTACGGGCATTTCTTGTTACCCAATGGCACTTTACAAGTTCATACAATATAAAAAAGGTCAAATAAAATATAAAGAAGATTCAAATATATAAATAAGATAACAGGAGGGAGTAAAATTGGTTAAAAAAAATAGACATAATATTGATGCAAGTGCATACTATAGTAACCAATTAAAGGGCAGATGAGTGTCAGAGGGATGGAGACAGAGTGAAGGAAAAGACATATGAGGAACACCAGAAAGGGATGGACAGGTCAGACCATGAGGGCAAAAACCAAGAGAAGGATTTTGTACTGCACACAGCCACGAACAGGAACCCAGTGTAAATGTTTGAGTGTAGTAGTTATATGTTCCCTTAAGCTGGTGTGTGTAAGAACTCCAGCAGCCATTTTCTGAATGTTCTGCAGCTTCTTTAACCTACAGACAGGAAGCCCATAAAGAACAACACTGCAGCAGTCTAATCAACATCGCACAGCACTGTATTAGCCTAATCAGCATCACACAGTGCTGCAGTAGTCTAACTGGTATCATAAAGTACTGCAGTAGTCTAGCTGGCATCACACAGCACTTCAGTAGTCTAATTAGCATCACAGAGCACTTCAGTAGTCTAATTAGCATCACACAGTGCTGCAGTAGTATAATCATCATCAAAAATGCATAAATAAGAAACCTTGTATCAAAATTTGCATGCCTATATCCTTACACATAAATATATTTGCTGACTATTACGCCATTGTAACATTTTTTAAACAAATTAATTGCAATAACTAAACAATTGAATAATTTAAATTTAATGTCTCTTATACAATCATAAAGCTGACTAAGGCTGACAACCAATCAATAGGAGAACTTCTACCTTAAAGGATTAGTGTGACGGTTGAGTCTAAGGCATTGTGGGAATTGGAGAAATAATTGAATCATGTAGGTGTAACATAATGAAGAGAGGATAATTTAATAAAACATAGAAGGCTAAGGTTAGTCTAATTTTAATTGGCCCAGGCCATTCACTACCACTAAATGACTAAATAGGGATGTTGTGCCCTCTAGTGGGTGAGTCAGAGATAATTATGCAACAAAAATACTTGTGAAGTCTGGTATGCTTTATCATTAAAGTTGCTATAAGATCTTTTTTGGAAACACTTTGACTAAACTGTTTTATGTATTTGTAGCTACCAATAAACCTCTCTTGTAGGAGGATATATTCTGTATCTGTTAATTCTATGTGTACATTCAGCACATGGAATCTGCCAACATCCATTCCTGCATGTTCTTTCAGGATCAAGGCCTCTGGAATGGTGACTGATGTAGCAGAGCACCTAGGCAACTTTCAGTATGTGATAAAAATGAAAAATAATATTGAACAAGCTGGTATGCATGCACACATGTGCACACACAAGCAGACCTTTCTTAACCTCTACTCTTGCCAAGCCCAGTTCACCTGTTTCTTACAGTTTATGGAAGTTACTGTTTCTCCTTTCAATGTTCCTGTTATTAAAGACACATTTGTTACATATGTTTAATGTTCATAGGAATCATTATTTGTGACTTAATATTTTAATTTCAAAGAGCTGGACAAAGACTTTGAATTCCTCTGAACAGTACATGGAGATCAGATTACATCTCAGTAAGATGCATGATGAGATCTTGTACTGCAGCTTGTGTTCATTGTAGTTTTCCATGGAATGACCATGAGATTTGCACTAAATAGATGCCAGTCAGTTCAGTCAGCAATATATATTGCTAAAAAGATTCCCCTATGTTCTAACAGGCAAAACCTGTATGTCTAGGTTGGATGTAATCATTGAATTAGAACTGAAATTTAATTAATTAGTAAGATGCACAAAATATGGTTGTTTTTGATTGTGTAATGTTTTCCTTTTCCACATATGCCTTTCAGCACTTTAGTTCTGTTTAGTGATTTATATTTCAGTGGAAACAGGTCCTTACATATTCCGCAGAAAGCAAAAAATAAAAACAACTAAACAACTACCAACTAATAAAGATGTCAAGTTGAACATGGAAAGTCTTGTTTTGTTTATTCATCTGTTGTTGTGGTTTCTCTTTATGCCGTTCTGTTGATTTGTATCCACTTCATGGCAGGTTGAAAATTATTTGATTCTGTGAGACATTTGGAGGAAGTGTGAGTACAGAAAAAAGCATGTAACTGAAGCATGACATTCTTTAATAGGCTGTATCACTTTTTCTTCTGTGAGTCTGTGAGGACCTCATAAAGCATGGCTTGTGGCAAGTGGGTTAGTACAAGGGTAAATATGGGATAGGAGTGTCAGACGAGAGGCTGATGCCTCTTGCCATGAAGCAGACCCTCCAGCAGATCAGAGTGCTCCTGGACTGGGACAGTGGTCTGATCTCCTTCTTTGATCCTCTCAACAACAGATATGTGCACACCTTCAGACAAACATTCACCAAGCAAGCCTATCCATACTTCTATAATGTTTGTCCTGCTATGAGGGTGTTACCAGAATAGGCTGCAACCACTAAGGACATTATGCTAGTGTAATGGAAAAAAGGAACCTAGTCTATTGAAAATGAACACATTTCTACTTGATCATCATTTCAACAAGGGTGCACCGTGAGATAACATTTATTATGGTAATTATGGATGGCCTTTTCACACTTGGCCAAAGTTATTGCTTTGGGCTCAGTTTTCCATTGCTCTGAGGTTGTCTGCTTAAAGGATTCAAACCTAGTTTAAAGGCAATCAGACTTTCTTTTGTTTCCTGTGATCATATACCTTAAATCATTTAATGTGATAATGTTATTTCTATTTAGGAGTTGTTTTCCTTGTGCACGCAGATGCATGCAATTGAGAAACCATTGTTTAGTGAAAAGAATCAAATTTGTTTGCAACTTCCTGGATTTTCATTTATTTGCAATTTTCCTCAAAACTGTTGTGAGAATACACACTCCCTGATAAACAAATATAAAAGGTTTATTGTAGATATTTCCTGTCCACTAGACACCTCCAATGTTTGCTGTCTAGCAAATGTCAGCTGGGTTTACTAGTTTCTGGGAAAACCCATATTATGTGTATCACCTTCAAGGTAACCTTTATAATCTCTGGACCTTTAGCTTTGCTGTTGATTTTCTCAAATACCCCAATATGGTCTTATGTAGCATTAATGCATGCTTTAAAATCTTCTAAGCCAAGTGAAAAGCACTCAGGTATTTACTCTTAAGTGCTGGTCATACTGCTGTTTTACTGTGATGTTTTCAGTGTTGTGTAATTACTGAATAGGGCTTAAATAAAACCATTGTCATTGTAAGAAGGCTCAGCAGCAGTACTCATCTACTGAAAAAACAAGATGTGGGTTCAGATGAATCTACTTCCCTTTTCATGTACAATGAAAAACATCAGTTTTTCAAATGCTAGGATATATTTTGTCTACAAACACATTTCTATTTATGGTCTTTCTTATCTTTTATAGCATCAAGGGTTCTTTGGAAGGTCAGCAGAAAATGGAAGAGAGGAAGGTGTGTGTGAGTGAATGCTTGTGTGTAATGCCGTTTTCTATGTTGAGTGTAGCTCTATGATCTACTCTGGACAGCTGAAGTTTGAGAAGAGGACCATGTCTGCTCAGGTGGAGGGGGGTGTTCATGGCCTGCACTCGTAAGTCTTCGTCCTCTCTGCTCACTAAACTCCTACTACCGAATCCATCATGCTCAGTGGCTCTTTTAGGGAACACTCCATCAACTGTCAAGCAGTGCCACAAAAGCATTCAGGGACTGGAAAATAACCTGTGTGTGTCTGTTCTCACAGTTTGCAGGCACAGTGTTATGAATAATAATACACAGTAATAGACCCCTGCTGATCTCCACTGAAATCTGAATGGACATGAAGCTGACAATTTATTTATGAATAATTAATTCAGATAAATTGTGGGTTTCTAATAGATAACAGGGTCATGACATAATGAGTAATGCCTCTATAGATTTCTATTCATGTCTTCAAGTAATCAAGTAAGAGACTGTTTTTGTTCGTTTTGTGGATCATGGATCACAATGACTTAAATAGCCTAAAGAAGCAGTATTTGCAAACTGTCCATATTACATATTACACCTGCACTGTACATTCTGTAGATTGTGTACATATATACCCAACCATATACATTGTACATTGTGTATATAATCATAATATACATATATTGTACATACATTGTTAATATATTTTGTACATACATAGAGTATATATATTTATCTTGCATATATATATTTTTCTCTATGCACCCCTGTTTCCTTTCCTCAGTTTGGACACAGCACTCTCCACCATTTCACTGCGAGTTATACTGTGTATGACTATGTATGTGAGGAATAAACCGAACTTGAACTTGAACTTGAACAATGACAAAGAGGGAAGATTTAGTGGTTGCACCAGCAGGTGTTACACTCAAAGAGGCCAATGACATCCTGCAGTGCAGCAAAAAAAGGTCTGATTCTTCATCTTTTCAGCTTGAGAAGTGAAACTGCTTCTAAAGGACTTTGAAAGGTTATTTTCACTTCTCCACTTCTTCTCTGAGTAACGGGTCGGTCGTGGGGACGTTTGTTGATTGCAGGTAAACTGCCCATTGTGAACGACAGTGATGAGCTGGTGGCTATAATTGCTCGCACTGATCTGAAGAAGAACAGAGACTACCCTCTGGCCTCTAAAGACTCCCGCAAACAGCTGCTGTGTGGCGCTGCCATCGTTACCCGTGAGGATGACAAGTACCGGCTGGACCTGCTCGTGCAGGCAGGAGTGGACGTGGTGGTGCTGGTAGGTCTTAAGGTCCTAAAGGGAGTGGGATTAGGCTCCATCCTGAGTATGGTGCCTGAATCAAATGACAAACTATTTTTGCTATGAGGCTGTGTAACACAGGACTGTGATTGGACATAGTGAATTTGGTCTGAAGGCTGTGTCTATTGTTTTAGGACTCATCTGAGGGAAACTCAGTGTTTCAGATCAGCATGATTAACTACATTAAACAGAAGTATCCTGAGCTCCAGGTGGTGGGGGGGAATGGTGAGTCACAGTTCTCACATTTGCTTGTTCTGTAAACTGAGAGGGTTGAGGTAGGTAAGAATTGATGGTGTTTGGTTCTTTTCATTTGTTGCTCTGTTCACTTTCATCCTTCTTCTCTCTCGCTCTGTCTCTGTGTATGTCTGTGTAGTAGTGACAGCTGCTCAGACGAAGAATTTGATTGGTGATGGTGTGGATGCTCTTAGAGTGGGGATGGGTTATACTTGATAAGACATCGTATACCACAAAATTGTTTAAAAGATGGTAATAGCTAAACCACCAGACATAATAGTGATGGATAAACAGCAGAAAAGAGTCATAGTGACGGATGTAGCAATCGCAAGAGATAGCAACATCAGCAACAAGGAACATGAGACGCTAAAAGAAGAGGAAACACTGGCTCTGGTAGCAATCAGAGCACCAGGGGTTTAGGGACGATGACCATCAAACTGGGAGAGTGGCTCCAGCAGATCCCAGGAACAACATCCGAGATCCTCATCCAGAAGAGTGCAGTCGATGGAACACTTGGGATACTATGCAGGCAAATGTATATATTGTAAATTCCTGTTCTTTTTTATCAACATTCTTAGAACATAATTACTGTTCTAAGTTTACAACATCTGGGCGAGGTTTTCGTTTATTCAAGATGCATCCTGTAGTGCCTTTTCACATTTTTGCACTATTTCTTTATTTTGAGTCAAATGTTTCAAATAAAATAATACAATCCACAAGGAAATGAAAACGAGAATTAAATCAAACTTATTGTTTCAGAAAGATTACTACTCATTCACACACCAGGACGCTACATCTTCTGGAGTATTATGCTCACGTTTCTAAACTTTTAAACATTATAATGTATTTCAGTTATGGAAATCAGTTAAACACTATAGGAAGGCCTACAACAGGAATGTACTACAAATACCTTCCTACTCCAGCACCCCTAATCGTCCACTCCCAATGGTGGGATATCGCTGAATAACAGTTGAATGCTATCGTTGCCTATATTTGCCTCTGTCTGTCTTTCAGGAGACTACAATATGAGAGTTACACACTAACATAAAAGAACGAATAATGAATTAAGTAAATGCTGCACTGGCTAACATCTACTTTCTTCCCTGTTTTATTACCTGTATTATTATTTATATTATTTGTGAGCTGAAAACATGATATCCACCAAAAACATGATTCACTGACTCATGAACAATGTCAACAAATCTACACGCACACACACAAACACACACACACACACACAGCAGGTGGGTTTTCTGTAGTGGCAGATGGGTCCAAGTGGGCTCATACTGGCCCTGCCCACATGTCGCCTCCTGCAGGTGTCAACCGTAGCCACTGTGCTCCATGTGCCCTTTCTCCTCTGCCACTGCTGGGAGAGGGCTCTGCCCACCCTCCTGACATGCTCCGCTACGCCTCCGGCATACGCCCATTGTGCTTCAGATAGAGGCCAAAACCACTGGCTTTGCTGGTTCCAGGAACAGCCTGAGGTTGTCCAGGAGAGTGAAAGAATGGTATACCTTGCAAGGTATGATGGTCTTCATTGAAATGGGGGTTAAAAACATTTCAAGTCAGTGTTTTGTGCACTGACATCCCTCCTGCTACCGAAGACCACCCGAGTGTTTCTTGTGTTTGTAAGTGTGAGGCAAAGGCGTGTGAAAGTGTTTGGATCAAGATGTAAATGCATGAAATGAAACGTACTGAGGCTATGTTTATTGTCACATATTTTATATCTAGAATGTTGGCCTACCTCCAAGTGAATTTGCACAAAGATCAAACATTTGTGTGGGGTGTTTGTTTGTGCATGTGAATATAGATGTGTGTAGTTCAATGGTGTATACATGTGTACATGTGAGTATGGATGTGTAAGTGTGAAAGATGTGTGTGTGTGTGTGTGTGTGTGTGAATTATATATTTGTTGGGGGCACATTCATATACTGCCACACTGCTATTCTCTCTGCTACTTTCTGTTTTTCAATTGGCGGAGTGGATTAGGGCCTGTCAGAGAGACTCTGAGAGATCTGGTGAGCCCTGATTGTGATTATTTTTGTTTCTCTCTCTCTCTCTCTCTCTCTCTCTCTCTCTCTGTGTATGTGTGTGTTTGTGTGTGTGTCTCTTGTCAACACAGTGTGAATAATTTTGATTTTAATTGGTTCGTTGTCATGACATTATCTCTCAACTCTCTCAACCGTCTAAATCACACGCGCACACACACAAACAGTTGACACCCCCCATCCTATAGTCCACATTCATTCATGAGAAACAGAAAATTTGAATTTGAAATTTATTGGATTGAATAACAAAGATCCTTTTCTTTAGAACCATGCACAGCATGGACATGACAATGTTGTGCTAAATGGTGTGATCAAACCCTATCATCATCCTTCCCAGCAAAGCCCTGATCTACTCCTTCTGTAGTGAGCTAAACGCTATTAATAAACTCCCAAACTCCTCCAGTGCTCTCTCACCATTCTGAGCAGAGCCTGTGCCAGGCCTGCAATTTTATCAACTACATCACAGCTGTTTTCTCTCTTCCAAATGTGTAGAGAAAACACACACACACACACACGCGCGCGCGCGCTCTGTATTCTGACAGTCCCTGCAATGCTCCACTGTAATCCTCTTAGCCTGTAAGCGCTGGGCTCTCCCTGCAAACACACCCTAAACCCAGCACAGCATGGGACTATGTGGAAGACCACTTGCACAAACATCGACCGCACAGCTCCTTTTGCCTTTGCTTGCTATAGTTTCAACTGCTCGATGCACTGAAATGCCAAATACAGAGGCTAAAGCTCGAACACATGCGCCATGAACCAGCTGCACCCATTCCGAGGTAAATCAAATACACAGTTGCCAATGTTTAAAAAAGCTTTTTGAGCTTTTTACATTTTATTGATTTATTTTTTTTAAAGAACATGAGGACTTTTTCATTTTTATTTTTTCAGAATGTTAAATAGTAGTAGTCCCAGTAATTTTGTAGTTCCAGTAGTATCGTCATTCAGGTCTCCTTTATCAGGTTTTGGATGGATTGGTAGAAGTTCATATTGACTGGTTATAAACATAGTTCTGATGTAGTCAAGCACAGCGTCTGTCTCTTTGGCCAGTTGGTAATCATAGCCTGTTTATGTGCTCGGGAAACCTTTCTGCATACTACCGATTTCTTTAGCTGGTCCTCCTTGGGAAGTGTGTGGTCCCTTTGAGCAGTACAAAGCTTCCAAAGCCATGGCTCTCCCCATGCGCTGCTGCTTAGTTTTCTTCCCCACTACTTTGTCCCATAACGTCTTCAGGTTCTTTCTTTCACACTTTGGGTTTTGGTTTTCACTCTCTAGAGCCTCTCTTTCACTCTTCAGGTGTTGTCTTTCACTCTCAAGATTCTCTCTTTCACCCTTCAGGTGTTGTCTTTCTCTCTCCAGAGCCTCTCTTTCACTCTTCAGGTGTTGTCTTTCACGCTCTAGATCCTCTCTTTCACTCTTCAGGTGTTGTCTTTCACTCTCAAGATTCTCTCTTTCACCCTTCAGGTGTTGTCTTTCTCTCTCTAGAGCCTCTCTTTCACTCTTCAGGTGTTGTCTTTCACGCTCTAGATCCTCTCTTTCACTCTTCAGGTGTTGTCTTTCACTCTCAAGATTCTCTCTTTCACCCTTCAGGTGTTGTCTTTCACTCTCTACATCCTCTCTTTCACTCTTCAGGTGCCATCTTTCACTCTGTTCATTTTTTGTCTCCTTCTGCTTCTCCTCCAACTCCTTCCCACTACATTCCTCCTCAAATTTTCCAATTTTAACACAGTGTCGTTTTCTAATTTCCTTCGTATCTACTCTGTCAGGTAGTTCTTGTTGCAATCTACTCATTGCTTTTTGTGTGTTCCTGTCCAACAAAATCTTCGAAGATCTTCTGTGAGAGCAGCAGAACTGCATTTTGCTGCTGCAACCTCCCATTTCTGTCAACAGACTGACCAATTTTACCTTTGTCAAGCAGATTATAAGAATAGCTATTATGACAATGGTTCCATGTGACATCACAGTTTTGGTTTTGTTGACAATTCCATTGTCATCACACAGAATAGAATAAACTATTGTGGGCTTGCTTTCTTTTCACTTTAGCCTTAATTAGATTAATTAGATTCATATGTTTGCTTTAGATTTGCCTTTTTACATTTTATTTATACCATGAAAAACAATACAGAAATAATTAAAGAAGTCAAAGCCTTTGTCACAGTCTCTCCAGACATGCCTTTCTCTGGTTGTCAAAAAGACAAAAGAGATGATTGTGGACTACAGAAGGATGCAAATGCCTCACACCCCAATACATACAGTGAAGAGTGAGAACATACACTCTCTTAAAATCACAAACAATCTCTCATGGTCCCTGAGCACTTTTTCCTTAGTGAAGAAAGCTCTGCTTCCTGAGGAGACTGAAGAAGGACAGCATGTCCGTCATCCTGATCTGGTCTGCAACAGCATCATAGAGAGTGTCCCGACCTGCGCCATCGCTGTCTGGTATTGGCACTGCTCCCCCTGCTCTTTTGGATTGTTTAGTTGAATTTAGCAGTCTGCTCTCAAATTTTCTGTGCCTGTTTTCTGGGATTCTGAAATTCAGGCAATGTTTTTGTTGTTCTTCTGCAACACTATTAAAACTCTGAACTCCTCAAACTATTTTACTTCTCTAAGTAAATCTGTCACACATTTGTCTAGTACAGAATTATTAGATTTCTTTCTTTGACCATAAGCAAGATACACACATTTACTTTGCACATTTACATATTTCTTTGTCTGTTTCTCTCTATCGCTCTCCTTTTCTCAGAGAGTTGGATAAGAGATTAAGGACACTTCCTGAGGCAGAGAATGATTGGTCAGTAGTACATTAGAATGGCCCTACATACATTTCATCATTCCATATCTTTTCAGTGGTTATCAAAACCATTTATACACTTTTGCAGTTAAACAATGTTAAGATATTGATTAGTGTTTCAGTCAAATCAGTCTAACTCTGAAAGTGTTTACCTTCCATATGAGACGCTATTTAAGACTACACACACATCAGATTTTGCAATGAAAATAAAAATGATAAAACAAACAAAGGGAAATAGTCTTTTTAACCTCTTGTTTGCTAGCAGAAAGCAAATAGGGCCTATAGGGATAAGAGAGAAAGAGAAAGAATGACATAAAAAATAAGAATGAGATAAAAAGAGATCCAGATACATGAAGCACATGTTAATGAGGGTTGGACTTGCAGAGGCCACATGGCAGTCACGTTAGAAGTGTTGATGCAGTAACTGCATCTGCAGCTAAACTAATGCTGCGTGCGTGTGTGTGTGTGCATGCGTGCGCGGGTCTGTGTATATGTGTATCTTTTTCCATTCTCCACCAAAAAGAGGCCAGGAGGCAATTGTCTCTCTAGAGATGTAACACACTTTCTGCAAACATATCATCAGATAATGGCAGAACACCTTACAACACACCAATGCATATCTGTTTACATATACAGTTGAATCATGAGAGATTATGCAAGGTGAGAATTATGATTTTAATGTCCTCTGGTTCTATGGCTTTTGATACAGCCTGTGCTAACTGAACATGGTTTTTCTTTTCTCCAAGACAATTGTGTCTCAGTTTTATTGCAGCTTAATGGTTTAATGCTTGGTTCCTAATATACATATACATATACATGCATGCACCCATACACACGTTTTTTCCTTGACAAGCTCTTATAGGCCTCTGGACTAATTAATCCCCAAGAAAAGTGAAATGACAAATATTTATATATATACACACACACACAGCGCTTCACTTTTTCCACATTTTATGTTATGTTACAGCCTTATTCCAAATTGGATTAAAAAAAAAATAATTCCCCTCAAACTCCTACACACAATACCCCATTATGACAAAGTGAAAAAATCTTTGTTTGGAGTTTTTGCAACTTTATTAAAAATAAAAAAACCAAAAATCACATGTACATAAGTATTCATAGCCTTTGCTCAATACTTGGTTGAAGCACCTTGGGCAGCAATTACAGCCTCAAATCTTTTTGAGTATGATGCTACAAGCTTGGCACACATATTTTTGGGCAGTTTCTCCCATTTTTCTTTGTAGAACCTCTCAAGCTCCATCAGGTTGGATGGGGCGCGCCGGGGTACGGACATTTTCAGATCTCTCCAGAGATGTTCAGTTGGGTTCAAGTCTGGGCTCTGGCTAGGCCACTCAAGAACATTCACAGAGTTGTCCTGAAGCCAGTCCTTTATTATCTTAGTTGTGTGGTTAGGGCCATTGTCCTGTTGGATGAACCTTCACCCTGGTCCAGAGCACTCTGGAGCAGGTTTTCTTCAAGGATGTCTCTGTATGTTGCTGCATTCATCTTTCCCTGACTAGTCTCCCAGTTCCTGCTGCCAAAAAACAACCCCACAGCATGATGCTGCCACCAGCATGCTTCACTGTAGGGATGGTATTGGCCAGGTGCTGAGCGGTGCCTGGTTTCCTCCAGACATGATGCTTGGCATTCAGGCCAAAGAGTTGAATCTTTGTTTCATCAGACCAGAGAATTTTGTTTCTCATGGTCTGAGAGTCCTTCAGGTGCCTTTTGGCAAACTCCAAGCAGGCTGTCTTATGCCTTTTACTGAGGAGTGGCTTCCGTCTGGCCACTCTACCATACAGGCCTGATTGGTGGAGTGCTGCAGGAATGGTTGTCCTTCTGGAAGGTTCTCCTCTCTCCACAGAGCAATGCTAAAGCTCTGTCAGAGTGACCCTTGGGTTCTTGGTCACCTCCCTGACTAAGGCCCTTCTACCCCGATCACTCAGATTGGCTGGGCGGCCAGCTCTAGGAAGAGTCCTGGTGGTTCCAAACTTCTTCCATTTACGGATGATGGAAGCCACTGTGCTCATTGGGACCTTCAATGCTGCAGAAATTTTTCTGTACCCTTCCCCCGATCTGTGCCTCGATACAATCCTGTCTCAGTAGTCTACAAAGAATTCCTTGGACTTCATGGCTTGGTTTGTGCTCTGACATGTACTGTCAACTATGGGACCTTATATAGACAGGTGTGTGCCTTTACAAAGCATGTCCAATCAACTGGATTTACCACAGGTGGACTCCAATCAAGTTGTTGAAACAACTGAAGGATGATCAGTGGAAACAAGATGCACATGAGCTCAATTTTGAGTGTCATGGTAAAGGCTGTGAATACTTATGTGCATGTGATTTTTTTGTTTTTTTTATTTTTAATAAATTTGTTACAATTCCAAACAAACTTTTTTTACTTTGTCATTATGGGGTATTGTGTGTAGAATTTTGAGGGGGAAAAAAATAATTTAATCCAATTTGGAATAAGGCTGAAACATAACAAAATGTGGAAAAAGTGAAGCACTGTGAATACTTTCTGGATGCACTGTATATATATATATATATATATATATATATATATATATATATATATATATATATATATATATATATAGAGAGAGAGAGAGAGAGAGAGAGAGAGAGAGAGAGAGAGAGTGTTTATTATAATGGCTTTGTTTGCATACATGGATGTCCTTACTTGAGCAGTCATAATTCATAATCATAATAATTCACTAAAATGATTCATTATAGCTAATGTTTTGAAATAATGAAATCATAGTGTCTGTGATTTCTTTTTTGTGTAAAGTGTCAGACTTTGTTTTTACTAAGATGTTGGGCCCATCAGTACCACCCTAGCTGCTAAGAACTGCTACTTCCTTTACTGAGCCTGTATTCCTCTGTTCACCACACTGCACTCACACTCAATGTGCAACACAATTAATGTGTGAAGAATTGTGAGTTTACTCAAATCTAATGGCTTTAGTTCACTCATTACACTTTAGTAAATCTAAACTCCAATTTATTTTTTCTACTGAAAAAGAGATGAGCAATAGCTAATAATTAGTAATAGCTACTCTGCAATCTGAAATGGTTTTTTGTTTGTTTGTTTGGCATACATATTACCTCTTGGATTTTAAAGTTCTTTGAATCACAAAGAAAAACAATACGAGACAGTATGATGCTGCAGTAATTTAATCAAAAGAACAAAATTGATTATTCAGAATAAATTAACAGACAGGAATTAGGTCAAACCTTCTAATCATGTTTTTGTCAAATGTAATACTGTATACATACTACATTAAAATGACAGAAAAAAGAAAAGAAAAGTATAGGAAAATGCACTATTAAATGCACTATTATGAAGTTATGCATATTGGTCAGCATCATCCTCAGTTATAGCCTTCATCTCAGTTGCTGGTTTGTCTTCCTCCACCTTCTGAATTGGTTCCTTCATTGCATCTATTGCCTTCTTCAGATTGAGATTGTCCTTTTCACTCAGTGGGGCCAGTGCTGGGGTAAGGATTGTCTTGATTTGAGTTATTCTTTCCTCGCATCTGTTGTAAAACTCCTTCCTGTTTCTTGCTGCAAGGCTGTTGATACCATTTTGGGCAGATTCGCATTCCTTCCCTAACTTGTCAATCTCTGCAAGGAACTGAGGTGAGTTTGGATCCATGGTCATCAGTCTTCCCAGAGTACTGACATTGTTCATCAGGTACTGGACAGACACCTCAGTGTAAGTGGTAGACATCATGTTAACCAAATAGGCGTAGGCAGAAGCATTCAGAGCATTAGTGTAGATTTTGTCTTTGACAAACATGCTGTAGGTGTAGTTGTTCTCTACAGCTATTTCAACAGTCTGCTTAAAATGTTTAAGATTTTCACTAAGAGTGGTCTTAACAATGTTTGAAATGATGAGATTGTCTTAAGTGCATCTGGACCACATCTGTATTTGCTGAGTCATAGATTTGCTGTTGACTTGACTTGGGGGGTGCTGTCAAGAAAGATGGCTGATTTGTAAAAGACTTGCTTTTGGAATAAAAGGCCATGGCCCTTACATTCAGTTCGTCAATGGCTTTAATAAGCTCCTCTGTTTTGGCATCATCACATTTCCCCTCTGGAGCATATTTACCTAGCTCTGTTAAAGTGGAGATACCCTTGTCACAGATGCCTAGTGCCTCGGATTTAATCGGGCATTCAGCTTCTTGCTGTATATCTCTGCTGACTTGCTGAAATAGTCCCACCAAGTAATCAGACTTTACCGTTTGCTTCTCCTGATCATACACCTCAGGCCAATTTATTTCCTTACCTTTGCAAAGTTCTTCCATTTTCTCAACCACTAGTAGAAATGTTATAGATTTAGAAAATATGTTACTTGTTGCCAACATTTCATCCACGTTACTCTTCATTCCAGTGGCCATGTTTCTGTGGCTTTCAGGAGTGCCTTTTCAGTTTTTGATCACATGTGTTATGGCTTTTGGTGTAATAGTGTCCGCTTGGAGATAGGTTTGGATAATTTGTCCTGGAAGAAATTCTGTTGCAAACGCACAGGCTATTGATATTGCTTGCTCTGACATACTTGATATTAGCTTCAGGCCAAAAAGGCCCCATCCACTTGGCAAATCTTTTATTGCTTGCTGGTAGGCCCTTCTGTCCTCAGTTAATCTTTCATTAGCCAGATTGAAAGCAGCCTCGGCCCTGTCGCTTGCCTCCTTAGCTTCAGCCCGTTTAATCTTTGCTATCTCAATGTTTTTCTTGATTTCTTCCATCTCCTCATCATGACTCTGTCTTGCATTCACCAAAGCCTCCACCAGTTCTTGCATCAGCTTGATGATATCTGAGAATTGTTTCTCAGTCATGATGGCCAGGTTTAAGCATTCTGATGATATGTGCGCAATGTTCTGAAGCTCAGCTGGTAAGAAGGCTTGGACAAGACCATCATCCTCCTGTATTATGAGCCCAACTGAGTTTTTGATGTACTCTGGAACCTGTCCGGTGTACATACGAATTTGGTCCATGTTCTTGTGAGCAACATTAAAGGCTTGCCAGCAACCATTACATACTTGAAAGAGGCAGGCCCTAAAAGAATTGGGGTATCTGATGAATTTGAACCCGTCTTTTGGTGGATTTTTATTGATGGAGAAGTCATCTGCAGCAGAAATGCGTACCAGCTGAGCCAGTAAATCGATGGAGACGGGTGCCGGCAATAGATACTGCTCCCAGTTAGCATAGGGCTGCATCAGCAGCATGATGTCATTTCTGTAATCCTGTGCTTTGGTGAAACTCTTAGTAGCTTGGTTGAGCTTTGACAGCGCCATTGTTTTCCCTAAAATAGAGTAAGGCAGAAAATTTGTATAACATAAAGCCATAATAAGACAATCAGGAGATTCAGCATTTATTATTTCTGTACTATAAAGCAGTTAGCACTAACAACAACAGCACCTGCAGTGTTTCATCCACTAAACAATTTCAGATTAGAACACATCATAAGTTACATGTGGTTCCTTAGTAGTTTTTTTTTTCCTTCACAACAAGTGAAGTAAAATTAGTAGAAAGCAGAAAATAATACTATTTTAACTACCCACCATTTTACAAAATTAATACTCTTTGATTGAGGAGCATTTAAATGCTTTTTTTCATAAACATTGTTTTTTCATAAACTTCATTATGGTGTAGACTTCAAGAAATTCACTATACAGTATATTTCATAAAAAAGTTGATGAATGTAAACAGAAATTCATATCATGCAAACATAAACTCACAGAAATCTGTAGAGGATAGAATAGAACGGTTTGTACCTGAAGTACTGTGGATACCTCTTGAAGAAGTGAGTAGTTGAAGTAGTAGCCTACCAGACTAGATGCTGTTCTGCTCCAAAACAACAACTTTTATATCATCCTTTCATGTTTGTCAGCAAAGCAATATAACTGTGTCCTGCAAAAATATGCAGTCTGAGTTGTAATTCTGAATTCTACAGAACAGCTTTACTTCCTATAACTACTGAAATGTCTTTGTTTTTCGTGTCTTTATTTGGATCCCCATTAGCTGAGGTAGCAGCTGCTCTTCCTGGGCTCCACCAACAAAACTGTGTACTCCCATGATCATGGTTGGTAACTTGTTCCATACTGTGGTGACCAAGACAATACAGATCTGCACGCTGCACCTGTTTTGGGTTTTGGTTTAACTAACCTGCCTGGCAGTGTGACTATGTTGAGCTCTCGCATAATTTATATTGTGTTTACTATCACAGATATTCCTAAAGACGCCCATTAGACCGCAGGCCAGCCTCTCCTGAGCTCTGAGCCATGAGAGAGGCATGCTCGCTCTCCTTACTGACAGGGCAGTGTGAGGCTTGCAGATTCATTCTCAGCTAACCAGAACTTAGACAGCTCTTTCCTGACAGCTCCCCTGGGAAACACCACAATGAAAGCATCTAGGGGAGGAGAAACTGCTGTTTTACCATAGACTAAACCCATATATACTTTGTTTTGTTAATAACAAATGCCACAGTAAAGTCAAGTAATACGATTCCGACCATCATTTTCTTGTAAAAATATCTTGTCGATCATTTTTGTCAGTGCTGTGCACGTAGAATGATCTGCTTTATAGGCATGCTTGAAATCAACGATTCATTAAGTGAAAAATAGTAGATTATCTGCTCAAGAACAACTTTTTCCATTAGGTTGCTCAATACAAAAGAAACTAATTCCAGGCAAAACGCACCATTCTAAATTTGATAATAATAGCCCAAAAGTAACACCAGCAACCTTTGAAAGGATGATCAATACACTGTTTGATAATAATAATAATAAGAAGAAGAAGAAGAAGAAGAAGAAGAAGAATTTTATTCTAATTAAGAAATTACGTGCATTTCTTGTTACCCAATGGCACTTTACAAGATCATACAATATAAAAAAGGTCAAATAAAATATAAAGAAGCTTCAAATATATAAATAAGATAACAGGAGGGAGTAAAACTGGTTAAAAAAAATAGACATAATATTGATGCAAGTGCATACTATAGTAACCAATTAAAGGTTGAAATGATCTCAGACAAAGAGATGAGTTATGAAATTCTTGTAAATGAGCAGCTGGAGGAAGAAGCCTTGGGTCTGCAGCTCCAGAAACGCCAATAGTGCAGAGTGTGACGTGAGCGACAGAGAGCAGATGAGTGTCAGAGGGATGGAGACAGAGTGAAGGAAAAGGCATATGAGGAACACCAGAAAGGGATGGACAGGTCAGACCATGAGGGCAAAAACCAAGAGAAGGATTTTGTACTGCACACAGCCATGAACAGGAACCCAGTGTAAATGTTTGAGTGTAGTAGTTATATGTTCCCTTAAGCTGGTGTGTGTAAGAACTCCAGCAGCCATTTTCTGAATGTTCTGCAGCTTCTTTAACCCACAGACAGGAAGCCCATAAAGAACAACACTGCAGCAGTCCAATCAACATCGCACAGCACTGTATTAGCCTAATCAGCATCACACAGTTCTGCAGTAGTCTAGCTGGCATCACACAGCACTTCAGTAGTCTAATTAGCATCACAAAGCGCTGCAGTAGTATAATCATCATCAAAAATGCATAAATAAGAAACCTTGTATCAAAATTTGCATGCCTATATCCTTACACATAGATATATTTGCTGACTATTACACCATTGTAACATTTTTTAAACAAATTAATTGCAATAACTAAACAATTGAATAATTTAAATTTAATGTCTCTTATACAATCATAAAGCTGACTAAGGCTGACAACTAATCAATAGGAGAACTTCTACCTTAAAGGATTAGTGTGACGGTTGAGTCTAAGGCATTGTGGGAATTGGAGAAATAATTGAATCATGTAGGTGTAACATAATGAAGAGAGGATAACTTAATAAAACATAGAAGGCTAAGGTTAGTCTAATTTTAATTGGCCCAGGCCATTCACTACCACTAAATGACTAAATAGGGATGTTGTGCCCTCTAGTGGGTGAGTCAGAGATAATTATGCAACAAAAATACTTGTGAAGTCTGGTATGCTTTATCATTAAAGTTGCTATAAGATCTTTTTTGGAAGCACTTTGACTAAACTGTTTTATGTATTTGTAGCTACCAATAAACCTCTCTTGTAGGAGGATATATTCTGTATCTGTTAATTCTATGTGTACATTCAGCACATGGAATCTGCCAACATCCATTCCTGCATGTTCTTTCAGGATCAAGGCCTCTGGAATGGTGACTGATGTAGCAGAGCACCTAGGCAACTTTCAGTATGTGATAAAAATGAAAAATAATATTGAACAAGCTGGTATGCATGCACACATGTGCACACACAAGCAGACCTTTCTTAACCTCTACTCTTGCCAAGCCCAGTTCACCTGTTTCTTACAGTTTATGGAAGTTACTGTTTCTCCTTTCAATGTTCCTGTTATTAAAGACACATTTGTTACATATGTTTAATGTTCATAGGAATCATTATTTGTGACTTAATATTTTAATTTCAAAGAGCTGGACAAAGACTTTGAGTTCCTCTGAACAGTACATGGAGATCAGATTACATCTCAGTAAGATGCATGATGAGATCTTGTACTGCAGCTTGTGTTTATTGTAGTTTTCTATGGAATGACCATGATATTTGCATTAAATAGATGCCAGTCAGTTCAGTCAGCAATATATATTGCTAAAAAGATTCCCCTGTGTTCTAACAGGCAAAACCTGTATGTCTTGGTTGGATGTAATCATTGAATGTGTTGGATGTAATCATTGAATTAGAACTGAAATTTAATTAATTATTAAGATGCACAAAATATGGTTGTTTTTGATTGTGTAATGTTTTCCTTTTCCACATATGTCTTTTAGCACTTTAGTTCTGTTTAGTGGTTTATACTTCAGTGGAAACAGGTGCTTACATATTCCGCAGAAAGCAAAAAATAAAAACAACTAAACAACTACCAACTAATAAAGATGTCAAGTTGAACATGGAAAGTCTTGTTTTGTTTATTCATTTGTTGTTGTGGTTTCTCTTTATGCCGTTCTGTTGATTTGTATCCACTTCATGGCAAGTTGAAAATGATTTGATTCTATGAGACATTTGGAGGAAGTGCGAGTACAGAAAAAAAAGCGTGTAACTTAAATGTGACGTTCTTTAATAGGCTGTATCACTTTTTTTTCTGTGAGTCTGTGAGGACCTCATAAAGCATGGCTTGTGGCAAGTGGGTTAGTACAAGGGTAAATATGGGATAGGAGTGTCAGACGAGAGGCTGATGCCTCTTGCCATGAAGCAGACCCTCCAGCAGATCAGAGTGCTCCTGGACTGGGACAGTGGTCTGATCTCCTTCTTTGATCCTCTCAACAACAGATACGTGCACACTTTCAGACAAACATTCACCAAGCAAGTCTATCCATACTTCTATAATGTTTGTCCTGCTAAAACTATGAGGGTGTTACCAGAATAGGCTGCAACCACTAAGAACATTATGCTAGTGTAATGAAAAAAATTGTAATTATGGATGGCCTTTTCCCACTTGGCCAAAGTTTTTGCTTTTGGCTCAGTTTTCCATTGCTCTGAGGTTGTCTGCTTGAAGGATTCAAACCTAGTTTAAAGGTAATCAGACTTTCTTTTGTTTCCTGTGATCATATACCTTCAATCATTTAATGTGATAATGCTATTTCTATTTAGGAGTTGTTTTCCTTGTGCACGCAGATGCATGCAATTGAGAAACCATTGTTTAGTGAAAAGAATCAAATTTGTTGGCAACTTCCTGGATTTTCATTTATTTGCAATTTTCCTCAGAACTGTTGTGAGAATACACACTCCCTGATAAACAAATATAAAAGGTTTATTGTAGATATTTCCTGTCCACTAGACACCTCCAATGTTTGCTGTCTAGCAAATGTCAGCTGGGTTTACTAGTTTCTGGGAAAACCCATATTATGTGCATCACTTTCATGGTAACCTTTATAATCTCTGGACCTTTAGCTTCGCTGTTGATTTTCTCAAATACCCCAATATGGTCTTATGTAGCATTAATGCATACTTTAAAATCTTCTAAGCCAAGTGAAAAGCACTCAGGTATTTACTCTTAAGTGCTGGTCATACTGCTGTTTTACTGTGATGTTTTCAGTGTTGTGTAATTACTAAATAGGGCTTAAATAAAACCATTGTCAGTGTAAGAAGGCTCAACAGCAGTACTCATCTACCGAAAAAACAAGATGTGAGTTAAGATGATTCTATTTCCCTTTTCATGTACACTGAAAAACATCAGAACAAATGCTAGGATATATTTTGTCTACAAACACATTTCTATTTATGGTCTTTCTTATCTTTTATAGCATCAAGGGTTCTTTGGAATTTCAGCAGAAAATGGAAGAGAGGAAGCTGTGTGTGAGTGAATGCTTGTGTGTAATGTCGTTTTCTATGTTGAGTGTAGCTCTATGATGTACCCTGGAGATCTGAAGTTTGAGAAGAGGACCATGTCTGCTCAGTTGGAGGGGGGTGTTCATGGCCTGCACTCGTAAGTCTTCGTCCTCTCTGCTCACTAAACTCCTACTACCGAATCCATCATGCTCAGAGGCTCTTTTAGGGAACACTCCACCAACTGCCAAGCAGTGCCACAAAAGCACTCAGGGACTGGAAAATAACCTGTGTGTGTCTGTTCACACAGTTTGCAGGCACAGTGTTATGAATAATAATACACAGTAATAGACCCCTGCTGATCTCCACTGAAATCTGAATGAACATGAAGCTGACAATTTATTTATGAATAATTAATTCAGATAAATTGTGGGTTTCTAATAGATAACAGGGTCATGACATAATGAGTAATGCCTCTATAGATTTCTATAGACAGAATTGGAGATCATGACCTCTCTTGTTCTGCTTTTCAAGTAGGGCAGTGCAAAGAGCTTTCTTTGATGATGTTATCAAAGATGTGAAGATGTATCCCTAGGCACTATCTAGCTGAGAAGAGGTCTCTGTCTATTTCTGCCCACTAGGCCGCCATCTTTAATCTCTGTAATGGAGGCTTTATCTGCACTAGATCCCACACTAGAGGACACTCTCAACTGTGGCCTTATGATTGTCGTACTGCTGGGATGCTCTCTCTCTCACACACGGATGTTCGCATACGCTGCTCTATTTTGTTTACAGTTAGGCTTCCTTTGGCTGCCTCTCTGTCTCCCGTGTCCTCTCAAGCAGTGGTGGGACATTAATGCCACTTTAATGGATAGGCTGTGACATGACGCATGCTTAAGAACATTAACACGACATCATTGGACAACATACTCTTAGGTAGATTAACATATTCCATACTCCAGAATATGCGCTCAACTCTGCAAATCAAGCAGGTATGTTCAATTCATGCTACTGGGACATGAAGTTTGAAGTTGAAATTGACCTCACATGTATGCACACAAAGTGTCCGAGCTTCTGCTAGTCGCAGGTGGCTATGGGAGCAATCATCAGTCATGTCTCCTCGTTCTATCAGCATGGGTGTCTGGAACTCCCCACGGTCATTTGGTATATGATGCACTAACTGATATGAGAATGTGAGAGTGTAGCATGTATGTCTCAGTGAACTAATTGGTATATATTTTTTTATTTGGCTTGTTTTTCTTTGTTTGTTTGTTCTGTGGTCTTTGATTCAGTGATTTTCTGATCCTGCCTGGCTTCATTGACTTTACCTCAGATGAAGTGGTGAGTTCTTTTGCAAAATGCACCAAAACAGCTCAGCAGGTTTCCTGACATGCCCCATAAGGGCTTACCAGTGTGTGTGTTTCAGTAAATACAGCACATCTAGTAATGATTTAGTGAAGGGGGCGGGATCTTCCTAATTAATTAGGGAGCTGGCGGTCTCCTCTACCTTCAGTGAGATGGAGGAGCTGAGTCAGTTGCCATGTAGTGCGAACACGACTACAACAGAGGGTGGAGTGTGGCATAGTGTAAGAGAGGGATGAAGGAGTACAAATAAGATGTGCAAAATAGGTGGTGTTGGCATCCCAGGTGCATAGGGTGTGTTGTCACAGGCAGAGAGGCTGAGGGGTGTGTGTGTGTGTGTGTGTATGACAGTGTGAGGGAGGAGCGAACCAAAATTCCCATGTGTAATGGATATGGGATAGTAAATATTGTGGTATTTAAATTTGGTGTTACATTTTGTGTGTGTGTGTGTGCTGGAATGTGGGAGAGAACGTAGGATGTTTTTGTCTGTCTTACCACAGGGAGGTTAAACTGATGCCCTGCTTATAAAAACAGCAATATTTGTGCTTTGAATGAGCACATCCAAGTCACTTGAAGTCAAATTAATAATGGGACAGAGATGTGTGCATATAAGAAAGCTTTCCAAAGTAACACCCCAAACTGTTCTTATCTTTGTGCAATGCATAGTCTGTATGAAAATACAAGCATGAACATAAACAAAGATAATTGTTCTGTAGAACATTGGTTCCTTTCTGTTACCATTTGCGTCTGTCATTCAGGATCTGACCTCTGCTCTGACCCGGAAGATAACCCTGAAGACGCCGCTTATTTCCTCCCCCATGGGTACTGTGACTGAATCCTCCATGGCCATCGCTATGGCTGTGAGTATCCCCCACACACTCAAAACCATGAAGTCCTGTTGCTTTTCCATTTAGCTTTCTGTGATTTTGTATTACAGCTCATGGGCGGTATTGGGATCATCCATCACAATTGCACCCCAGAGTTCCAAGCAAATGAAGTCCGGAAAGTTAAGGTGTCAAACTTTCAGTGAATTGTCTTAATAGGAATATAATGAACAACACGTTGAACATGCAGATTTACACACAAGCTTCCCTAAGGCCTCTCATCAGCAGAGCAATATATGGTGTCATGGCAGAAATTCGAGCAGGGCTTCATCGCGGATCCGGTGGTGATGAGTCCATAGCACACGGTCGGAGATGTGTTTGAGGCCAAGGTGCGACACGGCTTCTCTGGAATCCCTGTCACCGAAACCGGCAAGATGGGCAGCAAGCTTGTGGGAATCGTGACGTCACGAGACATTGACTTCCTCTCAGAGAAGGACTATGACCGGCTGTTGGAGGAGGTTTCTGATTCATCTTTGATTGTACATACAATATACAAAAGGTTTTTAAAAACACAAATGAATCACATATGACATAAAAGGCTTAAAAATATAGGTGGAATAGAACTATCATGAAATTGTGATATTTCTGTGTCAGTGTGTGAAAGAGGGCAATATATATATATATATATATATAAAAATAAAAAATGTGTATATATATGTGTGTGTGTGTGTGTGTGTGTGTGTGTGTGTGTGTAAAATCACATTCTTTAAACTCACATCTTTTTGTGATTTATTTGTGATATTTGCCAGGCAATGACAAAGAGGGAAGATTTAGTGGTTGCACCAGCAGGTGTTACACTCAAAGAGGCCAATGACATCCTGCAGTGCAGCAAAAAAAGGTCTGATTCTTCATCTTTTCAGCTTGAGAAGTGAAACTGCTTCTAAAGGACTTTGAAAGGTTATTTTCACTTCTCCACTTCTTCTCTGAGTAACGGGTCGGTCGTGGGGACGCTTGTTGATTGCAGGTAAACTGCCCATTGTGAACGACAGTGATGAGCTGGTGGCTATAATTGCTCGCACTGATCTGAAGAAGAACAGAGACTACCCTCTGGCCTCTAAAGACTCCCGCAAACAGCTGCTGTGTGGCGCTGCCATCGTTACCCGTGAGGATGACAAGTACCGGCTGGACCTGCTCGTGCAGGCAGGAGTGGACGTGGTGGTGCAGGTAGGTCTTAAGGTCCTAAAGGGAGTGGGATTAGTCTCCATCCTGAGTATGGTGCCTGAATCAAATGACAAACTATTTTTGCTATGAGGCTGTGTAACACAGGACTGTGATTGGACATAGTGAATTTTTTCTGAAGGCTGTGTCTATTGTTTTAGGACTCATCTCAGGGAAACTCAGTGTTTCAGATCAGCATGATTAACTACATTAAACAGAAGTATCCTGAGCTCCAGGTGGTGGGGGGGAATGGTGAGTCACAGTTCTCACATTTGCTTGTTCTGTAAACTGAGAGGGTTGAGGTAGGTAAGAATTGATGGTGTTTGGTTCTTTTCATTTGTTGCTCTGTTCACTTTCATCCTTCTTCTCTCTCGCTCTGTCTCTGTGTATGTCTGTGTAGTAGTGACAGATGCTCAAACGAAGAATTTGATTGGTGATGGTGTGGATGCTCTTAGAGTGTGGATGGGTTATCTTTGATAAGACATCGTATACCAGAAAATTGTTTAAAAGATGGTAATAGCTAAACCACCAGACATAATAGTGATGGATAAACAGCAGAAAAGAGTCATAGTGACGGATGTAGCAATCGCAAGAGATAGCAACATCAGCAACAAGGAACATGAGACGCTAAAAGAAGAGGAAACACTGGCTCTGGTAGCAATCAGAGCACCAGGGGTTTAGGGACGATGACCATCAAACTGGGAGAGTGGCTCCAGCAGATCCCAGGAACAACATCCGAGATCCTCATCCAGAAGAGTGCAGTCGATGGAACACTTGGGATACTATGCAGGCAAATGTATATATTGTAAATTCCTGTTCTTTTTTATCAACATTCTTAGAACATAATTACTGTTCTAAGTTTACAACATCTGGTCGAGGTTTTCGTTTATTCAAGATGCATCCTGTAGTGCCTTTTCACATTTTTGCACTATTTCTTAATTTTGAATCAAATGTTTCAAAAATAATAATACAATCCACAAGGAAATGAAAACGAGAATTAAATCAAACTTATTGTTTCAGAAAGATTACTACTCATTCACACACCAGGACGCTACATCTTCTGGAGTATTATGCTCACGTTTCTAAACTTTTAAACATTATAATGTATTTCAGTTATGGAAATCAGTTAAACACTATAGGAAGGCCTACAACAGGAATGTACTACAAATACCATCCTACTCCAGCACCCCTAATCGTCCACTCCCAATGGTGGGATATCCCTGAATAACAGTTGAATGCTATCTTTGCCTATATTTGCCTCTGTCTGTCTTTCAGGAGACTACAATATGAGAGTTACACACTAACATTAAAGATGAATAATGAATTAAGTAAATGCTGCACCGGCTAACATCTACTTTCTTCCCTGTTTTATTACCTGTATTATTATTTATAATATTTGTGAGCTGAAAACATGATATCCACCAAAAACATGATTCACTGACTCATGAACAATGTCAACAAATCTACACCCACACACGCACACACACACACACACACACACACACACACACACAGCAGGTGAGTTTTCTGTGGTGGCAGATGGGTCCAAGTGGGCTCATACTGGCCCTGCCCACATGTCGCCTCCTGCAGGTGTCAACCGTAGCCACTGTGCTCCATGTGCCCTTTCTCCTCTGCCACTGCTGGGAGAGGGCTCTGCCCACCCTCCTGACATGCTCCGCTACGCCTCCTGCATACCCCCTTTGTGCTTCAGACAGAGGCCAAAACCACTGGCTTTGCTGGTTCCAGGAACAGCCTGAGGTTGTCCAGGAGAGTGAAAGAATGCTATACCTTGCAAGGTATGATGGTCTTCATTGAAATGGGGGTTAAAAACATTTCAAGCCAGTGTTTTGTGCACTGACATCCCTCCTGCTACCGAAGGCCACCCGAGTGTTTCTTGTGAGTGTGAGTGTGAGGCAAAGGAGTGTGAAAGTGTTTGTGTGGATCAAGATGTAAATGCATGAAATGAAACGTACTGAGGCTATGTTTATTGTCACATATTTTATATCTAGAATGTTGGCCTACCTCCAAGTGAATTTGCACAAAGACCAAACATTTGTGTGGGGTGTTTGTTTGTGCATGTGAATATAGATGTGTGTAGTTCAATGGTGTATACATGTGTACATGTGAGTATGGATGTGTAAGTGTGAAAGATGTGTGTGTGTGTGTGTGTGTGAATTATATATTTGTTGGGGGCACATTCATATACTGCCACACTGCTATTCTCTCTGCTACTTTCTGTTTTTCAATTGGTGGATTGGATTAGGGCCTGTCAGAGAGACTCTGAGAGATCTGGTGAGCCCTGATTGTGATTCTTTTTGTTTCTCTCTCTCTCTCTCTCTCTCTCTCTCTCTCTCTCTCTTTGTGAGTGTGTGTTTGTGTGTGTGTCTCTTGTCAACACAGTGTGAATAATTTTGATTTTAATTGGTTCGTTGTTATGACATTATCTCTCAACTCTCTCAACCGTCTAAATCACACGCGCACACACACAAACAGTTGACACCCCCCATCCTATAGTCCACATTCATTCATGAGAAACAGAAAATTTCAATTTGAAATGTATTGGATTGAATAACAAAGATCCTTTTCTTTAGAACCATGCACAGCATGGACATGACAATGTTGTGCTAAATGGTGTGATCAAACCCTATCATCATCCTTCCCAGCAAAGCCCTGATCTACTCCTTCTGTAGTGAGCTAAACGCTATTAATAAACTCCCAAACTCCTCCAGTGCTCTCTCACCATTCTGAGCAGAGCCTGTGCCAGGCCTGCAATTTTATCAACTACATCACAGCTCTGTTTTCTCTCTTCCAAATGTGTAGAGAAAACACACACACACACACACACACACACACACACACACGCGCGCGCGCGCTCTGTATTCTGACAGTCCCTGCAATGCTCCACTGTAATCCTCTTAGCCTGTAAGCGCTGGGCTCTCCCTGCAAACACACCCTAAACCCAGCACAGCATGGGACTATGTGGAAGACCACTTGCACAAACATCGACCGCACAGCTCTTTTTGCCTTTGCTTGCTATAGTTTCAACTGCTCGATGCACTGAAATGCCAAATACAGAGGCTAAAGCTCGAACACATGCGCCATGAACCAGCTGCACCCATTCCGAGGTAAATCAAATACACAGTTGCCAATGTTTAAAAAAGCTTTTTGAGCTTTTTACATTTTATTGATTTATTTTTTTTAAAGAACATGAGGACTTTTTCATTTTTATTTTTTCAGAATGCTAAATAGTAGTAGTCCCAGTAATTTTGTAGTTCCAGTAGTATCGTCATTCAGGTCTCCTTTATCAGGTTTTGGATGGCTTGGTAGAAGTTCATATTGACTGGTTATAAACATAGTTCTGATGTAGTCAAGCACAGCGTCTGTCTCTTTGGCCAGTTGGTAATCATAGCCTTTTTATGTGCTCGGGAAACCTTTCTGCATACTACCGATTTCTTTAGCTGGTCCTCCTTGGGAAGTGTGTGGTCCCTTTGAGCAGTACAAAGCTTCCCCAGCCATGGCTCTCCTCATGCGCTGCTGCTTAGTTTTCTTCCCCACTACTTTGTCCCATAACGTCTTCAGGTTCTTTCTTTCACACTTTGGGTTTTGGTTTTCACTCTCTAGAGCCTCTCTTTCACTCTTCAGGTGTTGTCTTTCACTCTCAAGATTCTCTCTTTCACCCTTCAGGTGTTGTCTTTCTCTCTCCAGAGCCTCTCTTTCACTCTTCAGGTGTTGTCTTTCACGCTCTAGATCCTCTCTTTCACTCTTCAGGTGTTGTCTTTCACTCTCAAGATTCTCTCTTTCACCCTTCAGGTGTTGTCTTTCTCTCTCTAGAGCCTCTCTTTCACTCTTCAGGTGTTGTCTTTCACGCTCTAGATCCTCTCTTTCACTCTTCAGGTGTTGTCTTTCACTCTCAAGATTCTCTCTTTCACCCTTCAGGTGTTGTCTTTCACTCTCTAGATCCTCTCTTTCACTCTTCAGGTGCCATCTTTCACTCTGTTCATTTTTTGTCTCCTTCTGCTTCTCCTCCAACTCCTTCCCACTACATTCCTCCTCAAATTTTCCAATTTTAACACAGTGTCGTTTTCTAATTTCCTTCGTATCTACTCTGTCAGGTAGTTCTTGTTGCAATCTACTCATTGCTTTTTGTGTGTTCCTGTCCAACAAAATCTTCGTTTTCTTCTTCTTCGAAGATCTTCTGTGAGAGCAGCAGAACTGCATTTTGCTGCTGCAACCTCCCATTTCTGTCAACAGACTGACCAATTTTACCTTTGTCAAGCAGATTATAAGAATAGCTATTATGACAATGGTCAGTGATATTATGACATCACAGTTTTGGTTTTGTTGACAATTCCATTGTCATCACACAGAATAGAATAGAATAGAATAAACTATTGTGGGCTTGCTTTGTTTTCACTTTAGCCTTAATTAGATTAATTAGATTCATATGTTTGCTTTAGATTTGCCTTTTTACATTTTATTTCTACCATGAAAAACAATACAGAAATAATTAAAGAAGTCAAAGCCTTTGTCACAGTCTCTCCAGACATGCCTTTCTCTGGTTGTCAAAAAGACAAAAGAGATGACTGTGGACTACAGAAGGATGCAAATGCCTCACACCCTAATACATACAGTGAAGAGTGAGAACATACACTCTCTTAAAATCACAATCAATCTCTCATGGTCCCTGAGCACTTTTTCCTTAGTGAAGAAAGCTCTGCTTCCTGAGGAGACTGAAGAAGGACAGCATGTCCGTCATCCTGATCTGGTCTGCAACAGCATCATAGAGAGTGTCCCGACCTGCGCCATCGCTGTCTGGTACTGGCACTGCTCCCCCTGCTCTTTTGGATTGTTTAGTTGAATTTAGCAGTCTGCTCTCAAATTTTCTGTGCCTGTTTTCTGGGATTCTGAAATTCAGGCAATGTTTTTGTTGTTCTTCTGCAACACTATTAAAACTCTGAACTCCTCAAACTATTTTACTTCTCTAAGTAAATCTGTCACATTTGTCTAGTACAGAATTATTAGATTTCTTTCTTTGACCATAAGCAAGATACACACATTTACTTTGCACATTTACATATTTCTTTGTCTGTGTCTCTCTATCACTCTCCTTTTCTCAGAGAGTTGGATAAGAGATTAAGGACACTTCCTGAGGCAGAGAATGATTGGTCAGTAGTACATTAGAATGGCCATACATACATTTCATCATTCCATATCTTTTCAGTGGTTATCAAAACCATTTATACACTTTTGCAGTTAAACAATGTTAAGATATTGATTAGTGTTTCAGTCAAATTAGTCTAACTCTGAAAGTATGTGTTTACCTTCCATATGAGATGCTATTTAAGACTACACACACATCAGATTTTGCAATGAAAAGATGCACACATGCATACATGATAAAACAAACAAAGGCAAATAGCCAGTGTACACACACACACACACACGTTTTAGGCTCCTTTTGTCATTCAGTTTTGAAAGAAGGAGATGGAGGGCATGTCAGTATGTAGCAGTAGCCATAGTATTGGAACAGATGGGTCAGCATGGTAAGGGCAGACAGAACGTTGGTCAGGGTGTATCACTGGTCTCCATTGCATCTCAGTGATTCAAAATTCAGAACTAAAATATTAGAAAAAACACTCTCAAAGCATAGAGGGCCAAGTCAGTAGTTGCACTAATATCAGAATTTGTATCAAGATATTTTTAAGTGAGAAACTTTTAAGCGAGAAATAAGTTTAGCCCTCATTAAAAATGTTGTAATTTCAACTCTTTGACACTCTTGGAAAAATAAATGTAATATTTTGTTCAAAATATTATTTATTTGGGGAAAAAAGTGATCTGCAGGCACTGCGGATTCTTGCCCTGCTAGAGATGATTAAGAAAAGAGGTTAAATTGATTAGGACTTCTAACCTGCAGTAATAAACAGTATAAATTGATATGAAATGAAATAGGCAGATGCTGACTGTATATGAATTGTATGGGGCAGCAGTGTCTCACAAAGACTGGAGCACAGCAATGATGTCATCATGTCATGGGTGTGAAAAGAAGGCCTCTAGGAAATAGGCTTCGTCAAGGGGCATGGGGGCTGGGGCCAAAAGACAGAGCGCAGGAGACTAATGAATGAAGATGGAGAACCCCTCTGTTCGCTACTGTAATATACACACTGAGAGGTAGAGGAGCAAGGACTCTTCATCAGGCCCTCAGCCAGCCTGGCACTAGCTCATCAACAGATGTCTCCCTCTCTGAGAGAGAGAGAGAGAGAGAGAGAGAGAGAGAGAGAGAGAGGGAGGGTCTTATTGAATTATATGCTTTGTTGTCATCTGTGCAGCATTACTACAGATTCTTTATAACTCAGTATCTGCAATGTTTGGTTTAGAATCACAGATGAGGATGTGTTTAATGTGACGTGGTTGGTTTACGTCTCACAAATGTCAATTGTCTTCATTAATGTTCCATCTGAAATATTAATGTTCACAGCAGAGACCTCATCAATATTCATCAACCCGGAAACGTTGCACAATCTCCTGTTAAAATTTCATGAGATGGCGTGTCTCTAACATAATATGATTGTGTGTGTGCGTGTGTGTGTGTGTGTGTGTGTGTGTGTGTGTGTAAAGTACATGTCAAGTTCACATGTGTTTGTGTATGTATATAGGTTCAGGAAGAAGCTAAGGGTTTTGACCTCAGCATAGACTTCACTGGTGCTGACATCATCACCAGCTAAGTGACCTGTTCCTCTCATCCTGGTGTGTGTGTGTGTGTGTGTGTGTGTGTGTGTGTGTGTGTGTGTGTGTGTGTGTGTGTGCGTGCGTGTGTGCGTGTGTGTGTCCAGCTGTGATCGGCCCTTACTCATACACATTTCACTTGGCTGACACACAGTGAAAAAAGTGCATTTACAGTCCTCTGTGGTCTCATTGCCAGCCCAGATTTCCAAAACTTATTATATATTTTACATATGTAGTAGTCATTAAATATTATTTGAAACTACAATTTTGAACAGTGTTTCAGTGTTGTGTAATTACTGAATAGGGCTTAAATAAAACCATTGTCATTGTAAGAAGGCTCAACAGCAGTACTCATCTACTCATCTACCACACATTTCACTGTGTGTTGTACTGTGTATGACTATGTATGTGACAAATAAACCAAACTTGAAATTTGAAAAAACAAGATGTGGGTTAAGATGAATCTACTTCCCTTTTCATGTACACTGAAAAACATCAGTTTTTCAAATGCTAGGATATATTTTGTCTACAAACACATTTCTATTTATGGTCTTTCTTATCTTTTATAGCATCAAGGGTTCTTTGGAAGGTCAGCAGAAAATGGAAGAGAGGAAGGTGTGTGTGAGTGAATGCTTGTGTGTAATGTCGTTTTCTATGTTGAGTGTAGCTCTATGATCTACTCTGGAGAGCTGAAGTTTGAGAAGAGGACCATGTCTGCTCAGGTGGAGGGGGGTGTTCATGGCCTGCACTCGTAAGTCTTCGTCCTCTCTGCTCACTAAACTCCTACTACCGAATCCATCATGCTCAGTGGCTCTTTTAGGGAACACTCCACCAACTGTCAAGCAGTGCCACAAAAGCACTCAAGGACTGGAAAATAACCTGTGTGTGTCTGTTCTCACAGTTTGCAGGCACAGTGTTATGAATAATAATACACAGCAATAGACCCCTGCTGATCTCCACTGAAATCTGAATGGACATGAAGCTGACAATTTATTTATGAATAATTAATTCAGATAAATTGTGGGTTTCTAATAGATAACAGGGTCATGACATAATGAGTAATGCCTCTATAGATTTCTATTCATGTCTTCAAGTAATTCATGTACATACATTGAATTGAAAGAAAACTGGCTTTGGCATGACTGGACAGAGCATTGTAATGTAAACGTCAGTACTATGCACATTTTGCAGTGTGGACTTTTATAAACTCATCAGCTCTGTGCAGATATAGACTGTAGAGCTCTATATTGAATTGTGGATGAGCATATTAAAACCACAAGGCGGAGCTTCGAGAGAGAGAGAGAGAGAGAGAGAGAGAGAGAGAGAGAGAGAGAGAGAGAGAGAGAGAGGGAGAAGATGAAACAGAGCTGTTTAATGTTCAACAAATGGAAAGAAGAAGAAAATTATGAAAATCAGTAGAACTATTAGCAAAGTTGAAACTAGTTAATATTTAGTGACAGCGGAGTGGCTCTAGATCCCTGTGGCAGGGACTACGGACGATCACGGACTACAGGAGCCCACCCTCCGGACTGATGAGTGCGGATGAGTCTCTGGCGAACGAGCTGAATACATTCTTCGCTCGCTTCGAGGCTACATCTAGCAGCGCTAATGCTAACGGCGCTAATGCTAGCAGCGCTAATGCTAACGGCGCTAGTGCTAACAGCACTAATGCTAGCAGCGCTAGTGCTAATGGCACTATCGGCGCAGCCAATGGCACATGCGCGGGGCCCACCATAGAACAGCGCCCTCTCATCGTCACGGAGAGTGACGTGAGAAGAGTGTTTAAAAGGGTGAATACCAGGAAGGCGATGGGAGCAGACGGTATCTGCGGGAGGGTCCTCAAAGCCTGCGCAGATCAGCTAGCCCCGGTATTCACCGACATCTTCAATCTCTCCCTGACGCTCGGTATCGTCCCGTCCAGCTTCAAGCGATCCACCATCGTCCCCGTCCCGAAGAAACCTCGACCCTCCGACCTCAATGACTACCGACCTGTCGCCCTCACATCAGTCGTGATGAAGTGCTTTAAAAAGCTAGTCGGAGACTTCATCACATCTTCACTGCCAGCCTCCATGGACCCACTGCAGTTTGCATACCGCCACAACCGCTCCACTGACGATGCAATTGCACATCTGCTCCACACTACACTGACTCACCTGGACGAAGGGAGGGGAAATTATGTTAAAATGCCATTTGTCGACTACAGTTCAGCATTTAACACTATCATCCCCTCCCTACTCACTACTAAGTTGGGGGATCTAGGACTGCATACATCCCTGTGCGACTGGATCTCCAACTTCCTAACAGACAGACCACAATCAGTACGGGTGGGCAACTGCGCCTCATCCACCCTCACCCTCAGCACTGGAGCTCCTCAGGGTTGTGTCCTAAGCCCCCTGCTCTACTCACTGTACACCTACGACTGCACAGCCACTTCCAGCTCCACCATCATTGTCAAGTTTGCTGACGACACCGTTGTCATGGGTCTGATCTCGGACAAGGACGAGAGGGCCTACCTGGATTAAACACCTGGAAAACTGGCGCCAGGAAAATTATCTCCTCCTAAACGTCAGTAAGACAAAGGAGCTGATCGTGGATTGCAGCAAGAAGCAGGAGCGGCACTACCAACCTGTGAGGATCAGTGGAACCACGGTGGAGAGAGTAGACAGTTTCAGGTACCTTGGTGTTCACATCTCGCAGGACCTGTCCTTCAGACTGCCCTCCAAGGTACTGCGGAACTTCTATACCTGCACTATCGAGAGCATCCTCACGGGGAACATCACAGTCTCGTTTGGGAATAGCACCAAGCAGGACAGACAAGCACTCCAAAGGGTAGTGCGTTCAGCAGAGCGCATCACTCACACGGAACTTCCTGACCTGCAGACCATCTACTACAAGCGGTGCCAGACCAAGGCCAGGAGGATTGTGAAGGACCCCACCCATCCCAACAATAGACTCTTCTCTCTGTTGAGGTCAGGGAGGCGCTTTCACTCCCTGAAGACCAAGACAGAGAGGCTGAAGAGCAGCTTCTTCCCACAGGCCATTCGGGCCCTGAATCAGGGAAACTGATAAACTGTGGGGACCACCACCACAATGTAACATAACTGTATATCTGTATATATATATTTATATTCAATGACCTTGTTACACAACAACTGTAGATATGTTATTATACGAAATGGATCTGTACATTCTGTAGATTGTGTACATATATACACAACCATATACATTGTACATTGTGTATATAATCATAATGTACATATATTGTACATACATTGTTAATATATTTTGTACATACATAGAATATATATATATTTATCTTTGCATATATATATTTCACATATAGAGAATGTCTATATTTCTCTATGCACCCCTGTTTTCTTTTCCTCAGTTTGGACAGAGCACTCTCCACCATTTCACTGCGAGTTATACTGTGTATGACTATGTATGTGACGAATAAACCAAACTTGAACTTGAACTTGAACAGTACTTGTGGTAGCCTTTTTAACTAAGTGTACTTAAAATCAGACATTAGCACACTAAAACATTAAGCATTAAGATAAAAGATAAATCCTTTATGCAAATGCAGTTGTTTCTTAAAGATTGTTTCTTTTAGAAATATAAGTTCTTATCACACCTGTATTAGAATATGAGCCCAGGAGAGTAACCCTAGAACACTAGGAACATTTATGTTACAATTTCCTTGCAAAATCACAAGCCTGATGTGAATATTAAAATAAGAACAACAAATAGATATACCTGTTATCATTTTATTATCCATCTTCACATAATATAGGGAAGGTGCATTTGTGCTCATTTCTCCTTTGTTAAAAAAGCACTGACATTTTGCTGCATCAAACATTTGTGTGCCATGCATTTAGTGTGTAGCATAACAACAAACAAATTCTGCAAACTCCTACTTTATGAGCATTAAAGGCGGTTGGGCAGAGTGTTGAGTGAAGCTTCAGAGCTTGACTGTAACCTTGTTATATTTCAATGGCAATGAGGGCAGTACAGGTAGTGACTAAGAGGCTTTCCTTCCCAATCCCTCTGAATGTTGTCTCTGACAACATTCCAGACAGCACTTTAGAGAAAACAGTAGTCCAATGGCAGCAGACAGGCCTTTTTAGGGATCACCACTTACAGAGTCTTACCAAGACACCCAGTAGCTTTATTTTGTTTGGGACGAAGCCTCTATCAGAGCCGTATTTCATTCTACCTGATTCAGCTGCTGCTTGTATGATGCATGTTGGATGAATCTCTTACTCTGCTCCTCAGCTAAGAGAAAGCTCTCCATCTCGATCTGAGGAACAAACTTGGATTGTGTGCGTGGCTCCAGCACAACCACTGGTGAATGCGCACGCAGTGTCCCAGGAGCCGCTCTGTGGTGCAGGTGGAGAGGGGAGGTGGGCGGAGGCCCGGGGCGTCAGCTCACGCAGGGTTGTAGAGGAGGATTGGAGTACTGGACATCGCTTACATGGAGGGCCATGTCTATGAGCACTTTGCCAATGGCAAGCACGACAGCTACCAGATCGACTACCGCCTCATTGTGGGCGACACAGAGCCAGCCAGATTGCAGCTGTCGCCTCGCGACCCTGAGCACCAGGGGCCATTTGGCCACAACACATCTCATGGGCATGAGACTGCAGCTCAGCGCTACAGCGCCACACGCATCCAGGCTGGCTACGAACCAGAGAGGTGAGACTCCTACGGTTTCAAAGGAGTGCTGATCAGCAAAATTAACCATGTTTGCATCACTAGGTTAACGTTAGTGTCACTAAACAAGTTCATTAGGAGTGGACTTTATTTTTCTTTTGGATTGTGTACTTTTAAACTGTTGCACAGACTGGGTTGGGTTCTCAGTGATGTGCAATTTTAGCCCAATTCCATATTGTTGGTCTCAGAAGAACACATTCCTTTCGGGGATTATCATCACATAAAATAGACCTATACATTTACAGTCTCTACAGAGAAATACAGTCATGTCATAGTATAATAAAATGTCCTAATGTGTAAATAGTGATGTTTACTCATTTATAATGTCCAGCACTACTCAAATATAACTGCTTGCCTTCTTTGCCCATCATATTAACATTCCCATGTCAGCAGAGTAAAAAGGACCATAAATCTGATTAAGAATTATATTATCAAGACCGATATAATCTGTGTTGTAGAACAGATATGAAAACATTTTGCCATAGCAATGCTCAAAAGCATCACATTCCATTTGTTTTACAGACTGTGAAGGAAATATTGTTGTGTTTCTTTCTCTATCATTGTAAAGCGTGAGAAAGCTTAGCATAAGATTAGAAGAACAGGACGTTCCCTATTGAACGTCCTTGAAGAAATACACTCCTTCCAAGGAGTTATCTGGTCTCAGCAGAAGCAAACCCTCCCTCGTTCTCTCGAACGCTACGGCTATTATATAAGGGGAGGGAAATCACCCAAAGGGGAGCGAAGCAAATAGGCACGCTCATTTTCTTGAAACTAATAACTCAATAAAATCTTCTTATCCACATCTGACTCCTTGTTTGCTGAATTTCCACCACAGGACGATGACCATCAAACTGGGAGAGTGGCTCCAGCAGATCCCAGGAACAACATCTGAGATTCTCATCCAGAGGAGTGCAGTCGATGGAACACTTGGGATACTATGCAGGAAAATGTATATATTGTAAATTCCTGTTCTTTTTTATCAACATTCTTAGAACATAATTACTGTTCTAAGTTTACAACATCTGGTCGAGGTTTTCGTTTATTCAAGATGCATCCTGTAGTGCCTTTTCACATTTTTGCACTATTTCTTTATTTTGAGTCAAATGTTTCAAATAAAATAATACAATCCACAAGGAAATGAAAACGAGAATTAAATCAAACTTATTCTTTCAGAAAGATTACTACTCATTCATACACCAGGACGCTACATCTGCTGGAGTATTATGCTCACGTTTCTAAACTTTTAAACATTATAATGTATTTCAGTTATGGAAATCAGTTAAACACTATAGGAAGGCCTACAACAGGAATGTACTACAAATACCTTCCTACTCCAGCACCCCTAATCGTCCACTCCCAATGGTGGGATATCCCTGAATAACAGTTGAATGCTATCTTTGCCTATATTTGCCTCTGTCTGTCTTTCAGGAGACTACAATATAAGTGTTACACACTAACATAAAAGAACGAATAATGAATTAAGTAAATGCTGCACTGGCTAACATCTACTTTCTTCCCTGTTTTATTACCTGTATTATTATTTATAATATTTGTGAGCTGAAAACATGATATCCACCAAAAACATGATTGACTGACTCATGAACAATGTCAACAAATCTACACGCACACACACACACACACACACACACACACACACACACACACAGCAGGTGGGTTTTCTGTGGTGGCAGGTGGGTCCCAGTGGGCTCATACTGGCCCTGCCCACATGTCGCCTCCTGCAGGTGTCAACCGTAGCCACTGTGCTCCATGTGCCCTTTCTCCTCTGCCACTGCTGGGAGAGGGCTCTGCCCACCCTCCTGACACGCTCCGCTACGCCTCCTGCATACCCCCTTTGTGCTTCAGACAGAGGCCAAAACCACTGGCTTTGCTGGTTCCAGGAACAGCCTGAGGTTGTCCGGGAGAGTGGAAGAATGGTATACCTTGCAAGGTATGATGGTCTTCATTGAAATGGGGGTTAAAAACATTTCAAGTCAGTGTTTTGTGCACTGACATCCCTCTTGCTACCGAAGGCCACCCGAGTGTTTCTTGTGTTTGTAAGTGTGAGGCAAAGGAGTGTGAAAGTGTTTGTGTGGATCAAGATGTAAATGCATGAAATGAAACGTACTGAGGCTATGTTTATTGTCACATATTTTATATCTAGAATGTTGGCCTACCTCCAAGTGAATTTGCACAAAGACCAAACATTTGTGTGGGGTCTTTGTTTGTGCATGTGAATATAGATGTGTGTAGTTCAATGGTGTATACATGTGTACATGTGAGTATGGATGTGTAAGTGTGAAAGATGTGTGTGTGTGTGTGTGAATTATATATTTGTTGGGGGCACATTCATATACTGCCACACTGCTATTCTCTCTGCTAGTTTCTGTTTTTCAATTGGCGGAGTGGATTAGGGCCTGTCAGAGAGACTCTGAGAGATCTGGTGAGCCCTGATTGTGATTCTTTTTGTTTCTTTCTCTCTCTCTCTCTCTCTCTCTCTCTCTTTGTGTGTGTGTGTTTGTGTGTGTGTCTCTTGTCAACACAGTGTGAATAATTTTTATTTTAATTGGTTCGTTGTCATGAAATTATCTCTCAACTCTCTCAACCGTCTAAATCACACGCGCACACACACAAACAGTTGACACCCCCCATCCTATAGTCCACATTCATTCATGAGAAACAGAAAAATTGAATTTGAAATGTATTGGATTGAATAACAAAGATCCTTTTCTTTAGAACCATGCACAGCATGGACATGACAATGTTGTGCTAAATGGTGTGATCAAACCCTATCATCATCCTTCCCAGCAAAGCCCTGATCTACTCCTTCTGTAGTGAGCTAAACGCTATTAATAAACTCCCAAACTCCTCCAGTGCTCTCTCACCATTCTGAGCAGAGCCTGTGCCAGGCCTGCAATATTATCAACTACAGCACAGCTCTGTTTTCTCTCTTCCAAATGTGTAGAGAAAACACACACACACACACACACACGCGCGCGCGCGCTCTGTATTCTGACAGTCCCTGCAATGCTCCACTGTAATCCTCTTAGCCTGTAAGCGCTGGGCTCTCCCTGCAAACACACCCTAAACCCAACACAGCATGGGACTATGTGGAAGACCACTTGCACAAACATCGACCGCACAGCTCCTTTTGCCTTTGCTTGCTATAGTTTCAACTGCTCGATGCACTGAAATGCCAAATACAGAGGCTAAAGCTCGAACACATGCGCCATGAACCAGCTGCACCCATTCCGAGGTAAATCAAATACACAGTTGCCAATGTTTAAAAAAGCTTTTTGAGCTTTTTACATTTTATTGATTTATTTTTTTTAAAGAACATGAGGACTTTTTCATTTTTATTTTTTCAGAATGCTAAATAGTAGTAGTCCCAGTAATTTTGTAGTTCCAGTAGTATCGTCATTCAGGTCTCCTTTATCAGGTTTTGGATGGATTGGTAGAAGTTCATATTGACTGGTTATAAACATAGTTCTGATGTAGTCAAGCACAGCGTCTGTCTCTTTGGCCAGTTGGTAATCATAGCCTTTTTATGTGCTCGGGAAACCTTTCTGCATACTACCGATTTCTTTAGCTGGTCCTCCTTGGGAAGTGTGTGGTCCCTTTGAGCAGTACAAAGCTTCCCCAGCCATGGCTCTCCCCATGCGCTGCTGCTTAGTTTTCTTCCCCACTACTTTGTCCCATAACGTCTTCAGGTTCTTTCTTTCACACTTTGGGTTTTGGTTTTCACTCTCTAGAGCCTCTCTTTCACTCTTCAGGTGTTGTCTTTCACTCTCAAGATTCTCTCTTTCACCCTTCAGGTGTTGTCTTTCTCTCTCCAGAGCCTCTCTTTCACTCTTCAGGTGTTGTCTTTCACGCTCTAGATCCTCTCTTTCACTCTTCAGGTGTTGTCTTTCACTCTCAAGATTCTCTCTTTCACCCTTCAGGTGTTGTCTTTCTCTCTCTAGAGCCTCTCTTTCACTCTTCAGGTGTTGTCTTTCACGCTCTAGATCCTCTCTTTCACTCTTCAGGTGTTGTCTTTCACTCTCAAGATTCTCTCTTTCACCCTTCAGGTGTTGTCTTTCACTCTCTAGATCCTCTCTTTCACTCTTCAGGTGCCATCTTTCACTCTGTTCATTTTTTGTCTCCTTCTGCTTCTCCTCCAACTCCTTCCCACTACATTCCTCCTCAAATTTTCCAATTTTAACACAGTGTCGTTTTCTAATTTCCTTCGTATCTACTCTGTCAGGTAGTTCTTGTTGCAATCTACTCATTGCTTTTTGTGTGTTCCTGTCCAACAAAATCTTCGTTTTCTTCTTCGAAGATCTTCTGTGAGAGCAGCAGAACTGCATTTTGCTGCTGCAACCTCCCATTTCTGTCAACAGACTGACCAATTTTACCTTTGTCAAGCAGATTATAAGAATAGCTATTATGACAATGGTCAGTGATATTATGACATCACAGTTTTGGTTTTGTTGACAATTCCATTGTCATCACACAGAATAGAATAGAATAGAATAAACTATTGTGGGCTTGCTTTGTTTTCACTTTAGCCTTAATTAGATTAATTAGATTCATATGTTTGCTTTAGATTTGCCTTTTTACATTTTATTTATACCATGAAAAACAATACAGAAATAATTAAAGAAGTCAAAGCCTTTGTCACAGTCTCTCCAGACATGCCTTTCTCTGGTTGTCAAAAAGACAAAAGAGATGACTGTGGACTACAGAAGGATGCAAATGCCTCACACCCTAATACATACAGTGAAGAGTGAGAACATACACTCTCTTAAAATCACAATCAATCTCTCATGGTCCCTGAGCACTTTTTCCTTAGTGAAGAAAGCTCTGCTTCCTGAGGAGACTGAAGAAGGACAGCATGTCCGTCATCCTGATCTGGTCTGCAACAGCATCATAGAGAGTGTCCCGACCTGCGCCATCGCTGTCTGGTACTGGCACTGCTCCCCCTGCTCTTTTGGATTGTTTAGTTGAATTTAGCAGTCTGCTCTCAAATTTTCTGTGCCTGTTTTCTGGGATTCTGAAATTCAGGCAATGTTTTTGTTGTTCTTCTGCAACACTATTAAAACTCTGAACTCCTCAAACTATTTTACTTCTCTAAGTAAATCTGTCACATTTGTCTAGTACAGAATTATTAGATTTCTTTCTTTGACCATAAGCAAGATACACACATTTACTTTGCACATTTACATATTTCTTTGTCTGTTTCTCTCTATCGCTCTCCTTTTCTCAGAGAGTTGGATAAGAGATTAAGGACACTTCCTGAGGCAGAGAATGATTGGTCAGTAGTACATTAGAATGGCCATACATACATTTCATCATTCCATATCTTTTCAGTGGTTATCAAAACCATTTATACACTTTTGCAGTTAAACAATGTTAAGATATTGATTAGTGTTTCAGTCAAATCAGTCTAACTCTGAAAGTATGTGTTTACCTTCCATATGAGACGCTATTTAAGACTACACACACATCAGATTTTGCAATGAAAATAAAAATGATAAAACAAACAAAGGGAAATAGTCAGTGTACACACACACACACACACACACAGTCTGCATAATAAAACAAACTTTATTTAATAGTCCACAATTTGGTAAGGTGACCTGCAATTTTAAAATCCACATTCCACAGTCTGCATTTCTCAAGCATTGCAGATTATTATTATAATGTTAAGTATAGAGACGATCTCTATGCTGCATTAGTTCTGCTGTCCTACTGCAGAGGTACACGTGGTCAAAGTGCTGTGTGTAGGGGTAGAGAGAGAGAGAGTGAGGGAGAGTGTAGAGAGGGAGGGTGGGAGTGTTAGAGAACAATAATCAAATACATTAGAGCAATCTAGCCAGAGAGACCAATGAAGACTTTGTCCCTAGGGTGTGGCAGTCACTGCTATAGGTGTGTGTGTGTGTGTGTGTGTGTGTTCCTGTCTTGGAGGGGATCGAACACTTCACTTACCATAAGGAGGCAGATGGCGGATTCAGGCATCAGCTGTACAGCCATGTTCCCCTGCTGCTCCCTCCCTCACCCAAACCTTAGACGCACTGCACAGGTAACACCCAGCACCTCCAGCACACTGGCAATGCCCACGAGACCCCCAGCACAGTGGCTCTCTGCCGTAACGTTCAGAAAACGCAAAGTCAAGACTCAGGCAACACCAGCTTCTGGGCTCCAGGCAGAGAGTTGTAGTGCAGCCTGCTCCTATTGTCCAATGCCTTGCAAGCGCTGGCTGAAAGGTCCACGTGCCAGCCCCTTGTCTTGTCGTTCCGCACAGTCTTTCCCTCTTCCGTCAGGACCCCCGGCTGTTCTGTCTGCGCTCTCTCACACACTCCTGCTTCTGTGACATCCAACGGCCAGTTAAAGCTCCCTCCTCCCCTCAGAATGGGTGTTGGGACATGCACACATTCGCGTATGCACACAAACACACACACACACACACAAACACACACACAAGCACTGGCTCCCTTCCTTCTCTCTCCCCTTCATGCACACTCTCACAGGAATGGTGATAGGACATGGATCGGCTTCTCGGGTGGAGAGGAGGGGCAGCAGAAGCCCATACATCCGCTTGTGTACTTTTCCGCTCCCAAATCCATCGCATCACACTCCTAAAACCAAGGCAATGAACAAGAGAGAAAGAGGGAGAAGGAGGGAGGAAGAAAGAAGGAAGGAAGAGATCAGTCTCACCTCCAGACTGCCTCTGAACTCATTTCAAGCTCTGCAAGGCAGAGGCACTGGCAAATACAGACACGAGTGCATACACACTCACACCTCAACCCCCCCCCTCCACTGTCTGTACATGAGATGGTTCTTATAGTCTTTTTAACCTCTTGTTTGCTAGCAGAAAGCAAATAGAGCCTATAGGGATAAGAGAGAAAGAGAAAGAATGACATAAAAAATAAGAATGAGATAAAAAGAGATCCAGATACATGAAGCACATGTTGATGAGGGTTGGACTTGCAGAGGCCACATGGCAGTCACGTTAGAAGTGTTGATGCAGTAACTGCATCTGCAGCTAAACTAATGCTGCGTGCGTGTGTGTGTGTGCATGCGTGCGCGGGTCTGTGTATATGTGTATCTTTTTCCATTCTCCACCAAAAAGAGGCCAGGAGGCAATTGTCTCTCTAGAGATGTAACACACTTTCTGCAAACATATCATCAGATAATGGCAGAACACCTTACAACACACCAATGCATATCTGTTTACATATACAGTTGAATCATGAGAGATTATGCAAGGTGAGAATTATGATTTTAATGTCCTCTGGTTCTATGGCTTTTGATACAGCCTGTGCTAACTGAACATGGTTTTTCTTTTCTCCAAGACAATTGTGTCTCAGTTTTATTGCAGCTTAATGGTTTAATGCTTGGTTCCTAATATACATATACATATACATGCATGCACCCATACACACGTTTTTTCCTTGACAAGCTCTTATAGGCCTCTGGACTAATTAATCCCCAATAAAAGTGAAATGACATATATTTATATATATACACACACACACAGCGCTTCACTTTTTCCACATTTTATGTTATGTTACAGCCTTATTCCAAATTGGATTAAAAAAAAAAAAAATTCCCCTCAAACTCCTACACACAATACCCCATTATGACAAAGTGAAAAAATCTTTGTTTGGAGTTTTTGCAACTTTATTAAAAATAAAAAAAACAAAAATCACATGTACATAAGTATTCATAGCCTTTGCTCAATACTTGGTTGAAGCACCTTGGGCAGCAATTACAGCCTCAAATCTTTTTGAGTATGATGCTACAAGCTTGGCACACATATTTTTGGGCAGTTTCTCCCATTCTTCTTTGTAGAACCTCTCAAGCTCCATCAGGTTGGATGGGGCGCGCCGGGGTACAGCCATTTTCAGATCTCTCCAGAGATGTTCAGTTGGGTTCAAGTCTGGGCTCTGGCTAGGCCACTCAAGAACATTCACAGAGTTGTCCTGAAGCCAGTCCTTTATTATCTTAGTTGTGTGGTTAGGGCCATTGTACTGTTGGGTGAACCTTCACCCTGGTCCAGAGCACTCTGGAGCAGGTTTTCTTCAAGGATGTCTCTGTATGTTGCTGCATTCATCTTTCCCTGACTAGTCTCCCAGTTCCTGCTGCCAAAAAACAACCCCACAGCATGATGCTGCCACCAGCATGCTTCACTGTAGGGATGGTATTGGCCAGGTGCTGAGCGGTGCCTGGTTTCCTCCAGACATGACGCTTGGCATTCAGGCCAAAGAGTTGAATCTTTGTTTCATCAGACCAGAGAATTTTGTTTCTCATGGTCTGAGAGTCCTTCAGGTGCCTTTTGGCAAACTCCAAGCAGGCTGTCTTATGCCTTTTACTGAGGAGTGGCTTCCGTCTGGCCACTCTACCATACAGGCCTGATTGGTGGAGTGCTGCAGGAATGGTTGTCCTTCTGGAAGGTTCTCCTCTCTCCACAGAGCAATGCTAAAGCTCTGTCAGAGTGACCCTTGGGTTCTTGGTCACCTCCCTGACTAAGGCCCTTCTACCCCGATCACTCAGAGTCCTGGTGGTTCCAAACTTCTTCCATTTACGGATGATGGAAGCCACTGTGCTCATTGGGACCTTCAATGCTGCAGAAATTTTTCTGTACCCTTCCCTCGATCTGTGCCTCGATACAATCCTGTCTCAGTAGTCTACAAAGAATTCCTTGGACTTCATGGCTTGGTTTGTGCTCTGACATGTACTGTCAACTATGGGACCTTATATAGACAGGTGTGTGCCTTTACAAAGCATGTCCAATCAACTGGATTTACCACAGGTGGACTCCAATCAAGTTGTTGAAACAACTGAAGGATGATCAGTGGAAACAAGATGCACATGAGCTCAATTTTGAGTGTCATGGTAAAGGCTGTGAATACTTATGTGCATGTGATTTTTTTGTTTTTTTTATTTTTAATAAATTTGTTACAATTCCAAACAAACTTTTTTTACTTTGTCATTATGGGGTATTGTGTGTAGAATTTTGAGGGGAAAAAAATAATTTAATCCAATTTGGAATAAGGCTGAAACATAACAAAATGTGGAAAAAGTGAAGCACTGTGAATACTTTCTGGATGCACTGTATATATATATATATATATATATATATATATATATATATATATATATATATATATATATATATATATATATATATATAGAGAGAGAGAGAGAGAGAGAGAGAGAGAGAGAGAGAGAGTGTTTATTATAATGGCTTTGTTTGCATACATGGATGTCCTTACTTGAGCAGTCATAATTCATAATCATAATAATTCACTAAAATGATTCATTATAGCTAATGTTTTGAAATAATGAAATCATAGTGTCTGTGATTTATTTTTTGTGTAAAGTGTCAGACTTTGTTTTTACTAAGATGTTGGGCCCATCAGTACCACCCTAGCTGCTAAGAACTGCTACTTCCTTTACTGAGCCTGTATTCCTCTGTTCACCACACTGCACTCACACTCAATGTGCAACACAATTAATGTGTGAAGAATTGTGAGTTTACTAAAATCTAATGGCTTTAGTTCACTCATTGCACTTTAGTAAATCTAAACTCCAATTTATTTTTTCTACTGAAAAAGAGATGAGCAATAGCTAATAATTAGTAATAGCTACTCTGCAATCTGAAATGTTTTTTTGTTTGTTTGTTTGGCATACATATTACCTCTTGGATTTTAAAGTTCTTTGAATCACAAAGAAAAACAACACGAGACAGTATGATGCTGCAGTAATTTAATCAAAAGAACAAAATTGATTATTCAGAATAAATTAACAGACAGGAATTAGGTCAAACCTTCTAATCATGTTTTTGTCAAATGTAATACTGTATACATACTACATTAAAATGACAGAAAAAAGAAAAGAAAAGTATAGGAAAATGCACTATTAAATGCACTATTATGAAGTTATGCATATTGGTCAGCATCATCCTCAGTTATAGCCTTCATCTCAGTTGCTGGTTTGTCTTCCTCCACCTTCTGAATTGGTTCCTTCATTGCATCTATTGCCTTCTTCAGATTGAGATTGTCCTTTTCACTCAGTGGGGCCAGTGCTGCGGTAAGGATTGTCTTGATTTGAGTTATTCTTTCCTCGCATCTGTTGTAAAACTCCTTCCTGTTTCTTGCTGCAAGGCTGTTGATACCATTTTGGGCAGATTCGCATTCCTTCCCTAACTTGTCAATCTCTGCAAGGAACTGAGGTGAGTTTGGATCCATGGTCATCAGTCTTCCCAGAGTACTGACATTGTTCATCAGGTACTGGACAGACACCTCAGTGTAAGTGGTAGACATCATGTTAACCAAATAGGCGTAGGCAGAAGCATTCAGAGCATTAGTGTAGATTTTGTCTTTGACAAACATGCTGTAGGTGTAGTTGTTCTCTACAGCTATTTCAACAGTCTGTTTAAAATGTTTAAGATTTTCACAAAGAGTGGTCTTAACAATGTTTGAAATGATCTGAAAGAAGTGCACCAGTCTCTCCCACTGTTCTTTCACCTGCCCCATGATTTCCAGGCCTTTCGCTAGCACCACAATTCTCTTGTTGAAGTCGATCTCCTTGAGATTATAATGTTTCAGCTCACTCACAATTTCAGCAAGAGCTTTTTTCTTCTGATCCAAGTTGTCCATAGTCTTCTCGTTCCGTTCATTTGCAATTTTTAGCTGGGTTTCAGCCATTTGTAGACGTAGATGAGATTGTCTTAAGTGCATCTGGACCACATCTGTATTTGCTGAGTCATAGATTTGCTGTTGACTTGACTTGGGGGGTGCTGTCAAGAAAGATGGCTGATTTGTAAAAGACTTGCTTTTGGAATAAAAGGCCATGGCCCTTACATTCAGTTCGTCAATGGCTTTAATAAGCTCCTCTGTTTTGGCATCATCACATTTCCCCTCTGGAGCATATTTACCTAGCTCTGTTAAAGTGGAGATACCCTTGTCACAGATGCCTAGTGCCTCGGATTTAATCGGGCATTCAGCTTCTTGCTGTATATCTCTGCTGACTTGCTGAAATAGTCCCACCAAGTAATCAGACTTTACCGTTTGCTTCTCCTGATCATACACCTCAGGCCAATTTATTTCCTTACCTTTGCAAAGTTCTTCCATTTTCTCAACCACTAGTAGAAATGTTATAGATTTAGAAAATATGTTACTTGTTGCCAACATTTCATCCACGTTACTCTTCATTCCAGTGGCCATGTTTCTGTGGCTTTCAGGAGTGCCTTTTCAGTTTTTGATCACATGTGTTATGGCTTTTGGTGTAATAGTGTCCGCTTGGAGATAGGTTTGGATAATTTGTCCTGGAAGAAATTCTGTTGCAAACGCACAGGCTATTGATATTGCTTGCTCTGACATACTTGATATTAGCTTCAGGCCAAAAAGGCCCCATCCACTTGGCAAATCTTTCATTGCTTGCTGGTAGGCCCTTCTGTCCTCAGCTAATCTTTCATTAGCCAGATTGAAAGCAGCCTCGGCCCTGTCGCTTGCCTCCTTAGCTTCAGCCCGTTTAATCTTTGCTATCTCAATGTTTTTCTTGATTTCTTCCATCTCCTCATCATGACTCTGTCTTGCATTCACCAAAGCCTCCACCAGTTCTTGCATCAGCTTGATGATATCTGAGAATTGTTTCTCAGTCATGATGGCCAGGTTTAAGCATTCTGATGATATGTGCGCAATGTTCTGAAGCTCAGCTGGTAAGAAGGCTTGGACAAGACCATCATCCTCCTGTATTATGAGCCCAACTGAGTTTTTGATGTACTCTGGAACCTGTCCGGTGTACATACGAATTTGGTCCATGTTCTTGTGAGCAACATTAAAGGCTTGCCAGCAACCATTACATACTTGAAAGAGGCAGGCCCTAAAAGAATTGGGGTATCTGATGAATTTGAACCCGTCTTTTGGTGGATTTTTATTGATGGAGAAGTCATCTGCAGCAGAAATGCGTACCAGCTGAGCCAGTAAATCGATGGAGACGGGTGCCGGCAATAGATACTGCTCCCACTTAGCATAGGGCTGCATCAGCAGCATGATGTCATTTCTGTAATCCTGTGCTTTGGTGAAACTCTTAGTAGCTTGGTTGAGCTTTGACAGCGCCATTGTTTTCCCTAAAATAGAGGAAGGCAGAAAATTTGTATAACATAAAGCCATAATAAGACAATCAGGAGATTCAGCATTTATTATTTCTGTACTATAAAGCAGTTAGCACTAACAACAACAGCACCTGCAGTGTTTCATCCACTAAACAATTTCAGATTAGAACACATCATAAGTTACATGTGGTTGCTTAGTAGTTTTTTTTTCCTTCACAACAAGTGAAGTAAAATTAGTAGAAAGCAGAAAATAATACTATTTTAACTACCCACCATTTTACAAAATTAATACTCTTTCATTGAGGAGCATTTAAATGCTTTTTTTCATAAACATTGTTTTTTCATAAACTTCATTATGGTGTAGACTTCAAGAAATTCACTATACAGTATATTTCATAAAAAAGTTGATGAATGTAAACAGAAATTCATATTATGCAAACATAAACTCACAGAAATCTGTAGAGGATAGAATAGAACGGTTTGTACCTGAAGTACTGTGGATACCTCTTGAAGAAGTGAGTAGTTGAAGTAGTAGCCTACCAGACTAGATGCTGTTCTGCTCCAAAACAACAACTTTTATATCATCCTTTCATATTTGTCAGCAAAGCAATATAACTGTGTCCTGCAAAAATATGCAGTCTGAGTTGTAATTCTGAATTCTACAGAACAGCTTTACTTCCTATAACTACTGAAATTTCTTTGTTTTTCGTGTCTTTATTTGGATCCCCATTAGCTGAGGTAGCAGCTGCTCTTCCTGGGCTCCACCAACAAAACTGTGTACTCCCATGATCATAGTTGGTAACTTGTTCCATACTGTGGTGACCAAGACAATACAGATCTGCACGCTGCATCTGTTTTGGGTTTTGGTTTAACTAACCTGCCTGGCAGTGTGACTATGTTGAGCTCTCGCATAATTTATATTGTGTTTACTATCACAGATATTCCTAAAGACGCCCATTAGACCGCAGGGCAGCCTCTCCTGAGCTCTGAGCCATGAGAGAGGCATGCTCGCTCTCCTTACTGACAGGGCAGTGTGAGGCTTGCAGATTCATTCTCAGCTAACCAGAGCTTAGACAGCTCTTTCCTGACAGCTCCCCTGGGAAACACCACAATGAAAGCATCTAGGGGAGGAGAAACTGCTGTTTTACCATAGACTAAACCCATATATACTTTGTTTTGTTAATAACAAATGCCACAGTAAAGTCAAATAATACGATTCCGACCATTATTTTCTTGTAAAAATATCTTGTCGATCATTTTTGTCAGTGCTGTGCACGTAGAATGATCTGCTTTATAGGCATGCTTGAAATCAATGATTCATTAAGTGAAAAATAGTAGATTATCTGCTCAAGAATAACTTTTTCCATTAGGTTGCTCAATACAAAAGAAACTAATTCCAGGCAAAACACACCATTCTAAATTTGATAATAATAGCCCAAAAGTAACACCAGCAACCTTTGAAAGGATGATCAATACAATGTTTGATAATAATAATAATAACAATAATAATAATAATAATAAGAAGAAGAAGAAGAAGAAGAAGAAGAAGAAGAAGAAGAAGAAGAAGAAGAAGAAGAAGAAGAAGAAGAAGAATTTTATTCTAATTAAGAAATTACGGGCATTTCTTGTTACCCAATGGCACTTTACAAGTTCATACAATATAAAAAAGGTCAAATAAAATATAAAGAAGATTCAAATATATAAATAAGATAACAGGAGGGAGTAAAATTGGTTAAAAAAAATAGACATAATATTGATGCAAGTGCATACTATAGTAACCAATTAAAGGGCAGATGAGTGTCAGAGGGATGGAGACAGAGTGAAGGAAAAGACATATGAGGAACACCAGAAAGGGATGGACAGGTCAGACCATGAGGGCAAAAACCAAGAGAAGGATTTTGTACTGCACACAGCCACGAACAGGAACCCAGTGTAAATGTTTGAGTGTAGTAGTTATATGTTCCCTTAAGCTGGTGTGTGTAAGAACTCCAGCAGCCATTTTCTGAATGTTCTGCAGCTTCTTTAACCTACAGACAGGAAGCCCATAAAGAACAACACTGCAGCAGTCTAATCAACATCGCACAGCACTGTATTAGCCTAATCAGCATCACACAGTTCTGCAGTAGTCTAACTGGTATCATACAGAACTGCAGTAGTCTAGCTGGCATCACACAGCACTTCAGTAGTCTAATTAGCATCACAAAGCGCTGCAGTAGTATAATCATCATCAAAAATGCATAAATAAGTAACCTTGTATCACAATTTGCATGCCTATATCCTTACACATAGATATATTTGCTGACTATTACACCATTGTAACATTTTTTAAACAAATTAATTGCAATAACTAAACAATTGAATAATTTAAATTTAATGTCTCTTATACAATCATAAAGCTGACTAAGGCTGACAACTAATCAATAGGAGAACTTCTACCTTAAAGGATTAGTGTGACGGTTGAGTCTAAGGCATTGTGGGAATTGGAGAAATAATTGAATCATGTAGGTGTAACATAATGAAGAGAGGATAACTTAATAAAACATAGAAGGCTAAGGTTAGTCTAATTTTAATTGGCCCAGGCCATTCACTACCACTAAATGACTAAATAGGGATGTTGTGCCCTCTAGTGGGTGAGTCAGAGATAATTATGCAACAAAAATACTTGTGAAGTCTGGTATGCTTTATCATTAAAGTTGCTATAAGATCTTTTTTGGAAGCACTTTGACTAAACTGTTTTATGTATTTGTAGCTACCAATAAACCTCTCTTGTAGGAGGATATATTCTGTATCTGTTAATTCTATGTGTACATTCAGCACATGGAATCTGCCAACATCCATTCCTGCATGTTCTTTCAGGATCAAGGCCTCTGGAATGGTGACTGATGTAGCAGAGCACCTAGGCAACTTTCAGTATGTGATAAAAATGAAAAATAATATTGAACAAGCTGGTATGCATGCACACATGTGCACACACAAGCAGACCTTTCTTAACCTCTACTCTTGCCAAGCCCAGTTCACCTGTTTCTTACAGTTTATGGAAGTTACTGTTTCTCCTTTCAATGTTCCTGTTATTAAAGACACATTTGTTACATATGTTTAATGTTCATAGGAATCATTATTTGTGACTTAATATTTTAATTTCAAAGAGCTGGACAAAGACTTTGAATTCCTCTGAACAGTACATGGAGATCAGATTACATCTCAGTAAGATGCATGATGAGATCTTGTACTGCAGCTTGTGTTCATTGTAGTTTTCCATGGAATGACCATGAGATTTGCACTAAATAGATGCCAGTCAGTTCAGTCAGCAATATATATTGCTAAAAAGATTCCCCTATGTTCTAACAGGCAAAACCTGTATGTCTAGGTTGGATGTAATCATTGAATTAGAACTGAAATTTAATTAATTAGTAAGATGCACAAAATATGGTTGTTTTTGATTGTGTAATGTTTTCCTTTTCCACATATGCCTTTCAGCACTTTAGTTCTGTTTAGTGATTTATATTTCAGTGGAAACAGGTCCTTACATATTCCGCAGAAAGCAAAAAATAAAAACAACTAAACAACTACCAACTAATAAAGATGTCAAGTTGAACATGGAAAGTCTTGTTTTGTTTATTCATCTGTTGTTGTGGTTTCTCTTTATGCCGTTCTGTTGATTTGTATCCACTTCATGGCAGGTTGAAAATTATTTGATTCTGTGAGACATTTGGAGGAAGTGTGAGTACAGAAAAAAGCATGTAACTGAAGCATGACATTCTTTAATAGGCTGTATCACTTTTTCTTCTGTGAGTCTGTGAGGACCTCATAAAGCATGGCTTGTGGCAAGTGGGTTAGTACAAGGGTAAATATGGGATAGGAGTGTCAGACGAGAGGCTGATGCCTCTTGCCATGAAGCAGACCCTCCAGCAGATCAGAGTGCTCCTGGACTGGGACAGTGGTCTGATCTCCTTCTTTGATCCTCTCAACAACAGATATGTGCACACCTTCAGACAAACATTCACCAAGCAAGCCTATCCATACTTCTATAATGTTTGTCCTGCTATGAGGGTGTTACCAGAATAGGCTGCAACCACTAAGGACATTATGCTAGTGTAATGGAAAAAAGGAACCTAGTCTATTGAAAATGAACACATTTCTACTTGATCATCATTTCAACAAGGGTGCACCGTGAGATAACATTTATTATGGTAATTATGGATGGCCTTTTCACACTTGGCCAAAGTTTTTGCTTTCGGCTCAGTTTTCCATTGCTCTGAGGTTGTCTGCTTAAAGGATTCAAACCTAGTTTAAAGGCAATCAGACTTTCTTTTGTTTCCTGTGATCATATACCTTAAATCATTTAATGTGATAATGTTATTTCTATTTAGGAGTTGTTTTCCTTGTGCACGCAGATGCATGCAATTGAGAAACCATTGTTTAGTGAAAAGAATCAAATTTGTTTGCAACTTCCTGGATTTTCATTTATTTGCAATTTTCCTCAAAACTGTTGTGAGAATACACACTCCCTGATAAACAAATATAAAAGGTTTATTGTAGATATTTCCTGTCCACTAGACACCTCCAATGTTTGCTGTCTAGCAAATGTCAGCTGGGTTTACTAGTTTCTGGGAAAACCCATATTATGTGTATCACCTTCAAGGTAACCTTTATAATCTCTGGACCTTTAGCTTTGCTGTTGATTTTCTCAAATACCCCAATATGGTCTTATGTAGCATTAATGCATGCTTTAAAATCTTCTAAGCCAAGTGAAAAGCACTCAGGTATTTACTCTTAAGTGCTGGTCATACTGCTGTTTTACTGTGATGTTTTCAGTGTTGTGTAATTACTGAATAGGGCTTAAATAAAACCATTGTCATTGTAAGAAGGCTCAGCAGCAGTACTCATCTACTGAAAAAACAAGATGTGGGTTCAGATGAATCTACTTCCCTTTTCATGTACAATGAAAAACATCAGTTTTTCAAATGCTAGGATATATTTTGTCTACAAACACATTTCTATTTATGGTCTTTCTTATCTTTTATAGCATCAAGGGTTCTTTGGAAGGTCAGCAGAAAATGGAAGAGAGGAAGGTGTGTGTGAGTGAATGCTTGTGTGTAATGCCGTTTTCTATGTTGAGTGTAGCTCTATGATCTACTCTGGACAGCTGAAGTTTGAGAAGAGGACCATGTCTGCTCAGGTGGAGGGGGGTGTTCATGGCCTGCACTCGTAAGTCTTCGTCCTCTCTGCTCACTAAACTCCTACTACCGAATCCATCATGCTCAGTGGCTCTTTTAGGGAACACTCCATCAACTGTCAAGCAGTGCCACAAAAGCATTCAGGGACTGGAAAATAACCTGTGTGTGTCTGTTCTCACAGTTTGCAGGCACAGTGTTATGAATAATAATACACAGTAATAGACCCCTGCTGATCTCCACTGAAATCTGAATGGACATGAAGCTGACAATTTATTTATGAATAATTAATTCAGATAAATTGTGGGTTTCTAATAGATAACAGGGTCATGACATAATGAGTAATGCCTCTATAGATTTCTATTCATGTCTTCAAGTAATCAAGTAAGAGACTGTTTTTGTTCGTTTTGTGGATCATGGATCACAATGACTTAAATAGCCTAAAGAAGCAGTATTTGCAAACTGTCCATATTACATATTACACCTGCACTGTACATTCTGTAGATTGTGTACATATATACCCAACCATATACATTGTACATTGTGTATATAATCATAATATACATATATTGTACATACATTGTTAATATATTTTGTACATACATAGAGTATATATATTTATCTTGCATATATATATTTTTCTCTATGCACCCCTGTTTCCTTTCCTCAGTTTGGACACAGCACTCTCCACCATTTCACTGCGAGTTATACTGTGTATGACTATGTATGTGAGGAATAAACCGAACTTGAACTTGAACTTGAACAATGACAAAGAGGGAAGATTTAGTGGTTGCACCAGCAGGTGTTACACTCAAAGAGGCCAATGACATCCTGCAGTGCAGCAAAAAAAGGTCTGATTCTTCATCTTTTCAGCTTGAGAAGTGAAACTGCTTCTAAAGGACTTTGAAAGGTTATTTTCACTTCTCCACTTCTTCTCTGAGTAACGGGTCGGTCGTGGGGACGTTTGTTGATTGCAGGTAAACTGCCCATTGTGAACGACAGTGATGAGCTGGTGGCTATAATTGCTCGCACTGATCTGAAGAAGAACAGAGACTACCCTCTGGCCTCTAAAGACTCCCGCAAACAGCTGCTGTGTGGCGCTGCCATCGTTACCCGTGAGGATGACAAGTACCGGCTGGACCTGCTCGTGCAGGCAGGAGTGGACGTGGTGGTGCTGGTAGGTCTTAAGGTCCTAAAGGGAGTGGGATTAGGCTCCATCCTGAGTATGGTGCCTGAATCAAATGACAAACTATTTTTGCTATGAGGCTGTGTAACACAGGACTGTGATTGGACATAGTGAATTTGGTCTGAAGGCTGTGTCTATTGTTTTAGGACTCATCTGAGGGAAACTCAGTGTTTCAGATCAGCATGATTAACTACATTAAACAGAAGTATCCTGAGCTCCAGGTGGTGGGGGGGAATGGTGAGTCACAGTTCTCACATTTGCTTGTTCTGTAAACTGAGAGGGTTGAGGTAGGTAAGAATTGATGGTGTTTGGTTCTTTTCATTTGTTGCTCTGTTCACTTTCATCCTTCTTCTCTCTCGCTCTGTCTCTGTGTATGTCTGTGTAGTAGTGACAGCTGCTCAGACGAAGAATTTGATTGGTGATGGTGTGGATGCTCTTAGAGTGGGGATGGGTTATACTTGATAAGACATCGTATACCACAAAATTGTTTAAAAGATGGTAATAGCTAAACCACCAGACATAATAGTGATGGATAAACAGCAGAAAAGAGTCATAGTGACGGATGTAGCAATCGCAAGAGATAGCAACATCAGCAACAAGGAACATGAGACGCTAAAAGAAGAGGAAACACTGGCTCTGGTAGCAATCAGAGCACCAGGGGTTTAGGGACGATGACCATCAAACTGGGAGAGTGGCTCCAGCAGATCCCAGGAACAACATCCGAGATCCTCATCCAGAAGAGTGCAGTCGATGGAACACTTGGGATACTATGCAGGCAAATGTATATATTGTAAATTCCTGTTCTTTTTTATCAACATTCTTAGAACATAATTACTGTTCTAAGTTTACAACATCTGGGCGAGGTTTTCGTTTATTCAAGATGCATCCTGTAGTGCCTTTTCACATTTTTGCACTATTTCTTTATTTTGAGTCAAATGTTTCAAATAAAATAATACAATCCACAAGGAAATGAAAACGAGAATTAAATCAAACTTATTGTATCAGAAAGATTACTACTCATTCACACACCAGGACGCTACATCTTCTGGAGTATTATGCTCACGTTTCTGAACTTTTAAACATTATAATGTATTTCAGTTATGGAAATCAGTTAAACACTATAGGAAGGCCTACAACAGGAATGTACTACAAATACCTTCCTACTCCAGCACCCCTAATCGTCCACTCCCAATGGTGGGATATCGCTGAATAACAGTTGAATGCTATCGTTGCCTATATTTGCCTCTGTCTGTCTTTCAGGAGACTACAATATGAGAGTTACACACTAACATAAAAGAACGAATAATGAATTAAGTAAATGCTGCACTGGCTAACATCTACTTTCTTCCCTGTTTTATTACCTGTATTATTATTTATATTATTTGTGAGCTGAAAACATGATATCCACCAAAAACATGATTCACTGACTCATGAACAATGTCAACAAATCTACACGCACACACACAAACACACACACACACACAGCAGGTGGGTTTTCTGTAGTGGCAGATGGGTCCAAGTGGGCTCATACTGGCCCTGCCCACATGTCGCCTCCTGCAGGTGTCAACCGTAGCCACTGTGCTCCATGTGCCCTTTCTCCTCTGCCACTGCTGGGAGAGGGCTCTGCCCACCCTCCTGACATGCTCCGCTACGCCTCCGGCATACGCCCATTGTGCTTCAGACAGAGGCCAAAACCACTGGCTTTGCTGGTTCCAGGAACAGCCTGAGGTTGTCCAGGAGAGTGAAAGAATGGTATACCTTGCAAGGTATGATGGTCTTCATTGAAATGGGGGTTAAAAACATTTCAAGTCAGTGTTTTGTGCACTGACATCCCTCCTGCTACCGAAGAGTGTTTCTTGTGTTTGTAAGTGTGAGGCAAAGGCGTGTGAAAGTGTTTGGATCAAGATGTAAATGCATGAAATGAAACGTACTGAGGCTATGTTTATTGTCACATATTTTATATCTAGAATGTTGGCCTACCTCCAAGTGAATTTGCACAAAGATCAAACATTTGTGTGGGGTGTTTGTTTGTGCATGTGAATATAGATGTGTGTAGTTCAATGGTGTATACATGTGTACATGTGAGTATGGATGTGTAAGTGTGAAAGATGTGTGTGTGTGTGTGTGTGTGTGTGAATTATATATTTGTTGGGGGCACATTCATATACTGCCACACTGCTATTCTCTCTGCTACTTTCTGTTTTTCAATTGGCGGAGTGGATTAGGGCCTGTCAGAGAGACTCTGAGAGATCTGGTGAGCCCTGATTGTGATTATTTTTGTTTCTCTCTCTCTCTCTCTCTCTCTCTCTCTCTGTGTATGTGTGTGTTTGTGTGTGTGTCTCTTGTCAACACAGTGTGAATAATTTTGATTTTAATTGGTTCGTTGTCATGACATTATCTCTCAACTCTCTCAACCGTCTAAATCACACGCGCACACACACAAACAGTTGACACCCCCCATCCTATAGTCCACATTCATTCATGAGAAACAGAAAATTTGAATTTGAAATTTATTGGATTGAATAACAAAGATCCTTTTCTTTAGAACCATGCACAGCATGGACATGACAATGTTGTGCTAAATGGTGTGATCAAACCCTATCATCATCCTTCCCAGCAAAGCCCTGATCTACTCCTTCTGTAGTGAGCTAAACGCTATTAATAAACTCCCAAACTCCTCCAGTGCTCTCTCACCATTCTGAGCAGAGCCTGTGCCAGGCCTGCAATTTTATCAACTACATCACAGCTGTTTTCTCTCTTCCAAATGTGTAGAGAAAACACACACACACACACACGCGCGCGCGCGCTCTGTATTCTGACAGTCCCTGCAATGCTCCACTGTAATCCTCTTAGCCTGTAAGCGCTGGGCTCTCCCTGCAAACACACCCTAAACCCAGCACAGCATGGGACTATGTGGAAGACCACTTGCACAAACATCGACCGCACAGCTCCTTTTGCCTTTGCTTGCTATAGTTTCAACTGCTCGATGCACTGAAATGCCAAATACAGAGGCTAAAGCTCGAACACATGCGCCATGAACCAGCTGCACCCATTCCGAGGTAAATCAAATACACAGTTGCCAATGTTTAAAAAAGCTTTTTGAGCTTTTTACATTTTATTGATTTATTTTTTTTAAAGAACATGAGGACTTTTTCATTTTTATTTTTTCAGAATGTTAAATAGTAGTAGTCCCAGTAATTTTGTAGTTCCAGTAGTATCGTCATTCAGGTCTCCTTTATCAGGTTTTGGATGGATTGGTAGAAGTTCATATTGACTGGTTATAAACATAGTTCTGATGTAGTCAAGCACAGCGTCTGTCTCTTTGGCCAGTTGGTAATCATAGCCTGTTTATGTGCTCGGGAAACCTTTCTGCATACTACCGATTTCTTTAGCTGGTCCTGCTTGGGAGGTGTGTGGTCCCTTTGAGCAGTACAAAGCTTCCAAAGCCATGGCTCTCCCCATGCGCTGCTGCTTAGTTTTCTTCCCCACTACTTTGTCCCATAACGTCTTCAGGTTCTTTCTTTCACACTTTGGGTTTTGGTTTTCACTCTCTAGAGCCTCTCTTTCACTCTTCAGGTGTTGTCTTTCACTCTCAAGATTCTCTCTTTCACCCTTCAGGTGTTGTCTTTCTCTCTCCAGAGCCTCTCTTTCACTCTTCAGGTGTTGTCTTTCACGCTCTAGATCCTCTCTTTCACTCTTCAGGTGTTGTCTTTCACTCTCAAGATTCTCTCTTTCACCCTTCAGGTGTTGTCTTTCTCTCTCTAGAGCCTCTCTTTCACTCTTCAGGTGTTGTCTTTCACGCTCTAGATCCTCTCTTTCACTCTTCAGGTGTTGTCTTTCACTCTCAAGATTCTCTCTTTCACCCTTCAGGTGTTGTCTTTCACTCTCTAGATCCTCTCTTTCACTCTTCAGGTGCCATCTTTCACTCTGTTCATTTTTTGTCTCCTTCTGCTTCTCCTCCAACTCCTTCCCACTACATTCCTCCTCAAATTTTCCAATTTTAACACAGTGTCGTTTTCTAATTTCCTTCGTATCTACTCTGTCAGGTAGTTCTTGTTGCAATCTACTCATTGCTTTTTGTGTGTTCCTGTCCAACAAAATCTTCGAAGATCTTCTGTGAGAGCAGCAGAACTGCATTTTGCTGCTGCAACCTCCCATTTCTGTCAACAGACTGACCAATTTTACCTTTGTCAAGCAGATTATAAGAATAGCTATTATGACAATGGTTCCATGTGACATCACAGTTTTGGTTTTGTTGACAATTCCATTGTCATCACACAGAATAGAATAAACTATTGTGGGCTTGCTTTCTTTTCACTTTAGCCTTAATTAGATTAATTAGATTCATATGTTTGCTTTAGATTTGCCTTTTTACATTTTATTTATACCATGAAAAACAATACAGAAATAATTAAAGAAGTCAAAGCCTTTGTCACAGTCTCTCCAGACATGCCTTTCTCTGGTTGTCAAAAAGACAAAAGAGATGACTGTGGACTACAGAAGGATGCAAATGCCTCACACCCTAATACATACAGTGAAGAGTGAGAACATACACTCTCTTAAAATCACAATCAATCTCTCATGGTCCCTGAGCACTTTTTCCTTAGTGAAGAAAGCTCTGCTTCCTGAGGAGACTGAAGAAGGACAGCATGTCCGTCATCCTGATCTGGTCTGCAACAGCATCATAGAGAGTGTCCCGACCTGCGCCATCGCTGTCTGGTACTGGCACTGCTCCCCCTGCTCTTTTGGATTGTTTAGTTGAATTTAGCAGTCTGCTCTCAAATTTTCTGTGCCTGTTTTCTGGGATTCTGAAATTCAGGCAATGTTTTTGTTGTTCTTCTGCAACACTATTAAAACTCTGAACTCCTCAAACTATTTTACTTCTCTAAGTAAATCTGTCACATTTGTCTAGTACAGAATTATTAGATTTCTTTCTTTGACCATAAGCAAGATACACACATTTACTTTGCACATTTACATATTTCTTTGTCTGTGTCTCTCTATCACTCTCCTTTTCTCAGAGAGTTGGATAAGAGATTAAGGACACTTCCTGAGGCAGAGAATGATTGGTCAGTAGTACATTAGAATGGCCATACATACATTTCATCATTCCATATCTTTTCAGTGGTTATCAAAACCATTTATACACTTTTGCAGTTAAACAATGTTAAGATATTGATTAGTGTTTCAGTCAAATTAGTCTAACTCTGAAAGTATGTGTTTACCTTCCATATGAGATGCTATTTAAGACTACACACACATCAGATTTTGCAATGAAAAGATGCACACATGCATACATGATAAAACAAACAAAGGCAAATAGTCAGTGTACACACACACACACACACGTTTTAGGCTCCTTTTGTCATTCAGTTTTGAAAGAAGGAGATGGAGGGCATGTCAGTATGTAGCAGTAGCCATAGTATTGGAACAGATGGGTCAGCATGGTAAGGGCAGACAGAACGTTGGTCAGGGTGTATCACTGGTCTCCATTGCATCTCAGTGATTCAAAATTCAGAACTAAAATATTAGAAAAAACACTCTCAAAGCATAGAGGGCCAAGTCAGTAGTTGCACTAATATCAGAATTTGTATCAAGATATTTTTAAGTGAGAAACTTTTAAGCGAGAAATAAGTTTAGCCCTCATTAAAAATGTTGTAATTTCAACTCTTTGACACTCTTGGAAAAATAAATGTAATATTTTGTTCAAAATATTATTTATTTGGGGAAAAAAGTGATCTGCAGGCACTGCGGATTCTTGCCCTGCTAGAGATGATTAAGAAAAGAGGTTAAATTGATTAGGACTTCTAACCTGCAGTAATAAACAGTATAAATTGATATGAAATGAAATAGGCAGATGCTGACTGTATATGAATTGTATGGGGCAGCAGTGTCTCACAAAGACTGGAGCACAGCAATGATGTCATCATGTCATGGGTGTGAAAAGAAGGCCTCTAGGAAATAGGCTTCGTCAAGGGGCATGGGGGCTGGGGCCAAAAGACAGAGCGCAGGAGACTAATGAATGAAGATGGAGAACCCCTCTGTTCGCTACTGTAATATACACACTGAGAGGTAGAGGAGCAAGGACTCTTCATCAGGCCCTCAGCCAGCCTGGCACTAGCTCATCAACAGATGTCTCCCTCTCTGAGAGAGAGAGAGAGAGAGAGAGAGAGAGAGAGAGAGAGAGAGAGAGAGAGAGAGAGGGAGGGTCTTATTGAATTATATGCTTTGTTGTCATCTGTGTAGCATTACTACAGATTCTTTATAACTCAGTATCTGCAATGTTTGGTTTAGAATCACAGATGAGGATGTGTTTAATGTGACGTGGTTGGTTTACGTCTCACAAATGTCAATTGTCTTCATTAATGTTCCATCTGAAATATTAGGTTCAGGAAGAAGCTAAGGGTTTTGACCTCAGCATAGACTTCACTGGTGCTGACATCATCACCAGCTAAGTGACCTGTTCCTCTCATCCTGGTGTGTGTCTGTCTGTGTGTGTGTGTGTGTGTGTGTGTGTGTGTGTGTGTGTGTGTGTGTGTGTGTGTGTGTGTGTGTGTGTGTGTGTGTGCGTGCGTGTGCGTGTGTGTGTCCAGCTGTGATCGGCCCTTACTCATACACATTTCACTTGGCTGACACACAGTGAAAAAAGTGCATTTACAGTCCTCTGTGGTCTCATTGCCAGCCCAGATTTCCAAAACTTATTATATATTTTACATATGTAGTAGTCATTATATATTATTTGAAACTACAATTTTGAACAGTGTTTCAGTGTTGTGTAATTACTGAATAGGGCTTAAATAAAACCATTGTCATTGTAAGAAGGCTCAACAGCAGTACTCATCTACTCATCTACCACACATTTCACTGCGTGTTGTACTGTGTATGACTATGTATGTGACAAATAAACCAAACTTGAAACTTGAAAAAACAAGATGTGGGTTAAGATGAATCTACTTCCCTTTTCATGTACACTGAAAAACATCAGTTTTTCAAATGCTAGGATATATTTTGTCTACAAACACATTTCTATTTATGGTCTTTCTTATCTTTTATAGCTTCAAGGGTTCTTTGGAAGGTCAGCAGAAAATGGAAGAGAGGAAGCTGTGTGTGAGTGAATGCTTGTGTGTAATGTCATTTTCTATGTTGAGTGTAGCTCTATGATGTACTCTGGAGAGCTGAAGTTTGAGAAGAGGACCATGTCTGCTCAGGTGGAGGGGGGTGTTCATGGCCTGCACTCGTAAGTCTTCGTCCTCTCTGCTCACTAAACTCCTACTACCGAATCCATCATGCTCAGTGGCTCTTTTAGGGAACACTCCACCAACTGTCAAGCAGTGCCACAAAAGCACTCAAGGACTGGAAAATAACCTGTGTGTGTCTGTTCTCACAGTTTGCAGGCACAGTGTTATGAATAATAATACACAGCAATAGACCCCTGCTGATCTCCACTGAAATCTGAATGGACATGAAACTGACAATTTATTTATGAATAATTAATTCAGATAAATTGTGGGTTTCTAATAGATAACAGGGTCATGACATAATGAGTAATGCCTCTATAGATTTCTATTCATGTCTTCAAGTAATTCATGTACATACATTGAATTGAAAGAAAACTGGCTTTGGCATGACTGGACAGAGCATTGTAATGTAAACGTCAGTACTATGCACATTTTGCAGTGTGGACTTTTATAAACTCATCAGCTCTGTGCAGATATAGACTGTAGAGCTCTATATTGAATTGTGGATGAGCATATTAAAACCACAAGGCGGAGCTTCGAGAGAGAGAGAGAGAGAGAGAGAGAGAGAGAGAGAGAGAGAGAGAGAGAGAGAGAGAGAAGATGAAACAGAGCTGTTTAATGTTCAACAAATGGAAAGAAGAAGAAAATTATGAAAATCAGTAGAACTATTAGCAAAGTTGAAACTAGTTAATATTTAGTGACAGCGGAGTGGCTCTAGATCCCTGTGGCAGGGACTACGGACGATCACGGACTACAGGAGCCCACCCTCCGGACTGATGAGTGCGGATGAGTCTCTGGCGAACGAGCTGAATACATTCTTCGCTCGCTTCGAGGCTACATCTAGCAGCGCTAATGCTAACGGCGCTAATGCTAGCAGCGCTAATGCTAGCGGCGCTAATGCTAGCAGCGCTAGTGCTAATGGCACTATCGGCGCAGCCAATGGCACATGCGCGGGGCGCACCATAGAACAGCGCCCTCTCATCGTCACGGAGAGTGACGTGAGAAGAGTGTTTAAAAGGGTGAATACCAGGAAGGCGATGGGAGCAGACGGTATCTGCGGGAGGGTCCTCAAAGCCTGCGCAGATCAGCTAGCCCCGGTATTCACCGACATCTTCAATCTCTCCCTGACGCTCGGTATCGTCCCGTCCAGCTTCAAGCGATCCACCATCGTCCCCGTCCCGAAGAAACCTCGACCCTCCGACCTCAATGACTACCGACCTGTCGCCCTCACATCAGTCGTGATGAAGTGCTTTAAAAAGCTAGTCGGAGACTTCATCACATCTTCACTGCCAGCCTCCATGGACCCACTGCAGTTTGCATACCGCCACAACCGCTCCACTGACGATGCAATTGCACATCTGCTCCACACTACACTGACTCACCTGGACGAAGGGAGGGGAAATTATGTTAAAATGCCATTTGTCGACTACAGTTCAGCATTTAACACTATCATCCCCTCCCTACTCACTACTAAGTTGGGGGATCTAGGACTGCATACATCCCTGTGCGACTGGATCTCCAACTTCCTAACAGACAGACCACAATCAGTACGGGTGGGCAACTGCGCCTCATCCACCCTCACCCTCAGCACTGGAGCTCCTCAGGGTTGTGTCCTAAGCCCCCTGCTCTACTCACTGTACACCTACGACTGCACAGCCACTTCCAGCTCCACCATCATTGTCAAGTTTGCTGACGACACCGTTGTCATGGGTCTGATCTCGGACAAGGACGAGAGGGCCTACCTGGATTAAACACCTGGAAAACTGGCGCCAGGAAAATTATCTCCTCCTAAACGTCAGTAAGACAAAGGAGCTGATCGTGGATTGCAGCAAGAAGCAGGAGCGGCACTACCAACCTGTGAGGATCAGTGGAACCACGGTGGAGAGAGTAGATAGTTTCAGGTACCTTGGTGTTCACATCTCGCAGGACCTGTCCTTCAGACTGCCCTCCAAGGTACTGCGGAACTTCTATACCTGCACTATCGAGAGCATCCTCACGGGGAACATCACAGTCTCGTTTGGGAATAGCACCAAGCAGGACAGACAAGCACTCCAAAGGGTAGTGCGTTCAGCAGAGCGCATCACTCACACGGAACTTCCTGACCTGCAGACCATCTACTACAAGCGGTGCCAGACCAAGGCCAGGAGGATTGTGAAGGACCCCACCCATCCCAACAATAGACTCTTCTCTCTGTTGAGGTCAGGGAGGCGCTTTCACTCCCTGAAGACCAAGACAGAGAGGCTGAAGAGCAGCTTCTTCCCACAGGCCATTCGGGCCCTGAATCAGGGAAACTGATAAACTGTGGGGACCACCACCACAATGTAACATAACTGTATATCTGTATATATATATTTATATTCAATGACCTTGTTACACAACAACTGTAGATATGTTATTATACGAAATGGATCTGTACATTCTGTAGATTGTGTACATATATACACAACCATATACATTGTACATTGTGTATATAATCATAATGTACATATATTGTACATACATTGTTAATATATTTTGTACATACATAGAATATATATATATTTATCTTTGCATATATATATTTCACATATAGAGAATGTCTATATTTCTCTATGCACCCCTGTTTTCTTTTCCTCAGTTTGGACAGAGCACTCTCCACCATTTCACTGCGAGTTATACTGTGTATGACTATGTATGTGACGAATAAACCAAACTTGAACTTGAACTTGAACAGTACTTGTGGTAGCCTTTTTAACTAAGTGTACTTAAAATCAGACATTAGCACACTAAAACATTAAGCATTAAGATAAAAGATAAATCCTTTATGCAAATGCAGTTGTTTCTTAAAGATTGTTTCTTTTAGAAATATAAGTTCTTATCACACCTGTATTAGAATATGAGCCCAGGAGAGTAACCCTAGAACACTAGGAACATTTATGTTACAATTTCCTTGCAAAATCACAAGCCTGATGTGAATATTAAAATAAGAACAACAAATAGATATACCTGTTATCATTTTATTATCCATCTTCACATAATATAGGGAAGGTGCATATGTGCTCATTTCTCCTTTGTTAAAAAAGCACTGACATTTTGCTGCATCAAACATTTGTGTGCCATGCATTTAGTGTGTAGCATAACAACAAACAAATTCTGCAAACTCCTACTTTATGAGCATTAAAGGCGGTTGGGCAGAGTGTTGAGTGAAGCTTCAGAGCTTGACTGTAACCTTGTTATATTTCAATGGCAATGAGGGCAGTACAGGTAGTGACTAAGAGGCTTTCCTTCCCAATCCCTCTGAATGTTGTCTCTGACAACATTCCAGACAGCACTTTAGAGAAAACAGTAGTCCAATGGCAGCAGACAGGCCTTTTTAGGGATCACCACTTACAGAGTCTTACCAAGACACCCAGTAGCTTTATTTTGTTTGGGACGAAGCCTCTATCAGAGCCGTATTTCATTCTACCTGATTCAGCTGCTGCTTGTATGATGCATGTTGGATGAATCTCTTACTCTGCTCCTCAGCTAAGAGAAAGCTCTCCATCTCGATCTGAGGAACAAACTTGGATTGTGTGCGTGGCTCCAGCACAACCACTGGTGAATGCGCACGCAGTGTCCCAGGAGCCGCTCTGTGGTGCAGGTGGAGAGGGGAGGTGGGCGGAGGCCCGGGGCGTCAGCTCACGCAGGGTTGTAGAGGAGGATTGGAGTACTGGACATCGCTTACATGGAGGGCCATGTCTATGAGCACTTTGCCAATGGCAAGCACGACAGCTACCAGATCGACTACCGCCTCATTGTGGGCGACACAGAGCCAGCCAGATTGCAGCTGTCGCCTCGCGACCCTGAGCACCAGGGGCCATTTGGCCACAACACATCTCATGGGCATGAGACTGCAGCTCAGCGCTACAGCGCCACACGCATCCAGGCTGGCTACGAACCAGAGAGGTGAGACTCCTACGGTTTCAAAGGAGTGCTGATCAGCAAAATTAACCATGTTTGCATCACTAGGTTAACGTTAGTGTCACTAAACAAGTTCATTAGGAGTGGACTTTATTTTTCTTTTGGATTGTGTACTTTTAAACTGTTGCACAGACTGGGTTGGGTTCTCAGTGATGTGCAATTTTAGCCCAATTCCATATTGTTGGTCTCAGAAGAACACATTCCTTTCGGGGATTATCATCACATAAAATAGACCTATACATTTACAGTCTCTACAGAGAAATACAGTCATGTCATAGTATAATAAAATGTCCTAATGTGTAAATAGTGATGTTTACTCATTTATAATGTCCAGCACTACTCAAATATAACTGCTTGCCTTCTTTGCCCATCATATTAACATTCCCATGTCAGCAGAGTAAAAAGGACCATAAATCTGATTAAGAATTATATTATCAAGACCGATATAATCTGTGTTGTAGAACAGATATGAAAACATTTTGCCATAGCAATGCTCAAAAGCATCACATTCCATTTGTTTTACAGACTGTGAAGGAAATATTGTTGTGTTTCTTTCTCTATCATTGTAAAGCGTGAGAAAGCTTAGCATAAGATTAGAAGAACAGGACGTTCCCTATTGAACGTCCTTGAAGAAATACACTCCTTCCAAGGAGTTATCTGGTCTCAGCAGAAGCAAACCCTCCCTCGTTCTCTCGAACGCTACGGCTATTATATAAGGGGAGGGAAATCACCCAAAGGGGAGCGAAGCAAATAGGCACGCTCATTTTCTTGAAACTAATAACTCAATAAAATCTTCTTATCCACATCTGACTCCTTGTTTGCTGAATTTCCACCACAGGACGATGACCATCAAACTGGGAGAGTGGCTCCAGCAGATCCCAGGAACAACATCTGAGATTCTCATCCAGAGGAGTGCAGTCGATGGAACACTTGGGATACTATGCAGGAAAATGTATATATTGTAAATTCCTGTTCTTTTTTATCAACATTCTTAGAACATAATTACTGTTCTAAGTTTACAACATCTGGTCGAGGTTTTCGTTTATTCAAGATGCATCCTGTAGTGCCTTTTCACATTTTTGCACTATTTCTTTATTTTGAGTCAAATGTTTCAAATAAAATAATACAATCCACAAGGAAATGAAAACGAGAATTAAATCAAACTTATTCTTTCAGAAAGATTACTACTCATTCATACACCAGGACGCTACATCTGCTGGAGTATTATGCTCACGTTTCTAAACTTTTAAACATTATAATGTATTTCAGTTATGGAAATCAGTTAAACACTATAGGAAGGCCTACAACAGGAATGTACTACAAATACCTTCCTACTCCAGCACCCCTAATCGTCCACTCCCAATGGTGGGATATCCCTGAATAACAGTTGAATGCTATCTTTGCCTATATTTGCCTCTGTCTGTCTTTCAGGAGACTACAATATAAGTGTTACACACTAACATAAAAGAACGAATAATGAATTAAGTAAATGCTGCACTGGCTAACATCTACTTTCTTCCCTGTTTTATTACCTGTATTATTATTTATAATATTTGTGAGCTGAAAACATGATATCCACCAAAAACATGATTGACTGACTCATGAACAATGTCAACAAATCTACACGCACACACACACACACACACACACACACACACACACAGCAGGTGGGTTTTCTGTGGTGGCAGGTGGGTCCCAGTGGGCTCATACTGGCCCTGCCCACATGTCGCCTCCTGCAGGTGTCAACCGTAGCCACTGTGCTCCATGTGCCCTTTCTCCTCTGCCACTGCTGGGAGAGGGCTCTGCCCACCCTCCTGACACGCTCCGCTACGCCTCCTGCATACCCCCTTTGTGCTTCAGACAGAGGCCAAAACCACTGGCTTTGCTGGTTCCAGGAACAGCCTGAGGTTGTCCGGGAGAGTGGAAGAATGGTATACCTTGCAAGGTATGATGGTCTTCATTGAAATGGGGGTTAAAAACATTTCAAGTCAGTGTTTTGTGCACTGACATCCCTCTTGCTACCGAAGGCCACCCGAGTGTTTCTTGTGTTTGTAAGTGTGAGGCAAAGGAGTGTGAAAGTGTTTGTGTGGATCAAGATGTAAATGCATGAAATGAAACGTACTGAGGCTATGTTTATTGTCACATATTTTATATCTAGAATGTTGGCCTACCTCCAAGTGAATTTGCACAAAGACCAAACATTTGTGTGGGGTCTTTGTTTGTGCATGTGAATATAGATGTGTGTAGTTCAATGGTGTATACATGTGTACATGTGAGTATGGATGTGTAAGTGTGAAAGATGTGTGTGTGTGTGTGTGTGAATTATATATTTGTTGGGGGCACATTCATATACTGCCACACTGCTATTCTCTCTGCTAGTTTCTGTTTTTCAATTGGCGGAGTGGATTAGGGCCTGTCAGAGAGACTCTGAGAGATCTGGTGAGCCCTGATTGTGATTCTTTTTGTTTCTTTCTCTCTCTCTCTCTCTCTCTCTCTCTCTCTCTCTCTTTGTGTGTGTGTGTTTGTGTGTGTGTCTCTTGTCAACACAGTGTGAATAATTTTTATTTTAATTGGTTCGTTGTCATGAAATTATCTCTCAACTCTCTCAACCGTCTAAATCACACGCGCACACACACAAACAGTTGACACCCCCCATCCTATAGTCCACATTCATTCATGAGAAACAGAAAATTTGAATTTGAAATTTATTGGATTGAATAACAAAGATCCTTTTCTTTAGAACCATGCACAGCATGGACATGACAATGTTGTGCTAAATGGTGTGATCAAACCCTATCATCATCCTTCCCAGCAAAGCCCTGATCTACTCCTTCTGTAGTGAGCTAAACGCTATTAATAAACTCCCAAACTCCTCCAGTGCTCTCTCACCATTCTGAGCAGAGCCTGTGCCAGGCCTGCAATATTATCAACTACAGCACAGCTCTGTTTTCTCTCTTCCAAATGTGTAGAGAAAACACACACACACACACACACGCGCGCGCGCGCGCTCTGTATTCTGACAGTCCCTGCAATGCTCCACTGTAATCCTCTTAGCCTGTAAGCGCTGGGCTCTCCCTGCAAACACACCCTAAACCCAACACAGCATGGGACTATGTGGAAGACCACTTGCACAAACATCGACCGCACAGCTCCTTTTGCCTTTGCTTGCTATAGTTTCAACTGCTCGATGCACTGAAATGCCAAATACAGAGGCCAAAGCTCGAACACATGCGCCATGAACCAGCTGCACCCATTCCGAGGTAAATCAAATACACAGTTGCCAATGTTTAAAAAAGCTTTTTGAGCTTTTTACATTTTATTGATTTATTTTTTTTAAAGAACATGAGGACTTTTTCATTTTTATTTTTTCAGAATGCTAAATAGTAGTAGTCCCAGTAATTTTGTAGTTCCAGTAGTATCGTCATTCAGGTCTCCTTTATCAGGTTTTGGATGGATTGGTAGAAGTTCATATTGACTGGTTATAAACATAGTTCTGATGTAGTCAAGCACAGCGTCTGTCTCTTTGGCCAGTTGGTAATCATAGCCTTTTTATGTGCTCGGGAAACCTTTCTGCATACTACCGATTTCTTTAGCTGGTCCTCCTTGGGAAGTGTGTGGTCCCTTTGAGCAGTACAAAGCTTCCCCAGCCATGGCTCTCCCCATGCGCTGCTGCTTAGTTTTCTTCCCCACTACTTTGTCCCATAATGTCTTCAGGTTCTTTCTTTCACACTTTGGGTTTTGGTTTTCACTCTCTAGAGCCTCTCTTTCACTCTTCAGGTGTTGTCTTTCACTCTCAAGATTCTCTCTTTCACCCTTCAGGTGTTGTCTTTCTCTCTCCAGAGCCTCTCTTTCACTCTTCAGGTGTTGTCTTTCACGCTCTAGATCCTCTCTTTCACTCTTCAGGTGTTGTCTTTCACTCTCAAGATTCTCTCTTTCACCCTTCAGGTGTTGTCTTTCTCTCTCCAGAGCCTCTCTTTCACTCTTCAGGTGTTGTCTTTCACGCTCTAGATCCTCTCTTTCACTCTTCAGGTGTTGTCTTTCACTCTCAAGATTCTCTCTTTCACCCTTCAGGTGTTGTCTTTCTCTCTCTAGAGCCTCTCTTTCACTCTTCAGGTGTTGTCTTTCACGCTCTAGATCCTCTCTTTCACTCTTCAGGTGTTGTCTTTCACTCTCAAGATTCTCTCTTTCACCCTTCAGGTGTTGTCTTTCACTCTCTAGATCCTCTCTTTCACTCTTCAGGTGCCATCTTTCACTCTGTTCATTTTTTGTCTCCTTCTGCTTCTCCTCCAACTCCTTCCCACTACATTCCTCCTCAAATTTTCCAATTTTAACACAGTGTCGTTTTCTAATTTCCTTCGTATCTACTCTGTCAGGTAGTTCTTGTTGCAATCTACTCATTGCTTTTTGTGTGTTCCTGTCCAACAAAATCTTCGTTTTCTTCTTCTTCGAAGATCTTCTGTGAGAGCAGCAGAACTGCATTTTGCTGCTGCAACCTCCCATTTCTGTCAACAGACTGACCAATTTTACCTTTGTCAAGCAGATTATAAGAATAGCTATTATGACAATGGTCAGTGATATTATGACATCACAGTTTTGGTTTTGTTGACAATTCCATTGTCATCACACAGAATAGAATAGAATAGAATAAACTATTGTGGGCTTGCTTTGTTTTCACTTTAGCCTTAATTAGATTAATTAGATTCATATGTTTGCTTTAGATTTGCCTTTTTACATTTTATTTATACCATGAAAAACAATACAGAAATAATTAAAGAAGTCAAAGCCTTTGTCACAGTCTCTCCAGACATGCCTTTCTCTGGTTGTCAAAAAGACAAAAGAGATGACTGTGGACTACAGAAGGATGCAAATGCCTCACACCCTAATACATACAGTGAAGAGTGAGAACATACACTCTCTTAAAATCACAATCAATCTCTCATGGTCCCTGAGCACTTTTTCCTTAGTGAAGAAAGCTCTGCTTCCTGAGGAGACTGAAGAAGGACAGCATGTCCGTCATCCTGATCTGGTCTGCAACAGCATCATAGAGAGTGTCCCGACCTGCGCCATCGCTGTCTGGTACTGGCACTGCTCCCCCTGCTCTTTTGGATTGTTTAGTTGAATTTAGCAGTCTGCTCTCAAATTTTCTGTGCCTGTTTTCTGGGATTCTGAAATTCAGGCAATGTTTTTGTTGTTCTTCTGCAACACTATTAAAACTCTGAACTCCTCAAACTATTTTACTTCTCTAAGTAAATCTGTCACACATTTGTCTAGTACAGAATTATTAGATTTCTTTCTTTGACCATAAGCAAGATACACACATTTACTTTGCACATTTACATATTGCTTTGTCTGTTTCTCTCTATCGCTCTCCTTTTCTCAGAGAGTTGGATAAGAGATTAAGGACACTTCCTGAGGCAGAGAATGATTGGTCAGTAGTACATTAGAATGGCCCTACATACATTTCATCATTCCATATCTTTTCAGTGGTTATCAAAACCATTTATACACTTTTGCAGTTAAACAATGTTAAGATATTGATTAGTGTTTCAGTCAAATCAGTCTAACTCTGAAAGTATGTGTTTACCTTCCACGGCGGAGAGCCACTGTGCTGGGGGTCTCGTGGGCATTGCCAGTGTGCTGGAGGTGCTGGGTGTTACCTGTGCAGTGCGTCTAAGGTTTGGGTGAGGGAGGGAGCAGCAGGGGAACATGGCTGTACAGCTGATGCCTGAATCCGCCATCTGCCTCCTTATGGTAAGTGAAGTGTTCGATCCCCTCCAAGACAGGAACACACACACACACACACACACACACCTATAGCAGTGACTGCCACACCCTAGGGACAAAGTCTTCATTGGTCTCTCTGGCTAGATTGCTCTAATGTATTTGATTATTGTTCTCTAACACTCCCACCCTCCCTCTCTACACTCTCCCTCACTCTCTCTCTCTCTACCCCTACACACAGCACTTTGACCACGTGTACCTCTGCAGTAGGACAGCAGAACTAATGCAGCATAGAGATCGTCTCTATACTTAACATTATAATAATAATCTGCAATGCTTGAGAAATGCAGACTGTGGAATGTGGATTTTAAAATTGCAGGTCACCTTACCAAATTGTGGACTATTAAATAAAGTTTGTTTTATTATGCAGACTGAGTGTGTGTGTGTGTGTGTGTGTGTGTGTGTGTGTGTGTGTGTGTGTGTGTGTGTGTACACTGACTATTTCCCTTTGTTTGTTTTATCATTTTTATTTTCATTGCAAAATCTGATGTGTGTGTAGTCTTAAATAGCGTCTCAGGACCCCCGGCTGTTCTGTCTGCGCTCTCTCACACACTCCTGCTTCTGTGACATCCAACGGCCAGTTAAAGCTCCCTCCTCCCCTCAGAATGGGTGCTGGGACATGCACACATGCGCATATGCACACAAACACACACACACACACACAAACACACACACACACACAAGCACTGGCTCCCTTCCTTCTCTCTCCCCTTCATGCACACTCTCACAGGAATGGTGATAGGACATGGATCGGCTTCTCGGGTGGAGAGGAGGGGCAGCAGAAGCCCATACATCCGCTTGTGTACTTTTCCGCTCCCAAATCCATCGCATCACACTCCTAAAACCAGGGCAATGAACAAGAGAGAAAGAGGGAGAAGGAGGGAGGAAGAAAGAAGGAAGGAAGAGATCAGTCTCACCTCCAGACTGCCTCTGAACTCATTTCAAGCTCTGCAAGGCAGAGGCACTGGCAAATACAGACACGAGTGCATACACACTCACACCTCAACCCCCCCCTCCACTGTCTGTACATGAGATGGTTCTTATAGTCTTTTTAACCTCTTGTTTGCTAGCAGAAAGCAAATAGAGCCTATAGGGATAAGAGAGAAAGAGAAAGAATGACATAAAAAATAAGAATGAGATAAAAAGAGATCCAGATACATGAAGCACATGTTGATGAGGGTTGGACTTGCAGAGGCCACATGGCAGTCACGTTAGAAGTGTTGATGCAGTAACTGCATCTGCAGCTAAACTAATGCTGCGTGCGTGTGTGTGTGTGCATGCGTGCGCGGGTCTGTGTATATGTGTATCTTTTTCCATTCTCCACCAAAAAGAGGCCAGGAGGCAATTGTCTCTCTAGAGATGTAACACACTTTCTGCAAACATATCATCAGATAATGGCAGAACACCTTACAACACACCAATGCATATCTGTTTACATATACAGTTGAATCATGAGAGATTATGCAAGGTGAGAATTATGATTTTAATGTCCTCTGGTTCTATGGCTTTTGATACAGCCTGTGCTAACTGAACATGGTTTTTCTTTTCTCCAAGACAATTGTGTCTCAGTTTTATTGCAGCTTAATGGTTTAATGCTTGGTTCCTAATATACATATACATGCATGCACCCATACACACGTTTTTTCCTTGACAAGCTCTTATAGGCCTCTGGACTAATTAATCCCCAAGAAAAGTGAAATGACAAATATTTATATATATACACACACACAGCGCTTCACTTTTTCCACATTTTATGTTATGTTACAGCCTTATTCCAAATTGGATTAAAAAAAAAAAAATTCCCCTCAAACTCCTACACACAATACCCCATTATGACAAAGTGAAAAAATCTTTGTTTGGAGTTTTTGCAACTTTATTAAAAATAAAAAAAACAAAAATCACATGTACATAAGTATTCATAGCCTTTGCTCAATACTTGGTTGAAGCACCTTGGGCAGCAATTACAGCCTCAAATCTTTTTGAGTATGATGCTACAAGCTTGGCACACATATTTTTGGGCAGTTTCTCCCATTCTTCTTTGTAGAACCTCTCAAGCTCCATCAGGTTGGATGGGGCGCGCCGGGGTACAGCCATTTTCAGATCTCTCCAGAGATGTTCAGTTGGGTTCAAGTCTGGGCTCTGGCTAGGCCACTCAAGAACATTCACAGAGTTGTCCTGAAGCCAGTCCTTTATTATCTTAGTTGTGTGGTTAGGGCCATTGTACTGTTGGGTGAACCTTCACCCTGGTCCAGAGCACTCTGGAGCAGGTTTTCTTCAAGGATGTCTCTGTATGTTGCTGCATTCATCTTTCCCTGACTAGTCTCCCAGTTCCTGCTGCCAAAAAACAACCCCACAGCATGATGCTGCCACCAGCATGCTTCACTGTAGGGATGGTATTGGCCAGGTGCTGAGCGGTGCCTGGTTTCCTCCAGACATGACGCTTGGCATTCAGGCCAAAGAGTTGAATCTTTGTTTCATCAGACCAGAGAATTTTGTTTCTCATGGTCTGAGAGTCCTTCAGGTGCCTTTTGGCAAACTCCAAGCAGGCTGTCTTATGCCTTTTACTGAGGAGTGGCTTCCGTCTGGCCACTCTACCATACAGGCCTGATTGGTGGAGTGCTGCAGGAATGGTTGTCCTTCTGGAAGGTTCTCCTCTCTCCACAGAGCAATGCTAAAGCTCTGTCAGAGTGACCCTTGGGTTCTTGGTCACCTCCCTGACTAAGGCCCTTCTACCCCGATCACTCAGAGTCCTGGTGGTTCCAAACTTCTTCCATTTACGGATGATGGAAGCCACTGTGCTCATTGGGACCTTCAATGCTGCAGAAATTTTTCTGTACCCTTCCCTCGATCTGTGCCTCGATACAATCCTGTCTCAGTAGTCTACAAAGAATTCCTTGGACTTCATGGCTTGGTTTGTGCTCTGACATGTACTGTCAACTATGGGACCTTATATAGACAGGTGTGTGCCTTTACAAAGCATGTCCAATCAACTGGATTTACCACAGGTGGACTCCAATCAAGTTGTTGAAACAACTGAAGGATGATCAGTGGAAACAAGATGCACATGAGCTCAATTTTGAGTGTCATGGTAAAGGCTGTGAATACTTATGTGCATGTGATTTTTTTGTTTTTTTTATTTTTAATAAATTTGTTACAATTCCAAACAAACTTTTTTTACTTTGTCATTATGGGGTATTGTGTGTAGAATTTTGAGGGGAAAAAAATAATTTAATCCAATTTGGAATAAGGCTGAAACATAACAAAATGTGGAAAAAGTGAAGCACTGTGAATACTTTCTGGATGCACTGTATATATATATATATATATATATATATATATATATATAGAGAGAGAGAGAGAGAGAGAGAGAGAGAGTGTTTATTATAATGGCTTTGTTTGCATACATGGATGTCCTTACTTGAGCAGTCATAATTCATAATCATAATAATTCACTAAAATGATTCATTATAGCTAATGTTTTGAAATAATGAAATCATAGTGTCTGTGATTTCTTTTTTGTGTAAAGTGTCAGACTTTGTTTTTACTAAGATGTTGGGCCCATCAGTACCACCCTAGCTGCTAAGAACTGCTACTTCCTTTACTGAGCCTGTATTCCTCTGTTCACCACACTGCACTCACACTCAATGTGCAACACAATTAATGTGTGAAGAATTGTGAGTTTACTAAAATCTAATGGCTTTAGTTCACTCATTACACTTTAGTAAATCTAAACTCCAATTTCTTTTTTCTACTGAAAAAGAGATGAGCAATAGCTAATAATTAGTAATAGCTACTCTGCAATCTGAAATGTTTTTTTGTTTGTTTGTTTGGCATACATATTACCTCTTGGATTTTAAAGTTCTTTGAATCACAAAGAAAAACAATACGAGACAGTATGATGCTGCAGTAATTTAATCAAAAGAACAAAATTGATTATTCAGAATAAATTAACAGACAGGAATTAGGTCAAACCTTCTAATCATGTTTTTGTCAAATGTAATACTGTATACATACTACATTAAAATGACAGAAAAAAGAAAAGAAAAGTATAGGAAAATGCACTATTAAATGCACTATTATGAAGTTATGCATATTGGTCAGCATCATCCTCAGTTATAGCCTTCATCTCAGTTGCTGGTTTGTCTTCCTCCACCTTCTGAATTGGTTCCTTCATTGCATCTATTGCCTTCTTCAGATTGAGATTGTCCTTTTCACTCAGTGGGGCCAGTGCTGGGGTAAGGATTGTCTTGATTTGAGTTATTCTTTCCTCGCATCTGTTGTAAAACTCCTTCCTGTTTCTTGCTGCAAGGCTGTTGATACCATTTTGGGCAGATTCGCATTCCTTCCCTAACTTGTCAATCTCTGCAAGGAACTGAGGTGAGTTTGGATCCATGGTCATCAGTCTTCCCAGAGTACTGACATTGTTCATCAGGTACTGGACAGACACCTCAGTGTAAGTGGTAGACATCATGTTAACCAAATAGGCGTAGGCAGAAGTATTCAGAGCATTAGTGTAGATTTTGTCTTTGACAAACATGCTGTAGGTGTAGTTGTTCTCTACAGCTATTTCAACAGTCTGCTTAAAATGTTTAAGATTTTCACTAAGAGTGGTCTTAACAATGTTTGAAATGATCTGAAAGAAGTGCACCAGTTTCTCCCACTGTTCTTTCACCTGCCCCATGATTTCCAGGCCTTTCGCTAGCACCACAATTCTCTTGTTGAAGTCGATCTCCTTGAGATTATAATGTTTCAGCTCACTCACAATTTCAGCAAGAGCTTTTTTCTTCTGATCCAAGTTGTCCATAGTCTTCTCGTTCCGTTCATTTGCAATTTTTAGCTGGGTTTCAGCCATTTGTAGACGTAGATGAGATTGTCTTAAGTGCATCTGGACCACATCTGTATTTGCTGAGTCATAGATTTGCTGTTGACTTGACTTGGGGGGTGCTGTCAAGAAAGATGGCTGATTTGTAAAAGACTTGCTTTTGGAATAAAAGGCCATGGCCCTTACATTCAGTTCGTCAATGGCTTTAATAAGCTCCTCTGTTTTGGCATCATCACATTTCCCCTCTGGAGCATATTTACCTAGCTCTGTTAAAGTGGAGATACCCTTGTCACAGATGCCTAGTGCCTCGGATTTAATCGGGCATTCAGCTTCTTGCTGTATATCTCTGCTGACTTGCTGAAATAGTCCCACCAAGTAATCAGACTTTACCGTTTGCTTCTCCTGATCATACACCTCAGGCCAATTTATTTCCTTACCTTTGCAAAGTTCTTCCATTTTCTCAACCACTAGTAGAAATGTTATAGATTTAGAAAATATGTTACTTGTTGCCAACATTTCATCCACGTTACTCTTCATTCCAGTGGCCATGTTTCTGTGGCTTTCAGGAGTGCCTTTTCAGTTTTTGATCACATGTGTTATGGCTTTTGGTGTAATAGTGTCCGCTTGGAGATAGGTTTGGATAATTTGTCCTGGAAGAAATTCTGTTGCAAACGCACAGGCTATTGATATTGCTTGCTCTGACATACTTGATATTAGCTTCAGGCCAAAAAGGCCCCATCCACTTGGCAAATCTTTCATTGCTTGCTGGTAGGCCCTTCTGTCCTCAGCTAATCTTTCATTAGCCAGATTGAAAGCAGCCTCGGCCCTGTCGCTTGCCTCCTTAGCTTCAGCCCGTTTAATCTTTGCTATCTCAATGTTTTTCTTGATTTCTTCCATCTCCTCATCATGACTCTGTCTTGCATTCACCAAAGCCTCCACCAGTTCTTGCATCAGCTTGATGATATCTGAGAATTGTTTCTCAGTCATGATGGCCAGGTTTAAGCATTCTGATGATATGTGCGCAATGTTCTGAAGCTCAGCTGGTAAGAAGGCTTGGACAAGACCATCATCCTCCTGTATTATGAGCCCAACTGAGTTTTTGATGTACTCTGGAACCTGTCCGGTGTACATACGAATTTGGTCCATGTTCTTGTGAGCAACATTAAAGGCTTGCCAGCAACCATTACATACTTGAAAGAGGCAGGCCCTAAAAGAATTGGGGTATCTGATGAATTTGAACCCGTCTTTTGGTGGATTTTTATTGATGGAGAAGTCATCTGCAGCAGAAATGCGTACCAGCTGAGCCAGTAAATCGATGGAGACGGGTGCCGGCAATAGATACTGCTCCCACTTAGCATAGGGCTGCATCAGCAGCATGATGTCATTTCTGTAATCCTGTGCTTTGGTGAAACTCTTAGTAGCTTGGTTGAGCTTTGACAGCGCCATTGTTTTCCCTAAAATAGAGGAAGGCAGAAAATTTGTATAACATAAAGCCATAATAAGACAATCAGGAGATTCAGCATTTATTATTTCTGTACTATAAAGCAGTTAGCACTAACAACAACAGCACCTGCAGTGTTTCATCCACTAAACAATTTCAGATTAGAACACATCATAAGTTACATGTGGTTGCTTAGTAGTTTTTTTTTCCTTCACAACAAGTGAAGTAAAATTAGTAGAAAGCAGAAAATAATACTATTTTAACTACCCACCATTTTACAAAATTAATACTCTTTCATTGAGGAGCATTTAAATGCTTTTTTTCATAAACATTGTTTTTTCATAAACTTCATTATGGTGTAGACTTCAAGAAATTCACTATACAGTATATTTCATAAAAAAGTTGATGAATGTAAACAGAAATTCATATTATGCAAACATAAACTCACAGAAATCTGTAGAGGATAGAATAGAACGGTTTGTACCTGAAGTACTGTGGATACCTCTTGAAGAAGTGAGTAGTTGAAGTAGTAGCCTACCAGACTAGATGCTGTTCTGCTCCAAAACAACAACTTTTATATCATCCTTTCATATTTGTCAGCAAAGCAATATAACTGTGTCCTGCAAAAATATGCAGTCTGAGTTGTAATTCTGAATTCTACAGAACAGCTTTACTTCCTATAACTACTGAAATTTCTTTGTTTTTCGTGTCTTTATTTGGATCCCCATTAGCTGAGGTAGCAGCTGCTCTTCCTGGGCTCCACCAACAAAACTGTGTACTCCCATGATCATAGTTGGTAACTTGTTCCATACTGTGGTGACCAAGACAATACAGATCTGCACGCTGCATCTGTTTTGGGTTTTGGTTTAACTAACCTGCCTGGCAGTGTGACTATGTTGAGCTCTCGCATAATTTATATTGTGTTTACTATCACAGATATTCCTAAAGACGCCCATTAGACCGCAGGGCAGCCTCTCCTGAGCTCTGAGCCATGAGAGAGGCATGCTCGCTCTCCTTACTGACAGGGCAGTGTGAGGCTTGCAGATTCATTCTCAGCTAACCAGAGCTTAGACAGCTCTTTCCTGACAGCTCCCCTGGGAAACACCACAATGAAAGCATCTAGGGGAGGAGAAACTGCTGTTTTACCATAGACTAAACCCATATATACTTTGTTTTGTTAATAACAAATGCCACAGTAAAGTCAAATAATACGATTCCGACCATTATTTTCTTGTAAAAATATCTTGTCGATCATTTTTGTCAGTGCTGTGCACGTAGAATGATCTGCTTTATAGGCATGCTTGAAATCAATGATTCATTAAGTGAAAAATAGTAGATTATCTGCTCAAGAATAACTTTTTCCATTAGGTTGCTCAATACAAAAGAAACTAATTCCAGGCAAAACACACCATTCTAAATTTGATAATAATAGCCCAAAAGTAACACCAGCAACCTTTGAAAGGATGATCAATACAATGTTTGATAATAATAATAATAACAATAATAATAATAATAATAAGAAGAAGAAGAAGAAGAAGAAGAAGAAGAAGAAGAAGAAGAAGAAGAAGAAGAAGAAGAATTTTATTCTAATTAAGAAATTACGGGCATTTCTTGTTACCCAATGGCACTTTACAAGTTCATACAATATAAAAAAGGTCAAATAAAATATAAAGAAGATTCAAATATATAAATAAGATAACAGGAGGGAGTAAAATTGGTTAAAAAAAATAGACATAATATTGATGCAAGTGCATACTATAGTAACCAATTAAAGGGCAGATGAGTGTCAGAGGGATGGAGACAGAGTGAAGGAAAAGACATATGAGGAACACCAGAAAGGGATGGACAGGTCAGACCATGAGGGCAAAAACCAAGAGAAGGATTTTGTACTGCACACAGCCACGAACAGGAACCCAGTGTAAATGTTTGAGTGTAGTAGTTATATGTTCCCTTAAGCTGGTGTGTGTAAGAACTCCAGCAGCCATTTTCTGAATGTTCTGCAGCTTCTTTAACCTACAGACAGGAAGCCCATAAAGAACAACACTGCAGCAGTCTAATCAACATCGCACAGCACTGTATTAGCCTAATCAGCATCACACAGTTCTGCAGTAGTCTAACTGGTATCATACAGAACTGCAGTAGTCTAGCTGGCATCACACAGCACTTCAGTAGTCTAATTAGCATCACAAAGCGCTGCAGTAGTATAATCATCATCAAAAATGCATAAATAAGTAACCTTGTATCACAATTTGCATGCCTATATCCTTACACATAGATATATTTGCTGACTATTACACCATTGTAACATTTTTTAAACAAATTAATTGCAATAACTAAACAATTGAATAATTTAAATTTAATGTCTCTTATACAATCATAAAGCTGACTAAGGCTGACAACTAATCAATAGGAGAACTTCTACCTTAAAGGATTAGTGTGACGGTTGAGTCTAAGGCATTGTGGGAATTGGAGAAATAATTGAATCATGTAGGTGTAACATAATGAAGAGAGGATAACTTAATAAAACATAGAAGGCTAAGGTTAGTCTAATTTTAATTGGCCCAGGCCATTCACTACCACTAAATGACTAAATAGGGATGTTGTGCCCTCTAGTGGGTGAGTCAGAGATAATTATGCAACAAAAATACTTGTGAAGTCTGGTATGCTTTATCATTAAAGTTGCTATAAGATCTTTTTTGGAAGCACTTTGACTAAACTGTTTTATGTATTTGTAGCTACCAATAAACCTCTCTTGTAGGAGGATATATTCTGTATCTGTTAATTCTATGTGTACATTCAGCACATGGAATCTGCCAACATCCATTCCTGCATGTTCTTTCAGGATCAAGGCCTCTGGAATGGTGACTGATGTAGCAGAGCACCTAGGCAACTTTCAGTATGTGATAAAAATGAAAAATAATATTGAACAAGCTGGTATGCATGCACACATGTGCACACACAAGCAGACCTTTCTTAACCTCTTCTCTTGCCAACCCCAGTTCACCTGTTTCTTACAGTTTATTGAAATTACTGTTTCTCCTTTCAATGTGCCTGTTATTTTTTTTAAATGTTGCTTCTGAGGAACTCACACAAATTTCCCCAATCAGATATGCTGAGCAGAGGTGGTGTTTGTCCTATTCAGCAGCTTCTTCCTGCTTACTTAGAAGCTTTTGCTCCTATAAGCTTCTTCTGGGCTTTGTGGGCTTTCAATCAGGGACTCTGCTGGGTCACTGGTGTATATGTGCATGTGTGATGTGGGCCCTGTGCGTGTGTGTGTGTGTGTGTGTGTATGTGTGGGTGTGGAGCCCAGAGAAGGGAGCTGCTCTTGGAGAGGACCTTCTCCAGTGGGTACTGGGCAAAAGCGCTAATCCCCTTCATTGTGAAGTAGAGCCTCCACAGAGGGTCATAGCAATACAGGCCTGACACAGAGCATGGGCTTCTATGTCATACACATGTCCACATATTCACCTTCAAGCTCACTGAGAGAGGCTTTCCTGCCTTCGCAAACAGTAGTCTCATTCATTATGAGAGAATACTTCTACTGAGAGTGCCTTAACTCTAGAACACTATATATTCAAATAAAAGACACATTTGTTACATATGTTTAATGTTCATAGGAATCATTATTTGTGACTTAATATTTTAATTTCAAAGAGCTGGACAAAGACTTTGAGTTCCTCTGAACAGTACATGGAGATCAGATTACATCTCAGTAAGATGCATGATGAGATCTTGTACTGCAGCTTGTGTTTATTGTAGTTTTCTATGGAATGACCATGATATTTGCATTAAATAGATGCCAGTCAGTTCAGTCAGCAATATATATTGCTAAAAAGATTCCCCTATGTTCTAACAGGCAAAACCTGTATGTCTAGGTTGGATGTAATCATTGAATTAGAACTGAAATTTAATTAATTAGTAAGATGCACAAAATATGGTTGTTTTTGATTGTGTAATGTTTTCCTTTTCCACATATGCCTTTCAGCACTTTAGTTCTGTTTAGTGGTTTATATTTCAGTGGAAACAGGTCCTTACATATTCCGCAGAAAGCAAAAAATAAAAACAACTAAACAACTACCAACTAATAAAGATGTCAAGTTGAACATGGAAAGTCTTGTTTTGTTTATTCATCTGTTGTTGTGGTTTCTCTTTATGCCGTTCTGTTGATTTGTATCCACTTCATGGCAGGTTGAAAATGATTTGATTCTGTGAGACATTTGGAGGAAGTGTGAGTACAGAAAAAAGCATGTAACTGAAGCATGACATTCTTTAATAGGCTGTATCACTTTTTCTTCTGTGAGTCTGTGAGGACCTCATAAAGCATGGCTTGTGGCAAGTGGGTTAGTACAAGGGTAAATATGGGATAGGAGTGTCAGACGAGAGGCTGATGCCTCTTGCCATGAAGCAGACCCTCCAGCAGATCAGAGTGCTCCTGGACTGGGACAGTGGTCTGATCTCCTTCTTTGATCCTCTCAACAACAGATATGTGCACACCTTCAGACAAACATTCACCAAGCAAGCCTATCCATACTTCTATAATGTTTGTCCTGCTATGAGGGTGTTACCAGAATAGGCTGCAACCACTAAGGACATTATGCTAGTGTAATGGAAAAAAGGAACCTAGTCTATTGAAAATGAACACATTTCTACTTGATCATCATTTCAACAAGGGTGCACCGTGAGATAACATTTATTATGGTAATTATGGATGGCCTTTTCACACTTGGCCAAAGTTTTTGCTTTCGGCTCAGTTTTCCATTGCTCTGAGGTTGTCTGCTTAAAGGATTCAAACCTAGTTTAAAGGCAATCAGACTTTCTTTTGTTTCCTGTGATCATATACCTTAAATCATTTAATGTGATAATGTTATTTCTATTTAGGAGTTGTTTTCCTTGTGCACGCAGATGCATGCAATTGAGAAACCATTGTTTAGTGAAAAGAATCAAATTTGTTTGCAACTTCCTGGATTTTCATTTATTTGCAATTTTCCTCAGAACTGTTGTGAGAATACACACTCCCTGATAAACAAATATAAAAGGTTTATTGTAGATATTTCCTGTCCACTAGACACCTCCAATGTTTGCTGTCTAGCAAATGTCAGCTGGGTTTACTAGTTTCTGGGAAAACCCATATTATGTGTATCACCTTCATGGTAACCTTTATAATCTCTGGACCTTTAGCTTTGCTGTTGATTTTCTCAAATACCCCAATATGGTCTTATGTAGCATTAATGCATGCTTTAAAATCTTCTAAGCCAAGTGAAAAGCACTCAGGTATTTACTCTTAAGTGCTGGTCATACTGCTGATTTACTGTGATGTTTTCAGTGTTGTGTAATTACTGAATAGGGCTTAAATAAAACCATTGTCATTGTAAGAAGGCTCAACAGCAGTACTCATCTACTGAAAAAACAAGATGTGGGTTCAGATGAATCTACTTCCCTTTTCATGTACACTGAAAAACATCAGTTTTTCAAATGCTAGGATATATTTTGTCTACAAACACATTTCTATTTATGGTCTTTCTTATCTTTTATAGCATCAAGGGTTCTTTGGAAGGTCAGCAGAAAATGGAAGAGAGGAAGCTGTGTGTGAGTGAATGCTTGTGTGTAATGTCATTTTCTATGTTGAGTGTAGCTCTATGATGTACTCTGGAGAGCTGAAGTTTGAGAAGAGGACCATGTCTGCTCAGGTGGAGGGGGGTGTTCATGGCCTGCACTCGTAAGTCTTCGTCCTCTCTGCTCACTAAACTCCTACTACCGAATCCATCATGCTCAGTGGCTCTTTTAGGGAACACTCCACCAACTGTCAAGCAGTGCCACAAAAGCACTCAAGGACTGGAAAATAACCTGTGTGTGTCTGTTCTCACAGTTTGCAGGCACAGTGTTATGAATAATAATACACAGCAATAGACCCCTGCTGATCTCCACTGAAATCTGAATGGACATGAAGCTGACAATTTATTTATGAATAATTAATTCAGATAAATTGTGGGTTTCTAATAGATAACAGGGTCATGACATAATGAGTAATGCCTCTATAGATTTCTATTCATGTCTTCAAGTAATTCATGTACATACATTGAATTGAAAGAAAACTGGCTTTGGCATGACTGGACAGAGCATTGTAATGTAAACGTCAGTACTATGCACATTTTGCAGTGTGGACTTTTATAAACTCATCAGCTCTGTGCAGATATAGACTGTAGAGCTCTATATTGAATTGTGGATGAGCATATTAAAACCACAAGGCGGAGCTTCGAGAGAGAGAGAGAGAGAGAGAGAGAGAGAGAGAGAGAGAGAGAGAGAGAGAAGATGAAACAGAGCTGTTTAATGTTCAACAAATGGAAAGAAGAAGAAAATTATGAAAATCAGTAGAACTATTAGCAAAGTTGAAACTAGTTAATATTTAGTGACAGCGGAGTGGCTCTAGATCCCTGTGGCAGGGACTACGGACGATCACGGACTACAGGAGCCCACCCTCCGGACTGATGAGTGCGAATGAGTCTCTGGCGAACGAGCTGAATACATTCTTCGCTCGCTTCGAGGCTACATCTAGCAGCGCTAATGCTAACGGCGCTAATGCTAGCAGCGCTAATGCTAACGGCGCTAGTGCTAACAGCACTAATGCTAGCAGCGCTAGTGCTAATGGCACTATCGGCGCAGCCAATGGCACATGCGCGGGGCCCACCATAGAACAGCGCCCTCTCATCGTCACGGAGAGTGACGTGAGAAGAGTGTTTAAAAGGGTGAATACCAGGAAGGCGATGGGAGCAGACGGTATCTGCGGGAGGGTCCTCAAAGCCTGCGCATATCAGCTAGCCCCGGTATTCACCGACATCTTCAATCTCTCCCTGACGCTCGGTATCGTCCCGTCCAGCTTCAAGCGATCCACCATCGTCCCCGTCCCGAAGAAACCTCGACCCTCCGACCTCAATGACTACCGACCTGTCGCCCTCACATCAGTCGTGATGAAGTGCTTTAAAAAGCTAGTCGGAGACTTCATCACATCTTCACTGCCAGCCTCCATGGACCCACTGCAGTTTGCATACCGCCACAACCGCTCCACTGACGATGCAATTGCACATCTGCTCCACACTACACCGACTCACCTGGACGAAGGGAGGGGAAATTATGTTAAAATGCTATTTGTCGACTACAGTTCAGCATTTAACACTATCATCCCCTCCCTACTCACTACTAAGTTGGGGGATCTAGGACTGCATACATCCCTGTGCGACTGGATCTCCAACTTCCTAACAGACAGACCACAATCAGTACGGGTGGGCAACTGCGCCTCATCCACCCTCACCCTCAGCACTGGAGCTCCTCAGGGTTGTGTCCTAAGCCCCCTGCTCTACTCACTGTACACCTACGACTGCACAGCCACTTCCAGCTCCACCATCATTGTCAAGTTTGCTGACGACACCGTTGTCATGGGTCTGATCTCGGACAACGACGAGAGGGCCTACCTGGATTAAACACCTGGAAAACTGGCGCCAGGAAAATTATCTCCTCCTAAACGTCAGTAAGACAAAGGAGCTGATCGTGGATTGCAGCAAGAAGCAGGAGCGGCACTACCAACCTGTGAGGATCAGTGGAACCACGGTGGAGAGAGTAGATAGTTTCAGGTACCTTGGTGTTCACATCTCGCAGGACCTGTCCTTCAGACTGCCCTCCAAGGTACTGCGGAACTTCTATACCTGCACTATCGAGAGCATCCTCACGGGGAACATCACAGTCTGGTTTGGGAATAGCACCAAGCAGGACAGACAAGCACTCCAAAGGGTAGTGCGTTCAGCAGAGCGCATCACTCACACGGAACTTCCTGACCTGCAGACCATCTACTACAAGCGGTGCCAGACCAAGGCCAGGAGGATTGTGAAGGACCCCACCCATCCCAACAATAGACTCTTCTCTCTGTTGAGGTCAGGGAGGCGCTTTCGCTCCCTGAAGACCAAGACAGAGAGGCTGAAGAGCAGCTTCTTCCCACAGGCCATTCGGGCCCTGAATCAGGGAAACTGATAAACTGTGGGGACCACCACCACAATGTAACATAACTGTATATCTGTATATATATATTTATATTCAATGACCTTGTTACACAACAACTGTAGATATGTTATTATACGAAATGGATCTGTACATTCTGTAGATTGTGTACATATATACACAACCATATACATTGTACATTGTGTATATAATCATAATATACATATATTGTATACATTGTTAATATATTTTGTACATACATAGAATATATATATTTATCTTTGCATATATATATTTCACATATAGAGAATGTCTATATTTCTCTATGCACCCCTGTTTTCTTTTCCTCAGTTTGGACAGAGCACTCTCCACCATTTCACTGCGAGTTATGCTGTGTATGACTATGTATGTGACGAATAAACCAAACTTGAACTTGAACTTGAACAGTACTTGTGGTAGCCTTTTTAACTAAGTGTACTTAAAATCAGACATTAGCACACTAAAACATTAAAGCATTAAGATAAAAGATAAATCCTTTATGCAAATGCAGTTGTTTCTTAAAGATTGTTTCTTTTAGAAATATAAGTTCTTATCACACCTGTATTAGAATATGAGCCCAGGAGAGTAACCCTAGAACACTAGGAACATTTATTTTACAATTTCCTTGCAAAATCACAAGCCTGATGTGAATATTAAAATAAGAACAACAAATAGATACACCTGTTATCATTTTATTATCCATCTTCACATAATATAGGGAAGGTGCTTATGTGCTCATTTCTCCTTTGTTAAAAAAGCACTGACATTTTGCTGCATCAAACATTTGTGTGCCATGCATTTAGTGTGTAGCATAACAACAAACAAATTCTGCAAACTCCTACTTTATGAGCATTAAAGGCGGTAGGGCAGAGTGTTGAGTGAAGCTTCAGAGCTTGACTGTAACCTTGTTATATTTCAATGGCAATGAGGGCAGTACAGGTAGTGACTAAGAGGCTTTCCTTCCCAATCCCTCTGAATGTTGTCTCTGACAACATTCCAGACAGCACTTTAGAGAAAACAGTAGTCCAATGGCAGCAGACAGGCCTTTTTAGGGATCACCACTTACAGAGTCTTACCAAGACACCCAGTAGCTTTATTTTGTTTGGGACGAAGCCTCTATCAGAGCCGTATTTCATTCTACCTGATTCAGCTGCTGCTTGTATGATGCATGTTGGATGAATCTCTTACTCTGCTCCTCAGCTAAGAGAAAGCTCTCCATCTCGATCTGAGGAACAAACTTGGATTGTGTGCGTGGCTCCAGCACAACCACTGGTGAATGCGCACGCAGTGTCCCAGGAGCCGCTCTGTGGTGCAGGTGGAGAGGGGAGGTGGGCGGAGGCCCGGGGCGTCAGCTCACGCAGGGTTGTAGAGGAGGATTGGAGTACTGGACATCGCTTACATTGAGGGCCATGTCTATGAGCACTTTGCCAATGGCAAGCACGACAGCTACCAGATCGACTACCGCCTCATTGTGGGCGACACAGAGCCAGCCAGATTGCAGCTGTCGCCTCGCGACCCTGAGCACCAGGGGCCATTTGGCCACAACACATCTCATGGGCATGAGACTGCAGCTCAGCGCTACAGCGCCACGCGCATCCAGGCTGGCTACGAACCAGAGAGGTGAGACTCCTACAGTTTCAAAGGAGTGCTGATCAGCAAAATTAACCATGTTTGCATCACTAGGTTAACGTTAGTGTCACTAAACAAGTTCATTAGGAGTGGACTTTATTTTTCTTTTGGATTGTGTACTTTTAAACTGTTGCACAGACTGGGTTGGGTTCTCAGTGATGTGCAATTTTAGCCCAATTCCATATTGTTGGTCTCAGAAGAACACATTCCTTTCGGGGATTATCATCACATAAAATAGACCTATACATTTACAGTCTCTACAGAGAAATACAGTCATGTCATAGTATAATAAAATGTCCTAATGTGTAAATAGTGATGTTTACTCATTTATAATGTCCAGCACTACTCAAATATAACTGCTTGCCTTCTTTGCCCATCATATTAACATTCCCATGTCATCAGAGTAAAAAGGACCATAAATCTGATTAAGAATTATATTATCAAGACCGATATAATCTGTGTTGTAGAACAGATATGAAAACATTTTGCCATAGCAATGCTCAAAAGCATCACATTCCATTTGTTTTACAGACCCATATCTCTGTACATTTCAATTTACAGAATGGACTAAATTAACTTCCAGGTGTTTAAAGCTCAGTTGGGGGCTGTGTCAGATCCTTTGTGAATAACATAATAAAGTTGAGTATTGGGCAGCCTGACCACGGCTTCAAAACGATTGTGTGGATTTGCTACATCACCAGTCCTCCTTTTATAAGCAAGATGATTATTTCAACCCAAGTCAAAAACATTTTTGTCTCATCCAAACGTAAATTTCACACGTCAGACCTGAACTGGGCTGGCCAGCTAATAGCGTGGACAGTAAAACAAAGGCGCATCGCCCGTCTGTTCTCTCTCACTTCACATCCAAATCCAACTGAAACGCACTATCAGTATTTCAGTTCCATGCCGGAGCTGAGAGACGTGAGCGCCCTTAAAATGTCCCGTCGTCATCCACCACGTTGAGAGGATGAGAGTTTTCTCAAACTGAGCAGGTCGAGTCTTTAAAATGTGTAAACTCCAACTGTGATTCTGGGTGATTTAGCTAAGGGCTAGACTTTCGCTTGACTTTGAGAGATGCCGCAGAGGCTAGTCTGTAACGGTCGCAGATGAAGACCAGCTGTGTTCCTTGACGTCGTTTTTTGTTGTCTGAAGTACGCGACGCTATCGTCTTGTGAGTAACCCGAGAAGCGGGATTTTCATTCACATTCACTAAGAATAAAGCATCATTGTTCAGTCTTGGAAGTATATCACACTAAATCCGTGTGTACTACTTGAGTACGATAATGACGGTTGTTGTTTGCATGCTGCGAATGCGAGACATCGGCTCTCCCGAATAAAAGGATAGCACGTCGAAATGGAGAAAGGGCAAAGCGTAACGAATAGAAATAGCTTTAGCATCCTCGGCCAACACCCACTGGATAAATATTTCGATCCGCGGATCAGTAAAACGCTTACGTTTTAACTCTGTTTACATGAGAGCACAGACAGAATAGCCTTTCTTTAGCGTACATCTACTTCTGATGTGACTTGTATTTGCTAGGTTGTTAGTATAATGTATTTTTAGTATCAGTTTTTCTTTGTTTGTTTGTTCTGTGGTCTTTGATTCAGTGATTTTCTGATCCTGCCTGGCTTCATTGACTTTACCTCAGATGAAGTGGTGAGTACTTTTGCAAAATGCACCAAAACAGCTCAGCAGGTTTCCTGACATGCCCCATAAGGGCTTACCAGTATGTGTGTTTCAGTAAATACAGCACATCTAGTAATGATTTAGTGGAGGGGGCGGGATCTTCCTAATTAATTAGTGAGCTGGCGGTCTCCTCTACCTTCAGTGAGATGGAGGAGCTGAGTCAGTTGCCATGTAGTGCGAACACGACTACAACAGAGGGTGGAGTGTGGCATAGTGTAAGAGAGGGATGAAGGAGTGCAAATAAGATGTGCAAAATAGGTGGTGTTGGCATCCCAGGTGCATAGGGTGTGTTGTCACAGGCAGAGAGGCTGAGGGGTGTGTGGGTGTGTGTGTGTGTGTGTATGACAGTGTGAGGGAGGCACGAACCAAAATTCCCATGTGTAATGGATATGGGATAGTATATATTGTGGTATTTATATTTGGTGTTACATTTTGTGTGTGTGTGTGCTAGAATGTGGGAGAGAACGTAGGATGTTTTTGTCTGTCTTACCACAGGGAGATTAAACTGATGCCCTGCTTATAAAAACAGCAATATTTGTGCTTTGAATGAGCACATCCAAGTCACTTGAAGTCAAATTAATAATGGGATAGAGATGTGTGCATATGTGAAAGCTGTCCAAAGTAACACCCCAAACTGTTCTTATCTTTGTGCAATGCATAGTCTGTATGAAAATACAAGCATGAACATAAACAAAGATAATTGTTCTGTAGAACATTGGTTCCTTTCTGTTACCATTTGCGTCTGTCATTCAGGATCTGACCTGTGCTCTGACCCGGAAGATAACCCTGAAGACGCCGCTTATTTCCTCCCCCATGGGTACTGTGACTGAATCCTCCATGGCCATCGCTATGGCCGTGAGTATCCCCCACACACTCAAAACCATGAAGTCCTGTTGCTTTTCCATTTAGCTTTCTGTGATTTTGTATTACAGCTCATGGGCGGTATTGGGATCATCCATCACAATTGCACCCCAGAGTTCCAAGCAAATGAAGTCCGGAAAGTTAAGGTGTCAAACTTTCAGTGAATTGTCTTAATAGGAATATAATGAACAACACGTTGAACATGCAGATTTACACACAAGCTTCCCTGAGGCCTCTCATCAGCAGAGCAATATATGGTGTCATGGCAGAAATTCGAGCAGGGCTTCATCACGGATCCGGTGGTGATGAGTCCACAGCACACGGTCGGAGATGTGTTTGAGGCCAAGGTGCGACACGGCTTCTCTGGAATCCCTGTCACCGAAACCGGCAAGATGGGCAGCAAGCTTGTGGGAATCGTGACGTCACGAGACATTGACTTCCTCTCAGAGAAGGACTATGACCGGCTGTTGGAGGAGGTTTGTGATTCATCTTTGATTGTACATACAATATACAAAAGGTTTTTAAAAACACAAATGAATCACATATGACATACAATGCTTAAAAATATAGGTGGAATAGAACTATCATGAAATTGTGATATTTCTGTGTCAGTGTGTGAAAGAGGGCAATATATATATATATATATATATATATATATATATATATATATATATATATATATAAAAATAAAAAATGTGTATATATATATAAGTGTGTGTGTGTGTGTGTGTGTGTGTGTGTGTGTATAAAATCACATTCTTTAAACTCACATCTTTTTGTGATTTATTTGTGATATTTGCCAGGCAATGACAAAGAGGGAAGATTTAGTGGTTGCACCAGCAGGTGTTACACTCAAAGAGGCCAATGACATCCTGCAGTGCAGCAAAAAAAGGTCTGATTCTTCATCTTTTCAGCTTGAGAAGTGAAACTGCTTCTAAAGGACTTTGAAAGGTTATTTTCACTTCTCCACTTCTTCTCTGAGTAACGGGTCGGTCGTGGGGACGCTTGTTGATTGCAGGTAAACTGCCCATTGTGAACGACAGTGATGAGCTGGTGGCTATAATTGCTCGCACTGATCTGAAGAAGAACAGAGACTACCCTCTGGCCTCTAAAGACTCCCGCAAACAGCTGCTGTGTGGCGCTGCCATCGTTACCCGTGAGGATGACAAGTACCGGCTGGACCTGCTCGTGCAGGCAGGAGTGGACGTGGTGGTGCTGGTAGGTCTTAAGGTCCTAAAGGGAGTGGGATTAGTCTCCATCCTGAGTATGGTGCCTGAATCAAATGACAAACTATTTTTGCTATGAGGCTGTGTAACACAGGACTGTGATTGGACATAGTGAATTTGGTCTGAAGGCTGTGTCTATTGTTTTAGGACTCATCTCAGGGAAACTCGGTGTTTCAGATCAGCATGATTAACTACATTAAACAGAAGTATCCTGAGCTCCAGGTGGTGGGGGGGAATGGTGAGTCACAGTTCTCACATTTGCTTGTTCTGTAAACTGAGAGGGTTGAGGTAGGTAAGAATTGATGGTGTTTGGTTCTTTTCATTTGTTGCTGTGTTCACTTTCATCCTTCTCTCTCGCTCTGTCTCTGTGTATGTCTGTGTAGTAGTGACAGCTGCTCAGACGAAGAATTTGATTGATGATGGTGTGGATGCTCTTAGAGTGTGGATGGGTTATCTTTGATAAGACATCGTATACCAGAAAATTGTTTAAAAGATGGTAATAGCTAAACCACCAGACATAATAGTGATGGATAAACAGCAGAAAAGAGTCATAGTGATGGATGTAGCAATCGCAAGAGATAGCAACATCAGCAACAAGGAACATGAGACGCTAAAAGAAGAGGCAACACTGGCTCTGGTAGCAATCAGGGCACCAGGGGTTTAGGGACGATGACCATCAAACTGGGAGAGTGGCTCCAGCAGATCCCAGGAACAACATCCGAGATCCTCATCCAGAAGAGTGCAGTCGATGGAACACTTGGGATACTATGCAGGCAAATGTATATATTGTAAATTCCTGTTCTTTTTTATCAACATTCTTAGAACATAATTACTGTTCTAAGTTTACAACATCTGGTCGAGGTTTTCGTTTATTCAAGATGCATCCTGTAGTGCCTTTTCACATTTTTGCACTATTTCTTTATTTTGAGTCAAATGTTTCAAATAAAATAATACAATCCACAAGGAAATGAAAACGAGAATTAAATCAAACTTATTGTTTCAGAAAGATTACTACTCATTCACACACCAGGACGCTACATCTTCTGGAGTATTATGCTCACGTTTCTAAACTTTTAAACATTATAATGTATTTCAGTTATGGAAATCAGTTAAACACTATAGGAAGGCCTACAACAGGAATGTACTACAAATACCTTCCTACTCCAGCACCCCTAATCGTCCACTCCCAATGGTGGGATATCCCTGAATAACAGTTGAATGCTATCTTTGCCTATATTTGCCTCTGTCTGTCTTTCAGGAGACTACAATATGAGAGTTACACACTAACATAAAAGATGAATAATGAATTAAGTAAATGCTGCACCGGCTAACATCTACTTTCTTCCCTGTTTTATTACCTGTATTATTATTTATAATATTTGTGAGCTGAAAACATGATATCCACCAAAAACATGATTCACTGACTCATGAACAATGTCAACAAATCTACACACACACACACACACACAGCAGGTGAGTTTTCTGTGGTGGCAGATGGGTCCAAGTGGGCTCATACTGGCCCTGCCCACATGTCGCCTCCTGCAGGTGTCAACCGTAGCCACTGTGCTCCATGTGCCCTTTCTCCTCTGCCACTGCTGGGAGAGGGCTCTGCCCACCCTCCTGACATGCTCCGCTACGCCTCCTGCATACCCCCTTTGTGCTTCAGACAGAGGCCAAAACCACTGGCTTTGCTGGTTCCAGGAACAGCCTGAGGTTGTCCAGGAGAGTGAAAGAATGCTATACCTTGCAAGGTATGATGGTCTTCATTGAAATGGGGGTTAAAAACATTTCAAGCCAGTGTTTTGTGCACTGACATCCCTCCTGCTACCGAAGGCCACCCGAGTGTTTCTTGTGTTTGTGAGTGTGAGGCAAAGGAGTGTGAAAGTGTTTGTGTGGATCAAGATGTAAATGCATGAAATGAAACGTACTGAGGCTATGTTTATTGTCACATATTTTATATCTAGAATGTTGGCCTACCTCCAAGTGAATTTGCACAAAGACCAAACATTTGTGTGGGGTGTTTGTTTGTGCATGTGAATATAGATGTGTGTAGTTCAATGGTGTATACATGTGTACATGTGAGTATGGATGTGTAAGTGTGAAAGATGTGTGTGTGTGTGTGTGTGTGTGTGAATTATATATTTGTTGGGGGCACATTCATATACTGCCACACTGCTATTCTCTCTGCTACTTTCTGTTTTTCAATTGGCGGAGTGGATTAGGGCCTGTCAGAGAGACTCTGAGAGATCTGGTGAGCCCTGATTGTGATTCTTTTTGTTTCTCTCTCTCTCTCTTTGTGTGTGTGTGTTTGTGTGTGTGTCTCTTGTCAACACAGTGTGAATAATTTTGATTTTAATTGGTTCGTTGTCATGAAATTATCTCTCAACTCTCTCAACCGTCTAAATCACACGCGCACACACACAAACAGTTGACACCCCCCATCCTATAGTCCACATTCATTCATGAGAAACAGAAAATTTGAATTTGAAATTTATTGGATTGAATAACAAAGATCCTTTTCTTTAGAACCATACACAAGCATGGACAATGACAATGTTGTGCTAAATGGTGTGATCAAACCCTATCATCATCCTTCCCAGCAAAGCCCTGATCTAATCCTTCTGTAGTGAGCTAAACGCTATTAATAAACTCCCAAACTCCTCCAGTGCTCTCTCACCATTCTGAGCAGAGCCTGTGCCAGGCCTGCAATTTTATCAACTACATCACAGCTGTTTTCTCTCTTCCAAATGTGTAGAGAAAACACACACACACGCGCGCGCGCGCTCTGTATTCTGACAGTCCCTGCAATGCTCCACTGTAATCCTCTTAGCCTGTAAGCGCTGGGCTCTCCCTGCAAACACACCCTAAACCCAGCACAGCATGGGACTATGTGGAAGACCACTTGCACAAACATCGACCGCACAGCTCCTTTTGCCTTTGCTTGCTATAGTTTCAACTGCTCGATGCACTGAAATGCCAAATACAGAGGCTAAAGCTCGAACACATGCGCCATGAACCAGCTGCACCCATTCCGAGGTAAATCAAATACACAGTTGCCAATGTTTAAAAAAGCTTTTTGAGCTTTTTACATTTTATTGATTTATTTTTTTTTAAAGAACATGAGGACTTTTTCATTTTTATTTGTTCAGAATGTTAAATAGTAGTAGTCCCAGTAATTTTGTAGTTCCAGTAGTATCGTCATTCAGGTCTCCTTTATCAGGTTTTGGATGGATTGGTAGAAGTTCATATTGACTGGTTATAAACATAGTTCTGATGTAGTCAAGCACAGCGTCTGTCTCTTTGGCCAGTTGGTAATCATAGCCTTTTTATGTGCTCGGGAAACCTTTCTGCATACTACCGATTTCTTTAGCTGGTCCTCCTTGGGAAGTGTGTGGTCCCTTTGAGCAGTACAAAGCTTCCCCAGCCATGGCTCTCCCCATGCGCTGCTGCTTAGTTTTCTTCCCCACTACTTTGTCCCATAACGTCTTCAGGTTCTTTCTTTCACACTTTGGGTTTTGGTTTTCACTCTCTAGAGCCTCTCTTTCACTCTTCAGGTGTTGTCTTTCACTCTCAAGATTCTCTCTTTCACCCTTCAGGTGTTGTCTTTCTCTCTCCAGAGCCTCTCTTTCACTCTTCAGGTGTTGTCTTTCACGCTCTAGATCCTCTCTTTCACTCTTCAGGTGTTGTCTTTCACTCTCAAGATTCTCTCTTTCACCCTTCAGGTGTTGTCTTTCTCTCTCTAGAGCCTCTCTTTCACTCTTCAGGTGTTGTCTTTCACGCTCTAGATCCTCTCTTTCACTCTTCAGGTGTTGTCTTTCACTCTCAAGATTCTCTCTTTCACCCTTCAGGTGTTGTCTTTCACTCTCTACATCCTCTCTTTCACTCTTCAGGTGCCATCTTTCACTCTGTTCATTTTTTGTCTCCTTCTGCTTCTCCTCCAACTCCTTCCCACTACATTCCTCCTCAAATTTTCCAATTTTAACACAGTGTCGTTTTCTAATTTCCTTCGTATCTACTCTGTCAGGTAGTTCTTGTTGCAATCTACTCATTGCTTTTTGTGTGTTCCTGTCCAACAAAATCTTCGTTTTCTTCTTCTTCGAAGATCTTCTGTGAGAGCAGCAGAACTGCATTTTGCTGCTGCAACCTCCCATTTCTGTCAACAGACTGACCAATTTTACCTTTGTCAAGCAGATTATAAGAATAGCTATTATGACAATGGTCAGTGATATTATGACATCACAGTTTTGGTTTTGTTGACAATTCCATTGTCATCACACAGAATAGAATAAACTATTGTGGGCTTGCTTTCTTTTCACTTTAGCCTTAATTAGATTAATTAGATTCATATGTTTGCTTTAGATTTGCCTTTTTACATTTTATTTATACCATGAAAAACAATACAGAAACAATTAAAGAAGTCAAAGCCTTTGTCACAGTCTCTCCAGACATGCCTTTCTCTGGTTGTCAAAAAGACAAAAGAGATGACTATGGACTACAGAAGGATGCAAATGCCTCACACCCCAATACATACAGTGAAGAGTGAGAACATACACTCTCTTAAAATCACAAACAATCTCTCATGGTCCCTGAGCACTTTTTCCTTAGTGAAGAAAGCTCTGCTTCCTGAGGAGACTGAAGAAGGACAGCATGTCCGTCATCCTGATCTGGTCTGCAACAGCATCATAGAGAGTGTCCCGACCTGCGCCATCGCTGTCTGGTACTGGCACTGCTCCCCCTGCTCTTTTGGATTGTTTAGTTGAATTTAGCAGTCTGCTCTCAAATTTTCTGTGCCTGTTTTCTGGGATTCTGAAATTCAGGCAATGTTTTTGTTGTTCTTCTGCAACACTATTAAAACTCTGAACTCCTCAAACTATTTTACTTCTCGAAGTAAATCTGTCACACATTTGTCTAGTACAGAATTATTAGATTTCTTTCTTTGACCATAAGCAAGATACACACATTTACTTTGCACATTTACATATTTCTTTGTCTGTTTCTCTCTATCGCTCTCCTTTTCTCAGAGAGTTGGATAAGAGATTAAGGACACTTCCTGAGGCAGAGAATGATTGGTCAGTAGTACATTAGAATGGCCCTACATACATTTCATCATTCCATATCTTTTCAGTGGTTATCAAAACCATTTATACACTTTTGCAGTTAAACAATGTTAAGATATTGATTAGTGTTTCAGTCAAATCAGTCTAACTCTGAAAGTATGTGTTTACCTTCCATATGAGACGCTATTTAAGACTACACACACATCAGATTTTGCAATGAAAATAAAAATGATAAAACAAACAAAGGGAAATAGTCTTTTTAACCTCTTGTTTGCTAGCAGAAAGCAAATAGAGCCTATAGGGATAAGAGAGAAAGAGAAAGAATGACATAAAAAATAAGAATGAGATAAAAAGAGATCCAGATACATGAAGCACATGTTGATGAGGGTTGGACTTGCAGAGGCCACATGGCAGTCACGTTAGAAGTGTTGATGCAGTAACTGCATCTGCAGCTAAACTAATGCTGCGTGCGTGTGTGTGTGTGCATGCGTGCGCGGGTCTGTGTATATGTGTATCTTTTTCCATTCTCCACCAAAAAGAGGCCAGGAGGCAATTGTCTCTCTAGAGATGTAACACACTTTCTGCAAACATATCATCAGATAATGGCAGAACACCTTACAACACACCAATGCATATCTGTTTACATATACAGTTGAATCATGAGAGATTATGCAAGGTGAGAATTATGATTTTAATGTCCTCTGGTTCTATGGCTTTTGATACAGCCTGTGCTAACTGAACATGGTTTTTCTTTTCTCCAAGACAATTGTGTCTCAGTTTTATTGCAGCTTAATGGTTTAATGCTTGGTTCCTAATATACATATACATATACATGCATGCACCCATACACACGTTTTTTCCTTGACAAGCTCTTATAGGCCTCTGGACTAATTAATCCCCAAGAAAAGTGAAATGACAAATATTTATATATATACACACACACAGCGCTTCACTTTTTCCACATTTTATGTTATGTTACAGCCTTATTCCAAATTGGATTAAAAAAAAAAAAATTCCCCTCAAACTCCTACACACAATACCCCATTATGACAAAGTGAAAAAATCTTTGTTTGGAGTTTTTGCAACTTTATTAAAAATAAAAAAACCAAAAATCACATGTACATAAGTATTCATAGCCTTTGCTCAATACTTGGTTGAAGCACCTTGGGCAGCAATTACAGCCTCAAATGTTTTTGAGTATGATGCTACAAGCTTGGCACACATATTTTTGGGCAGTTTCTCCCATTCTTCTTTGTAGAACCTCTCAAGCTCCATCAGGTTGGATGGGGCGCGCCGGGGTACAGCCATTTTCAGATCTCTCCAGAGATGTTCAGTTGGGTTCAAGTCTGGGCTCTGGCTAGGCCACTCAAGAACATTCACAGAGTTGTCCTGAAGCCAGTCCTTTATTCTCTTAGTTGTGTGGTTAGGGCCATTGTCCTGTTGGATGAACCTTCACCCTGGTCCAGAGCACTCTGGAGCAGGTTTTCTTCAAGGATGTCTCTGTATGTTGCTGCATTCATCTTTCCCTGACTAGTCTCCCAGTTCCTGCTGCCAAAAAACAACCCCACAGCATGATGCTGCCACCAGCATGCTTCACTGTAGGGATGGTTTTGGCCAGGTGCTGAGCGCTGCCTGGTTTCCTCCAGACATGATGCTTGGCATTCAGGCCAAAGAGTTGAATCTTTGTTTCATCAGACCAGAGAATTTTGTTTCTCATGGTCTGAGAGTCCTTCAGGTGCCTTTTGGCAAACTCCAAGCAGGCTGTCTTATGCCTTTTACTGAGGAGTGGCTTCCGTCTGGCCACTCTACCATACAGGCCTGATTGGTGGAGTGCTGCAGGAATGGTTGTCCTTCTGGAAGGTTCTCCTCTCTCCACAGAGCAATGCTAAAGCTCTGTCAGAGTGACCCTTGGGTTCTTGGTCACCTCCCTGACTAAGGCCCTTCTACCCCGATCACTCAGATTGGCTGGGCGGCCAGCTCTAGGAAGAGTCCTGGTGGTTCCAAACTTCTTCCATTTACGGATGATGGAAGCCACTGTGCTCATTGGGACCTTCAATGCTGCAGAAATTTTTCTGTACCCTTCCCTCGATCTGTGCCTCGATACAATCCTGTCTCAGTAGTCTACAAAGAATTCCTTGGACTTCATGGCTTGGTTTGTGCTCTGACATGTACTGTCAACTATGGGACCTTATATAGACAGGTGTGTGCCTTTACAAAGCATGTCCAATCAACTGGATTTACCACAGGTGGACTCCAATCAAGTTGTTGAAACAACTGAAGGATGATCAGTGGAAACAAGATGCACATGAGCTCAATTTTGAGTGTCATGGTAAAGGCTGTGAATACTTATGTGCATGTGATTTTTTTGTTTTTTTTATTTTTAATAAATTTGTTACAATTCCAAACAAACTTTTTTTACTTTGTCATTATGGGGTATTGTGTGTAGAATTTTGAGGGGGAAAAAAATAATTTAATCCAATTTGGAATAAGGCTGAAACATAACAAAATGTGGAAAAAGTGAAGCACTGTGAATACTTTCTGGATGCACTGTATATATATATATATATATATATATATATATATATAGAGAGAGAGAGAGAGAGAGAGAGAGAGAGTGTTTATTATAATGGCTTTGTTTGCATACATGGATGTCCTTACTTGAGCAGTCATAATTCATAATCATAATAATTCACTAAAATGATTCATTATAGCTAATGTTTTGAAATAATGAAATCATAGTGTCTGTGATTTCTTTTTTGTGTAAAGTGTCAGACTTTGTTTTTACTAAGATGTTGGGCCCATCAGTACCACCCTAGCTGCTAAGAACTGCTACTTCCTTTACTGAGCCTGTATTCCTCTGTTCACCACACTGCACTCACACTCAATGTGCAACACAATTAATGTGTGAAGAATTGTGAGTTTACTAAAATCTAATGGCTTTAGTTCACTCATTACACTTTAGTAAATCTAAACTCCAATTTCTTTTTTCTACTGAAAAAGAGATGAGCAATAGCTAATAATTAGTAATAGCTACTCTGCAATCTGAAATGTTTTTTTGTTTGTTTGTTTGGCATACATATTACCTCTTGGATTTTAAAGTTCTTTGAATCACAAAGAAAAACAATACGAGACAGTATGATGCTGCAGTAATTTAATCAAAAGAACAAAATTGATTATTCAGAATAAATTAACAGACAGGAATTAGGTCAAACCTTCTAATCATGTTTTTGTCAAATGTAATACTGTATACATACTACATTAAAATGACAGAAAAAAGAAAAGAAAAGTATAGGAAAATGCACTATTAAATGCACTATTATGAAGTTATGCATATTGGTCAGCATCATCCTCAGTTATAGCCTTCATCTCAGTTGCTGGTTTGTCTTCCTCCACCTTCTGAATTGGTTCCTTCATTGCATCTATTGCCTTCTTCAGATTGAGATTGTCCTTTTCACTCAGTGGGGCCAGTGCTGGGGTAAGGATTGTCTTGATTTGAGTTATTCTTTCCTCGCATCTGTTGTAAAACTCCTTCCTGTTTCTTGCTGCAAGGCTGTTGATACCATTTTGGGCAGATTCGCATTCCTTCCCTAACTTGTCAATCTCTGCAAGGAACTGAGGTGAGTTTGGATCCATGGTCATCAGTCTTCCCAGAGTACTGACATTGTTCATCAGGTACTGGACAGACACCTCAGTGTAAGTGGTAGACATCATGTTAACCAAATAGGCGTAGGCAGAAGTATTCAGAGCATTAGTGTAGATTTTGTCTTTGACAAACATGCTGTAGGTGTAGTTGTTCTCTACAGCTATTTCAACAGTCTGCTTAAAATGTTTAAGATTTTCACTAAGAGTGGTCTTAACAATGTTTGAAATGATCTGAAAGAAGTGCACCAGTTTCTCCCACTGTTCTTTCACCTGCCCCATGATTTCCAGGCCTTTCGCTAGCACCACAATTCTCTTGTTGAAGTCGATCTCCTTGAGATTATAATGTTTCAGCTCACTCACAATTTCAGCAAGAGCTTTTTTCTTCTGATCCAAGTTGTCCATAGTCTTCTCGTTCCGTTCATTTGCAATTTTTAGCTGGGTTTCAGCCATTTGTAGACGTAGATGAGATTGTCTTAAGTGCATCTGGACCACATCTGTATTTGCTGAGTCATAGATTTGCTGTTGACTTGACTTGGGGGGTGCTGTCAAGAAAGATGGCTGATTTGTAAAAGACTTGCTTTTGGAATAAAAGGCCATGGCCCTTACATTCAGTTCGTCAATGGCTTTAATAAGCTCCTCTGTTTTGGCATCATCACATTTCCCCTCTGGAGCATATTTACCTAGCTCTGTTAAAGTGGAGATACCCTTGTCACAGATGCCTAGTGCCTCGGATTTAATCGGGCATTCAGCTTCTTGCTGTATATCTCTGCTGACTTGCTGAAATAGTCCCACCAAGTAATCAGACTTTACCGTTTGCTTCTCCTGATCATACACCTCAGGCCAATTTATTTCCTTACCTTTGCAAAGTTCTTCCATTTTCTCAACCACTAGTAGAAATGTTATAGATTTAGAAAATATGTTACTTGTTGCCAACATTTCATCCACGTTACTCTTCATTCCAGTGGCCATGTTTCTGTGGCTTTCAGGAGTGCCTTTTCAGTTTTTGATCACATGTGTTATGGCTTTTGGTGTAATAGTGTCCGCTTGGAGATAGGTTTGGATAATTTGTCCTGGAAGAAATTCTGTTGCAAACGCACAGGCTATTGATATTGCTTGCTCTGACATACTTGATATTAGCTTCAGGCCAAAAAGGCCCCATCCACTTGGCAAATCTTTCATTGCTTGCTGGTAGGCCCTTCTGTCCTCAGCTAATCTTTCATTAGCCAGATTGAAAGCAGCCTCGGCCCTGTCGCTTGCCTCCTTAGCTTCAGCCCGTTTAATCTTTGCTATCTCAATGTTTTTCTTGATTTCTTCCATCTCCTCATCATGACTCTGTCTTGCATTCACCAAAGCCTCCACCAGTTCTTGCATCAGCTTGATGATATCTGAGAATTGTTTCTCAGTCATGATGGCCAGGTTTAAGCATTCTGATGATATGTGCGCAATGTTCTGAAGCTCAGCTGGTAAGAAGGCTTGGACAAGACCATCATCCTCCTGTATTATGAGCCCAACTGAGTTTTTGATGTACTCTGGAACCTGTCCGGTGTACATACGAATTTGGTCCATGTTCTTGTGAGCAACATTAAAGGCTTGCCAGCAACCATTACATACTTGAAAGAGGCAGGCCCTAAAAGAATTGGGGTATCTGATGAATTTGAACCCGTCTTTTGGTGGATTTTTATTGATGGAGAAGTCATCTGCAGCAGAAATGCGTACCAGCTGAGCCAGTAAATCGATGGAGACGGGTGCCGGCAATAGATACTGCTCCCAGTTAGCATAGGGCTGCATCAGCAGCATGATGTCATTTCTGTAATCCTGTGCTTTGGTGAAACTCTTAGTAGCTTGGTTGAGCTTTGACAGCGCCATTGTTTTCCCTAAAATAGAGTAAGGCAGAAAATTTGTATAACATAAAGCCATAATAAGACAATCAGGAGATTCAGCATTTATTATTTCTGTACTATAAAGCAGTTAGCACTAACAACAACAGCACCTGCAGTGTTTCATCCACTAAACAATTTCAGATTAGAACACATCATAAGTTACATGTGGTTGCTTAGTAGTTTTTTTTTTCCTTCACAACAAGTGAAGTAAAATTAGTAGAAAGCAGAAAATAATACTATTTTAACTACCCACCATTTTACAAAATTAATACTCTTTGATTGAGGAGCATTTAAATGCTTTTTTTCATAAACATTGTTTTTTCATAAACTTCATTATGGTGTAGACTTCAACAAATTCACTATACAGTATATTTCATAAAAAAGTTGATGAATGTAAACAGAAATTCATATTATGCAAACATAAACTCACAGAAATCTGTAGAGGATAGAATAGAACGGTTTGTACCTGAAGTACTGTGGATACCTCTTGAAGAAGTGAGTAGTTGAAGTAGTAGCCTACCAGACTAGATGCTGTTCTGCTCCAAAACAACAACTTTTATATCATCCTTTCATATTTGTCAGCAAAGCAATATAACTGTGTCCTGCAAAAATATGCAGTCTGAGTTGTAATTCTGAATTCTACAGAACAGCTTTACTTCCTATAACTACTGAAATGTCTTTGTTTTTCGTGTCTTTATTTGGATCCCCATTAGCTGAGGTAGCAGCTGCTCTTCCTGGGCTCCACCAACAAAACTGTGTACTCCCATGATCATAGTTGGTAACTTGTTCCATACTGTGGTGACCAAGACAATACAGATCTGCACGCTGCATCTGTTTTGGGTTTTGGTTTAACTAACCTGCCTGGCAGTGTGACTATGTTGAGCTCTCGCATAATTTATATTGTGTTTACTATCACAGATATTCCTAAAGACGCCCATTAGACCGCAGGCCAGCCTCTCCTGAGTTCTGAGCCATGAGAGAGGCATGCTCGCTCTCCTTACTGACAGGGCAGTGTGAGGCTTGCAGATTCATTCTCAGCTAACCAGAGCTTAGACAGCTCTTTCCTGACAGCTCCCCTGGGAAACACCACAATGAAAGCATCTAGGGGAGGAGAAACTGCTGTTTTACCATAGACTAAACCCATATATACTTTGTTTTGTTAATAACAAATGCCACAGTAAAGTCAAGTAATACGATTCCGACCATTATTTTCTTGTAAAAATATCTTGTCGATCATTTTTGTCAGTGCTGTGCACGTAGAATGATCTGCTTTATAGGCATGCTTGAAATCAATGATTCATTAAGTGAAAAATAGTAGATTATCTGCTCAAGAATAACTTTTTCCATTAGGTTGCTCAATACAAAAGAAACTAATTCCAGGCAAAACGCACCATTCTAAATTTGATAATAATAGCCCAAAAGTAACACCAGCAACCTTTGAAAGGATGATCAATACAATGTTTGATAAAAATAATAATAATAATAATAAGAAGAAGAAGAAGAAGAAGAAGAAGAAGAAGAAGAAGAAGAAGAAGAATTTTATTCTAATTAAGAAATTACGGGCATTTCTTGTTACCCAATGGCACTTTACAAGTTCATACAATATAAAAAAGGTCAAATAAAATATAAAGAAGATTCAAATATATAAATAAGATAACAGGAGGGAGTAAAACTGGTTAAAAAAAATAGACATAATATTGATGCAAGTGCATACTATAGTAACCAATTAAAGGTTGAAATAATCTCAGACAAAGAGATGAGTTAGGAAATTCTTGGAAATGAGCAGCTGGAGGAAGAAGCCTTGGGTCTGCAGCTCCAGAAACGCCAATAGTGCAGAGTGTGATGTGAGGGACAGAGAGCAGATGAGTGTCAGAGGGATGGAGACAGAGTGAAGGAAAAGACATATGAGGAACACCAGAAAGGGATGGACAGGTCAGACCATGAGGGCAAAAACCAAGAGAAGGATTTTGTACTGCACACAGCCACGAACAGGAACCCATTGTAAATGTTTGAGTGTAGTAGTTATATGTTCCTTTAAGCTGGTGTGTGTAAGAACTCCAGCAGCCATTTTCTGAATGTTCTGCAGCTTCTTTAACCTACAGACAGGAAGCCCATAAAGAACAACACTGCAGCAGTCTAATCAACATCGCACAGCACTGTATTAGCCTAATCAGCATCACACAGTGCTGCAGTAGTCTAACTGGTATCATAAAGTACTGCAGTAGTCTAGCTGGCATCACACAGCACTTCAGTAGTCTAATTAGCATCACAGAGCACTTCAGTAGTCTAATTAGCATCACACAGTGCTGCAGTAGTATAATCATCATCAAAAATGCATAAATAAGAAACCTTGTATCAAAATTTGCATGCCTATATCCTTACACATAGATATATTTGCTGACTATTATGCCATTGTAACATTTTTTAAACAAATTAATTGCAATAACTAAACAATTGAATAATTTAAATTTAATGTCTCTTATACAATCATAAAGCTGACTAAGGCTGACAACCAATCAATAGGAGAACTTCTACCTTAAAGGATTAGTGTGACGGTTGAGTCTAAGGCATTGTGGGAATTGGAGAAATAATTGAATCATGTAGGTGTAACATAATGAAGAGAGGATAATTTAATAAAACATAGAAGGCTAAGGTTAGTCTAATTTTAATTGGCCCAGGCCATTCACTACCACTAAATGACTAAATAGGGATGTTGTGCCCTCTAGTGGGTGAGTCAGAGATAATTATGCAACAAAAATACTTGTGAAGTCTGGTATGCTTTATCATTAAAGTTGCTATAAGATCTTTTTTGGAAACACTTTGACTAAACTGTTTTATGTATTTGTAGCTACCAATAAACCTCTCTTGTAGGAGGATATATTCTGTATCTGTTAATTCTATGTGTACATTCAGCACATGGAATCTGCCAACATCCATTCCTGCATGTTCTTTCAGGATCAAGGCCTCTGGAATGGTGACTGATGTAGCAGAGCACCTAGGCAACTTTCAGTATGTGATAAAAATGAAAAATAATATTGAACAAGCTGGTATGCATGCACACATGTGCACACACAAGCAGACCTTTCTTAACCTCTACTCTTGCCAAGCCCAGTTCACCTGTTTCTTACAGTTTATGGAAGTTACTGTTTCTCCTTTCAATGTTCCTGTTATTAAAGACACATTTGTTACATATGTTTAATGTTCATAGGAATCATTATTTGTGACTTAATATTTTAATTTCAAAGAGCTGGACAAAGACTTTGAATTCCTCTGAACAGTACATGGAGATCAGATTACATCTCAGTAAGATGCATGATGAGATCTTGTACTGCAGCTTGTGTTCATTGTAGTTTTCCATGGAATGACCATGAGATTTGCACTAAATAGATGCCAGTCAGTTCAGTCAGCAATATATATTGCTAAAAAGATTCCCCTATGTTCTAACAGGCAAAACCTGTATGTCTAGGTTGGATGTAATCATTGAATTAGAACTGAAATTTAATTAATTAGTAAGACGCACAAAATATGGTTGTTTTTGATTGTGTAATGTTTTCCTTTTCCACATATGCCTTTCAGCACTTTAGTTCTGTTTAGTGATTTATATTTCAGTGGAAACAGGTCCTTACATATTCCGCAGAAAGCAAAAAATAAAAACAACTAAACAACTACCAACTAATAAAGATGTCAAGTTGAACATGGAAAGTCTTGTTTTGTTTATTCATCTGTTGTTGTGGTTTCTCTTTATGCCGTTCTGTTGATTTGTATCCACTTCATGGCAGGTTGAAAATTATTTGATTCTGTGAGACATTTAGAGGAAGTGTGAGTACAGAAAAAAGCATGTAACTGAAGCATGACATTCTTTAATAGGCTGTATCACTTTTTCTTCTGTGAGTCTGTGAGGACCTCATAAAGCATGGCTTGTGGCAAGTGGGTTAGTACAAGGGTAAATATGGGATAGGAGTGTCAGACGAGAGGCTGATGCCTCTTGCCATGAAGCAGACCCTCCAGCAGATCAGAGTGCTCCTGGACTGGGACAGTGGTCTGATCTCCTTCTTTGATCCTCTCAACAACAGATATGTGCACACCTTCAGACAAACATTCACCAAGCAAGCCTATCCATACTTCTATAATGTTTGTCCTGCTATGAGGGTGTTACCAGAATAGGCTGCAACCACTAAGGACATTATGCTAGTGTAATGGAAAAAAGGAACCTAGTCTATTGAAAATGAACACATTTCTACTTGATCATCATTTCAACAAGGGTGCACCGTGAGATAACATTTATTATGGTAATTATGGATGGCCTTTTCACACTTGGCCAAAGTTTTTGCTTTCGGCTCAGTTTTCCATTGCTCTGAGGTTGTCTGCTTAAAGGATTCAAACCTAGTTTAAAGGCAATCAGACTTTCTTTTGTTTCCTGTGATCATATACCTTAAATCATTTAATGTGATAATGTTATTTCTATTTAGGAGTTGTTTTCCTTGTGCACGCAGATGCATGCAATTGAGAAACCATTGTTTAGTGAAAAGAATCAAATTTGTTTGCAACTTCCTGGATTTTCATTTATTTGCAATTTTCCTCAAAACTGTTGTGAGAATACACACTCCCTGATAAACAAATATAAAAGGTTTATTGTAGATATTTCCTGTCCACTAGACACCTCCAATGTTTGCTGTCTAGCAAATGTCAGCTGGGTTTACTAGTTTCTGGGAAAACCCATATTATGTGCATCACCTTCAAGGTAACCTTTATAATCTCTGGACCTTTAGCTTTGCTGTTGATTTTCTCAAATACCCCAATATGGTCTTATGTAGCATTAATGCATGCTTTAAAATCTTCTAAGCCAAGTGAAAAGCACTCAGGTATTTACTCTTAAGTGCTGGTCATACTGCTGTTTTACTGTGATGTTTTCAGTGTTGTGTAATTACTGAATAGGGCTTAAATAAAACCATTGTCATTGTAAGAAGGCTCAACAGCAGTACTCATCTACTGAAAAAACAAGATGTGGGTTCAGATGAATCTACTTCCCTTTTCATGTACACTGAAAAACATCAGTTTTTCAAATGCTAGGATATATTTTGTCTACAAACACATTTCTATTTATGGTCTTTCTTATCTTTTATAGCATCAAGGGTTCTTTGGAAGGTCAGCAGAAAATGGAAGAGAGGAAGGTGTGTGTGAGTGAATGCTTGTGTGTAATGTCATTTTCTATGTTGAGTGTAGCTCTATGATGTACTCTGGAGAGCTGAAGTTTGAGAAGAGGACCATGTCTGCTCAGGTGGAGGGGGGTGTTCATGGCCTGCACTCGTAAGTCTTCGTCCTCTCTGCTCACTAAACTCCTACTACCGAATCCATCATGCTCAGTGGCTCTTTTAGGGAACACTCCACCAACTGTCAAGCAGTGCCACAAAAGCACTCAAGGACTGGAAAATAACCTGTGTGTGTCTGTTCTCACAGTTTGCAGGGACAGTGTTATGAATAATAATACACAGCAATAGACCCCTGCTGATCTCCACTGAAATCTGAATGGACATGAACTGACAATTTATTTATGAATAATTAATTCAGATAAATTGTGGGTTTCTAATAGATAACAGGGTCATGACATAATGAGTAATGCCTCTATAGATTTCTATTCATGTCTTCAAGTAATTCATTTACATACATTGAATTGAAAGAAAACTGGCTTTGGCATGACTGGACAGAGCATTGTAATGTAAACGTCAGTACTATGCACATTTTGCAGTGTGGACTTTTATAAACTCATCAGCTCTGCAGATATAGACTGTAGAGCTCTATATTGAATTGTGGATGAGCATATTAAAACCACAAGGCGGAGCTTCGAGAGAGAGAGAGAGAGAGAGAGAGAGAGAGAGAGAGAGAGAGAGAGAGAGAGAGAAGATGAAACAGAGCTGTTTAATGTTCAACAAATGGAAAGAAGAAGAAAATTATGAAAATCAGTAGAACTATTAGCAAAGTTGAAACTAGTTAATATTTAGTGACAGCGGAGTGGCTCTAGATCCCTGTGGCAGGGACTACGGACGATCACGGACTACAGGAGCCCACCCTCCGGACTGATGAGTGCGGATGAGTCTCTGGCGAACGAGCTGAATACATTCTTCGCTCGCTTCGAGGCTACATCTAGCAGCGCTAATGCTAACGGCGCTAATGCTAGCAGCGCTAATGCTAACGGCGCTAGTGCTAACAGCACTAATGCTAGCAGCGCTAGTGCTAATGGCACTATCGGCGCAGCCAATGGCACATGCGCGGGGCCCACCATAGAACAGCGCCCTCTCATCGTCACGGAGAGTGACGTGAGAAGAGTGTTTAAAAGGGTGAATACCAGGAAGGCGATGGGAGCAGACGGTATCTGCGGGAGGGTCCTCAAAGCCTGCGCAGATCAGCTAGCCCCGGTATTCACCGACATCTTCAATCTCTCCCTGACGCTCCGTATCGTCCCGTCCAGCTTCAAGCGATCCACCATCCTCCCCGTCCCGAAGAAACCTCGACCCTCCGACCTCAATGACTACCGACCTGTCGCCCTCACATCAGTCGTGATGAAGTGCTTTAAAAAGCTAGTCGGAGACTTCATCACATCTTCACTGCCAGCCTCCATGGACCCAATGCAGTTTGCATACCGCCACAACCGCTCCACTGACGATGCAATTGCACATCTGCTCCACACTACACTGACTCACCTGGACGAAGGGAGGGGAAATTATGTTAAAATGCCATTTGTCGACTACAGTTCAGCATTTAACACTATCATCCCCTCCCTACTCACTACTAAGTTGGGGGATCTAGGACTGCATACATCCCTGTGCGACTGGATCTCCAACTTCCTAACAGACAGACCACAATCAGTACGGGTGGGCAACTGCGCCTCATCCACCCTCACCCTCAGCACTGGAGCTCCTCAGGGTTGTGTCCTAAGCCCCCTGCTCTACTCACTGTACACCTACGACTGCACAGCCACTTCCAGCTCCACCATCATTGTCAAGTTTGCTGACGACACCGTTGTCATGGGTCTGATCTCGGACAACGACGAGAGGGCCTACCTGGATTAAACACCTGGAAAACTGGCGCCAGGAAAATTATCTCCTCCTAAACGTCAGTAAGACAAAGGAGCTGATCGTGGATTGCAGCAAGAAGCAGGAGCGGCACTACCAACCTGTGAGGATCAGTGGAACCACGGTGGAGAGAGTAGATAGTTTCAGGTACCTTGGTGTTCACATCTCGCAGGACCTGTCCTTCAGACTGCCCTCCAAGGTACTGCGGAACTTCTATACCTGCACTATCGAGAGCATCCTCACGGGGAACATCACAGTCTGGTTTGGGAATAGCACCAAGCAGGACAGACAAGCACTCCAAAGGGTAGTGCGTTCAGCAGAGCGCATCACTCACACGGAACTTCCTGACCTGCAGACCATCTACTACAAGCGGTGCCAGACCAAGGCCAGGAGGATTGTGAAGGACCCCACCCATCCCAACAATAGACTCTTCTCTCTGTTGAGGTCAGGGAGGCGCTTTCGCTCCCTGAAGACCAAGACAGAGAGGCTGAAGAGCAGCTTCTTCCCACAGGCCATTCGGGCCCTGAATCAGGGAAACTGATAAACTGTGGGGACCACCACCACAATGTAACATAACTGTATATCTGTATATATATATTTATATTCAATGACCTTGTTACACAACAACTGTAGATATGTTATTATACGAAATGGATCTGTACATTCTGTAGATTGTGTACATATATACACAACCATATACATTGTACATTGTGTATATAATCATAATATACATATATTGTACATACATTGTTAATATATTTTGTACATACATAGAATATATAGATTTATCTTTGCATATATATATTTCACATATAGAGAATGTCTATATTTCTCTATGCACCCCTGTTTTCTTTTCCTCAGTTTGGACAGAGCACTCTCCACCATTTCACTGCGAGTTATGCTGTGTATGACTATGTATGTGACGAATAAACCAAACTTGAACTTGAACTTGAACAGTACTTGTGGTAGCCTTTTTAACTAAGTGTACTTAAAATCAGACATTAGCACACTAAAACATTAAAGCATTAAGATAAAAGATAAATCCTTTATGCAAATGCAGTTGTTTCTTAAAGATTGTTTCTTTTAGAAATATAAGTTCTTATCACACCTGTATTAGAATATGAGCCCAGGAGAGTAACCCTAGAACACTAGGAACATTTATGTTACAATTTCCTTGCAAAATCACAAGCCTGATGTGAATATTAAAATAAGAACAACAAATAGATACACCTGTTATCATTTTATTATCCATCTTCACATAATATAGGGAAGGTGCTTATGTGCTCATTTCTCCTTTGTTAAAAAAGCACTGACATTTTGCTGCATCAAACATTTGTGTGCCATGCATTTAGTGTGTAGCATAACAACAAACAAATTCTGCAAACTCCTACTTTATGAGCATTAAAGGCGGTTGGGCAGAGTGTTGAGTGAAGCTTCAGAGCTTGACTGTAACCTTGTTATATTTCAATGGCAATGAGGGCAGTACAGGTAGTGACTAAGAGGCTTTCCTTCCCAATCCCTCTGAATGTTGTCTCTGACAACATTCCAGACAGCACTTTAGAGAAAACAGTAGTCCAATGGCAGCAGACAGGCCTTTTTAGGGATCACCACTTACAGAGTCTTACCAAGACACCCAGTAGCTTTATTTTGTTTGGGACGAAGCCTCTATCAGAGCCGTATTTCATTCTACCTGATTCAGCTGCTGCTTGTATGATGCATGTTGGATGAATCTCTTACTCTGCTCCTCAGCTAAGAGAAAGCTCTCCATCTCGATCTGAGGAACAAACTTGGATTGTGTGCGTGGCTCCAGCACAACCACTGGTGAATGCGCACGCAGTGTCCCAGGAGCCGCTCTGTGGTGCAGGTGGAGAGGGGAGGTGGGCGGAGGCCCGGGGCGTCAGCTCACGCAGGGTTGTAGAGGAGGATTGGAGTACTGGACATCGCTTACATGGAGGGCCATGTCTATGAGCACTTTGCCAATGGCAAGCACGACAGCTACCAGATCGACTACCGCCTCATTGTGGGCGACACAGAGCCAGCCAGATTGCAGCTGTCGCCTCGCGACCCTGAGCACCAGGGGCCATTTGGCCACAACACATCTCATGGGCATGAGACTGCAGCTCAGCGCTACAGCGCCACGCGCATCCAGGCTGGCTACGAACCAGAGAGGTGAGACTCCTACGGTTTCAAAGGAGTGCTGATCAGCAAAATTAACCATGTTTGCATCACTAGGTTAACGTTAGTGTCACTAAACAAGTTCATTAGGAGTGGACTTTATTTTTCTTTTGGATTGTGTACTTTTAAACTGTTGCACAGACTGGGTTGGGTTCTCAGTGATGTGCAATTTTAGCCCAATTCCATATTGTTGGTCTCAGAAGAACACATTCCTTTCGGGGATTATCATCACATAAAATAGACCTATACATTTACAGTCTCTACAGAGAAATACAGTCATGTCATAGTATAATAAAATGTCCTAATGTGTAAATAGTGATGTTTACTCATTTATAATGTCCAGCACTACTCAAATATAACTGCTTGCCTTCTTTGCCCATCATATTAACATTCCCATGTCATCAGAGTAAAAAGGACCATAAATCTGATTAAGAATTATATTATCAAGACCGATATAATCTGTGTTGTAGAACAGATATGAAAACATTTTGCCATAGCAATGCTCAAAAGCATCACATTCCATTTGTTTTACAGACCCATATCTCTGTACATTTCAATTTACAGAATGGACTAAATTAACTTCCAGGTGTTTAAAGCTCAGTTGGGGGCTGTGTCAGATCCTTTGTGAATAACATAATAAAGTTGAGTATTGGGCAGCCTGACCACGGCTTCAAAACGATTGTGTGGATTTGCTACATCACCAGTCCTCCTTTTATAAGCAAGATGATTATTTCAACCCAAGTCAAAAACATTTTTGTCTCATCCAAACGGAAATTTCACACGTCAGACCTGAACTGGGCTGGCCAGCTAATAGCGTGGACAGTAAAACAAAGGCGCATCGCCCGTCTGTTCTCTCTCACTTCACATCCAAATCCAACTGAAACGCACTATCAGTATTTCAGTTCCATGCCGGAGCTGAGAGACGTGAGCGCCCTTAAAATGTCCCGTCGTCATCCACCACGTTGAGAGGATGAGAGTTTTCTCAAACTGAGCAGGTCGAGTCTTTAAAATGTGTAAACTCCAACTGTGATTCTGGGTGATTTAGCTAAGGGCTAGACTTTCGCTTGACTTTGAGAGATGCCACAGAGGCTAGTCTGTAACGGTCGCAGATGAAGACCAGCTGTGTTCCTTGACGTCGTTTTTTGTTGTCTGAAGTACGCGACGCTATCGTCTTGTGAGTAACCCGAGAAGCGGGATTTTCATTCACATTCACTAAGAATAAAGCATCATTGTTCAGTCTTGGAAGTATATCACACTAAATCCGTGTGTACTACTTGAGTACGATAATGACGGTTGTTGTTTGCATGCTGCGAATGCGAGACATCGGCTCTCCCGAATAAAAGGATAGCACGTCGAAATGGAGAAAGGGCAAAGCGTAACGAATAGAAATAGCTTTAGCATCCTCGGCCAACACCCACTGGATAAATATTTCGATCCGCGGATCAGTAAAACGCTTACGTTTTAACTCTGTTTACATGAGAGCACAGACAGAATAGCCTTTCTTTAGCGTACATCTACTTCTGATGTGACTTGTATTTGCTAGGTTGTTAGTATAATGTATTTTTAGTATCAGTTTTTCTTTGTTTGTTTGTTCTGTGGTCTTTGATTCAGTGATTTTCTGATCCTGCCTGGCTTCATTGACTTTACCTCAGATGAAGTGGTGAGTACTTTTGCAAAATGCACCAAAACAGCTCAGCAGGTATCCTGACATGCCCCATAAGGGCTTACCAGTGTGTGTGTTTCAGTAAATACAGCACATCTAGTAATGATTTAGTGGAGGGGGCGGGATCTTCCTAATTAATTAGTGAGCTGGCGGTCTCCTCTACCTTCAGTGAGATGGAGGAGCTGAGTCAGTTGCCATGTAGTGTGAACACGACTACAACAGAGGGTGGAGTGTGGCATAGTGTAAGAGAGGGATGAAGGAGTGCAAATAAGATGTGCAAAATTGGTGGTGTTGGCATCCCAGGTGCATAGGGTGTGTTGTCACAGGCAGAGAGGCTGAGGGGTGTGTGGGTGTGTGTGTGTGTGTGTGTGTATGACAGTGTGAGGGAGGCGCGAACCAAAATTCCCATGTGTAATGGATATGGGATAGTATATATTGTGGTATTTATATTTGGTGTTACATTTTGTGTGTGTGTGTGCTAGAATGTGGGAGAGAACGTAGGATGTTTTTGTCTGTCTTACCACAGGGAGGTTAAACTGATGCCCTGCTTATAAAAACAGCAATATTTGTGCTTTGAATGAGCACATCCAAGTCACTTGAAGTCAAATTAATAATGGGATAGAGATGTGTGCATATGTGAAAGCTGTCCAAAGTAACACCCCAAACTGTTCTTATCTTTGTGCAATGCATAGTCTGTATGAAAATACAAGCATGAACATAAACAAAGATAATTGTTCTGTAGAACATTGGTTCCTTTCTGTTACCATTTGCGTCTGTCATTCAGGATCTGACCTCTGCTCTGACCCGGAAGATAACCCTGAAGACGCCACTTATTTCCTCCCCCATGGGTACTGTGACTGAATCCTCCATGGCCATCGCTATGGCTGTGAGTATCCCCCACACACTCAAAACCATGAAGTCCTGTTGCTTTTCCATTTAGCTTTCTGTGATTTTGTATTACAGCTCATGGGCGGTATTGGGATCATCCATCACAATTGCACCCCAGAGTTCCAAGCAAATGAAGTCCGGAAAGTTAAGGTGTCAAACTTTCAGTGAATTGTCTTAATAGGAATATAATGAACAACACGTTGAACATGCAGATTTACACACAAGCTTCCCTGAGGCCTCTCATCAGCAGAGCAATATATGGTGTCATGGCAGAAATTCGAGCAGGGCTTCATCACGGATCCGGTGGTGATGAGTCCACAGCACACGGTCGGAGATGTGTTTGAGGCCAAGGTGCGACACGGCTTCTCTGGAATCCCTGTCACCGAAACCGGCAAGATGGGCAGCAAGCTTGTGGGAATCGTGACGTCACGAGACATTGACTTCCTCTCAGAGAAGGACTATGACCGGCTGTTGGAAGAGGTTTGTGATTCATCTTTGATTGTACATACAATATACAAAAGGTTTTTAAAAACACAAATGAATCACATATGACATACAATGCTTAAAAATATAGGTGGAATAGAACTATCATGAAATTGTGATATTTCTGTGTCAGTGTGTGAAAGAGGGCAATATATATATATATATATATATATATATATATATATATATATATATATATATATATATATATATATATATATATATAAAAATAAAAAATGTGTATATATATATGTGTGTGTGTGTGTGTGTGTGTGTGTGTATAAAATCACATTCTTTAAACTCACATCTTTTTGTGATTTATTTGTGATATTTGCCAGGCAATGACAAAGAGGGAAGATTTAGTGGTTGCACCAGCAGGTGTTACACTCAAAGAGGCCAATGACATCCTGCAGTGCAGCAAAAAAAGGTCTGATTCTTCATCTTTTCAGCTTGAGAAGTGAAACTGCTTCTAAAGGACTTTGAAAGGTTATTTTCACTTCTCCACTTCTTCTCTGAGTAACGGGTCGGTCGTGGGGACGCTTGTTGATTGCAGGTAAACTGCCCATTGTGAACGACAGTGATGAGCTGGTGGCTATAATTGCTCGCACTGATCTGAAGAAGAACAGAGACTACCCTCTGGCCTCTAAAGACTCCCGCAAACAGCTGCTGTGTGGCGCTGCCATCGTTACCCGTGAGGATGACAAGTACCGGCTGGACCTGCTCGTGCAGGCAGGAGTGGACGTGGTGGTGCTGGTAGGTCTTAAGGTCCTAAAGGGAGTGGGATTAGTCTCCATCCTGAGTATGGTGCCTGAATCAAATGACAAACTATTTTTGCTATGAGGCTGTGTAACACAGGACTGTGATTGGACATAGTGAATTTGGTCTGAAGGCTGTGTCTATTGTTTTAGGACTCATCTCAGGGAAACTCGGTGTTTCAGATCAGCATGATTAACTACATTAAACAGAAGTATCCTGAGCTCCAGGTGGTGGGGGGGAATGGTGAGTCACAGTTCTCACATTTGCTTGTTCTGTAAACTGAGAGGGTTGAGGTAGGTAAGAATTGATGGTGTTTGGTTCTTTTCATTTGTTGCTGTGTTCACTTTCATCCTTCTCTCTCGCTCTGTCTCTGTGTATGTCTGTGTAGTAGTGACAGCTGCTCAGACGAAGAATTTGATTGATGATGGTGTGGATGCTCTTAGAGTGTGGATGGGTTATCTTTGATAAGACATCGTATACCAGAAAATTGTTTAAAAGATGGTAATAGCCAAACCACCAGACATAATAGTGATGGATAAACAGCAGAAAAGAGTCATAGTGATGGATGTAGCAATCGCAAGAGATAGCAACATCAGCAACAAGGAACATGAGACGCTAAAAGAAGAGGAAACACTGGCTCTGGTAGCAATCAGGGCACCAGGGGTTTAGGGACGATGACCATCAAACTGGGAGAGTGGCTCCAGCAGATCCCAGGAACAACATCCGAGATCCTCATCCAGAAGAGTGCAGTCGATGGAACACTTGGGATACTATGCAGGCAAATGTATATATTGTAAATTCCTGTTCTTTTTTATCAACATTCTTAGAACATAATTACTGTTCTAAGTTTACAACATCTGGTCGAGGTTTTCGTTTATTCAAGATGCATCCTGTAGTGCCTTTTCACATTTTTGCACTATTTCTTTATTTTGAGTCAAATGTTTCAAATAAAATAATACAATCCACAAGGAAATGAAAACGAGAATTAAATCAAACTTATTGTTTCAGAAAGATTACTACTCATTCACACACCAGGACGCTACATCTTCTGGAGTATTATGCTCACGTTTCTAAACTTTTAAACATTATAATGTATTTCAGTTATGGAAATCAGTTAAACACTATAGGAAGGCCTACAACAGGAATGTACTACAAATACCTTCCTACTCCAGCACCCCTAATCGTCCACTCCCAATGGTGGGATATCCCTGAATAACAGTTGAATGCTATCTTTGCCTATATTTGCCTCTGTCTGTCTTTCAGGAGACTACAATATGAGAGTTACACACTAACATAAAAGATGAATAATGAATTAAGTAAATGCTGCACCGGCTAACATCTACTTTCTTCCCTGTTTTATTACCTGTATTATTATTTATAATATTTGTGAGCTGAAAACATGATATCCACCAAAAACATGATTCACTGACTCATGAACAATGTCAACAAATCTACACACACACACACACACACACACACACAGCAGGTGAGTTTTCTGTGGTGGCAGATGGGTCCAAGTGGGCTCATACTGGCCCTGCCCACATGTCGCCTCCTGCAGGTGTCAACCGTAGCCACTGTGCTCCATGTGCCCTTTCTCCTCTGCCACTGCTGGGAGAGGGCTCTGCCCACCCTCCTGACATGCTCCGCTACGCCTCCTGCATACCCCCTTTGTGCTTCAGACAGAGGCCAAAACCACTGGCTTTGCTGGTTCCAGGAACAGCCTGAGGTTGTCCAGGAGAGTGAAAGAATGCTATACCTTGCAAGGTATGATGGTCTTCATTGAAATGGGGGTTAAAAACATTTCAAGCCAGTGTTTTGTGCACTGACATCCCTCCTGCTACCGAAGGCCACCCGAGTGTTTCTTGTGTTTGTGAGTGTGAGGCAAAGGAGTGTGAAAGTGTTTGTGTGGATCAAGATGTAAATGCATGAAATGAAACGTACTGAGGCTATGTTTATTGTCACATATTTTATATCTAGAATGTTGGCCTACCTCCAAGTGAATTTGCACAAAGACCAAACATTTGTGTGGGGTGTTTGTTTGTGCATGTGAATATAGATGTGTGTAGTTCAATGGTGTATACATGTGTACATGTGAGTATGGATGTGTAAGTGTGAAAGATGTGTGTGTGTGTGTGTGTGTGTGTGTGAATTATATATTTGTTGGGGGCACATTCATATACTGCCACACTGCTATTCTCTCTGCTACTTTTTGTTTTTCAATTGGCGGAGTGGATTAGGGCCTGTCAGAGAGACTCTGAGAGATCTGGTGAGCCCTGATTGTGATTATTTTTGTTTCTCTCTCTCTCTCTTTGTGTGTGTGTGTTTGTGTGTGTGTCTCTTGTCAACACAGTGTGAATAATTTTGATTTTAATTGGTTCGTTGTCATGAAATTATCTCTCAACTCTCTCAACCGTCTAAATCACACGCGCACACACACAAACAGTTGACACCCCCCATCCTATAGTCCACATTCATTCATGAGAAACAGAAAATTTGAATTTGAAATTTATTGGATTGAATAACATAGATCCTTTTCTTTAGAACCATGCACAGCATGGACATGACAATGTTGTGCTAAATGGTGTGATCAAACCCTATCATCATCCTTCCCAGCAAAGCCCTGATCTACTCCTTCTGTAGTGAGCTAAACGCTATTAATAAACTCCCAAACTCCTCCAGTGCTCTCTCACCATTCTGAGCAGAGCCTGTGCCAGGCCTGCAATTTTATCAACTACATCACAGCTCTGTTTTCTCTCTTCCAAATGTGTAGAGAAAACACACACACACACACACACACACACGCGCGCGCGCGCTCTGTATTCTGACAGTCCCTGCAATGCTCCACTGTAATCCTCTTAGCCTGTAAGCGCTGGGCTCTCCCTGCAAACACACCCTAAACCCAGCACAGCATGGGACTATGTGGAAGACCACTTGCACAAACATCGACCGCACAGCTCCTTTTGCCTTTGCTTGCTATAGTTTCAACTGCTCGATGCACTGAAATGCCAAATACAGAGGCTAAAGCTCGAACACATGCGCCATGAACCAGCTGCACCCATTCCGAGGTAAATCAAATACACAGTTGCCAATGTTTAAAAAAGCTTTTTGAGCTTTTTACATTTTATTGATTTATTTTTTTTAAAGAACATGAGGACTTTTTCATTTTTATTTTTTCAGAATGCTAAATAGTAGTAGTCCCAGTAATTTTGTAGTTCCAGTAGTATCGTCATTCAGGTCTCCTTTATCAGGTTTTGGATGGATTGGTAGAAGTTCATATTGACTGGTTATAAACATAGTTCTGATGTAGTCAAGCACAGCGTCTGTCTCTTTGGCCAGTTGGTAATCATAGCCTTTTTATGTGCTCGGGAAACCTTTCTGCATACTACCGATTTCTTTAGCTGGTCCTCCTTGGGAAGTGTGTGGTCCCTTTGAGCAGTACAAAGCTTCCCCAGCCATGGCTCTCCCCATGCGCTGCTGCTTAGTTTTCTTCCCCACTACTTTGTCCCATAACGTCTTCAGGTTCTTTCTTTCACACTTTGGGTTTTGGTTTTCACTCTCTAGAGCCTCTCTTTCACTCTTCAGGTGTTGTCTTTCACTCTCAAGATTCTCTCTTTCACCCTTCAGGTGTTGTCTTTCTCTCTCCAGAGCCTCTCTTTCACTCTTCAGGTGTTGTCTTTCACGCTCTAGATCCTCTCTTTCACTCTTCAGGTGTTGTCTTTCACTCTCAAGATTCTCTCTTTCACCCTTCAGGTGTTGTCTTTCTCTCTCTAGAGCCTCTCTTTCACTCTTCAGGTGTTGTCTTTCACGCTCTAGATCCTCTCTTTCACTCTTCAGGTGTTGTCTTTCACTCTCAAGATTCTCTCTTTCACCCTTCAGGTGTTGTCTTTCACTCTCTAGATCCTCTCTTTCACTCTTCAGGTGCCATCTTTCACTCTGTTCATTTTTTGTCTCCTTCTGCTTCTCCTCCAACTCCTTCCCACTACATTCCTCCTCAAATTTTCCAATTTTAACACAGTGTCGTTTTCTAATTTCCTTCGTATCTACTCTGTCAGGTAGTTCTTGTTGCAATCTACTCATTGCTTTTTGTGTGTTCCTGTCCAACAAAATCTTCGTTTTCTTCTTCTTCGAAGATCTTCTGTGAGAGCAGCAGAACTGCATTTTGCTGCTGCAACCTCCCATTTCTGTCAACAGACTGACCAATTTTACCTTTGTCAAGCAGATTATAAGAATAGCTATTATGACAATGGTCAGTGATATTATGACATCACAGTTTTGGTTTTGTTGACAATTCCATTGTCATCACACAGAATAGAATAAACTATTGTGGGCTTGCTTTCTTTTCACTTTAGCCTTAATTAGATTAATTAGATTCATATGTTTGCTTTAGATTTGCCTTTTTACATTTTATTTATACCATGAAAAACAATACAGAAACAATTAAAGAAGTCAAAGCCTTTGTCACAGTCTCTCCAGACATGCCTTTCTCTGGTTGTCAAAAAGACAAAAGAGATGACTATGGACTACAGAAGGATGCAAATGCCTCACACCCCAATACATACAGTGAAGAGTGAGAACATACACTCTCTTAAAATCACAAACAATCTCTCATGGTCCCTGAGCACTTTTTCCTTAGTGAAGAAAGCTCTGCTTCCTGAGGAGACTGAAGAAGGACAGCATGTCCGTCATCCTGATCTGGTCTGCAACAGCATCATAGAGAGTGTCCCGACCTGCGCCATCGCTGTCTGGTACTGGCACTGCTCCCCCTGCTCTTTTGGATTGTTTAGTTGAATTTAGCAGTCTGCTCTCAAATTTTCTGTGCCTGTTTTCTGGGATTCTGAAATTCAGGCAATGTTTTTGTTGTTCTTCTGCAACACTATTAAAACTCTGAACTCCTCAAACTATTTTACTTCTCTAAGTAAATCTGTCACACATTTGTCTAGTACAGAATTATTAGATTTCTTTCTTTGACCATAAGCAAGATACACACATTTACTTTGCACATTTACATATTTCTTTGTCTGTTTCTCTCTATCGCTCTCCTTTTCTCAGAGAGTTGGATAAGAGATTAAGGACACTTCCTGAGGCAGAGAATGATTGGTCAGTAGTACATTAGAATGGCCCTACATACATTTCATCATTCCATATCTTTTCAGTGGTTATCAAAACCATTTATACACTTTTGCAGTTAAACAATGTTAAGATATTGATTAGTGTTTCAGTCAAATCAGTCTAACTCTGAAAGTATGTGTTTACCTTCCATATGAGACGCTATTTAAGACTACACACACATCAGATTTTGCAATGAAAATAAAAATGATAAAACAAACAAAGGGAAATAGTCTTTTTAACCTCTTGTTTGCTAGCAGAAAGCAAATAGAGCCTATAGGGATAAGAGAGAAAGAGAAAGAATGACATAAAAAATAAGAATGAGATAAAAAGAGATCCAGATACATGAAGCACATGTTGATGAGGGTTGGACTTGCAGAGGCCACATGGCAGTCACGTTAGAAGTGTTGATGCAGTAACTGCATCTGCAGCTAAACTAATGCTGCGTGCGTGTGTGTGTGTGCATGCGTGCGCGGGTCTGTGTATATGTGTATCTTTTTCCATTCTCCACCAAAAAGAGGCCAGGAGGCAATTGTCTCTCTAGAGATGTAACACACTTTCTGCAAACATATCATCAGATAATGGCAGAACACCTTACAACACACCAATGCATATCTGTTTACATATACAGTTGAATCATGAGAGATTATGCAAGGTGAGAATTATGATTTTAATGTCCTCTGGTTCTATGGCTTTTGATACAGCCTGTGCTAACTGAACATGGTTTTTCTTTTCTCCAAGACAATTGTGTCTCAGTTTTATTGCAGCTTAATGGTTTAATGCTTGGTTCCTAATATACATATACATATACATGCATGCACCCATACACACGTTTTTTCCTTGACAAGCTCTTATAGGCCTCTGGACTAATTAATCCCCAAGAAAAGTGAAATGACAAATATTTATATATATACACACACACAGCGCTTCACTTTTTCCACATTTTATGTTATGTTACAGCCTTATTCCAAATTGGATTAAAAAAATAATAATTCCCCTCAAACTCCTACACACAATACCCCATTATGACAAAGTGAAAAAATCTTTGTTTGGAGTTTTTGCAACTTTATTAAAAATAAAAAAACCAAAAATCACATGTACATAAGTATTCATAGCCTTTGCTCAATACTTGGTTGAAGCACCTTGGGCAGCAATTACAGCCTCAAATCTTTTTGAGTATGATGCTACAAGCTTGGCACACATATTTTTGGGCAGTTTCTCCCATTCTTCTTTGTAGAACCTCTCAAGCTCCATCAGGTTGGATGGGGCGCGCCGGGGTACAGCCATTTTCAGATCTCTCCAGAGATGTTCAGTTGGGTTCAAGTCTGGGCTCTGGCTAGGCCACTCAAGAACATTCACAGAGTTGTCCTGAAGCCAGTCCTTTATTCTCTTAGTTGTGTGGTTAGGGCCATAATAATCATAATAATTCACTAAAATGATTCATTATAGCTAATGTTTTGAAATAATGAAATCATAGTGTCTGTGATTTCTTTTTTGTGTAAAGTGTCAGACTTTGTTTTTACTAAGATGTTGGGCCCATCAGTACCACCCTAGCTGCTAAGAACTGCTACTTCCTTTACTGAGCCTGTATTCCTCTGTTCACCACACTGCACTCACACTCAATGTGCAACACAATTAATGTGTGAAGAATTGTGAGTTTACTCAAATCTAATGGCTTTAGTTCACTCATTACACTTTAGTAAATCTAAACTCCAATTTCTTTTTTCTACTGAAAAAGAGATGAGCAATAGCTAATAATTAGTAATAGCTACTCTGCAATCTGAAATGGTTTTTTGTTTGTTTGTTTGGCATACATATTACCTCTTGGATTTTAAAGTTCTTTGAATCACAAAGAAAAACAATACGAGACAGTATGATGCTGCAGTAATTTAATCAAAAGAACAAAATTGATTATTCAGAATAAATTAACAGACAGGAATTAGGTCAAACCTTCTAATCATGTTTTTGTCAAATGTAATACTGTATACATACTACATTAAAATGACAGAAAAAAGAAAAGTATAGGAAAATGCACTATTAAATGCACTATTATGAAGTTATGCATATTGGTCAGCATCATCCTCAGTTATAGCCTTCATCTCAGTTGCTGGTTTGTCTTCCTCCACCTTCTGAATTGGTTCCTTCATTGCATCTATTGCCTTCTTCAGATTGAGATTGTCCTTTTCACTCAGTGGGGCCAGTGCTGGGGTAAGGATTGTCTTGATTTGAGTTATTCTTTCCTCGCATCTGTTGTAAAACTCCTTCCTGTTTCTTGCTGCAAGGCTGTTGATACCATTTTGGGCAGATTCGCATTCCTTCCCTAACTTGTCAATCTCTGCAAGGAACTGAGGTGAGTTTGGATCCATGGTCATCAGTCTTCCCAGAGTACTGACATTGTTCATCAGGTACTGGACAGACACCTCAGTGTAAGTGGTAGACATCATGTTAACCAAATAGGCGTAGGCAGAAGCATTCAGAGCATTAGTGTAGATTTTGTCTTTGACAAACATGCTGTAGGTGTAGTTGTTCTCTACAGCTATTTCAACAGTCTGCTTAAAATGTTTAAGATTTTCACTAAGAGTGGTCTTAACAATGTTTGAAATGATCTGAAAGAAGTGCACCAGTTTCTCCCACTGTTCTTTCACCTGCCCCATGATTTCCAGGCCTTTCGCTAGCACCACAATTCTCTTGTTGAAGTCGATCTCCTTGAGATTATAATGTTTCAGCTCACTCACAATTTCAGCAAGAGCTTTTTTCTTCTGATCCAAGTTGTCCATAGTCTTCTCGTTCCGTTCATTTGCAATTTTTAGCTGGGTTTCAGCCATTTGTAGACGTAGATGAGATTGTTTTAAGTGCATCTGGACCACATCTGTATTTGCTGAGTCATAGATTTGCTGTTGACTTGACTCGGGGGGTGCTGTCAAGAAAGATGGCTGATTTGTAAAAGACTTGCTTTTGGAATAAAAGGCCATGGCCCTTACATTCAGTTCGTCAATGGCTTTAATAAGCTCCTCTGTTTTGGCATCATCACATTTCCCCTCTGGAGCATATTTACCTAGCTCTGTTAAAGTGGAGATACCCTTGTCACAGATGCCTAGTGCCTCGGATTTAATCGGGCATTCAGCTTCTTGCTGTATATCTCTGCTGACTTGCTGAAATAGTCCCACCAAGTAATCAGACTTTACCGTTTGCTTCTCCTGATCATACACCTCAGGCCAATTTATTTCCTTACCTTTGCAAAGTTCTTCCATTTTCTCAACCACTAGTAGAAATGTTATAGATTTAGGAAAATATGTTACTTGTTGCCAACATTTCATCCACGTTACTCTTCATTCCAGTGGCCATGTTTCTGTGGCTTTCAGGAGTGCCTTTTCAGTTTTTGATCACATGTGTTATGGCTTTTGGTGTAATAGTGTCCGCTGGAGATAGGTTTGGATAATTTGTCCTGGAAGAAATTCTGTTGCAAACGCACAGGCTATTGATATTGCTTGCTCTGACATACTTGATATTAGCTTCAGGCCAAAAAGGCCCCATCCACTTGGCAAATCTTTCATTGCTTGCTGGTAGGCCCTTCTGTCCTCAGCTAATCTTTCATTAGCCAGATTGAAAGCAGCCTCGGCCCTGTCGCTTGCCTCCTTAGCTTCAGCCCGTTTAATCTTTGCTATCTCAATGTTTTTCTTGATTTCTTCCATCTCCTCATCATGACTCTGTCTTGCATTCACCAAAGCCTCCACCAGTTCTTGCATCAGCTTGATGATATCTGAGAATTGTTTCTCAGTCATGATGGCCAGGTTTAAGCAGTCTGATGATATGTGCGCAATGTTCTGAAGCTCAGCTGGTAAGAAGGCTTGGACAAGACCATCATCCTCCTGTATTATGAGCCCAACTGAGTTTTTGATGTACTCTGGAACCTGTCCGGTGTACATACGAATTTGGTCCATGTTCTTGTGAGCAACATTAAAGGCTTGCCAGCAACCATTACATACTTGAAAGAGGCAGGCCCTAAAAGAATTGGGGTATCTGATGAATTTGAACCCATCTTTTGGTGGATTTTTATTGATGGAGAAGTCATCTGCAGCAGAAATGCGTACCAGCTGAGCCAGTAAATCGATGGAGACGGGTGCCGGCAATAGATACTGCTCCCAGTTAGCATAGGGCTGCATCAGCAGCATCATGTCATTTCTGTAATCCTGTGCTTTGGTGAAACTCTTAGTAGCTTGGTTGAGCTTTAACAGCGCCATTGTTTTCCCTAAAATAGAGTAAGGCAGAAAATTTGCGATAATAAGGCAATCAGGAGATTCAGCATTTATTATTTCTGTACTATAAAGCAGTTAGCACTAACAACAACAGCACCTGCAGTGTTTCATCCACTAAACAATTTCAGATTAGAACACATCATAAGTTACATGTGGTTGCTTAGTAGTTTTTTTTTCCTTCACAACAAGTGAAGTAAAATTAGTAGAAAGCAGAAAATAAAACTATTTTAACTACCCAACAATTTTACAAAATTAATACTCTTTGATTGATGAGCATTTAAATGCTTTTTTTTCATAAACATTGTTTTTCATAAACTTCATTATGGTGTAGACTTCAGCAAATTCACTATACAGTATATTTCATAAAAAAAGTTGATGAATGTAAACAGAAATTCATATTATGCAAACATAAACTCACAGAAATCTGTAGAGGATAGAATAGAACGGTTTGTACCTGAAGTACTGTGGATACCTCTTGAAGAAGTGAGTAGTTGAAGTAGTAGCCTACCAGACTAGATGCTGTTCTGCTCCAAAACAACAACTTTGATATCATCCTTTCATATTTGTCAGCAAAACAATATAACTTTGTCCTGCAAACATATGCAATCTGAGTTGTAATTCTGAATTCTACAGAACAGCTTTACTTCCTATAACTACTGAAATGTCTTTATTTTTCGTGTCTTTATTTGGATCCCCATTAGCTGAGGTAGCAGCTGCTCTTCCTGGGCTCCACCAACAAAACTGTGTACTCCCATGATCATAGTTGGTAACTTGTTCCATACTGTGGTGACCAAGACAATACAGATCTGCACGCTGCACCTGTTTTGGGTTTTGGTTTAACTAACCTGCCTGGCAGTGTGACTATGTTGAGCTCTCGCATAATTTATATTGTGTTTACTATCACAGATATTCCTAAAGACGCCCATTAGACCGCAGGCCAGCCTCTCCTGAGCTCTGAGGCATGAGAGAGGCATGCTCGCTCTCCTTACTGACAGGGCAGTGTGAGGCTTGCAGATTCATTCTCAGCTAACCAGAGCTTAGACAGCTCTTTCCTGACAGCTCCCCTGGGAAACACCACAATGAAAGCATCTAGGGGAGGAGAAACTGCTGTTTTACCATAGACTAAACCCATATATACTTTGTTTTGTTAATAACAAATGCCACAGTAAAGTCAAGTAATACGATTCCGACCATCATTTTCTTGTAAAAATATCTTGTCGATCATTTTTGTCAGTGCTGTGCACGTAGAATGATCTGCTTTATAGGCATGCTTGAAATCAACGATTCATTAAGTGAAAAATAGTAGATTATATGCTCAAGAACAACTTTTTCCATTAGGTTGCTCAATACAAAAGAAACTAATTCCAGGCAAAACGCACCATTCTAAATTTGATAATAATAGCCCAAAAGTAACACCAGCAACCTTTGAAAGGATGATCAATACAATGTTTGATAATAATAATAATAATAATAATAATAATAATAAGAAGAAGAAGAAGAAGAAGAAGAAGAAGAAGAAGAAGAAGAAGAAGAAGAAGAAGAAGAATTTTATTCTAATTAAGAAATTACGGGCATTTCTTGTTACCCAATGACACTTTACAAGTTCATACAATATAAAAAAGGTCAAATAAAATATAAAGAAGATTCAAATATATAAATAAGATAACAGGATGGAGTAAAACTGGTTAAAAAATAGACATAACATTGATGCAAGTGCATACTATAGTAACCAATTAAAGGTTGAAATGATCTCAGACAAAGAGATGAGTTATGAAATTCTTGTAAATGAGCAGCTGGAGGAAGAAGCCTTGGGTCTGCAGCTCCAGAAACGCCAATAGTGCAGAATGTGATGTGAGGGACAGAGAGCAGATGAGTGTCAGAGGGATGGAGACAGAGTGAAGGAAAAGACATATGAGGAACACCAGAAAGGGATGGACAGGTCAGACCATGAGGGCAAAAACCAAGAGAAGGATTTTGTACTGCACACAGCCACGAACAGGAACCCAGTGTAAATGTTTGAGTGTAGTAGTTATATGTTCCCTTAAGCTGGTGTGTGTTCGAACTCCAGCAGCCATTTTCTGAATGTTCTGCAGCTTCTTTAACCTACAGACAGGAAGCCCATAAAGAACAACACTGCAGCAGTCTAATCAACATCGCACAGCACTGTATTAGCCTAATCAGCATCACACAGTGCTGCAGTAGTCTAACTGGTATCATACAGAACTGCAGTAGTCTAGCTGGCATCACACAGCACTTCAGTAGTCTAATTAGCATCACAGAGCACTTCAGTAGTCTAATTAGCATCGCACAGTGCTGCAGTAGTATAATCATCATCAAAAATGCATAAATAAGAAACCTTGTATCAAAATTTGCATGCCTATATCCTTACACATAGATATATTTGCTGACTATTACGCCATTGTAACATTTTTTAAACAAATTAATTGCAATAACTAAACAATTGAATAATTTAAATTTAATGTCTCTTATACAATCATAAAGCTGACTAAGGCTGACAACCAATCAATAGGAGAACTTCTACCTTAAAGGATTAGTGTGACGGTTGAGTCTAAGGCATTGTGGGAATTGGAGAAATAATTGAATCATGTAGGTGTAACATAATGAAGAGAGGATAATTTAATAAAACATAGAAGGCTAAGGTTAGTCTAATTTTAATTGGCCCAGGCCATTCACTACCACTAAATGACTAAATAGGGATGTTGTGCCCTCTAGTGGGTGAGTCAGAGATAATTATGCAACAAAAATACTTGTGAAGTCTGGTATGCTTTATCATTAAAGTTGCTATAAGATCTTTTTTGGAAACACTTTGACTAAACTGTTTTATGTATTTGTAGCTACCAATAAACCTCTCTTGTAGGAGGATATATTCTGTATCTGTTAATTCTATGTGTACATTCAGCACATGGAATCTGCCAACATCCATTCCTGCATGTTCTTTCAGGATCAAGGCCTCTGGAATGGTGACTGATGTAGCAGAGCACCTAGGCAACTTTCAGTATGTGATAAAAATGAAAAATAATATTGAACAAGCTGGTATGCATGCACACATGTGCACACACAAGCAGACCTTTCTTAACCTCTACTCTTGCCAAGCCCAGTTCACCTGTTTCTTACAGTTTATGGAAGTTACTGTTTCTCCTTTCAATGTTCCTGTTATTAAAGACACATTTGTTACATATGTTTAATGTTCATAGGAATCATTATTTGTGACTTAATATTTTAATTTCAAAGAGCTGGACAAAGACTTTGAATTCCTCTGAACAGTACATGGAGATCAGATTACATCTCAGTAAGATGCATGATGAGATCTTGTACTGCAGCTTGTGTTCATTGTAGTTTTCCATGGAATGACCATGAGATTTGCACTAAATAGATGCCAGTCAGTTCAGTCAGCAATATATATTGCTAAAAAGATTCCCCTATGTTCTAACAGGCAAAACCTGTATGTCTAGGTTGGATGTAATCATTGAATTAGAACTGAAATTTAATTAATTAGTAAGATGCACAAAATATGGTTGTTTTTGATTGTGTAATGTTTTCCTTTTCCACATATGCCTTTCAGCACTTTAGTTCTGTTTAGTGGTTTATATTTCAGTGGAAACAGGTCCTTACATATTCCGCAGAAAGCAAAAAATAAAAACAACTAAACAACTACCAACTAATAAAGATGTCAAGTTGAACATGGAAAGTCTTGTTTTGTTTATTCATCTGTTGTTGTGGTTTCTCTTTATGCCGTTCTGTTGATTTGTATCCACTTCATGGCAGGTTGAAAATGATTTGATTCTGTGAGACATTTGGAGGAAGTGTGAGTACAGAAAAAAGCATGTAACTGAAGCATGACATTCTTTAATAGGCTGTATCACTTTTTCTTCTGTGAGTCTGTGAGGACCTCATAAAGCATGGCTTGTGGCAAGTGGGTTAGTACAAGGGTAAATATGGGATAGGAGTGTCAGACGAGAGGCTGATGCCTCTTGCCATGAAGCAGACCCTCCAGCAGATCAGAGTGCTCCTGGACTGGGACAGTGGTCTGATCTCCTTCTTTGATCCTCTCAACAACAGATATGTGCACACCTTCAGACAAACATTCACCAAGCAAGCCTATCCATACTTCTATAATGTTTGTCCTGCTATGAGGGTGTTACCAGAATAGGCTGCAACCACTAAGGACATTATGCTAGTGTAATGGAAAAAAGGAACCTAGTCTATTGAAAATGAACACATTTCTACTTGATCATCATTTCAACAAGGGTGCACCGTGAGATAACATTTATTATGGTAATTATGGATGGCCTTTTCACACTTGGCCAAAGTTTTTGCTTTCGGCTCAGTTTTCCATTGCTCTGAGGTTGTCTGCTTGAAGCATTCAAACCTAGTTTAAAGGTAATCAGACTTTCTTTTGTTTCCTGTGATCATATACCTTCAATCATTTAATGTGATAATGCTATTTCTATTTAGGAGTTATTTTCCTTGTGCACGCAGATGCATGCAATTGAGAAACCATTGTTTAGTGAAAAGAATCAAATTTGTTGGCAACTTCCTGGATTTTCATTTATTTGCAATTTTCCTCAGAACTGTTGTGAGAATACACACTCACTGATAAGCAAATATAAAAGGTTTATTGTAGATATTTCCTGTCCACTAGACACCTCCAATGTTTGCTGTCTAGCAAATGTCAGCTGGGTTTACTAGTTTCTGGGAAAACCCATATTATGTGTATCACCTTCAAGGTAACCTTTATAATCTCTGGACCTTTAGCTTTGCTGTTGATTTTCTCAAATACCCCAATATGGTCTTATGTAGCATTAATGCATGCTTTAAAATCTTCTAAGCCAAGTGAAAAGCACTCAGGTATTTACTCTTAAGTGCTGGTCATACTGCTGTTTTACTGTGATGTTTTCAGTGTTGTGTAATTACTGAATAGGGCTTAAATAAAACCATTGTCATTGTAAGAAGGCTCAGCAGCAGTACTCATCTACTGAAAAAACAAGATGTGGGTTCAGATGAATCTACTTCCCTTTTCATGTACAATGAAAAACATCAGTTTTTCAAATGCTAGGATATATTTTGTCTACAAACACATTTCTATTTATGGTCTTTCTTATCTTTTATAGCATCAAGGGTTCTTTGGAAGGTCAGCAGAAAATGGAAGAGAGGAAGGTGTGTGTGAGTGAATGCTTGTGTGTAATGCCGTTTTCTATGTTGAGTGTAGCTCTATGATCTACTCTGGACAGCTGAAGTTTGAGAAGAGGACCATGTCTGCTCAGGTGGAGGGGGGTGTTCATGGCCTGCACTCGTAAGTCTTCGTCCTCTCTGCTCACTAAACTCCTACTACCGAATCCATCATGCTCAGTGGCTCTTTTAGGGAACACTCCATCAACTGTCAAGCAGTGCCACAAAAGCATTCAGGGACTGGAAAATAACCTGTGTGTGTCTGTTCTCACAGTTTGCAGGCACAGTGTTATGAATAATAATACACAGTAATAGACCCCTGCTGATCTCCACTGAAATCTGAATGGACATGAAGCTGACAATTTATTTATGAATAATTAATTCAGATAAATTGTGGGTTTCTAATAGATAACAGGGTCATGACATAATGAGTAATGCCTCTATAGATTTCTATTCATGTCTTCAAGTAATCAAGTAAGAGACTGTTTTTGTTCGTTTTGTGGATCATGGATCACAATGACTTAAATAGCCTAAAGAAGCAGTATTTGCAAACTGTCCATATTACATATTACACCTGCACTGTACATTCTGTAGATTGTGTACATATATACCCAACCATATACATTGTACATTGTGTATATAATCATAATATACATATATTGTACATACATTGTTAATATATTTTGTACATACATAGAGTATATATATTTATCTTGCATATATATATTTTTCTCTATGCACCCCTGTTTCCTTTCCTCAGTTTGGACACAGCACTCTCCACCATTTCACTGCGAGTTATACTGTGTATGACTATGTATGTGAGGAATAAACCGAACTTGAACTTGAACTTGAACAATGACAAAGAGGGAAGATTTAGTGGTTGCACCAGCAGGTGTTACACTCAAAGAGGCCAATGACATCCTGCAGTGCAGCAAAAAAAGGTCTGATTCTTCATCTTTTCAGCTTGAGAAGTGAAACTGCTTCTAAAGGACTTTGAAAGGTTATTTTCACTTCTCCACTTCTTCTCTGAGTAACGGGTCGGTCGTGGGGACGCTTGTTGATTGCAGGTAAACTGCCCATTGTGAACGACAGTGATGAGCTGGTGGCTATAATTGCTCGCACTGATCTGAAGAAGAACAGAGACTACCCTCTGGCCTCTAAAGACTCCCGCAAACAGCTGCTGTGTGGCGCTGCCATCGTTACCCGTGAGGATGACAAGTACCGGCTGGACCTGCTCGTGCAGGCAGGAGTGGACGTGGTGGTGCTGGTAGGTCTTAAGGTCCTAAAGGGAGTGGGATTAGTCTCCATCCTGAGTATGGTGCCTGAATCAAATGACAAACTATTTTTGCTATGAGGCTGTGTAACACAGGACTGTGATTGGACATAGTGAATTTGGTCTGAAGGCTGTGTCTATTGTTTTAGGACTCATCTGAGGGAAACTCAGTGTTTCAGATCAGCATGATTAACTACATTAAACAGAAGTATCCTGAGCTCCAGGTGGTGGGGGGGAATGGTGAGTCACAGTTCTCACATTTGCTTGTTCTGTAAACTGAGAGGGTTGAGGTAGGTAAGAATTGATGGTGTTTGGTTCTTTTCATTTGTTGCTGTGTTCACTTTCATCCTTCTCTCTCGCTCTGTCTCTGTGTATGTCTGTGTAGTAGTGACAGCTGCTCAGACGAAGAATTTGATTGGTGATGGTGTGGATGCTCTTAGAGTGGGGATGGGTTATACTTGATAAGACATCGTATACCACAAAATTGTTTAAAAGATGGTAATAGCTAAACCACCAGACATAATAGTGATGGATAAACAGCAGAAAAGAGTCATAGTGACGGATGTAGCAATCGCAAGAGATAGCAACATCAGCAACAAGGAACATGAGACGCTAAAAGAAGAGGAAACACTGGCTCTGGTAGCAATCAGAGCACCAGGGGTTTAGGGACGATGACCATCAAACTGGGAGAGTGGCTCCAGCAGATCCCAGGAACAACATCCGAGATCCTCATCCAGAAGAGTGCAGTCGATGGAACACTTGGGATACTATGCAGGAAAATGTATATATTGTAAATTCCTGTTCTTTTTTATCAACATTCTTAGAACATAATTACTGTTCTAAGTTTACAACATCTGGGCGAGGTTTTCGTTTATTCAAGATGCATCCTGTAGTGCCTTTTCACATTTTTGCACTATTTCTTTATTTTGAGTCAAATGTTTCAAATAAAATAATACAATCCACAAGGAAATGAAAACGAGAATTAAATCAAACTTATTGTTTCAGAAAGATTACTACTCATTCACACACCAGGACGCTACATCTTCTGGAGTATTATGCTCACGTTTCTAAACTTTTAAACATTATAATGTATTTCAGTTATGGAAATCAGTTAAACACTATAGGAAGGCCTACAACAGGAATGTACTACAAATACCTTCCTACTCCAGCACCCCTAATCGTCCACTCCCAATGGTGGGATATCGCTGAATAACAGTTGAATGCTATCGTTGCCTATATTTGCCTCTGTCTGTCTTTCAGGAGACTACAATATGAGAGTTACACACTAACATAAAAGAACGAATAATGAATTAAGTAAATGCTGCACTGGCTAACATCTACTTTCTTCCCTGTTTTATTACCTGTATTATTATTTATATTATTTGTGAGCTGAAAACATGATATCCACCAAAAACATGATTCACTGACTCATGAACAATGTCAACAAATCTACACGCACACACACAAACACACACACACACACAGCAGGTGGGTTTTCTGTAGTGGCAGATGGGTCCAAGTGGGCTCATACTGGCCCTGCCCACATGTCGCCTCCTGCAGGTGTCAACCGTAGCCACTGTGCTCCATGTGCCCTTTCTCCTCTGCCACTGCTGGGAGAGGGCTCTGCCCAACCTCCTGACATGCTCCGCTACGCCTCCGGCATACGCCCATTGTGCTTCAGACAGAGGCCAAAACCACTGGCTTTGCTGGTTCCAGGAACAGCCTGAGGTTGTCCAGGAGAGTGAAAGAATGGTATACCTTGCAAGGTATGATGGTCTTCATTGAAATGGGGGTTAAAAACATTTCAAGTCAGTGTTTTGTGCACTGACATCCCTCCTGCTACCGAAGACCACCCGAGTGTTTCTTGTGTTTGTAAGTGTGAGGCAAAGGAGTGTGAAAGTGTTTGGATCAAGATGTAAATGCATGAAATGAAACGTACTGAGGCTATGTTTATTGTCACATATTTTATATCTAGAATGTTGGCCTACCTCCAAGTGAATTTGCACAAAGATCAAACATTTGTGTGGGGTGTTTGTTTGTGCATGTGAATATAGATGTGTGTAGTTCAATGGTGTATACATGTGTACATGTGAGTATGGATGTGTAAGTGTGAAAGATGTGTGTGTGTGTGTGTGTGTGTGTGAATTATATATTTGTTGGGGGCACATTCATATACTGCCACACTGCTATTCTCTCTGCTACTTTCTGTTTTTCAATTGGCGGAGTGGATTAGGGCCTGTCAGAGAGACTCTGAGAGATCTGGTGAGCCCTGATTGTGATTCTTTTTGTTTCTCTCTCTCTCTCTTTGTGTGTGTGTGTTTGTGTGTGTGTCTCTTGTCAACACAGTGTGAATAATTTTGATTTTAATTGGTTCGTTGTCATGACATTATCTCTCAACTCTCTCAACCGTCTAAATCACACGCGCACACACACAAACAGTTGACACCCCCCATCCTATAGTCCACATTCATTCATGAGAAACAGAAAATTTCAATTTGAAATTTATTGGATTGAATAACAAAGATCCTTTTCTTTAGAACCATGCACAGCATGGACATGACAATGTTGTGCTAAATGGTGTGATCAAACCCTATCATCATCCTTCCCAGCAAAGCCCTGATCTACTCCTTCTGTAGTGAGCTAAACGCTATTAATAAACTCCCAAACTCCTCCAGTGCTCTCTCACCATTCTGAGCAGAGCCTGTGCCAGGCCTGCAATTTTATCAACTACATCACAGCTGTTTTCTCTCTTCCAAATGTGTAGAGAAAACACACACACACACACACGCGCGCGCGCGCTCTGTATTCTGACAGTCCCTGCAATGCTCCACTGTAATCCTCTTAGCCTGTAAGCGCTGGGCTCTCCCTGCAAACACACCCTAAACCCAGCACAGCATGGGACTATGTGGAAGACCACTTGCACAAACATCGACCGCACAGCTCCTTTTGCCTTTGCTTGCTATAGTTTCAACTGCTCGATGCACTGAAATGCCAAATACAGAGGCTAAAGCTCGAACACATGCGCCATGAACCAGCTGCACCCATTCCGAGGTAAATCAAATACACAGTTGCCAATGTTTAAAAAAGCTTTTTGAGCTTTTTACATTTTATTGATTTATTTTTTTTAAAGAACATGAGGACTTTTTCATTTTTATTTTTTCAGAATGTTAAATAGTAGTAGTCCCAGTAATTTTGTAGTTCCAGTAGTATCGTCATTCAGGTCTCCTTTATCAGGTTTTGGATGGATTGGTAGAAGTTCATATTGACTGGTTATAAACATAGTTCTGATGTAGTCAAGCACAGCGTCTGTCTCTTTGGCCAGTTGGTAATCATAGCCTGTTTATGTGCTCGGGAAACCTTTCTGCATACTACCGATTTCTTTAGCTGGTCCTCCTTGGGAAGTGTGTGGTCCCTTTGAGCAGTACAAAGCTTCCAAAGCCATGGCTCTCCCCATGCGCTGCTGCTTAGTTTTCTTCCCCACTACTTTGTCCCATAACGTCTTCAGGTTCTTTCTTTCACACTTTGGGTTTTGGTTTTCACTCTCTAGAGCCTCTCTTTCACTCTTCAGGTGTTGTCTTTCACTCTCAAGATTCTCTCTTTCACCCTTCAGGTGTTGTCTTTCTCTCTCCAGAGCCTCTCTTTCACTCTTCAGGTGTTGTCTTTCACGCTCTAGATCCTCTCTTTCACTCTTCAGGTGTTGTCTTTCACTCTCAAGATTCTCTCTTTCACCCTTCAGGTGTTGTCTTTCTCTCTCTAGAGCCTCTCTTTCACTCTTCAGGTGTTGTCTTTCACGCTCTAGATCCTCTCTTTCACTCTTCAGGTGTTGTCTTTCACTCTCAAGATTCTCTCTTTCACCCTTCAGGTGTTGTCTTTCACTCTCTACATCCTCTCTTTCACTCTTCAGGTGCCATCTTTCACTCTGTTCATTTTTTGTCTCCTTCTGCTTCTCCTCCAACTCCTTCCCACTACATTCCTCCTCAAATTTTCCAATTTTAACACAGTGTCGTTTTCTAATTTCCTTCGTATCTACTCTGTCAGGTAGTTCTTGTTGCAATCTACTCATTGCTTTTTGTGTGTTCCTGTCCAACAAAATCTTCGAAGATCTTCTGTGAGAGCAGCAGAACTGCATTTTGCTGCTGCAACCTCCCATTTCTGTCAACAGACTGACCAATTTTACCTTTGTCAAGCAGATTATAAGAATAGCTATTATGACAATGGTTCCATGTGACATCACAGTTTTGGTTTTGTTGACAATTCCATTGTCATCACACAGAATAGAATAAACTATTGTGGGCTTGCTTTCTTTTCACTTTAGCCTTAATTAGATTAATTAGATTCATATGTTTGCTTTAGATTTGCCTTTTTACATTTTATTTATACCATGAAAAACAATACAGAAATAATTAAAGAAGTCAAAGCCTTTGTCACAGTCTCTCCAGACATGCCTTTCTCTGGTTGTCAAAAAGACAAAAGAGATGACTATGGACTACAGAAGGATGCAAATGCCTCACACCCCAATACATACAGTGAAGAGTGAGAACATACACTCTCTTAAAATCACAAACAATCTCTCATGGTCCCTGAGCACTTTTTCCTTAGTGAAGAAAGCTCTGCTTCCTGAGGAGACTGAAGAAGGACAGCATGTCCGTCATCCTGATCTGGTCTGCAACAGCATCATAGAGAGTGTCCCGACCTGCGCCATCGCTGTCTGGTACTGGCACTGCTCCCCCTGCTCTTTTGGATTGTTTAGTTGAATTTAGCAGTCTGCTCTCAAATTTTCTGTGCCTGTTTTCTGGGATTCTGAAATTCAGGCAATGTTTTTGTTGTTCTTCTGCAACACTATTAAAACTCTGAACTCCTCAAACTATTTTACTTCTCTAAGTAAATCTGTCACACATTTGTCTAGTACAGAATTATTAGATTTCTTTCTTTGACCATAAGCAAGATACACACATTTACTTTGCACATTTACATATTTCTTTGTCTGTTTCTCTCTATCGCTCTCCTTTTCTCAGAGAGTTGGATAAGAGATTAAGGACACTTCCTGAGGCAGAGAATGATTGGTCAGTAGTACATTAGAATGGCCCTACATACATTTCATCATTCCATATCTTTTCAGTGGTTATCAAAACCATTTATACACTTTTGCAGTTAAACAATGTTAAGATATTGATTAGTGTTTCAGTCAAATCAGTCTAACTCTGAAAGTGTTTACCTTCCATATGAGACGCTATTTAAGACTACACACACATCAGATTTTGCAATGAAAATAAAAATGATAAAACAAACAAAGGGAAATAGTCTTTTTAACCTCTTGTTTGCTAGCAGAAAGCAAATAGGGCCTATAGGGATAAGAGAGAAAGAGAAAGAATGACATAAAATATAAGAATGAGATAAAAAGAGATCCAGATACATGAAGCACATGTTAATGAGGGTTGGACTTGCAGAGGCCACATGGCAGTCACGTTAGAAGTGTTGATGCAGTAACTGCATCTGCAGCTAAACTAATGCTGCGTGCGTGTGTGTGTGTGCATGCGTGCGCGGGTCTGTGTATATGTGTATCTTTTTCCATTCTCCACCAAAAAGAGGCCAGGAGGCAATTGTCTCTCTAGAGATGTAACACACTTTCTGCAAACATATCATCAGATAATGGCAGAACACCTTACAACACACCAATGCATATCTGTTTACATATACAGTTGAATCATGAGAGATTATGCAAGGTGAGAATTATGATTTTAATGTCCTCTGGTTCTATGGCTTTTGATACAGCCTGTGCTAACTGAACATGGTTTTTCTTTTCTCCAAGACAATTGTGTCTCAGTTTTATTGCAGCTTAATGGTTTAATGCTTGGTTCCTAATATACATATACATATACATGCATGCACCCATACACACGTTTTTTCCTTGACAAGCTCTTATAGGCCTCTGGACTAATTAATCCCCAAGAAAAGTGAAATGACAAATATTTATATATATACACACACACAGCGCTTCACTTTTTCCACATTTTATGTTATGTTACAGCCTTATTCCAAATTGGATTAAAAAAAAAAAAATTCCCCTCAAACTCCTACACACAATACCCCATTATGACAAAGTGAAAAAATCTTTGTTTGGAGTTTTTGCAACTTTATTAAAAATAAAAAAACCAAAAATCACATGTACATAAGTATTCATAGCCTTTGCTCAATACTTGGTTGAAGCACCTTGGGCAGCAATTACAGCCTCAAATCTTTTTGAGTATGATGCTACAAGCTTGGCACACATATTTTTGGGCAGTTTCTCCCATTCTTCTTTGTAGAACCTCTCAAGCTCCATCAGGTTGGATGGGGCGCGCCGGGGTACAGACATTTTCAGATCTCTCCAGAGATGTTCAGTTGGGTTCAAGTCTGGGCTCTGGCTAGGCCACTCAAGAACATTCACAGAGTTGTCCTGAAGCCAGTCCTTTATTATCTTAGTTGTGTGGTTAGGGCCATTGTCCTGTTGGATGAACCTTCACCCTGGTCCAGAGCACTCTGGAGCAGGTTTTCTTCAAGGATGTCTCTGTATGTTGCTGCATTCATCTTTCCCTGACTAGTCTCCCAGTTCCTGCTGCCAAAAAACAACCCCACAGCATGATGCTGCCACCAGCATGCTTCACTGTAGGGATGGTATTGGCCAGGTGCTGAGCGGTGCCTGGTTTCCTCCAGACATGATGCTTGGCATTCAGGCCAAAGAGTTGAATCTTTGTTTCATCAGACCAGAGAATTTTGTTTCTCATGGTCTGAGAGTCCTTCAGGTGCCTTTTGGCAAACTCCAAGCAGGCTGTCTTATGCCTTTTACTGAGGAGTGGCTTCCGTCTGGCCACTCTACCATACAGGCCTGATTGGTGGAGTGCTGCAGGAATGGTTGTCCTTCTGGAAGGTTCTCCTCTCTCCACAGAGCAATGCTAAAGCTCTGTCAGAGTGACCCTTGGGTTCTTGGTCACCTCCCTGACTAAGGCCCTTCTACCCCGATCACTCAGATTGGCTGGGCGGCCAGCTCTAGGAAGAGTCCTGGTGGTTCCAAACTTCTTCCATTTACGGATGATGGAAGCCACTGTGCTCATTGGGACCTTCAATGCTGCAGAAATTTTTCTGTACCCTTCCCCCGATCTGTGCCTCGATACAATCCTGTCTCAGTAGTCTACAAAGAATTCCTTGGACTTCATGGCTTGGTTTGTGCTCTGACATGTACTGTCAACTATGGGACCTTATATAGACAGGTGTGTGCCTTTACAAAGCATGTCCAATCAACTGGATTTACCACAGGTGGACTCCAATCAAGTTGTTGAAACAACTGAAGGATGATCAGTGGAAACAAGATGCACATGAGCTCAATTTTGAGTGTCATGGTAAAGGCTGTGACTACTTATGTGCATGTGATTTTTTTGTTTTTTTTATTTTTAATAAATTTGTTACAATTCCAAACAAACTTTTTTTACTTTGTCATTATGGGGTATTGTGTGTAGAATTTTGAGGGGGAAAAAAATAATTTAATCCAATTTGGAATAAGGCTGAAACATAACAAAATGTGGAAAAAGTGAAGCACTGTGAATACTTTCTGGATGCACTGTATATATATATATATATATATATATATATATATATATATATATATATATATATATATATATAGAGAGAGAGAGAGAGAGAGAGAGAGAGAGAGAGAGAGAGAGAGTGTTTATTATAATGGCTTTGTTTGCATACATGGATGTCCTTACTTGAGCAGTCATAATTCATAATCATAATAATTCACTAAAATGATTCATTATAGCTAATGTTTTGAAATAATGAAATCATAGTGTCTGTGATTTCTTTTTTGTGTAAAGTGTCAGACTTTGTTTTTACTAAGATGTTGGGCCCATCAGTACCACCCTAGCTGCTAAGAACTGCTACTTCCTTTACTGAGCCTGTATTCCTCTGTTCACCACACTGCACTCACACTCAATGTGCAACACAATTAATGTGTGAAGAATTGTGAGTTTACTCAAATCTAATGGCTTTAGTTCACTCATTACACTTTAGTAAATCTAAACTCCAATTTCTTTTTTCTACTGAAAAAGAGATGAGCAATAGCTAATAATTAGTAATAGCTACTCTGCAATCTGAAATGGTTTTTTGTTTGTTTGTTTGGCATACATATTACCTCTTGGATTTTAAAGTTCTTTGAATCACAAAGAAAAACAATACGAGACAGTATGATGCTGCAGTAATTTAATCAAAAGAACAAAATTGATTATTCAGAATAAATTAACAGACAGGAATTAGGTCAAACCTTCTAATCATGTTTTTGTCAAATGTAATACTGTATACATACTACATTAAAATGACAGAAAAAAGAAAAGAAAAGTATAGGAAAATGCACTATTAAATGCACTATTATGAAGTTATGCATATTGGTCAGCATCATCCTCAGTTATAGCCTTCATCTCAGTTGCTGGTTTGTCTTCCTCCACCTTCTGAATTGGTTCCTTCATTGCATCTATTGCCTTCTTCAGATTGAGATTGTCCTTTTCACTCAGTGGGGCCAGTGCTGGGGTAAGGATTGTCTTGATTTGAGTTATTCTTTCCTCGCATCTGTTGTAAAACTCCTTCCTGTTTCTTGCTGCAAGGCTGTTGATACCATTTTGGGCAGATTCGCATTCCTTCCCTAACTTGTCAATCTCTGCAAGGAACTGAGGTGAGTTTGGATCCATGGTCATCAGTCTTCCCAGAGTACTGACATTGTTCATCAGGTACTGGACAGACACCTCAGTGTAAGTGGTAGACATCATGTTAACCAAATAGGCGTAGGCAGAAGCATTCAGAGCATTAGTGTAGATTTTGTCTTTGACAAACATGCTGTAGGTGTAATTGTTCTCTACAGCTATTTCAACAGTCTGCTTAAAATGTTTAAGATTTTCACTAAGAGTGGTCTTAACAATGTTTGAAATGATGAGATTGTCTTAAGTGCATCTGGACCACATCTGTATTTGCTGAGTCATAGATTTGCTGTTGACTTGACTTGGGGGGTGCTGTCAAGAAAGATGGCTGATTTGTAAAAGACTTGCTTTTGGAATAAAAGGCCATGGCCCTTACATTCAGTTCGTCAATGGCTTTAATAAGCTCCTCTGTTTTGGCATCATCACATTTCCCCTCTGGAGCATATTTACCTAGCTCTGTTAAAGTGGAGATACCCTTGTCACAGATGCCTAGTGCCTCGGATTTAATCGGGCATTCAGCTTCTTGCTGTATATCTCTGCTGACTTGCTGAAATAGTCCCACCAAGTAATCAGACTTTACCGTTTGCTTCTCCTGATCATACACCTCAGGCCAATTTATTTCCTTACCTTTGCAAAGTTCTTCCATTTTCTCAACCACTAGTAGAAATGTTATAGATTTAGAAAATATGTTACTTGTTGCCAACATTTCATCCACGTTACTCTTCATTCCAGTGGCCATGTTTCTGTGGCTTTCAGGAGTGCCTTTTCAGTTTTTGATCACATGTGTTATGGCTTTTGGTGTAATAGTGTCCGCTTGGAGATAGGTTTGGATAATTTGTCCTGGAAGAAATTCTGTTGCAAACGCACAGGCTATTGATATTGCTTGCTCTGACATACTTGATATTAGCTTCAGGCCAAAAAGGCCCCATCCACTTGGCAAATCTTTCATTGCTTGCTGGTAGGCCCTTCTGTCCTCAGCTAATCTTTCATTAGCCAGATTGAAAGCAGCCTCGGCCCTGTCGCTTGCCTCCTTAGCTTCAGCCCGTTTAATCTTTGCTATCTCAATGTTTTTCTTGATTTCTTCCATCTCCTCATCATGACTCTGTCTTGCATTCACCAAAGCCTCCACCAGTTCTTGCATCAGCTTGATGATATCTGAGAATTGTTTCTCAGTCATGATGGCCAGGTTTAAGCATTCTGATGATATGTGCGCAATGTTCTGAAGCTCAGCTGGTAAGAAGGCTTGGACAAGACCATCATCCTCCTGTATTATGAGCCCAACTGAGTTTTTGATGTACTCTGGAACCTGTCCGGTGTACATACGAATTTGGTCCATGTTCTTGTGAGCAACATTAAAGGCTTGCCAGCAACCATTACATACTTGAAAGAGGCAGGCCCTAAAAGAATTGGGGTATCTGATGAATTTGAACCCGTCTTTTGGTGGATTTTTATTGATGGAGAAGTCATCTGCAGCAGAAATGCGTACCAGCTGAGCCAGTAAATCGATGGAGACGGGTGCCGGCAATAGATACTGCTCCCAGTTATCATAGGGCTGCATCAGCAGCATGATGTCATTTCTGTAATCCTGTGCTTTGGTGAAACTCTTAGTAGCTTGGTTGAGCTTTGACAGCGCCATTGTTTTCCCTAAAATAGAGTAAGGCAGAAAATTTGTATAACATAAAGCCATAATAAGACAATCAGGAGATTCAGCATTTATTATTTCTGTACTATAAAGCAGTTAGCACTAACAACAACAGCACCTGCAGTGTTTCATCCACTAAACAATTTCAGATTAGAACACATCATAAGTTACATGTGGTTGCTTAGTAGTTTTTTTTTTCCTTCACAACAAGTGAAGTAAAATTAGTAGAAAGCAGAAAATAATACTATTTTAACTACCCACCATTTTACAAAATTAATACTCTTTGATTGAGGAGCATTTAAATGCTTTTTTTCATAAACATTGTTTTTAAAAACTTCATTATGGTGTAGACTTCAAGAAATTCACTATACAGTATATTTCATAAAAAAGTTGATGAATGTAAACAGAAATTCATATCATGCAAACATAAACTCACAGAAATCTGTAGAGGATAGAATAGAACGGTTTGTACCTGAAGTACTGTGGATACCTCTTGAAGAAGTGAGTAGTTGAAGTAGTAGCCTACCAGACTAGATGCTGTTCTGCTCCAAAACAACAACTTTTATATCATCCTTTCATGTTTGTCAGCAAAGCAATATAACTGTGTCCTGCAAAAATATGCAGTCTGAGTTGTAATTCTGAATTCTACAGAACAGCTTTACTTCCTATAACTACTGAAATGTCTTTGTTTTTCGTGTCTTTATTTGGATCCCCATTAGCTGAGGTAGCAGCTGCTCTTCCTGGGCTCCACCAACAAAACTGTGTACTCCCATGATCATGGTTGGTAACTTGTTCCATACTGTGGTGACCAAGACAATACAGATCTGCACGCTGCACCTGTTTTGGGTTTTGGTTTAACTAACCTGCCTGGCAGTGTGACTATGTTGAGCTCTCGCATAATTTATATTGTGTTTACTATCACAGATATTCCTAAAGACGCCCATTAGACCGCAGGCCAGCCTCTCCTGAGCTCTGAGCCATGAGAGAGGCATGCTCGCTCTCCTTACTGACAGGGCAGTGTGAGGCTTGCAGATTCATTCTCAGCTAACCAGAACTTAGACAGCTCTTTCCTGACAGCTCCCCTGGGAAACACCACAATGAAAGCATCTAGGGGAGGAGAAACTGCTGTTTTACCATAGACTAAACCCATATATACTTTGTTTTGTTAATAACAAATGCCACAGTAAAGTCAAGTAATACGATTCCGACCATCATTTTCTTGTAAAAATATCTTGTCGATCATTTTTGTCAGTGCTGTGCACGTAGAATGATCTGCTTTATAGGCATGCTTGAAATCAACGATTCATTAAGTGAAAAATAGTAGATTATCTGCTCAAGAACAACTTTTTCCATTAGGTTGCTCAATACAAAAGAAACTAATTCCAGGCAAAACGCACCATTCTAAATTTGATAATAATAGCCCAAAAGTAACACCAGCAACCTTTGAAAGGATGATCAATACACTGTTTGATAATAATAATAATAATAAGAAGAAGAAGAAGAAGAAGAAGAAGAATTTTATTCTAATTAAGAAATTACGTGCATTTCTTGTTACCCAATGGCACTTTACAAGATCATACAATATAAAAAAGGTCAAATAAAATATAAAGAAGCTTCAAATATATAAATAAGATAACAGGAGGAAGTAAAACTGGTTAAAAAAAATAGACATAATATTGATGCAAGTGCATACTATAGTAACCAATTAAAGGTTGAAATGATCTCAGACAAAGAGATGAGTTATGAAATTCTTGTAAATGAGCAGCTGGAGGAAGAAGCCTTGGGTCTGCAGCTCCAGAAACGCCAATAGTGCAGAGTGTGACGTGAGCGACAGAGAGCAGATGAGTGTCAGAGGGATGGAGACAGAGTGAAGGAAAAGACATATGAGGAACACCAGAAAGGGATGGACAGGTCAGACCATGAGGGCAAAAACCAAGAGAAGGATTTTGTACTGCACACAGCCATGAACAGGAACCCAGTGTAAATGTTTGAGTGTAGTAGTTATATGTTCCCTTAAGCTGGTGTGTGTAAGAACTCCAGCAGCCATTTTCTGAATGTTCTGCAGCTTCTTTAACCCACAGACAGGAAGCCCATAAAGAACAACACTGCAGCAGTCCAATCAACATCGCACAGCACTGTATTAGCCTAATCAGCATCACACAGTTCTGCAGTAGTCTAGCTGGCATCACACAGCACTTCAGTAGTCTAATTAGCATCACAAAGCGCTGCAGTAGTATAATCATCATCAAAAATGCATAAATAAGAAACCTTGTATCAAAATTTGCATGCCTATATCCTTACACATAGATATATTTGCTGACTATTACACCATTGTAACATTTTTTAAACAAATTAATTGCAATAACTAAACAATTGAATAATTTAAATTTAATGTCTCTTATACAATCATAAAGCTGACTAAGGCTGACAACTAATCAATAGGAGAACTTCTACCTTAAAGGATTAGTGTGACGGTTGAGTCTAAGGCATTGTGGGAATTGGAGAAATAATTGAATCATGTAGGTGTAACATAATGAAGAGAGGATAACTTAATAAAACATAGAAGGCTAAGGTTAGTCTAATTTTAATTGGCCCAGGCCATTCACTACCACTAAATGACTAAATAGGGATGTTGTGCCCTCTAGTGGGTGAGTCAGAGATAATTATGCAACAAAAATACTTGTGAAGTCTGGTATGCTTTATCATTAAAGTTGCTATAAGATCTTTTTTGGAAGCACTTTGACTAAACTGTTTTATGTATTTGTAGCTACCAATAAACCTCTCTTGTAGGAGGATATATTCTGTATCTGTTAATTCTATGTGTACATTCAGCACATGGAATCTGCCAACATCCATTCCTGCATGTTCTTTCAGGATCAAGGCCTCTGGAATGGTGACTGATGTAGCAGAGCACCTAGGCAACTTTCAGTATGTGATAAAAATGAAAAATAATATTGAACAAGCTGGTATGCATGCACACATGTGCACACACAAGCAGACCTTTCTTAACCTCTTCTCTTGCCAACCCCAGTTCACCTGTTTCTTACAGTTTATGGAAATTACTGTTTCTCCTTTCAATGTGCCTGTTATTTTTTTTAAATGTTGCTTCTGAGGAACTCACACAAATTTCCCCCAATCAGATATGCTGAGCAGAGGTGGTGTTTGTCCTATTCAGCAGCTTCTTCCTGCTTACTTAGAAGCTTTTGCTCCTATAAGCTTCTTCTGGGCTTTGTGGGCTTTCAATCAGGGACTCTGCTGGGTCACTGGTGTATATGTGCATGTGTGATGTGGGCCCTGTGCGTGTGTGTGTGTGTGTGTGTGTATGTGTGGGTGTGGAGCCCAGAGAAGGGAGCTGCTCTTGGAGAGGACCTTCTCCAGTGGGTACTGGGCAAAAGCGCTAATCCCCTTCATTGTGAAGTAGAGCCTCCACAGAGGGTCATAGCAATACAGGCCTGACACAGAGCATGGGCTTCTATGTCATACACATGTCCACATATTCACCTTCAAGCTCACTGAGAGAGGCTTTCCTGCCTTCGCAAACAGTAGTCTCATTCATTATGAGAGAATACTTCTACTGAGAGTGCCTTAACTCTAGAACACTATATATTCAAATAAAAGACACATTTGTTACATATGTTTAATGTTCATAGGAATCATTATTTGTGACTTAATATTTTAATTTCAAAGAGCTGGACAAAGACTTTGAGTTCCTCTGAACAGTACATGGAGATCAGATTACATCTCAGTAAGATGCATGATGAGATCTTGTACTGCAGCTTGTGTTTATTGTAGTTTTCTATGGAATGACCATGATATTTGCACTAAATAGATGCCAGTCAGTTCAGTCAGCAATATATATTGCTAAAAAGATTCCCCTGTGTTCTAACAGGCAAAACCTCTATGTCTTGGTTGGATGTAATCATTGAATGTGTTGGATGTAATCATTGAATTAGAACTGAAATTTAATTAATTATTAAGATGCACAAAATATGGTTGTTTTTGATTGTGTAATGTTTTCCTTTTCCACATATGTCTTTTAGCCATTTAGTTCTGTTTAGTGGTTTATATTTCAGTGGAAACAGGTGCTTACATATTCCGCAGAAAGCAAAAAATAAAAACAACTAAACAACTACCAACTAATAAAGATGTCAAGTTGAACATGGAAAGTCTTGTTTTGTTTATTCATTTGTTGTTGTGGTTTCTCTTTATGCCGTTCTGTTGATTTGTATCCACTTCATGGCAAGTTGAAAATGATTTGATTCTATGAGACATTTGGAGGAAGTGCGAGTACAGAAAAAAAGCGTGTAACTTAAATGTGACGTTCTTTAATAGGCTGTATCACTTCTTTTTCTGTGAGTCTGTGAGGACCTCATAAAGCATGGCTTGTGGCAAGTGGGTTAGTACAAGGGTAAATATGGGATAGGAGTGTCAGACGATAGGCTGATGCCTCTTGCCATGAAGCAGACCCTCCAGCAGATCAGAGTGCTCCTGGACTGGGACAGTGGTCTGATCTCCTTCTTTGATCCTCTCAACAACAGATACGTGCACACTTTCAGACAAACATTCACCAAGCAAGTCTATCCATACTTCTATAATGTTTGTCCTGCTAAAACTATGAGGGTGTTACCAGAATAGGCTGCAACCACTAAGAACATTATGCTAGTGTAATGAAAAAAAATTGTAATTATGGATGGCCTTTTCCCACTTGGCCAAAGTTTTTCCTTTTGGCTCAGTTTTCCATTGCTCTGAGGTTGTCTGCTTGAAGCATTCAAACCTAGTTTAAAGGTAATCAGACTTTCTTTTGTTTCCTGTGATCATATACCTTCAATCATTTAATGTGATAATGCTATTTCTATTTAGGAGTTATTTTCCTTGTGCACGCAGATGCATGCAATTGAGAAACCATTGTTTAGTGAAAAGAATCAAATTTGTTGGCAACTTCCTGGATTTTCATTTATTTGCAATTTTCCTCAGAACTGTTGTGAGAATACACACTCACTGATAAGCAAATATAAAAGGTTTATTGTAGATATTTCCTGTCCACTAGACACCTCCAATGTTTGCTGTCTAGCAAATGTCAGCTGGGTTTACTAGTTTCTTGGAAAACCCATATTATGTGCATCACTTTCATGGTAACCTTTATAATCTCTGGACCTTTAGCTTCGCTGTTGAATTTCTCAAATACCCCAATATGGTCTTATGTAGCATTAATGCATGCTTTAAAATCTTCTAAGCCAAGTGAAAAGCACTCAGGTATTTACTCTTAAGTGCTGGTCATACTGCTGTTTTACTGTGATGTTTTCAGTGTTGTGTAATTACTGAATAGGGCTTAAATAAAACCATTGTCAGTGTAAGAAGGCTCAACAGCAGTACTCATCTACCGAAAAAACAAGATGTGAGTTAAGATGATTCTATTTCCCTTTTCATGTACACTGAAAAACATCAGAACAAATGCTAGGATATATTTTGTCTACAAACACATTTCTATTTATGGTCTTTCTTATCTTTTATAGCATCAAGGGTTCTTTGGAATTTCAGCAGAAAATGGAAGAGAGGAAGCTGTGTGTGAGTGAATGCTTGTGTGTAATGTCGTTTTCTATGTTGAGTGTAGCTCTATGATGTACCCTGGAGATCTGAAGTTTGAGAAGAGGACCATGTCTGCTCAGTTGGAGGGGGGTGTTCATGGCCTGCACTCGTAAGTCTTCTTCCTCTCTGCTCACTAAACTCCTACTACCAAATCCATCATGCTCAGAGGCTCTTTTAGGGAACACTCCACCAACTGTCAAGCAGTGCCACAAAAGCACTCAGGGACTGGAAAATAACCTGTGTGTGTCTGTTCACACAGTTTGCAGGCACAGTGTTATGAATAATAATACACAGTAATAGACCCCTGCTGATCTCCACTGAAATCTGAATGGACATGAAGCTGACAATTTATTTATGAATAATTAATTCAGATAAATTGTGGGTTTCTAATAGATAACAGGGTCATGACATAATGAGTAATGCCTCTATAGATTTCTATAGACAGAATTGGAGATCATGACCTCTCTTGTTCTGCTTTTCAAGTAGGGCAGTGCAAAGAGCTTTCTTTGATGATGTTATCAAAGATGTGAAGATGTATCCCTAGGCACTATCTAGCTGAGAAGAGGTCTCTGTCTATTTCTGCCCACTAGGCCGCCATCTTTAATCTCTGTAATGGAGGCTTTATCTGCACTAGATCCCACACTAGAGGACACTCTGAACTGTGGCCTTATGATTGTCGTACTGCTGGGATGCTCTCTCTCTCACACACGGATGTTCGCATACGCTGCTCTATTTTGTTTACAGTTAGGCTTCCTTTGGCTGCCTCTCTGTCTCCCGTGTCCTCTCAAGCAGTGGTGGGACATTAATGCCACTTTAATGGATAGGCTGTGACATGACGCATGCTTAAGAACATTAACACGACATCATTGGACAACATACTCTTAGGTAGATTAACTTATTCCATACTCCAGAATATGCGCTCAACTCTGCAAATCAAGCAGGTATGTTCAATTCATGCTACTGGGACATGAAGTTTGAAGTTGAAATTGACCTCACATGTATGCACACAAAGTGTCCGAGCTTCTGCTAGTCGCAGGTGGCTATGGGAGCAATCATCAGTCATGTCTCCTCGTTCTATCAGCATGGGTGTGTGGAACTCCCCACGGTCATTTGGTATATGATGCACTAACTGATATGAGAATGTGAGAGTGTAGCATGTATGTCTCAGTGAACTAATTGGTATATATTTTTTTATTTGGCTTGTTTTTCTTTATTTGTTTGTTCTGTGGTCTTTGATTCAGTGATTTTCTGATCCTGCCTGGCTTCATTGACTTTACCTCAGATGAAGTGGTGAGTTCTTTTGCAAAATGCACCAAAACAGCTCAGCAGGTTTCCTGACATGCCCCATAAGGGCTTACCAGTGTGTGTGTTTCAGTAAATACAGCACATCTAGTAATGATTTAGTGGAGGGGGCGGGATCTTCCTAATTAATTAGGGAGCTGGCGGTCTCCTCTACCTTCAGTGAGATGGAGGAGCTGAGTCAGTTGCCATGTAGTGCGAACACGACTACAACAGAGGGTGGAGTGTGGCATAGTGTAAGAGAGGGATGAAGGAGTACAAATAAGATGTGCAAAATAGGTGGTGTTGGCATCCCAGGTGCATAGGGTGTGTTGTCACAGGCAGAGAGGCTGAGGGGGGTGTGTGTGTGTATGTGTATGACAGTGTGAGGGAGGAGCGAACCAAAATTCCCATGTGTAATGGATATGGGATAGTATATATTGTGGTATTTAAATTTGGTGTTACATTTTGTGTGTGTGTGTGTGTGTGCTGGAATGTGGGAGAGAACGTAGGATGTTTTTGTCTGTCTTACCACAGGGAGGTTAAACTGATGCCCTGCTTATAAAAACAGCAATATTTGTGCTTTGAATGAGCACATTCAAGTCACTTGAAGTCAAATTAATAATGGGACAGAGATGTGTGCATATGTGAAAGCTGTCCAAAGTAACACCCCAAACTGTTCTTATCTTTGTGCAATGCATAGTCTGTATGAAAATACAAGCATGAACATAAACAAAGATAATTGTTCTGTAGAACATTGGTTCCTTTCTGTTACCATTTACGTCTGTCATTCAGGATCTGACCTCTGCTCTGACCCGGAAGATAACCCTGAAGACGCCGCTTATTTCCTCTCCCATGGATACTGTGACTGAATCCTCCATGGCCATCGCTATGGCTGTGAGTATCCCCCACACACTCAAAACCATGAAGTCCTGTTGCTTTTCCATTTAGCTTTCTGTGATTTTGTATTACAGCTCATGGGCGGTATTGGGATCATCCATCACAATTGCACCCCAGAGTTCCAAGCAAATGAAGTCCAGAAAGTTAAGGTGTCAAACTTTCAGTGAATTGTCTTAATAGGAATATAATGAACAACACGTTGAACATGCAGATTTACACACAAGCTTCCCTGAGGCCTCTCATCAGCAGAGCAATATATGGTGTCATGGCAGAAATTCGAGCAGGGCTTCATCGCGGATCCGGTGGTGATGAGTCCATAGCACACGGTCGGAGATGTGTTTGAGGCCAAGGTGCGACACGGCTTCTCTGGAATCCCTGTCACCGAAACCGGCAAGATGGGCAGCAAGCTTGTGGGAATCGTGACGTCACGAGACATTGACTTCCTCTCAGAGAAGGACTATGACCGGCTGTTGGAGGAGGTTTCTGATTCATCTTTGATTGTACATACAATATACAAAAGGTTTTTAAAAACACAAATGAATCACATATGACATACAATGCTTAAAAATATAGGTGGAATAGAACTATCATGAAATTGTGATATTTCTGTGTCAGTGTGTGAAAGAGGGCAATATATATATATATATATATATATATATATATATATATATATATATATAAATAAAAAATGTGTATATATATATATATATATATAAGTGTGTGTGTGTGTGTGTGTGTGTGCGCGTAAAATCACATTCTTTAAATTCACATCTTTTTTTGATTTATTTGTGATATTTGCCAGGCAATGACAAAGAGGGAAGATTTAGTGGTTGCACCAGCAGGTGTTACACTCAAAGAGGCCAATGACATCCTGCAGTGCAGCAAAAAAAGGTCTGATTCTTCATCTTTTCAGCTTGAGAAGTGAAACTGCTTCTAAAGGACTTTGAAAGGTTATTTTCACTTCTCCACTTCTTCTCTGAGTAACGGGTCGGTCGTGGGGACGCTTGTTGATTGCAGGTAAACTGCCCATTGTGAACGACAGTGATGAGCTGGTGGCTATAATTGCTCGCACTGATCTGAAGAAGAACAGAGACTACCCTCTGGCCTCTAAAGACTCCCGCAAACAGCTGCTGTGTGGCGCTGCCATCGTTACCCGTGAGGATGACAAGTACCGGCTGGACCTGCTCGTGCAGGCAGGAGTGGACGTGGTGGTGCTGGTAGGTCTTAATGTCCTAAAGGGAGTGGGATTAGTCTCCATCCTGAGTATGGTGCCTGAATCAAATGACAAACTATTTTTGCTATGAGGCTGTGTAACACAGGACTGTGATTGGACATAGTGAATTTGGTCTGAAGGCTGTGTCTATTGTTTTAGGACTCATCTCAGGGAAACTCGGTGTTTCAGATCAGCATGATTAACTACATTAAACAGAAGTATCCTGAGCTCCAGGTGGTGGGGGGGAATGGTGAGTCACAGTTCTCACATTTGCTTGTTCTGTAAACTGAGAGGGTTGAGGTAGGTAAGAATTGATGGTGTTTGGTTCTTTTCATTTGTTGCTCTGTTCACTTTCATCCTTCTTCTCTCTCGCTCTGTCTCTGTGTATGTCTGTGTAGTAGTGACAGCTGGTCAGACCAAGAATTTGATTGATGATGGTGTGGATGCTCTTAGAGTGTGGATGGGTTATCTTTGATAAGACATCGTATACCAGAAAATTGTTTAAAAGATGGTAATAGCTAAACCACCAGACATAATAGTGATGGATAAACAGCAGAAAAGAGCCATAGTGACGGATGTAGCAATCCCAAGAGATAGCAACATCAGCAACAAGGAACATGAGACGCTAAAAGAAGAGGAAACACTGGCTCTGGTAGCAATCAGAGCACCAGGGTTTTAGGGATGATGACCATCAAACTGGGAGAGTGGCTCTAGCAGATCCCAGGAACAACATCCGAGATCCTCATCCAGAAGAGTGCAGTCGATGGAACACCTGGGATACTATGCAGGCAAATGTATATATTGTAAATTCCTGTTATTTTTTATCAACATTCTTAGAACATAATTACTGTTCTAAGTTTACAACATCTGGTCGAGGTTTTCGTTTATTCAAGATGCATCCTGTAGTGCTTTTTCACATTTTTGCACTATTTCTTAATTTTGAATCAAATGTTTCAAAAATAATACAATCCACAAGGAAATGAAAACGAGAATTAAATCAAACGTATTGTTTCAGAAAGATTACTACTCATTCACACACCAGGACGCTACATCTTCTGGAGTATTATGCTCACGTTTCTAAACTTTTAAACATTATAATGTATTTCAGTTATGGAAATCAGTTAAACACTATAGGAAGGCCTACAACAGGAATGTACTACAAATACCTTCCTACTCCAGCACCCCTAATTGTCCACTCCCAATGGTGGGATATCCCTGAATAACAGTTATCCACCAAAAACATGATTCACTGACTCATGAACAATGTCAACAAATCTACACACACACACACACACGCACGCACACACACACACACACACACACACACACACACACACACACACACACACACACACACACACAGCAGGTGGGTTTTCTGTGGTGGCAGATGGGTCCAAGTGGGCTCATACTGGCCCTGCCCACATGTCGCCTCCTGCAGGTGTCAACCGTAGCCACTGTGCTCCATGTGCCCTTTCTCCTCTGCCACTGCTGGGAGAGGGCTCTGCCCACCCTCCTGACATGCTCCGCTACGCCTCCTGCATACCCCCTTTGTGCTTCAGACAGAGGCCAAAACCACTGGCTTTGCTGGTTCCAGGAACAGCCTGAGGTTGTCCAGGAGAGTGAAAGAATGCTATACCTTGCAAGGTATGATGGTCTTCATTGAAATGGGGGTTAAAAACATTTCAAGTCAGTGTTTTGTGCACTGACATCCCTCCTGCTACCGAAGGCCACCCGAGTGTTTCTTGTGTTTGTGAGTGTGAGGCAAAGGAGTGTGAAAGTGTTTGTGTGGATCAAGATGTAAATGCATGAAATGAAACGTACTGAGGCTATGTTTATTGTCACATATTTTATATCTAGAATGTTGGCCTACCTCCAAGTGAATTTGCACAAAGACCAAACATTTGTGTGGGGTGTTTGTTTGTGCATGTGAATATAGATGTGTGTAGTTCAATGATGTATACATGTGTACATGTGAGTATGGATGTGTAAGTGTGAAAGATGTGTGTGTGTGTGTGTGTGTGTGTGAATTATATATTTGTTGGGGGCACATTCATATACTGCCACACTGCTATTCTCTCTGCTACTTTCTGTTTTTCAATTGGCGGAGTGGATTAGGGCCTGTCAGAGAGACTCTGAGAGATCTGGTGAGCCCTGATTGTGATTCTTTTTGTTTCTCTCTCTCTCTCTTTGTGTGTGTGTGTTTGTGTGTGTGTCTCTTGTCAACACAGTGTGAATAATTTTGATTTTAATTGGTTCGTTGTCATGAAATTATCTCTCAACTCTCTCAACCGTCTAAATCACACGCGCACACACACAAACAGTTGACACCCCCCATCCTATAGTCCACATTCATTCATGAGAAACAGAAAAATTGAATTTGAAATGTATTGGATTGAATAACAAAGATCCTTTTCTTTAGAACCATGCACAGCATGGACATGACAATGTTGTGCTAAATGGTGTGATCAAACCCTATCATCATCCTTCCCAGCAAAGCCCTGATCTACTCCTTCTGTAGTGAGCTAAACGCTATTAATAAACTCCCAAACTCCTCCAGTGCTCTCTCACCATTCTGAGCAGAGCCTGTGCCAGGCCTGCAATATTATCAACTACAGCACAGCTCTGTTTTCTCTCTTCCAAATGTGTAGAGAAAACACACACACACACACACGCGCGCGCGCGCTCTGTATTCTGACAGTCCCTGCAATGCTCCACTGTAATCCTCTTAGCCTGTAAGCGCTGGGCTCTCCCTGCAAACACACCCTAAACCCAGCACAGCATGGGACTATGTGGAAGACCACTTGCACAAACATCGACCGCACAGCTCCTTTTGCCTTTGCTTGCTATAGTTTCAACTGCTCGATGCACTGAAATGCCAAATACAGAGGCTAAAGCTCGAACACATGCGCCATGAACCAGCTGCACCCATTCCGAGGTAAATCAAATACACAGTTGCCAATGTTTAAAAAAGCTTTTTGAGCTTTTTACATTTTATTGATTTATTTTTTTTAAAGAACATGAGGACTTTTTCATTTTTATTTTTTCAGAATGCTAAATAGTAGTAGTCCCAGTAATTTTGTAGTTCCAGTAGTATCGTCATTCAGGTCTCCTTTATCAGGTTTTGGATGGATTGGTAGAAGTTCATATTGACTGGTTATAAACATAGTTCTGATGTAGTCAAGCACAGCATCTGTCTCTTTGGCCAGTTGGTAATCATAGCCTTTTTATGTGCTCGGGAAACCTTTCTGCATACTACCGATTTCTTTAGCTGGTCCTCCTTGGGAAGTGTGTGGTCCCTTTGAGCAGTACAAAGCTTCCCCAGCCATGGCTCTCCCCATGCGCTGCTGCTTAGTTTTCTTCCCCACTACTTTGTCCCATAACGTCTTCAGGTTCTTTCTTTCACACTTTGGGTTTTGGTTTTCACTCTCTAGAGCCTCTCTTTCACTCTTCAGGTGTTGTCTTTCACTCTCAAGATTCTCTCTTTCACCCTTCAGGTGTTGTCTTTCTCTCTCCAGAGCCTCTCTTTCACTCTTCAGGTGTTGTCTTTCACGCTCTAGATCCTCTCTTTCACTCTTCAGGTGTTGTCTTTCACTCTCAAGATTCTCTCTTTCACCCTTCAGGTGTTGTCTTTCTCTCTCTAGAGCCTCTCTTTCACTCTTCAGGTGTTGTCTTTCACGCTCTAGATCCTCTCTTTCACTCTTCAGGTGTTGTCTTTCACTCTCAAGATTCTCTCTTTCACCCTTCAGGTGTTGTCTTTCACTCTCTACATCCTCTCTTTCACTCTTCAGGTGCCATCTTTCACTCTGTTCATTTTTTGTCTCCTTCTGCTTCTCCTCCAACTCCTTCCCACTACATTCCTCCTCAAATTTTCCAATTTTAACACAGTGTCGTTTTCTAATTTCCTTCGTATCTACTCTGTCAGGTAGTTCTTGTTGCAATCTACTCATTGCTTTTTGTGTGTTCCTGTCCAACAAAATCTTCGTTTTCTTCTTCTTCGAAGATCTTCTGTGAGAGCAGCAGAACTGCATTTTGCTGCTGCAACCTCCCATTTCTGTCAACAGACTGACCAATTTTACCTTTGTCAAGCAGATTATAAGAATAGCTATTATGACAATGGTCAGTGATATTATGACATCACAGTTTTGGTTTTGTTGACAATTCCATTGTCATCACACAGAATAGAATAAACTATTGTGGGCTTGCTTTCTTTTCACTTTAGCCTTAATTAGATTAATTAGATTCATATGTTTGCTTTAGATTTGCCTTTTTACATTTTATTTATACCATGAAAAACAATACAGAAATAATTAAAGAAGTCAAAGCCTTTGTCACAGTCTCTCCAGACATGCCTTTCTCTGGTTGTCAAAAAGACAAAAGAGATGACTATGGACTACAGAAGGATGCAAATGCCTCACACCCCAATACATACAGTGAAGAGTGAGAACATACACTCTCTTAAAATCACAAACAATCTCTCATGGTCCCTGAGCACTTTTTCCTTAGTGAAGAAAGCTCTGCTTCCTGAGGAGACTGAAGAAGGACAGCATGTCCGTCATCCTGATCTGGTCTGCAACAGCATCATAGAGAGTGTCCCGACCTGCGCCATCGCTGTCTGGTACTGGCACTGCTCCCCCTGCTCTTTTGGATTGTTTAGTTGAATTTAGCAGTCTGCTCTCAAATTTTCTGTGCCTGTTTTCTGGGATTCTGAAATTCAGGCAATGTTTTTGTTGTTCTTCTGCAACACTATTAAAACTCTGAACTCCTCAAACTATTTTACTTCTCTAAGTAAATCTGTCACACATTTGTCTAGTACAGAATTATTAGATTTCTTTCTTTGACCATAAGCAAGATACACACATTTACTTTGCACATTTACATATTTCTTTGTCTGTTTCTCTCTATCGCTCTCCTTTTCTCAGAGAGTTGGATAAGAGATTAAGGACACTTCCTGAGGCAGAGAATGATTGGTCAGTAGTACATTAGAATGGCCCTACATACATTTCATCATTCCATATCTTTTCAGTGGTTATCAAAACCATTTATACACTTTTGCTGTTAAACAATGTTAAGATATTGATTAGTGTTTCAGTCAAATCAGTCTAACTCTGAAAGTATGTGTTTACCTTCCATATGAGACGCTATTTAAGACTACACACACATCAGATTTTGCAATGAAAATAAAAATGATAAAACAAACAAAGGGAAATAGTCAGTGTACACACACACACACACACACACACACACACACACACACACACACACACACACTCAGTCTGCATAATAAAACAAACTTTATTTAATAGTCCACAATTTGGTAAGGTGACCTGCAATTTTAAAATCCACATTCCACAGTCTGCATTTCTCAAGCATTGCAGATTATTATTATAATGTTAAGTATAGAGACTATCTCTATGCTGCATTAGTTCTGCTGTCCTACTGCAGAGGTACACGTGGTCAAAGTGCTGTGTGTAGGGGTAGAGAGAGAGAGAGTGAGGGAGAGTGTAGAGAGGGAGGGTGGGAGTGTTAGAGAACAATAATCAAATACATTAGAGCAATCTAGCCAGAGAGACCAATGAAGACTTTGTCCCTAGGGTGTGGCAGTCACTGCTATAGGTGTGTGTGTGTATGTGTGTGTGTGTTCCTGTCTTGGAGGGGATCGAACACTTCACTTACCATAAGGAGGCAGATGGCGGATTCAGGCATCAGCTGTACAGCCATGTTCCCCTGCTGCTCCCTCCCTCACCCAAACCTTAGACGCACTGCACAGGTAACACCCAGCACCTCCAGCACACTGGCAATGCCCACGAGACCCCCAGCACAGTGGCTCTCCGCCGTAACGTTCAGAAAACGCAAAGTCAAGACTCAGGCAACACCAGCTTCTGGGCTCCAGGCAGAGAGTTGTAGTGCAGCCTGCTCCTATTGTCCAATGCCTTGCAAGCGCTGGCTGAAAGGTCCACGTGCCAGCCCCTTGTCTTGTCGTTCCGCACAGTCTTTCCCTCTTCCGTCAGGACCCCCGGCTGTTCTGTCTGCGCTCTCTCACACACTCCTGCTTCTGTGACATCCAACGGCCAGTTAAAGCTCCCTCCTCCCCTCAGAATGGGTGCTGGGACATGCACACATGCGCATATGCACACAAACACACACACACACACACAAACACACACACACACACAAGCACTGGCTCCCTTCCTTCTCTCTCCCCTTCATGCACACTCTCACAGGAATGGTGATAGGACATGGATCGGCTTCTCGGGTGGAGAGGAGGGGCAGCAGAAGCCCATACATCCGCTTGTGTACTTTTCCGCTCCCAAATCCATCGCATCACACTCCTAAAACCAGGGCAATGAACAAGAGAGAAAGAGGGAGAAGGAGGGAGGAAGAAAGAAGGAAGGAAGAGATCAGTCTCATCTCCAGACTGCCTCTGAACTCATTTCAAGCTCTGCAAGGCAGAGGCACTGGCAAATACAGACACGAGTGCATACACACTCACACCTCAACCCCCCCCCTCCACTGTCTGTACATGAGATGGTTCTTATAGTCTTTTTAACCTCTTGTTTGCTAGCAGAAAGCAAATAGAGCCTATAGGGATAAGAGAGAAAGAGAAAGAATGACATAAAAAATAAGAATGAGATAAAAAGAGATCCAGATACATGAAGCACATGTTGATGAGGGTTGGACTTGCAGAGGCCACATGGCAGTCACGTTAGAAGTGTTGATGCAGTAACTGCATCTGCAGCTAAACTAATGCTGCGTGCGTGTGTGTGTGTGCATGCGTGCGCGGGTCTGTGTATATGTGTATCTTTTTCCATTCTCCACCAAAAAGAGGCCAGGAGGCAATTGTCTCTCTAGAGATGTAACACACTTTCTGCAAACATATCATCAGATAATGGCAGAACACCTTACAACACACCAATGCATATCTGTTTACATATACATTTGAATCATGAGAGATTATGCAAGGTGAGAATTATGATTTTAATGTCCTCTGGTTCTATGGCTTTTGATACAGCCTGTGCTAACTGAACATGGTTTTTCTTTTCTCCAAGACAATTGTGTCTCAGTTTTATTGCAGCTTAATGGTTTAATGCTTGGTTCCTAATATACATATACACATACATGCATGCACCCATACACACGTTTTTTCCTTGACAAGCTCTTATAGGCCTCTGGACTAATTAATCCCCAAGAAAAGTGAAATGACAAATATTTATATATATACACACACACACAGCGCTTCACTTTTTCCACATTTAATGTTATGTTACAGCCTTATTCCAAATTGGATTAAAAAAAAAAAAAATTCCCCTCAAACTCCTACACACAATACCCCATTATGACAAAGTGAAAAAATCTTTGTTTGGAGTTTTTGCAACTTTATTAAAAATAAAAAAACCAAAAATCACATGTACATAAGTATTCATAGCCTTTGCTCAATACTTGGTTGAAGCACCTTGGGCAGCAATTACAGCCTCAAATCTTTTTGAGTATGATGCTACAAGCTTGGCACACATATTTTTGGGCAGTTTCTCCCATTCTTCTTTGTAGAACCTCTCAAGCTCCATCAGGTTGGATGGGGCGCGCCGGGGTACAGACATTTTCAGATCTCTCCAGAGATGTTCAGTTGGGTTCAAGTCTGGGCTCTGGCTAGGCCACTCAAGAACATTCACAGAGTTGTCCTGAAGCCAGTCCTTTATTATCTTAGTTGTGTGGTTAGGGCCATTGTCCTGTTGGATGAACCTTCACCCTGGTCCAGAGCACTCTGGAGCAGGTTTTCTTCAAGGATGTCTCTGTATGTTGCTGCATTCATCTTTCCCTGACTAGTCTCCCAGTTCCTGCTGCCAAAAAACAACCCCACAGCATGATGCTGCCACCAGCATGCTTCACTGTAGGGATGGTATTGGCCAGGTGCTGAGCGGTGCCTGGTTTCCTCCAGACATGACGCTTGGCATTCAGGCCAAAGAGTTGAATCTTTGTTTCATCAGACCAGAGAATTTTGTTTCTCATGGTCTGAGAGTCCTTCAGGTGCCTTTTGGCAAACTCCAAGCAGGCTGTCTTATGCCTTTTACTGAGGAGTGGCTTCCGTCTGGCCACTCTACCATACAGGCCTGATTGGTGGAGTGCTGCAGGAATGGTTGTCCTTCTGGAAGGTTCTCCTCTCTCCACAGAGCAATGCTAAAGCTCTGTCAGAGTGACCCTTGGGTTCTTGGTCACCTCCCTGACTAAGGCCCTTCTACCCCGATCACTCAGATTGGCTGGGCGGCCAGCTCTAGGAAGAGTCCTGGTGGTTCCAAACTTCTTCCATTTATGGATGATGGAAGCCACTGTGCTCATTGGGACCTTCAATGCTGCAGAAATTTTTCTGTACTCTTCCCCCGATCTGTGCCTCAATACAATCCTGTCTCAGTGGTCTACAAACAATTCCTTGGACTTCATGGCTTGGTTTGTGCTCTGACATGTACTGTCAACTATGGGACCTTATATAGACAGGTGTGTGCCTTTACAAAGCATGTCCAATCAACTGGATTTACCACAGGTGGACTCCAATCAAGTTGTTGAAACAACTGAAGGATGATCAGTGGAAACAAGATGCACCTGAGCTCAATTTTGAGTGTCATGGTAAAGGCTGTGAATACTTATGTGCATGTGATTTTTTTGTTTTTTTTATTTTTAATAAATTTGTTACAATTCCAAACAAACTTTTTTTACTTTGTCATTATGGGGTATTGTGTGTAGAATTTTGAGGGGGAAAAAAAAAAATTTAATCCAATTTGGAATAAGGCTGAAACATAACAAAATGTGGAAAAAGTGAAGCACTGTGAATACTTTCTGGATGCACTGTATATATATATATATATATATATATATATATATATATATATATATATAGAGAGAGAGAGAGAGAGAGAGAGAGAGAGAGAGAGAGATAGAGAGAGTGTGTATTATAATGGCTTTGTTTGCATACATGGATGTCCTTACTTGAGCAGTCATAATTCATAATCATAATAATTCACTAAAATGATTCATTATATCTAATGTTTTGAAATAATGAAATCATAGTGTCTGTGATTTCTTTTTTGTGTAAAGTGTCAGACTTTGTTTTTACTAAGATGTTGGGCCCATCAGTACCACCCTAGCTGCTAAGAACTGCTACTTCCTTTACTGAGCCTGTATTCCTCTGTTCACCACACTGCACTCACACTCAATGTGCAACACAATTAATGTGTGAAGAATTGTGAGTTTACTCAAATCTAATGGCTTTAGTTCACTCATTACACTTTAGTAAATCTAAACTCCAATTTCTTTTTTCTACTGAAAAAGAGATGAGCAATAGCTAATAATTAGTAATAGCTACTCTGCAATCTGAAATGTTTTTTTGTTTGTTTGTTTGGCATACATATTACCTCTTGGATTTTAAATTTCTTTGAATCACAAAGAAAAACAATACGAGACAGTATGATGCTGCAGTAATTTAATCAAAAGAACAAAATTGATTATTCAGAATAAATTAACAGACAGGAATTAGGTCAAACCTTCTAATCATGTTTTTGTCAAATGTAATACTGTATACATACTACATTAAAATGACAGAAAAAAGAAAAGAAAAGTATAGGAAAATGCACTATTAAATGCACTATTATGAAGTTATGCATATTGGTCAGCATCATCCTCAGTTATAGCCTTCATCTCAGTTGCTGGTTTGTCTTCCTCCACCTTCTGAATTGGTTCCTTCATTGCATCTATTGCCTTCTTCAGATTGAGATTGTCCTTTTCACTCAGTGGGGCCAGTGCTGGGGTAAGGATTGTCTTGATTTGAGTTATTCTTTCCTCGCATCTGTTGTACAACTCCTTCCTGTTTCTTGCTGCAAGGCTGTTGATACCATTTTGGGCAGATTCGCATTCCTTCCCTAACTTGTCAATCTCTGCAAGGAACTGAGGTGAGTTTGGATCCATGGTCATCAGTCTTCCCAGAGTACTGACATTGTTCATCAGGTACTGGACAGACACCTCAGTGTAAGTGGTAGACATCATGTTAACCAAATAGGCGTAGGCAGAAGCATTCAGAGCATTAGTGTAGATTTTGTCTTTGACAAACATGCTGTAGGTGTAGTTGTTCTCTACAGCTATTTCAACAGTCTGTTTAAAATGTTTAAGATTTTCACTAAGAGTGGTCTTAACAATGTTTGAAATGATCTGAAAGAAGTGCACCAGTTTCTCCCACTGTTCTTTCACCTGCCCCATGATTTCCAGGCCTTTCGCTAGCACCACAATTCTCTTGTTGAAGTCGATCTCCTTGAGATTATAATGTTTCAGCTCACTCACAATTTCAGCAAGAGCTTTTTTCTTCTGATCCAAGTTGTCCATAGTCTTCTCGTTCCGTTCATTTGCAATTTTTAGCTGGGTTTCAGCCATTTGTAGACGTAGATGAGATTGTCTTAAGTGCATCTGGACCACATCTGTATTTGCTGAGTCATAGATTTGCTGTTGACTTGACTTGGGGGTGCTGTCAAGAAAGATGGCTGATTTGTAAAAGACTTGCTTTTGGAATAAAAGGCCATGGCCCTTACATTCAGTTCGTCAATGGCTTTAATAAGCTCCTCTGTTTTGGCATCATCACATTTCCCCTCTGGAGCATATTTACCTAGCTCTGTTAAAGTGGAGATACCCTTGTCACAGATGCCTAGTGCCTCGGATTTAATCGGGCATTCAGCTTCTTGCTGTATATCTCTGCTGACTTGCTGAAATAGTCCCACCAAGTAATCAGACTTTACCGTTTGCTTCTCCTGATCATACACCTCAGGCCAATTTATTTCCTTACCTTTGCAAAGTTCTTCCATTTTCTCAACCACTAGTAGAAATGTTATAGATTTAGAAAATATGTTACTTGTTGCCAACATTTCATCCACGTTACTCTTCATTCCAGTGGCCATGTTTCTGTGGCTTTCAGGAGTGCCTTTTAAGTTTTTGATCACATGTGTTATGGCTTTTGGTGTAATAGTGTCCGCTTGGAGATAGGTTTGGATAATTTGTCCTGGAAGAAATTCTGTTGCAAACGCACAGGCTATTGATATTGCTTGCTCTGACATACTTGATATTAGCTTCAGGCCAAAAAGGCCCCATCCACTTGGCAAATCTTTCATTGCTTGCTGGTAGGCCCTTCTGTCCTCAGCTAATCTTTCATTAGCCAGATTGAAAGCAGCCTCGGCCCTGTCGCTTGCCTCCTTAGCTTCAGCCCGTTTAATCTTTGCTATCTCAATGTTTTTCTTGATTTCTTCCATCTCCTCATCATGACTCTGTCTTGCATTCACCAAAGCCTCCACCAGTTCTTGCATCAGCTTGATGATATCTGAGAATTGTTTCTCAGTCATGATGGCCAGGTTTAAGCATTCTGATGATATGTGCGCAATGTTCTGAAGCTCAGCTGGTAAGAAGGCTTGGACAAGACCATCATCCTCCTGTATTATGAGCCCAACTGAGTTTTTGATGTACTCTGGAACCTGTCTGGTGTACATACGAATTTGGTCCATGTTCTTGTGAGCAACATTAAAGGCTTGCCAGCAACCATTATATACTTGAAAGAGGCAGGCCCTAAAAGAATTGGGGTATCTGATGAATTTGAACCCATCTTTTGGTGGATTTTTATTGATGGAGAAGTCATCTGCAGCAGAAATGCGTACCAGCTGAGCCAGTAAATCGATGGAGACGGGTGCCGGCAATAGATACTGCTCCCAGTTAGCATAGGGCTGCATCAGCAGCATCATGTCATTTCTGTAATCCTGTGCTTTGGTGAAACTCTTAGTAGCTTGGTTGAGCTTTGACAGCGCCATTGTTTTCCCTCAAATAGAGTAAGGCAGAAAATTTGCGATAATAAGACAATCAGGAGATTCAGCATTTATTATTTCTGTACTATAAAGCAGTTAGCACTAACAACAACAGCACCTGCAGTGTTTCATCCACTAAACAATTTCAGATTAGAACACATCATAAGTTACATGTGGTTGCTTAGTAGTTTTTTTTTCCTTCACAACAAGTGAAGTAAAATTAGTAGAAAGCAGAAAATAATACTATTTTAACTACCCACCATTTTACAAAATTAATACTCTTTGATTGATGAGCATTTAAATGCTTTTTTTTCATAAACATTGTTTTTCATAAACTTCATTATGGTGTAGACTTCAGCAAATTCACTATACAGTATATTTCATAAAAAAAGTTGATGAATGTAAACAGAAATTCATATTATGCAAACATAAACTCACAGAAATCTGTAGAGGATAGAATAGAACGGTTTGTACCTGAAGTACTGTGGATACCTCTTGAAGAAGTGAGTAGTTGAAGTAGTAGCCTACCAGACTAGATGCTGTTCTGCTCCAAAACAACAACTTTGATATCATCCTTTCATATTTGTCAGCAAAACAATATAACTGTGTCCTGCAAAAATATGCAGTCTGAGTTGTAATTCTGAATTCTACAGAACAGCTTTACTTCCTATAACTACTGAAATGTCTTTGTTTTTCGTGTCTTTATTTGGATCCCCATTAGCTGAGGTAGCAGCTGCTCTTCCTGGGCTCCACCAACAAAACTGTGTACTCCCATGATCATAGTTGGTAACTTGTTCCATACTGTGGTGACCAAGACAATACAGATCTGCACGCTGCACCTGTTTTGGGTTTTGGTTTAACTAACCTGCCTGGCAGTGTGACTATGTTGAGCTCTCGCATAATTTATATTGTGTTTACTATCACAGATATTCCTAAAGACGCCCATTAGACCGCAGGCCAGCCTCTCCTGAGCTCTGAGCCATGAGAGAGGCATGCTCGCTCTCCTTACTGACAGGGCAGTGTGAGGCTTGCAGATTCATTCTCAGCTAACCAGAACTTAGACAGCTCTTTCCTGACAGCTCCCCTGGGAAACACCACAATGAAAGCATCTAGGGGAGGAGAAACTGCTGTTTTACCATAGACTAAACCCATATATACTTTGTTTTGTTAATAACAAATGCCACAGTAAAGTCAAGTAATACGATTCCGACCATCATTTTCTTGTAAAAATATCTTGTCGATCATTTTTGTCAGTGCTGTGCACGTAGAATGATCTGCTTTATAGGCATGCTTGAAATCAACGATTCATTAAGTGAAAAATAGTAGATTATCTGCTCAAGAACAACTTTTTCCATTAGGTTGCTCAATACAAAAGAAACTAATTCCAGGCAAAACGCACCATTCTAAATTTGATAATAATAGCCCAAAAGTAACACCAGCAACCTTTGAAAGGATGATCAATACACTGTTTGATAATAATAATAATAATAAGAAGAAGAAGAAGAAGAAGAAGAAGAAGAAGAAGAAGAATTTTATTCTAATTAAGAAATTACGTGCATTTCTTGTTACCCAATGGCACTTTACAAGATCATACAATATAAAAAAGGTCAAATAAAATATAAAGAAGCTTCAAATATATAAATAAGATAACAGGAGGGAATAAAACTGGTAAAAAAAAAAAATAGACATAATATTGATGCAAGTGCATACTATAGTAACCAATTAAAGGTTGAAATGATCTCAGACAAAGAGATGAGTTATGAAATTATTGTAAATGAGCAGCTGGAGGAAGAAGCCTTGGGTCTGCAGCTCTAGAAACGCCAATAGTGCAGAGTGTGACGTGAGCGACAGACAGCAGATGAGTGTCAGAGGGATGGAGACAGAGTGAAGGAAAAGACATATGAGGAACGCCAGAAAGGGATGGACAGGTCAGACCATGAGGGCAAAAACCAAGAGAAGGATTTTGTACTGCACACAGCCATGAACAGGAACCCAGTGTAAATGTTTGAGTGTAGTAGTTATATGTTCCCTTAAGCTGGTGTGTGTAAGAACTCCAGCAGCCATTTTCTGAATGTTCTGCAGCTTCTTTAACCCACAGACAGGAAGCCCATAAAGAACAACACTGCAGCAGTCCAATCAACATCGCACAGCACTGTATTAGCCTAATCAGCATCACACAGTTCTGCAGTAGTCTAACTGGTATCATACAGAACTGCAGTAGTCTAGCTGGCATCACACAGCACTTCAGTAGTCTAATTAGCATCACAAAGCGCTGCAGTAGTATAATCATCATCAAAAATGCATAAATAAGTAACCTTGTATCAAAATTTGCATGCCTATATCCTTACACATAGATATATTTGCTGACTATTACACCATTGTAACATTTTTTAAACAAATTAATTGCAATAACTAAACAATTGAATAATTTAAATTTAATGTCTCTTATACAATCATAAAGCTGACTAAGGCTGACAACTAATCAATAGGAGAACTTCTACCTTAAAGGATTAGTGTGACGGTTGAGTCTAAGGCATTGTGGGAATTGGAGAAATAATTGAATCATGTAGGTGTAACATAATGAAGAGAGGATAACTTAATAAAACATAGAAGGCTAAGGTTAGTCTAATTTTAATTGGCCCAGGCCATTCACTACCACTAAATGACTAAATAGGGATGTTGTGCCCTCTAGTGGGTGAGTCAGAGATAATTATGCAACAAAAATACTTGTGAAGTCTGGTATGCTTTATCATTAAAGTTGCTATAAGATCTTTTTTGGAAGCACTTTGACTAAACTGTTTTATGTATTTGTAGCTACCAATAAACCTCTCTTGTAGGAGGATATATTCTGTATCTGTTAATTCTATGTGTACATTCAGCACATGGAATCTGCCAACATCCATTCCTGCATGTTCTTTCAGGATCAAGGCCTCTGGAATGGTGACTGATGTAGCAGAGCACCTAGGCAACTTTCAGTATGTGATAAAAATGAAAAATAATATTGAACAAGCTGGTATGCATGCACACATGTGCACACACAAGCAGACCTTTCTTAACCTCTTCTCTTGCCAACCCCAGTTCACCTGTTTCTTACAGTTTATGGAAATTACTGTTTCTCCTTTCAATGTGCCTGTTATTTTTTTTAAATGTTGCTTCTGAGGAACTCACACAAATTTCCCCCAATCAGATATGCTGAGCAGAGGTGGTGTTTGTCCTATTCAGCAGCTTCTTCCTGCTTACTTAGAAGCTTTTGCTCCTATAAGCTTCTTCTGGGCTTTGTGGGCTTTCAATCAGGGACTCTGCTGGGTCACTGGTGTATATGTGCATGTGTGATGTGGGCCCTGTGCGTGTGTGTGTGTGTGTGTGTGTATGTGTGGGTGTGGAGCCCAGAGAAGGGAGCTGCTCTTGGAGAGGACCTTCTCCAGTGGGTACTGGGCAAAAGCGCTAATCCCCTTCATTGTGAAGTAGAGCCTCCACAGAGGGTCATAGCAATACAGGCCTGACACAGAGCATGGGCTTCTATGTCATACACATGTCCACATATTCAGCTTCAAGCTCACTGAGAGAGGCTTTCCTGCCTTCGCAAACAGTAGTCTCATTCATTATGAGAGAATACTTCTACTGAGAGTGCCTTAACTCTAGAACACTATATATTCAAATAAAATACACATTTGTTACATATGTTTAATGTTCATAGGAATCATTATTTGTGACTTAATATTTTAATTTCAAAGAGCTGGACAAAGACTTTGAGTTCCTCTGAACAGTACATGGAGATCAGATTACATCTCAGTAAGATGCATGATGAGATCTTGTACTGCAGCTTGTGTTTATTGTAGTTTTCTATGGAATGACCATGATATTTGCATTAAATAGATGCCAGTCAGTTCAGTCAGCAATATATATTGCTAAAAAGATTCCCCTATGTTCTAACAGGCAAAACCTGTATGTCTAGGTTGGATGTAATCATTGAATTAGAACTGAAATTTAATTAATTAGTAAGATGCACAAAATATGGTTGTTTTTGATTGTGTAATGTTTTCCTTTTCCACATATGCCTTTCAGCACTTTAGTTCTGTTTAGTGGTTTATATTTCAGTGGAAACAGGTCCTTACATATTCCGCAGAAAGCAAAAAATAAAAACAACTAAACAACTACCAACTAATAAAGATGTCAAGTTGAACATGGAAAGTCTTGTTTTGTTTATTCATCTGTTGTTGTGGTTTCTCTTTATGCCGTTCTGTTGATTTGTATCCACTTCATGGCAGGTTGAAAATGATTTGATTCTGTGAGACATTTGGAGGAAGTGTGAGTACAGAAAAAAGCATGTAACTGAAGCATGACATTCTTTAATAGGCTGTATCACTTTTTCTTCTGTGAGTCTGTGAGGACCTCATAAAGCATGGCTTGTGGCAAGTGGGTTAGTACAAGGGTAAATATGGGATAGGAGTGTCAGACGAGAGGCTGATGCCTCTTGCCATGAAGCAGACCCTCCAGCAGATCAGAGTGCTCCTGGACTGGGACAGTGGTCTGATCTCCTTCTTTGATCCTCTCAACAACAGATATGTGCACACCTTCAGACAAACATTCACCAAGCAAGCCTATCCATACTTCTATAATGTTTGTCCTGCTATGAGGGTGTTACCAGAATAGGCTGCAACCACTAAGGACATTATGCTAGTGTAATGGAAAAAAGGAACCTAGTCTATTGAAAATGAACACATTTCTACTTGATCATCATTTCAACAAGGGTGCACCGTGAGATAACATTTATTATGGTAATTATGGATGGCCTTTTCACACTCGGCCAAAGTTTTTGCTTTCGGCTCAGTTTTCCATTGCTCTGAGGTTGTCTGCTTAAAGGATTCAAACCTAGTTTAAAGGCAATCAGACTTTCTTTTGTTTCCTGTGATCATATACCTTCAATCATTTAATGTGATAATGCTATTTCTATTTAGGAGTTGTTTTCCTTGTGCACGCAGATGCATGCAATTGAGAAACCATTGTTTAGTGAAAAGAATCAAATTTGTTGGCAACTTCCTGGATTTTCATTTATTTGCAATTTTCCTCAGAACTGTTGTGAGAATACACACTCCCTGATAAACAAATATAAAAGGTTTATTGTAGATATTTCCTGTCCACTAGACACCTCCAATGTTTGCTGTCTAGCAAATGTCAGCTGGGTTTACTAGTTTCTGGGAAAACCCATATTATGTGTATCACCTTCATGGTAACCTTTATAATCTCTGGACCTTTAGCTTTGCTGTTGATTTTCTCAAATACCCCAATATGGTCTTATGTAGCATTAATGCATGCTTTAAAATCTTCTACGCCAAGTGAAAAGCACTCAGGTATTTACTCTTAAGTGCTGGTCATACTGCTGTTTTACTGTGATGTTTTCAGTGTTGTGTAATTACTGAATAGGGATTAAATAAAACCATTGTCATTGTAAGAAGGCTCAAGAGCAGTACTCATCTACTGAAAAAACAAGATGTGGGTTCAGATGAATCTACTTCCCTTTTCATGTACACTGAAAAACATCAGTTTTTCAAATGCTAGGATATATTTTGTCTACAAACACATTTCTATTTATGGTCTTTCTTATCTTTTATAGCATCAAGGGTTCTTTGGAAGGTCAGCAGAAAATGGAAGAGAGGAAGCTGTGTGTGAGTGAATGCTTGTGTGTAATGTCATTTTCTATGTTGAGTGTAGCTCTGTGATGTACTCTGGAGAGCTGAAGTTTGAGAAGAGGACCATGTCTGCTCAGGTGGAGGGGGGTGTTCATGGCCTGCACTCGTAAGTCTTCGTCCTCTCTGCTCACTAAACTCCTACTACCGAATCCATCATGCTCAGTGGCTCTTTTAGGGAACACTCCACCAACTGTCAAGCAGTGCCACAAAAGCACTCAAGGACTGGAAAATAACCTGTGTGTGTCTGTTCTCACAGTTTGCAGGCACAGTGTTATGAATAATAATACACAGCAATAGACCCCTGCTGATCTCCACTGAAATCTGAATGGACATGAAGCTGACAATTTATTTATGAATAATTAATTCAGATAAATTGTGGGTTTCTAATAGATAACAGGGTCATGACATAATGAGTAATGCCTCTATAGATTTCTATTCATGTCTTCAAGTAATTCATGTACATACATTGAATTGAAATAAAACAGGCTTTGGCATGACTGGACAGAGCATTGTAATGTAAACGTCAGTACTATGCACATTTTGCAGTGTGGACTTTTATAAAGTCATGAGCTCTGTGCAGATATAGACTGTAGAGCTCTATATTGAATTGTGGATGAGCATATTAAAACCACAAGGCGGAGCTTCGAGAGAGAGAGAGAGAGAGAGAGAGAGAGAGAGAGAGAGAGAGAGAGAGAGAGAGAGAGAGAGAGAGAGAGAGAGAGAGAGAGAGAGAGAGAGAGAGAGAGAGAGAGAGAGGATGAAACAGTTGTTTAATGTTCAACAAATGGAAAGAAGAAGACAATTATGAAAATCAGTAGAACTATTAGCAAAGTTGAAACTAGTTAATATTTAGTGACAGCAGAGTGGCTCTAGATCCCTGTGGCAGGGACTACGGACGATCACGGACTACAGGAGCCCACCCTCCGGACTGATGAGTGCGGATGAGTCTCTGGCGAACGAGCTGAATACATTCTTCGCTCGCTTCGAGGCTACATCTAGCAGCGCTAACGCTAACGGCGCTAATGCTAGCAGCGCTAATGCTAACGGCGCTAATGCTAGCAGCGCTAATGCTAACGGCGCTAATGCTAGCAGCGCTAATGCTAGCAGCGCTAGTGCTAACAGCACTAATGCTAGCAGCGCTAGTGCTAATGGCACTATCGGCGCAGCCAATGGCACATGCGCGGGGCCCACCATAGAACAGCGCCCTCTCATCGTCACGGAGAGTGACGTGAGAAGAGTGTTTAAAAGGGTGAATACCAGGAAGGCGATGGGAGCAGACGGTATCTGCGGGAGGGTCCTCAAAGCCTGCGCAGATCAGCTAGCCCCGGTATTCACCGACATCTTCAATCTCTCCCTGACGCTCGGTATCGTCCCGTCCAGCTTCAAGCGATCCACCATCGTCCCCGTCCCGAAGAAACCTCGACCCTCCGACCTCAATGACTACCGACCTGTCGCCCTCACATCAGTCGTGATGAAGTGCTTTAAAAAGCTAGTCGGAGACTTCATGACATCTTCACTGCCAGCCTCCATGGACCCACTGCAGTTTGCATACCGCCACAACCGCTCCACTGACGATGCAATTGCACATCTGCTCCACACTACACTGACTCACCTGGACGAAGGGAGGGGAAATTATGTTAAAATGCTATTTGTCGACTACAGTTCAGCATTTAACACTATCATCCCCTCCCTACTCACTACTAAGTTGGGGGATCTAGGACTGCATACATCCCTGTGCGACTGGATCTCCAACTTCCTAACAGACAGACCACAATCAGTACGGGTGGGCAACTGCGCCTCATCCACCCTCACCCTCAGCACTGGAGCTCCTCAGGGTTGTGTCCTAAGCCCCCTGCTCTACTCACTGTACACCTACGACTGCACAGCCACTTCCAGCTCCACCATCATTGTCAAGTTTGCTGACGACACCGTTGTCATGGGTCTGATCTCGGACAACGACGAGAGGGCCTACCTGGATTAAACACCTGGAAAACTGGCGCCAGGAAAATTATCTCCTCCTAAACGTCAGTAAGACAAAGGAGCTGATCGTGGATTGCAGCAAGAAGCAGGAGCGGCACTACCAACCTGTGAGGATCAGTGGAACCACGGTGGAGAGAGTAGATAGTTTCAGGTACCTTGGTGTTCACATCTCGCAGGACCTGTCCTTCAGACTGCCCTCCAAGGTACTGCGGAACTTCTATACCTGCACTATCGAGAGCATCCTCACGGGGAACATCACAGTCTGGTTTGGGAATAGCACCAAGCAGGACAGACAAGCACACCAAAGGGTAGTGCGTTCAGCAGAGCGCATCACTCACACGGAACTTCCTGACCTGCAGACCATCTACTACAAGCGGTGCCAGACCAAGGCCAGGAGGATTGTGAAGGACCCCACCCATCCCAACAATAGACTCTTCTCTCTGTTGAGGTCAGGGAGGCGCTTTCACTCCCTGAAGACCAAGACAGAGAGGCTGAAGAGCAGCTTCTTCCCACAGGCCATTCGGGCCCTGAATCAGGGAAACTGATAAACTGTGGGGACCACCACCACAATGTAACATAACTGTATATCTGTATATATATATTTATATTCAATGACCTTGTTACACAACAACTGTAGATATGTTATTATACGAAATGGATCTGTACATTCTGTAGATTGTGTACATATATACACAACCATATACATTGTACATTGTGTATATAATCATAATGTACATATATTGTGCATACATTGTTAATATATTTTGTACATACATAGAATATATATATATATATATATATATATATATATATATTTATCTTTGCATATATATATTTCACATATAGAGAATGTCTATATTTCTCTATGCACCCGTTTTCTTTTCCTCAGTTTGGACAGAGCACTCTCCACCATTTCACTGCGAGTTATACTGTGTATGACTATGTATGTGACGAATAAACCAAACTTGAACTTGAACTTGAACAGTACTTGTGGTAGCCTTTTTAACTAAGTGTACTTAAAATCAGACATTAGCACACTAAAACATTAAGCATTAAGATAAAAGATAAATCCTTTATGCAAATGCAGTTGTTTCTTAAAGATTGTTTCTTTTAGAAATATAAGTTCTTATCACACCTGTATTAGAATATGAGCCCAGGAGAGTAACCCTAGAACACTAGGAACATTTATGTTACAATTTCCTTGCAAAATCACAAGCCTGATGTGAATATTAAAATAAGAACAACAAATAGATACACCTGTTATCATTTTATTATCCATCTTCACATAATATAGGGAAGGTGCATATGTGCTCATTTCTCCTTTGTTAAAAAAGCACTGACATTTTGCTGCATCAAACATTTGTGTGCCATGCATTTAGTGTGTAGCATAACAACAAACAAATTCTGCAAACTCCTACTTTATGAGCATTAAAGGCGGTTGGGCAGAGTGTTGAGTGAAGCTTCAGAGCTTGACTGTAACCTTGTTATATTTCAATGGCAATGAGGGCAGTACAGGTAGTGACTAAGAGGCTTTCCTTCCCAATCCCTCTGAATGTTGTCTCTGACAACATTCCAGACAGCACTTTAGAGAAAACAGTAGTCCAATGGCAGCAGACAGGCCTTTTTAGGGATCACCACTTACAGAGTCTTACCAAGACACCCAGTAGCTTAATTTTGTTTGGGACAAAGCCTCTATCAGAGCCGTATTTCATTCTACCTGATTCAGCTGCTGCTTGTATGATGCATGTTGGATGAATCTCTTACTCTGCTCCTCAGCTAAGAGAAAGCTCTCCATCTCGATCTGAGGAACAAACTTGGATTGTGTGCGTGGCTCCAGCACAACCACTGGTGAATGCGCACGCAGTGTCCCAGGAGCCGCTCTGTGGTGCAGGTGGAGAGGGGAGGTGGGCGGAGGCCCGGGGCGTCAGCTCACGCAGGGTTGTAGAGGAGGATTGGAGTACTGGACATCGCTTACATGGAGGGCCATGTCTATGAGCACTTTGCCAATGGCAAGCACGACAGCTACCAGATCGACTACCGCCTCATTGTGGGCGACACAGAGCCAGCCAGATTGCAGCTGTCGCCTCGCGACCCTGAGCACCAGGGGCCATTTGGCCACAACACATCTCATGGGCATGAGACTGCAGCTCAGCGCTACAGCGCCACACGCATCCAGGCTGGCTACGAACCAGAGAGGTGAGACTCCTACGGTTTCAAAGGAGTGCTGATCAGCAAAATTAACCATGTTTGCATCACTAGGTTAACGTTAGTGTCACTAAACAAGTTCATTAGGAGTGGACTTTATTTTTCTTTTGGATTGTGTACTTTTAAACTGTTGCACAGACTGGGTTGGGTTCTCAGTGATGTGCAATTTTAGCCCAATTCCATATTGTTGGTCTCAGAAGAACACATTCCTTTCGGGGATTATCATCACATAAAATAGACCTATACATTTACAGTCTCTACAGAGAAATACAGTCATGTCATAGTACAATAAAATGTCCTAATGTGTAAATAGTGATGTTTACTCATTTATAATGTCCAGCACTACTCAAATATAACTGCTTGCCTTCTTTGCCCATCATATTAACATCCCCATGTCAGCAGATTAAAAAGGACCATAAATCTGATTAAGAATTATATTATCAAGACCGATATAATCTGTGTTGTAGAACAGATATGAAAACATTTTGTCATAGCAATGCTCAAAAGCATCACATTCCATTTGTTTTACAGACCCATATCTCTGTACATTTCAATTTACAGAATGGACTAAATTAACTTCCAGGTGTTTAAAGCTCAGTTGGGGGCTGTGTCAGATCCTTTGTGAATAACATAAAGTTGAATATTGGGCAGCCTGACCACGGCTTCAGAACGATTGTATGGATTTGCTACATCACCAGTCCTCCTTTTATAAGCAAGATGATTATTTCAACCCAAGTCAAAAACATTTTTTGTCTCATCCAAACGGAAATTTCACACCTGAACTATTAGGCCACCTAATAGCGTGGACAGTAAAACGGGCGCATCGCCCGTCTGCTCTCTCTTAACATGTCCCGTCGTCATCCACCACGTTGAGAGGATGAGAGTTTTCTCAAACTGAGCAGGTCGAGTCTTTAAAATGTGTAAACTCCAACTGTGATTCTGGGTGATTTAGCTAAGGGCTAGACTTTCGCTTGACTTTGAGAGATGCCACAGAGGCTAGTCTGTAACGGTCGCAGATGAAGACCAGCTGTGTTCCTTGACGTCGTTTTTTGTTGTCTGAAGTACGCGACGCTATCGTCTTGTGAGTAACCCGAGAAGCGGGATTTTCATTCACATTCACTAAGAATAAAGCATCATTGTTCAGTCTTGGAAGTATATCACACTAAATCCGTGTGTACTACTTGAGTACGATAATGACGGTTATTGTTTGCATGCTGCGAATGCGAGACATCGGCTCTCCCGAATAAAAGGATAGCACGTCGAAATGGAGAAAGGGCAAAGCGTAACGAATAGAAATAGCTTTAGCATCCTCGACCAACACCCACTGGATAAATATTTCGATCCGCGGATCAGTAAAACACTTACGTTTTAACTCTGTTTACATGAGAGCGCAGACAGAATAGCCTTTCTTTAGCGTACATCTACTTCTGATGTGACGTGTATTTGCTAGGTTGTTAGTATAATGTATTTTTAGTATCAGTTTTTCTTTGTTTGTTTGTTCTGTGGTCTTTGATTCAGTGATTTTCTGATCCTGCCTGGCTTCATTGACTTTACCTCAGATGAAGTGGTGAGTACTTTTGCAAAATGCACCAAAACAGCTCAGCAGGTTTCCTGACATGCCCCATAAGGGCTTACCAGTGTGTGTGTTTCAGTAAATACAGCACATCTAGTAATGATTTAGTGGAGGGGGCGGGATCTTCCTAATTAATTAGTGAGCTGGCGGTCTCCTCTACCTTCAGTGAGATGGAGGAGCTGAGTCAGTTGCCATGTAGTGCGAACACGACTACAACAGAGGGTGGAGTGTGGCATAGTGTAAGAGAGGGATGAAGGAGTACAAATAAGATGTGCAAAATAGGTGGTGTTGGCATCCCAGGTGCATAGGGTGTGTTGTCACAGGCAGAGAGGCTGAGGGGTGTGTGGGTGTGTGTGTGTGTGTATGACAGTGTGAGGGAGGCGCGAACCAAAATTCCCATGTGTAATGGATATGGGATAGTATATATTGTGGTATTTATATTTGGTGTTACATTTTGTGTGTGTGTGTGTTAGAATGTGGGAGAGAACGTAGGATGTTTTTGTCTGTCTTACCACAGGGAAGTTAAACTGATGCCCTGCTTATAAAAACAGCAATATTTGTGCTTTGAATGTGCACATCCAAGTCACTTGAAGTCAAATTAATAATGGGATAGAGATGTGTGCATATGTGAAAGCTGTCCAAAGTAACACCCCAAACTGTTCTTATCTTTGTGCAATGCATAGTCTGTATGAAAATACAAGCATGAACATAAACAAAGATAATTGTTCTGTAGAACATTGGTTCCTTTCTGTTACCATTTGCGTCTGTCATTCAGGATCTGACCTCTGCTCTGACCCGGAAGATAACCCTGAAGACGCCGCTTATTTCCTCCCCCATGGGTACTGTGACTGAATCCTCCATGGCCATCGCTATGGCTGTGAGTATCCCCCACACACTCAAAACCATGAAGTCCTGTTGCTTTTCCATTTAGCTTTCTGTGATTTTGTATTACAGCTCATGGGTGGTATTGGGATCATCCATCACAATTGCACCCCAGAGTTCCAAGCAAATGAAGTCCGGAAAGTTAAGGTGTCAAACTTTCAGTGAATTGTCTTAATAGGAATATAATGAACAACACGTTGAACATGCAGATTTACACACAAGCTTCCCTGAGGCCTCTCATCAGCAGAGCAATATATGGTGTCATGGCAGAAATTCGAGCAGGGCTTCATCACGGATCCGGTGGTGATGAGTCCACAGCACACGGTCGGAGATGTGTTTGAGGCCAAGGTGCGACACGGCTTCTCTGGAATCCCTGTCACCGAAACCGGCAAGATGGGCAGCAAGCTTGTGGGAATCGTGACGTCACGAGACATTGACTTCCTCTCAGAGAAGGACTATGACCGGCTGTTGGAGGAGGTTTGTGATTCATCTTTGATTGTACATACAATATACAAAAGGTTTTTAAAAACACAAATGAATCACATATGACATACAATGCTTAAAAATATAGGTGGAATAGAACTATCATGAAATTGTGATATTTCTGTGTCAGTGTGTGAAAGAGGGCAATATATATATATATATATAAAAATAAAAAATGTGTATATATATAAGTGTGTGTGTGTGTGTGTGTGTGTGTGTGTGTATAAAATCACATTCTTTAAACTCACATCTTTTTGTGATTTATTTGTGATATTTGCCAGGCAATGACAAAGAGGGAAGATTTAGTGGTTGCACCAGCAGGTGTTACACTCAAAGAGGCCAATGACATCCTGCAGTGCAGCAAAAAAAGGTCTGATTCTTCATCTTTTCAGCTTGAGAAGTGAAACTGCTTCTAAAGGACTTTGAAAGGTTATTTTCACTTCTCCACTTCTTCTCTGAGTAACGGGTCGGTCGTGGGGACGCTTGTTGATTGCAGGTAAACTGCCCATTGTGAACGACAGTGATGAGCTGGTGGCTATAATTGCTCGCACTGATCTGAAGAAGAACAGAGACTACCCTCTGGCCTCTAAAGACTCCCGCAAACAGCTGCTGTGTGGCGCTGCCATCGTTACCCGTGAGGATGACAAGTACCGGCTGGACCTGCTCGTGCAGGCAGGAGTGGACGTGGTGGTGCTGGTAGGTCTTAAGGTCCTAAAGGGAGTGGGATTAGTCTCCATCCTGAGTATGGTGCCTGAATCAAATGACAAACTATTTTTGCTATGAGGCTGTGTAACACAGGACTGTGATTGCACATAGTGAATTTGGTCTGAAGGCTGTGTCTATTGTTTTAGGACTCATCTCAGGGAAACTCAGTGTTTCAGATCAGCATGATTAACTACATTAAACAGAAGTATCCTGAGCTCCAGGTGGTGGGGGGGGAATGGTGAGTCACAGTTCTCACATTTGCTTGTTCTGTAAACTGAGAGGGTTGAGGTAGGTAAGAATTGATGGTGTTTGGTTCTTTTCATTTGTTGCTGTGTTCACTTTCATCCTTCTTCTCTCTCGCTCTGTCTCTGTGTATGTCTGTGTAGTAGTGACAGCTGCTCAGACGAAGAATTTGATTGATGATGGTGTGGATGCTCTTAGAGTGTGGATGGGTTATCTTTGATAAGACATCGTATACCAGAAAATTGTTTAAAAGCTGGTAATAGCTAAACCACCAGACATAATAGTGATGGATAAACAGCAGAAAAGAGTCATAGTGACGGATGTAGCAATCGCAAGAGATAGCAACATCAGCAACAAGGAACATGAGACGCTAAAAGAAGAGGAAACACTGGCTCTGGTAGCAATCAGAGCACCAGGGGTTTAGGGACGATGACCATCAAACTGGGAGAGTGGCTCCAGCAGATCCCAGGAACAACATCCGAGATCCTCATCCAGAAGAGTGCAGTCGATGGAACACTTGGGATACTATGCAGGCAAATGTATATATTGTAAATTCCTGTTCTTTTTTATCAACATTCTTAGAACATAATTACTGTTCTAAGTTTACAACATCTGGTCGAGGTTTTCGTTTATTCAAGATGCATCCTGTAGTGCCTTTTCACATTTTTGCACTATTTCTTTATTTTGAGTCAAATGTTTCAAATAAAATAATACAATCCACAAGGAAATGAAAACGAGAATTAAATCAAACTTATTGTTTCAGAAAGATTACTACTCATTCACACACCAGGACGCTACATCTTCTGGAGTATTATGCTCACGTTTCTAAACTTTTAAACATTATAATGTATTTCAGTTATGGAAATCAGTTAAACACTATAGGAAGGCCTACAACAGGAATGTACTACAAATACCTTCCTACTCCAGCACCCCTAATCGTCCACTCCCAATGGTGGGATATCCCTGAATAACAGTTGAATGCTATCTTTGCCTATATTTGCCTCTGTCTGTCTTTCAGGAGACTACAATATGAGAGTTACACACTAACATAAAAGATGAATAATGAATTAAGTAAATGCTGCACCGGCTAACATCTACTTTCTTCCCTGTTTTATTACCTGTATTATTATTTATAATATTTGTGAGCTGAAAACATGATATCCACCAAAAACATGATTCACTGACTCATGAACAATGTCAACAAATCTACACACACACACACACACACAGCAGGTGAGTTTTCTGTGGTGCAGATGGGTCCAAGTGGGCTCATACTGGCCCTGCCCACATGTCGCCTCCTGCAGGTGTCAACCGTAGCCACTGTGCTCCATGTGCCCTTTCTCCTCTGCCACTGCTGGGAGAGGGCTCTGCCCACCCTCCTGACATGCTCCGCTACGCCTCCTGCATACCCCCTTTGTGCTTCAGACAGAGGCCAAAACCACTGGCTTTGCTGGTTCCAGGAACAGCCTGAGGTTGTCCAGGAGAGTGAAAGAATGCTATACCTTGCAAGGTATGATGGTCTTCATTGAAATGGGGGTTAAAAACATTTCAAGCCAGTGTTTTGTGCACTGACATCCCTCCTGCTACCGAAGGCCACCCGAGTGTTTCTTGTGTTTGTGAGTGTGAGGCAAAGGAGTGTGAAAGTGTTTGTGTGGATCAAGATGTAAATGCATGAAATGAAACGTACTGAGGCTATGTTTATTGTCACATATTTTATATCTAGAATGTTGGCCTACCTCCAAGTGAATTTGCACAAAGACCAAACATTTGTGTGGGGTGTTTGTTTGTGCATGTGAATATAGATGTGTGTAGTTCAATGGTGTATACATGTGTACATGTGAGTATGGATGTGTAAGTGTGAAAGATGTGTGTGTGTGTGTGTGTGTGTGAATTATATATTTGTTGGGGGCACATTCATATACTGCCACACTGCTATTCTCTCTGCTACTTTCTGTTTTTCAATTGGCAGAGTGGATTAGGGCCTGTCAGAGAGACTCTGAGAGATCTGGTGAGCCCTGATTGTGATTCTTTTTGTTTCTCTCTCTCTCTCTCTCTCTCTCTCTCTCTCTCTCTCTCTTTGTGTGTGTGTGTTTGTGTGTGTGTCTCTTGTCAACACAGTGTGAATAATTTTGATTTTAATTGGTTCGTTGTCATGACATTATCTCTCAACTCTCTCAACCGTCTAAATCACACGCGCACACACACAAACAGTTGACACCCCCCATCCTATAGTCCACATTCATTCATGAGAAACAGAAAATTTCAATTTGAAATTTATTGGATTGAATAACAGATCCTTTTCTTTAGAACCATGCACAGCATGGACATGACAATGTTGTGCTAAATGGTGTGATCAAACCCTATCATCATCCTTCCCAGCAAAGCCCTGATCTACTCCTTCTGTAGTGAGCTAAACGCTATTAATAAACTCCCAAACTCCTCCAGTGCTCTCTCACCATTCTGAGCAGAGCCTGTGCCAGGCCTGCAATTTTATCAACTACATCACAGCTGTTTTCTCTCTTCCAAATGTGTAGAGAAAACACACACACACACACACACACACACACGCGCGCGCGCTCTGTATTCTGACAGTCCCTGCAATGCTCCACTGTAATCCTCTTAGCCTGTAAGCGCTGGGCTCTCCCTGCAAACACACCCTAAACCCAGCACAGCATGGGACTATGTGGAAGACCACTTGCACAAACATCGACCGCACAGCTCCTTTTGCCTTTGCTTGCTATAGTTTCAACTGCTCGATGCACTGAAATGCCAAATACAGAGGCTAAAGCTCGAACACATGCGCCATGAACCAGCTGCACCCATTCCGAGGTAAATCAAATACACAGTTGCCAATGTTTAACAAAGCTTTTTGAGCTTTTTACATTTTATTGATTTATTTTTTTTTAAAGAACATGAGGACTTTTTCATTTTTATTTGTTCAGAATGTTAAATAGTAGTAGTCCCAGTAATTTTGTAGTTCCAGTAGTATCGTCATTCAGGTCTCCTTTATCAGGTTTTGGATGGATTGGTAGAAGTTCATATTGACTGGTTATAAACATAGTTCTGATGTAGTCAAGCACAGCGTCTGTCTCTTTGGCCAGTTGGTAATCATAGCCTTTTTATGTGCTCGGGAAACCTTTCTGCATACTACCGATTTCTTTAGCTGGTCCTCCTTGGGAAGTGTGTGGTCCCTTTGAGCAGTACAAAGCTTCCCCAGCCATGGCTCTCCCCATGCGCTGCTGCTTAGTTTTCTTCCCCACTACTTTGTCCCATAACGTCTTCAGGTTCTTTCTTTCACACTTTGGGTTTTGGTTTTCACTCTCTAGAGCCTCTCTTTCACTCTTCAGGTGTTGTCTTTCACTCTCAAGATTCTCTCTTTCACCCTTCAGGTGTTGTCTTTCTCTCTCCAGAGCCTCTCTTTCACTCTTCAGGTGTTGTCTTTCACGCTCTAGATCCTCTCTTTCACTCTTCAGGTGTTGTCTTTCACTCTCAAGATTCTCTCTTTCACCCTTCAGGTGTTGTCTTTCTCTCTCTAGAGCCTCTCTTTCACTCTTCAGGTGTTGTCTTTCACGCTCTAGATCCTCTCTTTCACTCTTCAGGTGTTGTCTTTCACTCTCAAGATTCTCTCTTTCACCCTTCAGGTGTTGTCTTTCACTCTCTAGATCCTCTCTTTCACTCTTCAGGTGCCATCTTTCACTCTGTTCATTTTTTGTCTCCTTCTGCTTCTCCTCCAACTCCTTCCCACTACATTCCTCCTCAAATTTTCCAATTTTAACACAGTGTCGTTTTCTAATTTCCTTCGTATCTACTCTGTCAGGTAGTTCTTGTTGCAATCTACTCATTGCTTTTTGTGTGTTCCTGTCCAACAAAATCTTCGTTTTCTTCTTCTTCGAAGATCTTCTGTGAGAGCAGCAGAACTGCATTTTGCTGCTGCAACCTCCCATTTCTGTCAACAGACTGACCAATTTTACCTTTGTCAAGCAGATTATAAGAATAGCTATTATGACAATGGTTCCATGTGACATCACAGTTTTGGTTTTGTTGACAATTCCATTGTCATCACACAGAATAGAATAAACTATTGTGGGCTTGCTTTCTTTTCACTTTAGCCTTAATTAGATTAATTAGATTCATATGTTTGCTTTAGATTTGCCTTTTTACATTTTATTTATACCATGAAAAACAATACAGAAATAATTAAAGAAGTCAAAGCCTTCGTCACAGTCTCTCCAGACATGCCTTTCTCTGGTTGTCAAAAAGACAAAAGAGATGACTATGGACTACAGAAGGATGCAAATGCCTCACACCCCAATACATACAGTGAAGAGTGAGAACATACACTCTCTTAAAATCACAAACAATCTCTCATGGTCCCTGAGCACTTTTTCCTTAGTGAAGAAAGCTCTGCTTCCTGAGGAGACTGAAGAAGGACAGCATGTCCGTCATCCTGATCTGGTCTGCAACAGCATCATAGAGAGTGTCCCGACCTGCGCCATCGCTGTCTGGTACTGGCACTGCTCCCCCTGCTCTTTTGGATTGTTTAGTTGAATTTAGCAGTCTGCTCTCAAATTTTCTGTGCCTGTTTTCTGGGATTCTGAAATTCAGGCAATGTTTTTGTTGTTCTTCTGCAACACTATTAAAACTCTGAACTCCTCAAACTATTTTACTTCTCTAAGTAAATCTGTCACACATTTGTCTAGTACAGAATTATTAGATTTCTTTCTTTGACCATAAGGAAAATACACACATTTACATATTTCTTTGTGTTGGATAAGAGATTAAGGACACTTCCTGAGGCAGAGAATGATTGGTCAGTAGTACATTAGAATGGCCCTACATACATTTCATCATTCCATATCTTTTCAGTGGTTATCAAAACCATTTATACACTTTTGCAGTTAAACAATGTTAAGATATTGATTAGTGTTTCAGTCAAATCAGTCTAACTCTGAAAGTATGTGATTACCTTCCATATGAGATGCTATTTAAGACTACACACACATCAGATTTTGCAATGAAAAGATGCACACATGCATACATGATAAAACAAAGGCAAATAGTCATTGTACACACACACACACACACACACACACACACACACGTTTTAGGCTCCTTTTGTCATTCAGTTTTGAAAGAAGGAGATGGAGGGCATGTCAGTATGCAGCAGTAGCCATAGTATTGGAACAGATGGGTCAGCATGGTAAGGGCAAACAGAACGTTGGTCAGGGTGTATCACTGGTCTCCATTGCATCTCAGTGATTCAAAATTCAGAACTAAAATATTAGAAAAAACACTCTCAAAGCATAGAGGGTCAAGTCAGTAGTTGCACTAATATCAGAATTTGTATCAAGATATTTTTAAGTGAGAAATTTTTAAGTGAGAAATAAGTTTAGCCCTCATTAAAAATGCTGTAATTTCAACTCTTTGACACTCTTGGAAAAATAAATGTAATATTTTGTTCAAAATATTATTTATTTGGGGAAAAAAGTGATCTGCAGGCACTGCGGATTCTTGCCCTGCTAGAGATGATTAAGAAAAGAGGTTAAATTGATTAGGAATTCTAACCTGTAGTAATAAACAGTATAAATTGATATGAAATGAAATAGGCAGATGCTGACTGTATATGAATTGTATGGGGCAGCAGTGTCTCACAAAGACTGGAGCACAGCAATGATGTCATCATGTCATGGGTGTGAAAAGAAGGTCTCTAGGAAATAGGCTTCGTCAAGGGGCATGGGGGCTGGGGCCAAAAGACAGAGCGCAGGAGACTAATGAATGAAGATGGAGAACCCCTCTGTTCGCTACTGTAATATACACAGTAATGAGAGGTAGAGGAGCAAAGACTCTTCATCAGGCCCTCAGCCAGCCTGGCACTAGCTCATCAACAGATGTCTCCCTCTCTGAGAGAGAGAGAGAGAGAGAGAGAGAGAGAGAGAGAGAGAGAGAGAGAGAGAGAGAGAGTGAGAGAGAGGGTCTTATTGAATTATATGCTTTGTTGTCATCTGTGTAGCATTACTACAGATTCTTTTTAACTCAGTATCTGCAATGTTTGGTTTAGAATCACAGATGAGGATGTGTTTAATGTGACGTGGTTGGTTTACGTCTCACAAATGTCAATTGTCTTCATTAATGTTCCATCTGAAATATTAATGTTCACAGCAGAGACCTCATCAATATTCATCAACCCGGAAACGTTGCACAATCTCCTGTTAAAATTTCATGAGATGGCGTGTCTCTAACATAATATGATTGTGTGTGTGTGCGTGTGTGTGTGTGTGTGTGTGTGTGTGTGTAAAGTACATGTCAAGTTCACATGTGTTTGTGTATGTATATAGGTTCAGGAAGAAGCTAAGGGTTTTGACCTCAGCATAGACTTCACTGGTGCTGACATCATCACCAGCTAAGTGACCTGTTCCTCTCATCCTGGTGTGTGTCTGTGTGTGTGTGTGTGTGTGTGTGTGTGTGTGTGTGTGTGTGTGTGTGTGTGTGTGTGTGTCTGTGCGTGTGTGTGTCCAGCTGTGATCGGCCCTTACTCATACACATTTCACTTGGCTGACACACAGTGAAAAAAGTGCATTTACAGTCCTCTGTGGTCTCATTGCCAGCCCAGATTTCCAAAACTTATTATATATTTTACATATGTAGTAGTCATTATATATTATTTGAAACTACAATTTTGAACTGTGTTTCAGTGTTGTGTAATTACTGAATAGGGCTTAAATAAAACCATTGTCATTGTAAGAAGGCTCAACAGCAGTACTCATCTACTCATCTACCACACATTTCACTGTGTGTTGTACTGTGTAAGACTATGTATGTGACAAATAAACCAAACTTGAAACTTGAAAAAACAAGATGTGGGTTAAGATGAATCTACTTCCCTTTTCATGTACACTGAAAAACATCAGTTTTTCAAATGCTAGGATATATTTTGTCTACAAACACATTTCTATTTATGGTCTTTCTTATCTTTTATAGCATCAAGGGTTCTTTGGAAGGTCAGCAGAAAATGGAAGAGAGGAAGCTGTGTGTGAGTGAATGCTTGTGTGTAATGTCATTTTCTATGTTGAGTGTAGTAGCTCTGTGATGTACTCTGGAGAGCTGAAGTTTGAGAAGAGGACCATGTCTGCTCAGGTGGAGGGGGGTGTTCATGGCCTGCACTCGTAAGTCTTCGTCCTCTCTGCTCACTAAACTCCTACTACCGAATCCATCATGCTCAGTGGCTCTTTTAGGGAACACTCCACCAACTGTCAAGCAGTGCCACAAAAGCACTCAAGGACTGGAAAATAACCTGTGTGTGTCTGTTCTCACAGTTTGCAGGCACAGTGTTATAAATAATAATACACAGCAATAGACCCCTGCTGATCTCCACTGAAATCTGAATGGACATGAAGCTGACAATTTATTTATGAATAATTAATTCAGATAAATTGTGGGTTTCTAATAGATAACAGGGTCATGACATAATGAGTAATGCCTCTATAGATTTCTATTCATGTCTTCAAGTAATTCATGTACATACATTGAATTGAAATAAAACAGGCTTTGGCATGACTGGACAGAGCATTGTAATGTAAACGTCAGTACTATGCACATTTTGCAGTGTGGACTTTTATAAAGTCATGAGCTCTGTGCAGATATAGACTGTAGAGCTCTATATTGAATTGTGGATGAGCATATTAAAACCACAAGGCGGAGCTTCGAGAGAGAGAGAGAGAGAGAGAGAGAGAGAGAGAGAGAGAGAGAGAGAGAGAGGATGAAACAGCTGTTTAATGTTCAACAAATGGAAAGAAGAAGACAATTATGAAAATCAGTAGAACTATTAGCAAAGTTGAAACTAGTTAATATTTTGTGACAGCAGAGTGGCTCTAGATCCCTGTGGCAGGGATTACGGACGATCACGGACTACAGGAGCCCACCCTCCGGACTGATGAGTGCGGATGAGTCTCTGGCGAACGAGCTGAATACATTCTTCGCTCGCTTCGAGGCTACATCTAGCAGCGCTAATGCTAACGGCGCTAATGCTAGCAGCGCTAATGCTAACGGCGCTAATGCTAGCAGCGCTAATGCTAACGGCGCTAGTGCTAACAGCACTAATGCTAGCAGCGCTAGTGCTAATGGCACTATCGGCGCAGCCAATGGCACATGCGCGAGGCCCACCATAGAACAGCGCCCTCTCATCATCACGGAGAGTGACGTGAGAAGAGTGTTTAAAAGGGTGAATACCAGGAAGGCGATGGGAGCAGACGGTATCTGCGGGAGGGTCCTCAAAGCCTGCGCAGATCAGCTAGCCCCGGTATTCACCGACATCTTCAATCTCTCCCTGACGCTCGGTATCGTCCCGTCCAGCTTCAAGCGATCCACCATCGTCCCCGTCCCGAAGAAACCTCGACCCTCCGACCTCAATGACTACCGACCTGTCGCCCTCACATCAGTCGTGATGAAGTGCTTTAAAAAGCTACTCGGAGACTTCATCACATCTTCACTGCCAGCCTCCATGGACCCACTGCAGTTTGCATACCGCCACAACCGCTCCACTGACGATGCAATTGCACATCTGCTCCACACTACACCGACTCACCTGGACGAAGGGAGGGGAAATTATGTTAAAATGCTATTTGTCGACTACAGTTCTCCCTACTCACTACTAAGTTGGGGGATCTAGGACTGCATACATCCCTGTGCGACTGGATCTCCAACTTCCTAACAGACAGACCACAATCAGTACGGGTGGGCAACTGCGCCTCATCCACCCTCACCCTCAGCACTGGAGCTCCTCAGGGTTGTGTCCTAAGCCCCCTGCTCTACTCACTGTACACCTACGACTGCACAGCCACTTCCAGCTCCACCATCATTGTCAAGTTTGCTGACGACACCGTTGTCATGGGTCTGATCTCGGACAACGACGAGAGGGCCTACCTGGATTAAACACCTGGAAAACTGGCGCCAGGAAAATTATCTCCTCCTAAACGTCAGTAAGACAAAGGAGCTGATCGTGGATTGCAGCAAGAAGCAGGAGCGGCACTACCAACCTGTGAGGATCAGTGGAACCACGGTGGAGAGAGTAGATAGTTTCAGGTACCTTGGTGTTCACATCTCGCAGGATCTGTCCTTCAGACTGCCCTCCAAGGTACTGCGGAACTTCTATACCTGCACTATCGAGAGCATCCTCACGGGGAACATCACAGTCTGGTTTGGGAATAGCACCAAGCAGGACAGACAAGCACACCAAAGGGTAGTGCGTTCAGCAGAGCGCATCACTCACACGGAACTTCCTGACCTGCAGACCATCTACTACAAGCGGTGCCAGACCAAGGCCAGGAGGAGTGTGAAGGACCCCACCCATCCCAACAATAGACTCTTCTCTCTGTTGAGGTCAGGGAGGCGCTTTCGCTCCCTGAAGACCAAGACAGAGAGGCTGAAGAGCAGCTTCTTCCCACAGGCCATTCGGGCCCTGAATCAGGGAAACTGATAAACTGTGGGGACCACCACCACAATGTAACATAACTGTATATCTGTATATATATATTTATATTCAATGACCTTGTTACACAACAACTGTAGATATGTTATTATACGAAATGGATCTGTACATTCTGTAGATTGTGTACATATATACACAACCATATACATTGTACATTGTGTATATAATCATAATGTACATATATTGTACATACATTGTTAATATATTTTGTACATACATAGAATATATATATATATATATATATATATATATATATATATATATATATATATTATCTTTGCATATATATATTTCACATATAGAGAATGTCTATATTTCTCTATGCACCCGTTTTCTTTTCCTCAGTTTGGACAGAGCACTCTCCACCATTTCACTGCGAGTTATACTGTGTATGACTATGTATGTGACGAATAAACCAAACTTGAACTTGAACTTGAACAGTACTTGTGGTAGCCTTTTTAACTAAGTGTACTTAAAATCAGACATTAGCACACTAAAACATTAAGCATTAAGATAAAAGATAAATCCTTTATGCAAATGCAGTTGTTTCTTAAAGATTGTTTCTTTTAGAAATATAAGTTCTTATCACACCTGTATTAGAATATGAGCCCAGGAGAGTAACCCTAGAACACTAGGAACATTTATGTTACAATTTCCTTGCAAAATCACAAGCCTGATGTGAATATTAAAATAAGAACAACAAATAGATACACCTGTTATCATTTTATTATCCATCTTCACATAATATAGGGAAGGTGCATATGTGCTCATTTCTCCTTTGTTAAAAAAGCACTGACATTTTGCTGCATCAAACATTTGTGTGCCATGCATTTAGTGTGTAGCATAACAACAAACAAATTCTGCAAACTCCTACTTTATGAGCATTAAAGGCGGTTGGGCAGAGTGTTGAGTGAAGCTTCAGAGCTTGACTGTAACCTTGTTATATTTCAATGGCAATGAGGGCAGTACAGGTAGTGACTAAGAGGCTTTCCTTCCCAATCCCTCTGAATGTTGTCTCTGACAACATTCCAGACAGCACTTTAGAGAAAACAGTAGTCCAATGGCAGCAGACAGGCCTTTTTAGGGATCACCACTTACAGAGTCTTACCAAGACACCCAGTAGCTTTATTTTGTTTGGGACGAAGCCTCTATCAGAGCCGTATTTCATTCTACCTGATTCAGCTGCTGCTTGTATGATGCATGTTGGATGAATCTCTTACTCTGCTCCTCAGCTAAGAGAAAGCTCTCCATCTCGATCTGAGGAACAAACTTGGATTGTGTGCGTGGCTCCAGCACAACCACTGGTGAATGCGCACGCAGTGTCCCAGGAGCTGCTCTGTGGTGCAGGTGGAGAGGGGAGGTGGGCGGAGGCCCGGGGCGTCAGCTCACGCAGGGTTGTAGAGGAGGATTGGAGTACTGGACATCGCTTACATGGAGGGCCATGTCTATGAGCACTTTGCCAATGGCAAGCACGACAGCTACCAGATCGACTACCGCCTCATTGTGGGCGACACAGAGCCAGCCAGATTGCAGCTGTCGCCTCGCGACCCTGAGCACCAGGGGCTATTTGGCCACAACACATCTCATGGGCATGAGACTGCAGCTCAGCGCTACAGCGCCACGCGCATCCAGGCTGGCTACGAACCAGAGAGGTGAGACTCCTACGGTTTCAAAGGAGTGCTGATCAGCAAAATTAACCATGTTTGCATCACTAGGTTAACGTTAGTGTCACTAAACAAGTTCATTAGGAGTGGACTTTATTTTTCTTTTGGATTGTGTACTTTTAAACTGTTGCACAGACTGGGTTGGGTTCTCAGTGATGTGCAATTTTAGCCCAATTCCATATTGTTGGTCTCAGAAGAACACATTCCTTTCGGGGATTATCATCACATAAAATAGACCTATACATTTACAGTCTCTACAGAGAAATACAGTCATGTCATAGTATAATAAAATGTCCTAATGTGTAAATAGTGATGTTTACTCATTTATAATGTCCAGCACTACTCAAATATAACTGCTTGCCTTCTTTGCCCATCATATTAACATCCCCATGTCAGCAGATTAAAAAGGACCATAAATCTGATTAAGAATTATATTATCAAGACCGATATAATCTGTGTTGTAGAACAGATATGAAAACATTTTGTCATAGCAATGCTCAAAAGCATCACATTCCATTTGTTTTACAGACCCATATCTCTCTACATTTCAATTTACAGAATGGACTAAATTAACTTCCAGGTGTTTAAAGCTCAGTTGGGGGCTGTGTCAGATCCTTTGTGAATAACATAAAGTTGAATATTGGGCAGCCTGACCACGGCTTCAAAACGATTGTATGGATTTGCTACATCACCAGTCCTCCTTTTATAAGCAAGATGATTATTTCAACCCAAGTCAAAAACATTTTTGTCTCATCCAAACGGAAATTTCACACCTGAACTGGGCTGGCCACCTAATAGCGTGGACAGTAAAACAAAGGCGCATCGCCCGTCTGCTCTCTCTTAACATGTCCCGTCGTCATCCACCACGTTGAGAGGATGAGAGTTTTCTCAAACTGAGCAGGTCGAGTCTTTAAAATGTGTAAACTCCAACTGTGATTCTGGGTGATTTAGCTAAGGGCTAGACTTTCGCTTGACTTTGAGAGATGCCACAGAGGCTAGTCTGTAACTGTCGCAGATGAAGACCAGCTGTGTTCCTTGACGTCGTTTTTTGTTGTCTGAAGTACGCGACGCTATCGTCTTGTGAGTGACCCGAGAAGCGGGATTTTCATTCACATTCACTAAGAATAAAGCATCATTGTTCAGTCTTGGAAGTATATCACACTAAATCCGTGTGTACTACTTGAGTACGATAATGACGGTTATTGTTTGCATGCTGCGAATGCGAGACATCGGCTCTCCCGAATAAAAGGATAGCACGTCGAAATGGAGAAAGGGCAAAGCGTAACGAATAGAAATAGCTTTAGCATCCTCGGCCAACACCCACTGGATAAATATTTCGATCCGCGGATCAGTAAAACGCTTACGTTTTAACTCTGTTTACATGAGAGCACAGACAGAATAGCCTTTCTTTAGCGTACATCTACTTCTGATGTGACTTGTATTTGCTAGGTTGTTAGTATAATGTATTTTTAGTATCAGTTTTTCTTTGTTTGTTTGTTCTGTGGTCTTTGATTCAGTGATTTTCTGATCCTGCCTGGCTTCATTGACTTTACCTCAGATGAAGTGGTGAGTACTTTTGCAAAATGCACCAAAACAGCTCAGCAGGTTTCCTGACATGCCCCATAAGGGCTTACCAGTGTGTGTGTTTCAGTAAATACAGCACATCTAGTAATGATTTAGTGGAGGGGGCGGGATCTTCCTAATTAATTAGTGAGCTTAATAGGAATATAATGAACAACATGTTGAACATGCAGATTTACACACAAGCTTCCCTGAGGCCTCTCATCAGCAGAGCAATATATGGTGTCATGGCAGAAATTCGAGCAGGGCTTCATCACGGATCCGGTGGTGATGAGTCCACAGCACACGGTCGGAGATGTGTTTGAGGCCAAGGTGCGACACGGCTTCTCTGGAATCCCTGTCACCGAAACCGGCAAGATGGGCAGCAAGCTTGTGGGAATCGTGACGTCACGAGACATTGACTTCCTCTCAGAGAAGGACTATGACCGGCTGTTGGAGGAGGTTTGTGATTCATCTTTGATTGTACATACAATATACAAAAGGTTTTTAAAAACACAAATGAATCACATATGACATACAATGCTTAAAAATATAGGTGGAATAGAACTATCATGAAATTGTGATATTTCTGTGTCAGTGTGTGAAAGAGGGCAATATATATATATATATATAAAAATAAAAAATATGTATATATATAAGTGTGTGTGTGTGTGTGTGTGTGTGTGTGTGTGTGTGTGTGTGTGTGTGTGTGTGTGTGTAAAATCACATTCTTTAAACTCACATCTTTTTGTGATTTATTTGTGATATTTGCCAGGCAATGACAAAGAGGGAAGATTTAGTGGTTGCACCAGCAGGTGTTACACTCAAAGAGGCCAATGACATCCTGCAGTGCAGCAAAAAAAGGTCTGATTCTTCATCTTTTCAGCTTGAGAAGTGAAACTGCTTCTAAAGGACTTTGAAAGGTTATTTTCACTTCTCCACTTCTTCTCTGAGTAACGGGTCGGTCGTGGGGACGCTTGTTGATTGCAGGTAAACTGCCCATTGTGAACGACAGTGATGAGCTGGTGGCTATAATTGCTCGCACTGATCTGAAGAAGAACAGAGACTACCCTCTGGCCTCTAAAGACTCCCGCAAACAGCTGCTGTGTGGCGCTGCCATCGTTACCCGTGAGGATGACAAGTACCGGCTGGACCTGCTCGTGCAGGCAGGAGTGGACGTGGTGGTGCTGGTAGGTCTTAATGTCCTAAAGGGAGTGGGATTAGTCTCCATCCTGAGTATGGTGCCTGAATCAAATGACAAACTATTTTTGCTATGAGGCTGTGTAACACAGGACTGTGATTGGACATAGTGAATTTGGTCTGAAGGCTGTGTCTATTGTTTTAGGACTCATCTCAGGGAAACTCGGTGTTTCAGATCAGCATGATTAACTACATTAAACAGAAGTATCCTGAGCTCCAGGTGGTGGGGGGGAATGGTGAGTCACAGTTCTCACATTTGCTTGTTCTGTAAACTGAGAGGGTTGAGGTAGGTAAGAATTGATGGTGTTTGGTTCTTTTCATTTGTTGCTGTGTTCACTTTCATCCTTCTCTCTCGCTCTGTCTCTGTGTATGTCTGTGTAGTAGTGACAGCTGCTCAGACGAAGAATTTGATTGATGATGGTGTGGATGCTCTTAGAGTGTGGATGGGTTATCTTTGATAAGACATCGTATACCAGAAAATTGTTTAAAAGATGGTAATAGCTAAACCACCAGACATAATAGTGATGGATAAACAGCAGAAAAGAGTCATAGTGACGGATGTAGCAATCGCAAGAGATAGCAACATCAGCAACAAGGAACATGAGACGCTAAAAGAAGAGGAAACACTGGCTCTGGTAGCAATCAGGGCACCAGGGGTTTAGGGACGATGACCATCAAACTGGGAGAGTGGCTCCAGCAGATCCCAGGAACAACATCCGAGATCCTCATCCAGAAGAGTGCAGTCGATGGAACACTTGGGATACTATGCAGGCAAATGTATATATTGTAAATTCCTGTTCTTTTTTATCAACATTCTTAGAACATAATTACTGTTCTAAGTTTACAACATCTGGTCGAGGTTTTCGTTTATTCAAGATGCATCCTGTAGTGCCTTTTCACATTTTTGCACTATTTCTTTATTTTGAGTCAAATGTTTCAAATAAAATAATACAATCCACAAGGAAATGAAAACGAGAATTAAATCAAACTTATTCTTTCAGAAAGATTACTACTCATTCACACACCAGGACGCTACATCTTCTGGAGTATTATGCTCACGTTTCTAAACTTTTAAACATTATAATGTATTTCAGTTATGGAAATCAGTTAAACACTATAGGAAGGCCTACAACAGGAATGTACTACAAATACCTTCCTACTCCAGCACCCCTAATCGTCCACTCCCAATGGTGGGATATCCCTGAATAACAGTTGAATGCTATCTTTGCCTATATTTGCCTCTGTCTGTCTTTCAGGAGACTACAATATGAGAGTTACACACTAACATAAAAGATGAATAATGAATTAAGTAAATGCTGCACTGGCTAACATCTACTTTCTTCCCTGTTTTATTACCTGTATTATTATTTATAATATTTGTGAGCTGAAAACATGATATCCACCAAAAACATGATTGACTGACTCATGAACAATGTCAACAAATCTACACACACACACACACACACAGCAGGTGAGTTTTCTGTGGTGGCAGATGGGTCCAAGTGGGCTCATACTGGCCCTGCCCACATGTCGCCTCCTGCAGGTGTCAACCGTAGCCACTGTGCTCCATGTGCCCTTTCTCCTCTGCCACTGCTGGGAGAGGGCTCTGCCCACCCTCCTGACATGCTCCGCTACGCCTCCTGCATACCCCCTTTGTGCTTCAGACAGAGGCCAAAACCACTGGCTTTGCTGGTTCCAGGAACAGCCTGAGGTTGTCCAGGAGAGTGAAAGAATGCTATACCTTGCAAGGTATGATGGTCTTCATTGAAATGGGGGTTAAAAACATTTCAAGCCAGTGTTTTGTGCACTGACATCCCTCCTGCTACCGAAGGCCACCCGAGTGTTTCTTGTGTTTGTGAGTGTGAGGCAAAGGAGTGTGAAAGTGTTTGTGTGGATCAAGATGTAAATGCATGAAATGAAACGTACTGAGGCTATGTTTATTGTCACATATTTTATATCTAGAATGTTGGCCTACCTCCAAGTGAATTTGCACAAAGACCAAACATTTGTGTGGGGTGTTTGTTTGTGCATGTGAATATAGATGTGTGTAGTTCAATGGTGTATACATGTGTACATGTGAGTATGGATGTGTAAGTGTGAAAGATGTGTGTGTGTGTGTGTGTGAATTATATATTTGTTGGGGGCACATTCATATACTGCCACACTGCTATTCTCTCTGCTACTTTCTGTTTTTCAATTGGCGGAGTGGATTAGGGCCTGTCAGAGAGACTCTGAGAGATCTGGTGAGCCCTGATTGTGATTCTTTTTGTTTCCCTCTCTCTCTCTTTGTGTGTGTGTGTTTGTGTGTGTGTCTCTTGTCAACACAGTGTGAATAATTTTGATTTTAATTGGTTCGTTGTCATGAAATTATCTCTCAACTCTCTCAACCGTCTAAATCACACGCGCACACACACAAACAGTTGACACCCCCCATCCTATAGTCCACATTCATTCATGAGAAACAGAAAATTTGAATTTGAAATTTATTGGATTGAATAACAAAGATCCTTTTCTTTAGAACCATACACAAGCATGGACAATGACAATGTTGTGCTAAATGGTGTGATCAAACCCTATCATCATCCTTCCCAGCAAAGCCCTGATCTAATCCTTCTGTAGTGAGCTAAACGCTATTAATAAACTCCCAAACTCCTCCAGTGCTCTCTCACCATTCTGAGCAGAGCCTGTGCCAGGCCTGCAATTTTATCAACTACATCACAGCTGTTTTCTCTCTTCCAAATGTGTAGAGAAAACACACACACGCGCGCGCGCGCTCTGTATTCTGACAGTCCCTGCAATGCTCCACTGTAATCCTCTTAGCCTGTAAGCGCTGGGCTCTCCCTGCAAACACACCCTAAACCCAACACAGCATGGGACTATGTGGAAGACCACTTGCACAAACATCGACCGCACAGCTCCTTTTGCCTTTGCTTGCTATAGTTTCAACTGCTCGATGCACTGAAATGCCAAATACAGAGGCTAAAGCTCGAACACATGCGCCATGAACCAGCTGCACCCATTCCGAGGTAAATCAAATACACAGTTGCCAATGTTTAAAAAAGCTTTTTGAGCTTTTTATATTTTATTGATTTATTTTTTTTTAAAGAACATGAGGACTTTTTCATTTTTATTTGTTCAGAATGTTAAATAGTAGTAGTCCCAGTAATTTTGTAGTTCCAGTAGTATCGTCATTCAGGTCTCCTTTATCAGGTTTTGGATGGATTGGTAGAAGTTCATATTGACTGGTTATAAACATAGTTCTGATGTAGTCAAGCACAGCGTCTGTCTCTTTGGCCAGTTGGTAATCATAGCCTTTTTATGTGCTCGGGAAACCTTTCTGCATACTACCGATTTCTTTAGCTGGTCCTCCTTGGGAAGTGTGTGGTCCCTTTGAGCAGTACAAAGCTTCCCCAGCCATGGCTCTCCCCATGCGCTGCTGCTTAGTTTTCTTCCCCACTACTTTGTCCCATAACGTCTTCAGGTTCTTTCTTTCACACTTTGGGTTTTGGTTTTCACTCTCTAGAGCCTCTCTTTCACTCTTCAGGTGTTGTCTTTCACTCTCAAGATTCTCTCTTTCACCCTTCAGGTGTTGTCTTTCTCTCTCCAGAGCCTCTCTTTCACTCTTCAGGTGTTGTCTTTCACGCTCTAGATCCTCTCTTTCACTCTTCAGGTGTTGTCTTTCACTCTCAAGATTCTCTCTTTCACCCTTCAGGTGTTGTCTTTCTCTCTCTAGAGCCTCTCTTTCACTCTTCAGGTGTTGTCTTTCACGCTCTAGATCCTCTCTTTCACTCTTCAGGTGTTGTCTTTCACTCTCAAGATTCTCTCTTTCACCCTTCAGGTGTTGTCTTTCACTCTCTAGATCCTCTCTTTCACTCTTCAGGTGCCATCTTTCACTCTGTTCATTTTTTGTCTCCTTCTGCTTCTCCTCCAACTCCTTCCCACTACATTCCTCCTCAAATTTTCCAATTTTAACACAGTGTCGTTTTCTAATTTCCTTCGTATCTACTCTGTCAGGTAGTTCTTGTTGCAATCTACTCATTGCTTTTTGTGTGTTCCTGTCCAACAAAATCTTCGTTTTCTTCTTCTTCGAAGATCTTCTGTGAGAGCAGCAGAACTGCATTTTGCTGCTGCAACCTCCCATTTCTGTCAACAGACTGACCAATTTTACCTTTGTCAAGCAGATTATAAGAATAGCTATTATGACAATGGTTCCATGTGACATCACAGTTTTGGTTTTGTTGACAATTCCATTGTCATCACACAGAATAGAATAAACTATTGTGGGCTTGCTTTCTTTTCACTTTAGCCTTAATTAGATTAATTAGATTCATATGTTTGCTTTAGATTTGCCTTTTTACATTTTATTTATACCATGAAAAACAATACAGAAATAATTAAAGAAGTCAAAGCCTTTGTCACAGTCTCTCCAGACATGCCTTTCTCTGGTTGTCAAAAAGACAAAAGAGATGACTATGGACTACAGAAGGATGCAAATGCCTCACACCCCAATACATACAGTGAAGAGTGAGAACATACACTCTCTTAAAATCACAAACAATCTCTCATGGTCCCTGAGCACTTTTTCCTTAGTGAAGAAAGCTCTGCTTCCTGAGGAGACTGAAGAAGGACAGCATGTCCGTCATCCTGATCTGGTCTGCAACAGCATCATAGAGAGTGTCCCGACCTGCGCCATCGCTGTCTGGTACTGGCACTGCTCCCCCTGCTCTTTTGGATTGTTTAGTTGAATTTAGCAGTCTGCTCTCAAATTTTCTGTGCCTGTTTTCTGGGATTCTGAAATTCAGGCAATGTTTTTGTTGTTCTTCTGCAACACTATTAAAACTCTGAACTCCTCAAACTATTTTACTTCTCTAAGTAAATCTGTCACACATTTGTCTAGTACAGAATTATTAGATTTCTTTCTTTGACCATAAGGAAAATACACACATTTACATATTTCTTTGTGTTTCTCTCTATCGCTCTCCTTTTCTCAGAGAGTTGGATAAGAGATTAAGGACACTTCCTGAGGCAGAGAATGATTGGTCAGTAGTACATTAGAATGGCCCTACATACATTTCATCATTCCATATCTTTTCAGTGGTTATCAAAACCATTTATACACTTTTGCAGTTAAACAATGTTAAGATATTGATTAGTGTTTCAGTCAAATCAGTCTAACTCTGAAAGTATGTGATTACCTTCCATATGAGATGCTATTTAAGACTACACACACATCAGATTTTGCAATGAAAAGATGCACACATGCATACATGATAAAACAAAGGCAAATAGTCATTGTACACACACACACACACACACACACACACACACACGTTTTAGGCTCCTTTTGTCATTCAGTTTTGAAAGAAGGAGATGGAGGGCATGTCAGTATGCAGCAGTAGCCATAGTATTGGAACAGATGGGTCAGCATGGTAAGGGCAAACAGAACGTTGGTCAGGGTGTATCACTGGTCTCCATTGCATCTCAGTGATTCAAAATTCAGAACTAAAATATTAGAAAAAACACTCTCAAAGCATAGAGGGTCAAGTCAGTAGTTGCACTAATATCAGAATTTGTATCAAGATATTTTTAAGTGAGAAATTTTTAAGTGAGAAATAAGTTTAGCCCTCATTAAAAATGCTGTAATTTCAACTCTTTGACACTCTTGGAAAAATAAATGTAATATTTTGTTCAAAATATTATTTATTTGGGGAAAAAAGTGATCTGCAGGCACTGCGGATTCTTGCCCTGCTAGAGATGATTAAGAAAAGAGGTTAAATTGATTAGGAATTCTAACCTGTAGTAATAAACAGTATAAATTGATATGAAATGAAATAGGCAGATGCTGACTGTATATGAATTGTATGGGGCAGCAGTGTCTCACAAAGACTGGAGCACAGCAATGATGTCATCATGTCATGGGTGTGAAAAGAAGGTCTCTAGGAAATAGGCTTCGTCAAGGGGCATGGGGGCTGGGGCCAAAAGACAGAGCGCAGGAGACTAATGAATGAAGATGGAGAACCCCTCTGTTCGCTACTGTAATATACACAGTAATGAGAGGTAGAGGAGCAAAGACTCTTCATCAGGCCCTCAGCCAGCCTGGCACTAGCTCATCAACAGATGTCTCCCTCTCTGAGAGAGAGAGAGAGAGAGAGAGAGAGAGAGAGAGAGAGAGAGAGAGAGAGAGAGAGAGTGAGAGAGAGGGTCTTATTGAATTATATGCTTTGTTGTCATCTGTGTAGCATTACTACAGATTCTTTTTAACTCAGTATCTGCAATGTTTGGTTTAGAATCACAGATGAGGATGTGTTTAATGTGACGTGGTTGGTTTACGTCTCACAAATGTCAATTGTCTTCATTAATGTTCCATCTGAAATATTAATGTTCACAGCAGAGACCTCATCAATATTCATCAACCCGGAAACGTTGCACAATCTCCTGTTAAAATTTCATGAGATGGCGTGTCTCTAACATAATATGATTGTGTGTGTGTGCGTGTGTGTGTGTGTGTGTGTGTGTGTGTGTAAAGTACATGTCAAGTTCACATGTGTTTGTGTATGTATATAGGTTCAGGAAGAAGCTAAGGGTTTTGACCTCAGCATAGACTTCACTGGTGCTGACATCATCACCAGCTAAGTGACCTGTTCCTCTCATCCTGGTGTGTGTCTGTGTGTGTGTGTGTGTGTGTGTGTGTGTGTGTGTGTGTGTGTGTGTGTGTGTGTGTGTGTGTGTGTGTGTCTGTGCGTGCGTGTGTGCGTGTGTGTGTCCAGCTGTGATCGGCCCTTACTCATACACATTTCACTTGGCTGACACACAGTGAAAAAAGTGCATTTACAGTCCTTAAATAAAACCATTGTCATTGTAAGAAGGCTCAACAGCAGTACTCATCTACTCATCTACCACACATTTCACTGTGTGTTGTACTGTGTAAGACTATGTATGTGACAAATAAACCAAACTTGAAACTTGAAAAAACAAGATGTGGGTTAAGATGAATCTACTTCCCTTTTCATGTACACTGAAAAACATCAGTTTTTCAAATGCTAGGATATATTTTGTCTACAAACACATTTCTATTTATGGTCTTTCTTATCTTTTATAGCATCAAGGGTTCTTTGGAAGGTCAGCAGAAAATGGAAGAGAGGAAGCTGTGTGTGAGTGAATGCTTGTGTGTAATGTCATTTTCTATGTTGAGTGTAGCTCTGTGATGTACTCTGGAGAGCTGAAGTTTGAGAAGAGGACCATGTCTGCTCAGGTGGAGGGGGGTGTTCATGGCCTGCACTCGTAAGTCTTCGTCCTCTCTGCTCACTAAACTCCTACTACCGAATCCATCATGCTCAGTGGCTCTTTTAGGGAACACTCCACCAACTGTCAAGCAGTGCCACAAAAGCACTCAAGGACTGGAAAATAACCTGTGTGTGTCTGTTCTCACAGTTTGCAGGCACAGTGTTATAAATAATAATACACAGCAATAGACCCCTGCTGATCTCCACTGAAATCTGAATGGACATGAAGCTGACAATTTATTTATGAATAATTAATTCAGATAAATTGTGGGTTTCTAATAGATAACAGGGTCATGACATAATGAGTAATGCCTCTATAGATTTCTATTCATGTCGTCAAGTAATTCATGTACATACATTGAATTGAAATAAAACAGGCTTTGGCATGACTGGACAGAGCATTGTAATGTAAACGTCAGTACTATGCACATTTTGCAGTGTGGACTTTTATAAAGTCATGAGCTCTGTGCAGATATAGACTGTAGAGCTCTATATTGAATTGTGGATGAGCATATTAAAACCACAAGGCGGAGCTTCGAGAGAGAGAGAGAGAGAGAGAGAGAGAGAGAGAGAGAGAGAGAGAGAGAGAGAGAGAGAGAGAGGATGAAACAGCTGTTTAATGTTCAACAAATGGAAAGAAGAAGAAAATTATGAAAATCAGTAGAACTATTAGCAAAGTTGAAACTAGTTAATATTTTGTGACAGCAGAGTGGCTCTAGATCCCTGTGGCAGGGACTACGGACGATCACGGACTACAGGAGCCCACCCTCCGGACTGATGAGTGCGGATGAGTCTCTGGCGAACGAGCTGAATACATTCTTCGCTCGCTTCGAGGCTACATCTAGCAGCGCTAATGCTAACGGCGCTAATGCTAGCAGCGCTAATGCTAACGGCGCTAATGCTAGCAGCGCTAATGCTAACGGCGCTAGTGCTAACAGCACTAATGCTAGCAGCGCTAGTGCTAATGGCACTATCGGCGCAGCCAATGGCACATGCGCGAGGCCCACCATAGAACAGCGCCCTCTCATCATCACGGAGAGTGACGTGAGAAGAGTGTTTAAAAGGGTGAATACCAGGAAGGCGATGGGAGCAGACGGTATCTGCGGGAGGGTCCTCAAAGCCTGCGCAGATCAGCTAGCCCCGGTATTCACCGACATCTTCAATCTCTCCCTGACGCTCGGTATCGTCCCGTCCAGCTTCAAGCGATCCACCATCGTCCCCGTCCCGAAGAAACCTCGACCCTCCGACCTCAATGACTACCGACCTGTCGCCCTCACATCAGTCGTGATGAAGTGCTTTAAAAAGCTAGTCGGAGACTTCATCACATCTTCACTGCCAGCCTCCATGGACCCACTGCAGTTTGCATACCGCCACAACCGCTCCACTGACGATGCAATTGCACATCTGCTCCACACTACACCGACTCACCTGGACGAAGGGAGGGGAAATTATGTTAAAATGCTATTTGTCGACTACAGTTCTCCCTACTCACTACTAAGTTGGGGGATCTAGGACTGCATACATCCCTGTGCGACTGGATCTCCAACTTCCTAACAGACAGACCACAATCAGTACGGGTGGGCAACTGCGCCTCATCCACCCTCACCCTCAGCACTGGAGCTCCTCAGGGTTGTGTCCTAAGCCCCCTGCTCTACTCACTGTACACCTACGACTGCACAGCCACTTCCAGCTCCACCATCATTGTCAAGTTTGCTGACGACACCGTTGTCATGGGTCTGATCTCGGACAACGACGAGAGGGCCTACCTGGATTAAACACCTGGAAAACAGGCGCCAGGAAAATTATCTCCTCCTAAACGTCAGTAAGACAAAGGAGCTGATCGTGGATTGCAGCAAGAAGCAGGAGCGGCACTACCAACCTGTGAGGATCAGTGGAACCACGGTGGAGAGAGTAGATAGTTTCAGGTACCTTGGTGTTCACATCTCGCAGGACCTGTCCTTCAGACTGCCCTCCAAGGTACTGCGGAACTTCTATACCTGCACTATCGAGAGCATCCTCACGGGGAACATCACAGTCTGGTTTGGGAATAGCACCAAGCAGGACAGACAAGCACACCAAAGGGTAGTGCGTTCAGCAGAGCGCATCACTCACACGGAACTTCCTGACCTGCAGACCATCTACTACAAGCGGTGCCAGACCAAGGCCAGGAGGACTGTGAAGGACCCCACCCATCCCAACAATAGACTCTTCTCTCTGTTGAGGTCAGGGAGGCGCTTTCGCTCCCTGAAGACCAAGACAGAGAGGCTGAAGAGCAGCTTCTTCCCACAGGCCATTCGGGCCCTGAATCAGGGAAACTGATAAACTGTGGGGACCACCACCACAATGTAACATAACTGTATATCTGTATATATATATTTATATTCAATGACCTTGTTACACAACAACTGTAGATATGTTATTATACGAAATGGATCTGTACATTCTGTAGATTGTGTACATATATACACAACCATATACATTGTACATTGTGTATATAATCATAATGTACATATATTGTACATACATTGTTAATATATTTTGTACATACATAGAATATATATATATATATATATATTTATCTTTGCATATATATATTTCACATATAGAGAATGTCTATATTTCTCTATGCACCCGTTTTCTTTTCCTCAGTTTGGACAGAGCACTCTCCACCATTTCACTGCGAGTTATACTGTGTATGACTATGTATGTGACGAATAAACCAAACTTGAACTTGAACTTGAACAGTACTTGTGGTAGCCTTTTTAACTAAGTGTACTTAAAATCAGACATTAGCACACTAAAACATTAAGCATTAAGATAAAAGATAAATCCTTTATGCAAATGCAGTTGTTTCTTAAAGATTGTTTCTTTTAGAAATATAAGTTCTTATCACACCTGTATTAGAATATGAGCCCAGGAGAGTAACCCTAGAACACTAGGAACATTTATGTTACAATTTCCTTGCAAAATCACAAGCCTGATGTGAATATTAAAATAAGAACAACAAATAGATACACCTGTTATCATTTTATTATCCATCTTCACATAATATAGGGAAGGTGCATATGTGCTCATTTCTCCTTTGTTAAAAAAGCACTGACATTTTGCTGCATCAAACATTTGTGTGCCATGCATTTAGTGTGTAGCATAACAACAAACAAATTCTGCAAACTCCTACTTTATGAGCATTAAAGGCGGTTGGGCAGAGTGTTGAGTGAAGCTTCAGAGCTTGACTGTAACCTTGTTATATTTCAATGGCAATGAGGGCAGTACAGGTAGTGACTAAGAGGCTTTCCTTCCCAATCCCTCTGAATGTTGTCTCTGACAACATTCCAGACAGCACTTTAGAGAAAACAGTAGTCCAATGGCAGCAGACAGGCCTTTTTAGGGATCACCACTTACAGAGTCTTACCAAGACACCCAGTAGCTTTATTTTGTTTGGGACGAAGCCTCTATCAGAGCCGTATTTCATTCTACCTGATTCAGCTGCTGCTTGTATGATGCATGTTGGATGAATCTCTTACTCTGCTCCTCAGCTAAGAGAAAGCTCTCCATCTCGATCTGAGGAACAAACTTGGATTGTGTGCGTGGCTCCAGCACAACCACTGGTGAATGCGCACGCAGTGTCCCAGGAGCCGCTCTGTGGTGCAGGTGGAGAGGGGAGGTGGGCGGAGGCCCGGGGCGTCAGCTCACGCAGGGTTGTAGAGGAGGATTGGAGTACTGGACATCGCTTACATGGAGGGCCATGTCTATGAGCACTTTGCCAATGGCAAGCACGACAGCTACCAGATCGACTACCGCCTCATTGTGGGCGACACAGAGCCAGCCAGATTGCAGCTGTCGCCTCGCGACCCTGAGCACCAGGGGCTATTTGGCCACAACACATCTCATGGGCATGAGACTGCAGCTCAGCGCTACAGCGCCACGCGCATCCAGGCTGGCTACGAACCAGAGAGGTGAGACTCCTACGGTTTCAAAGGAGTGCTGATCAGCAAAATTAACCATGTTTGCATCACTAGGTTAACGTTAGTGTCACTAAACAAGTTCATTAGGAGTGGACTTTATTTTTCTTTTGGATTGTGTACTTTTAAACTGTTGCACAGACTGGGTTGGGTTCTCAGTGATGTGCAATTTTAGCCCAATTCCATATTGTTGGTCTCAGAAGAACACATTCCTTTCGGGGATTATCATCACATAAAATAGACCTATACATTTACAGTCTCTACAGAGAAATACAGTCATGTCATAGTATAATAAAATGTCCTAATGTGTAAATAGTGATGTTTACTCATTTATAATGTCCAGCACTACTCAAATATAACTGCTTGCCTTCTTTGCCCATCATATTAACATCCCCATGTCAGCAGATTAAAAAGGACCATAAATCTGATTAAGAATTATATTATCAAGACCGATATAATCTGTGTTGTAGAACAGATATGAAAACATTTTGTCATAGCAATGCTCAAAAGCATCACATTCCATTTGTTTTACAGACCCATATCTCTCTACATTTCAATTTACAGAATGGACTAAATTAACTTCCAGGTGTTTAAAGCTCAGTTGGGGGCTGTGTCAGATCCTTTGTGAATAACATAAAGTTGAATATTGGGCAGCCTGACCACGGCTTCAAAACGATTGTATGGATTTGCTACATCACCAGTCCTCCTTTTATAAGCAAGATGATTATTTCAACCCAAGTCAAAAACATTTTTGTCTCATCCAAACGGAAATTTCACACCTGAACTGGGCTGGCCACCTAATAGCGTGGACAGTAAAACAAAGGCGCATCGCCCGTCTGCTCTCTCTTAACATGTCCCGTCGTCATCCACCACGTTGAGAGGATGAGAGTTTTCTCAAACTGAGCAGGTCGAGTCTTTAAAATGTGTAAACTCCAACTGTGATTCTGGGTGATTTAGCTAAGGGCTAGACTTTCGCTTGACTTTGAGAGATGCCACAGAGGCTAGTCTGTAACTGTCGCAGATGAAGACCAGCTGTGTTCCTTGACGTCGTTTTTTGTTGTCTGAAGTACGCGACGCTATCGTCTTGTGAGTGACCCGAGAAGCGGAATTTTCATTCACATTCACTAAGAATAAAGCATCATTGTTCAGTCTTGGAAGTATATCACACTAAATCCGTGTGTACTACTTGAGTACGATAATGACGGTTATTGTTTGCATGCTGCGAATGCGAGACATCGGCTCTCCCGAATAAAAGGATAGCACGTCGAAATGGAGAAAGGGCAAAGCGTAACGAATAGAAATAGCTTTAGCATCCTCGGCCAACACCCACTGGATAAATATTTCGATCCGCGGATCAGTAAAACGCTTACGTTTTAACTCTGTTTACATGAGAGCACAGACAGAATAGCCTTTCTTTAGCGTACATCTACTTCTGATGTGACTTGTATTTGCTAGGTTGTTAGTATAATGTATTTTTAGTATCAGTTTTTCTTTGTTTGTTTGTTCTGTGGTCTTTGATTCAGTGATTTTCTGATCCTGCCTGGCTTCATTGACTTTACCTCAGATGAAGTGGTGAGTACTTTTGCAAAATGCACCAAAACAGCTCAGCAGGTTTCCTGACATGCCCCATAAGGGCTTACCAGTGTGTGTGTTTCAGTAAATACAGCACATCTAGTAATGATTTAGTGGAGGGGGCGGGATCTTCCTAATTAATTAGTGAGCTTAATAGGAATATAATGAACAACATGTTGAACATGCAGATTTACACACAAGCTTCCCTGAGGCCTCTCATCAGCAGAGCAATATATGGTGTCATGGCAGAAATTCGAGCAGGGCTTCATCACGGATCCGGTGGTGATGAGTCCACAGCACACGGTCGGAGATGTGTTTGAGGCCAAGGTGCGACACGGCTTCTCTGGAATCCCTGTCACCGAAACCGGCAAGATGGGCAGCAAGCTTGTGGGAATCGTGACGTCACGAGACATTGACTTCCTCTCAGAGAAGGACTATGACCGGCTGTTGGAGGAGGTTTGTGATTCATCTTTGATTGTACATACAATATACAAAAGGTTTTTAAAAACACAAATGAATCACATATGACATACAATGCTTAAAAATATAGGTGGAATAGAACTATCATGAAATTGTGATATTTCTGTGTCAGTGTGTGAAAGAGGGCAATATATATATATATATATATAAAAATAAAAAATGTGTATATATATGTGTGTGTGTGTGTGTGTGTGTGTAAAATCACATTCTTTAAACTCACATCTTTTTGTGATTTATTTGTGATATTTGCCAGGCAATGACAAAGAGGGAAGATTTAGTGGTTGCACCAGCAGGTGTTACACTCAAAGAGGCCAATGACATCCTGCAGTGCAGCAAAAAAAGGTCTGATTCTTCATCTTTTCAGCTTGAGAAGTGAAACTGCTTCTAAAGGACTTTGAAAGGTTATTTTCACTTCTCCACTTCTTCTCTGAGTAACGGGTCGGTCGTGGGGACGCTTGTTGATTGCAGGTAAACTGCCCATTGTGAACGACAGTGATGAGCTGGTGGCTATAATTGCTCGCACTGATCTGAAGAAGAACAGAGACTACCCTCTGGCCTCTAAAGACTCCCGCAAACAGCTGCTGTGTGGCGCTGCCATCGTTACCCGTGAGGATGACAAGTACCGGCTGGACCTGCTCGTGCAGGCAGGAGTGGACGTGGTGGTGCAGGTAGGTCTTAAGGTCCTAAAGGGAGTGGGATTAGTCTCCATCCTGAGTATGGTGCCTGAATCAAATGACAAACTATTTTTGCTATGAGGCTGTGTAACACAGGACTGTGATTGGACATAGTGAATTTTTTCTGAAGGCTGTGTCTATTGTTTTAGGACTCATCTCAGGGAAACTCAGTGTTTCAGATCAGCATGATTAACTACATTAAACAGAAGTATCCTGAGCTCCAGGTGGTGGGGGGGAATGGTGAGTCACAGTTCTCACATTTGCTTGTTCTGTAAACTGAGAGGGTTGAGGTAGGTAAGAATTGATGGTGTTTGGTTCTTTTCATTTGTTGCTGTGTTCACTTTCATCCTTCTCTCTCGCTCTGTCTCTGTGTATGTCTGTGTAGTAGTGACAGCTGCTCAGACGAAGAATTTGATTGATGATGGTGTGGATGCTCTTAGAGTGTGGATGGGTTATCTTTGATAAGACATCGTATACCAGAAAATTGTTTAAAAGATGGTAATAGCTAAACCACCAGACATAATAGTGATGGATAAACAGCAGAAAAGAGTCATAGTGATGGATGTAGCAATCGCAAGAGATAGCAACATCAGCAACAAGGAACATGTGACGCTAAAAGAAGAGGCAACACTGGCTCTGGTAGCAATCAGGGCACCAGGGGTTTAGGGACGATGACCATCAAACTGGGAGAGTGGCTCCAGCAGATCCCAGGAACAACATCCGAGATCCTCATCCAGAAGAGTGCAGTCGATGGAACACTTGGGATACTATGCAGGCAAATGTATATATTGTAAATTCCTGTTCTTTTTTATCAACATTCTTAGAACATAATTACTGTTCTAAGTTTACAACATCTGGTCGAGGTTTTCGTTTATTCAAGATGCATCCTGTAGTGCCTTTTCACATTTTTGCACTATTTCTTTATTTTGAGTCAAATGTTTCAAATAAAATAATACAATCCACAAGGAAATGAAAACGAGAATTAAATCAAACTTATTGTTTCAGAAAGATTACTACTCATTCACACACCAGGACGCTACATCTTCTGGAGTATTATGCTCACGTTTCTAAACTTTTAAACATTATAATGTATTTCAGTTATGGAAATCAGTTAAACACTATAGGAAGGCCTACAACAGGAATGTACTACAAATACCTTCCTACTCCAGCACCCCTAATCGTCCACTCCCAATGGTGGGATATCCCTGAATAACAGTTGAATGCTATCTTTGCCTATATTTGCCTCTGTCTGTCTTTCAGGAGACTACAATATGAGAGTTACACACTAACATAAAAGATGAATAATGAATTAAGTAAATGCTGCACCGGCTAACATCTACTTTCTTCCCTGTTTTATTACCTGTATTATTATTTATAATATTTGTGAGCTGAAAACATGATATCCACCAAAAACATGATTCACTGACTCATGAACAATGTCAACAAATCTACACACACACACACACACACAGCAGGTGAGTTTTCTGTGGTGGCAGATGGGTCCAAGTGGGCTCATACTGGCCCTGCCCACATGTCGCCTCCTGCAGGTGTCAACCGTAGCCACTGTGCTCCATGTGCCCTTTCTCCTCTGCCACTGCTGGGAGAGGGCTCTGCCCACCCTCCTGACATGCTCCGCTACGCCTCCTGCATACCCCCTTTGTGCTTCAGACAGAGGCCAAAACCACTGGCTTTGCTGGTTCCAGGAACAGCCTGAGGTTGTCCAGGAGAGTGAAAGAATGCTATACCTTGCAAGGTATGATGGTCTTCATTGAAATGGGGGTTAAAAACATTTCAAGCCAGTGTTTTGTGCACTGACATCCCTCCTGCTACCGAAGGCCACCCGAGTGTTTCTTGTGTTTGTGAGTGTGAGGCAAAGGAGTGTGAAAGTGTTTGTGTGGATCAAGATGTAAATGCATGAAATGAAACGTACTGAGGCTATGTTTATTGTCACATATTTTATATCTAGAATGTTGGCCTACCTCCAAGTGAATTTGCACAAAGACCAAACATTTGTGTGGGGTGTTTGTTTGTGCATGTGAATATAGATGTGTGTAGTTCAATGGTGTATACATGTGTACATGTGAGTATGGATGTGTAAGTGTGAAAGATGTGTGTGTGTGTGTGTGTGTGTGTGTGAATTATATATTTGTTGGGGGCACATTCATATACTGCCACACTGCTATTCTCTCTGCTACTTTTTGTTTTTCAATTGGCGGAGTGGATTAGGGCCTGTCAGAGAGACTCTGAGAGATCTGGTGAGCCCTGATTGTGATTATTTTTGTTTCTCTCTCTCTCTCTTTGTGTGTGTGTGTTTGTGTGTGTGTCTCTTGTCAACACAGTGTGAATAATTTTGATTTTAATTGGTTCGTTGTCATGAAATTATCTCTCAACTCTCTCAACCGTCTAAATCACACGCGCACACACACAAACAGTTGACACCCCCCATCCTATAGTCCACATTCATTCATGAGAAACAGAAAATTTCAATTTGAAATTTATTGGATTGAATAACAAAGATCCTTTTCTTTAGAACCATGCACAGCATGGACATGACAATGTTGTGCTAAATGGTGTGATCAAACCCTATCATCATCCTTCCCAGCAAAGCCCTGATCTACTCCTTCTGTAGTGAGCTAAACGCTATTAATAAACTCCCAAACTCCTCCAGTGCTCTCTCACCATTCTGAGCAGAGCCTGTGCCAGGCCTGCAATTTTATCAACTACATCACAGCTCTGTTTTCTCTCTTCCAAATGTGTAGAGAAAACACACACACACACACACACACACACGCGCGCGCGCGCTCTGTATTCTGACAGTCCCTGCAATGCTCCACTGTAATCCTCTTAGCCTGTAAGCGCTGGGCTCTCCCTGCAAACACACCCTAAACCCAGCACAGCATGGGACTATGTGGAAGACCACTTGCACAAACATCGACCGCACAGCTCCTTTTGCCTTTGCTTGCTATAGTTTCAACTGCTCGATGCACTGAAATGCCAAATACAGAGGCTAAAGCTCGAACACATGCGCCATGAACCAGCTGCACCCATTCCGAGGTAAATCAAATACACAGTTGCCAATGTTTAAAAAAGCTTTTTGAGCTTTTTACATTTTATTGATTTATTTTTTTTAAAGAACATGAGGACTTTTTCATTTTTATTTTTTCAGAATGCTAAATAGTAGTAGTCCCAGTAATTTTGTAGTTCCAGTAGTATCGTCATTCAGGTCTCCTTTATCAGGTTTTGGATGGATTGGTAGAAGTTCATATTGACTGGTTATAAACATAGTTCTGATGTAGTCAAGCACAGCGTCTGTCTCTTTGGCCAGTTGGTAATCATAGCCTTTTTATGTGCTCGGGAAACCTTTCTGCATACTACCGATTTCTTTAGCTGGTCCTCCTTGGGAAGTGTGTGGTCCCTTTGAGCAGTACAAAGCTTCCCCAGCCATGGCTCTCCCCATGCGCTGCTGCTTAGTTTTCTTCCCCACTACTTTGTCCCATAACGTCTTCAGGTTCTTTCTTTCACACTTTGGGTTTTGGTTTTCACTCTCTAGAGCCTCTCTTTCACTCTTCAGGTGTTGTCTTTCACTCTCAAGATTCTCTCTTTCACCCTTCAGGTGTTGTCTTTCTCTCTCCAGAGCCTCTCTTTCACTCTTCAGGTGTTGTCTTTCACGCTCTAGATCCTCTCTTTCACTCTTCAGGTGTTGTCTTTCACTCTCAAGATTCTCTCTTTCACCCTTCAGGTGTTGTCTTTCTCTCTCTAGAGCCTCTCTTTCACTCTTCAGGTGTTGTCTTTCACGCTCTAGATCCTCTCTTTCACTCTTCAGGTGTTGTCTTTCACTCTCAAGATTCTCTCTTTCACCCTTCAGGTGTTGTCTTTCACTCTCTAGATCCTCTCTTTCACTCTTCAGGTGCCATCTTTCACTCTGTTCATTTTTTGTCTCCTTCTGCTTCTCCTCCAACTCCTTCCCACTACATTCCTCCTCAAATTTTCCAATTTTAACACAGTGTCGTTTTCTAATTTCCTTCGTATCTACTCTGTCAGGTAGTTCTTGTTGCAATCTACTCATTGCTTTTTGTGTGTTCCTGTCCAACAAAATCTTCGTTTTCTTCTTCTTCGAAGATCTTCTGTGAGAGCAGCAGAACTGCATTTTGCTGCTGCAACCTCCCATTTCTGTCAACAGACTGACCAATTTTACCTTTGTCAAGCAGATTATAAGAATAGCTATTATGACAATGGTCAGTGATATTATGACATCACAGTTTTGGTTTTGTTGACAATTCCATTGTCATCACACAGAATAGAATAAACTATTGTGGGCTTGCTTTCTTTTCACTTTAGCCTTAATTAGATTAATTAGATTCATATGTTTGCTTTAGATTTGCCTTTTTACATTTTATTTATACCATGAAAAACAATACAGAAACAATTAAAGAAGTCAAAGCCTTTGTCACAGTCTCTCCAGACATGCCTTTCTCTGGTTGTCAAAAAGACAAAAGAGATGACTATGGACTACAGAAGGATGCAAATGCCTCACACCCCAATACATACAGTGAAGAGTGAGAACATACACTCTCTTAAAATCACAAACAATCTCTCATGGTCCCTGAGCACTTTTTCCTTAGTGAAGAAAGCTCTGCTTCCTGAGGAGACTGAAGAAGGACAGCATGTCCGTCATCCTGATCTGGTCTGCAACAGCATCATAGAGAGTGTCCCGACCTGCGCCATCGCTGTCTGGTACTGGCACTGCTCCCCCTGCTCTTTTGGATTGTTTAGTTGAATTTAGCAGTCTGCTCTCAAATTTTCTGTGCCTGTTTTCTGGGATTCTGAAATTCAGGCAATGTTTTTGTTGTTCTTCTGCAACACTATTAAAACTCTGAACTCCTCAAACTATTTTACTTCTCTAAGTAAATCTGTCACACATTTGTCTAGTACAGAATTATTAGATTTCTTTCTTTGACCATAAGCAAGATACACACATTTACTTTGCACATTTACATATTTCTTTGTCTGTTTCTCTCTATCGCTCTCCTTTTCTCAGAGAGTTGGATAAGAGATTAAGGACACTTCCTGAGGCAGAGAATGATTGGTCAGTAGTACATTAGAATGGCCCTACATACATTTCATCATTCCATATCTTTTCAGTGGTTATCAAAACCATTTATACACTTTTGCAGTTAAACAATGTTAAGATATTGATTAGTGTTTCAGTCAAATCAGTCTAACTCTGAAAGTATGTGTTTACCTTCCATATGAGACGCTATTTAAGACTACACACACATCAGATTTTGCAATGAAAATAAAAATGATAAAACAAACAAAGGGAAATAGTCTTTTTAACCTCTTGTTTGCTAGCAGAAAGCAAATAGGGCCTATAGGGATAAGAGAGAAAGAGAAAGAATGACATAAAAAATAAGAATGAGATAAAAAGAGATCCAGATACATGAAGCACATGTTGATGAGGGTTGGACTTGCAGAGGCCACATGGCAGTCACGTTAGAAGTGTTGATGCAGTAACTGCATCTGCAGCTAAACTAATGCTGCGTGCGTGTGTGTGTGTGCATGCGTGCGCGGGTCTGTGTATATGTGTATCTTTTTCCATTCTCCACCAAAAAGAGGCCAGGAGGCAATTGTCTCTCTAGAGATGTAACACACTTTCTGCAAACATATCATCAGATAATGGCAGAACACCTTACAACACACCAATGCATATCTGTTTACATATACAGTTGAATCATGAGAGATTATGCAAGGTGAGAATTATGATTTTAATGTCCTCTGGTTCTATGGCTTTTGATACAGCCTGTGCTAACTGAACATGGTTTTTCTTTTCTCCAAGACAATTGTGTCTCAGTTTTATTGCAGCTTAATGGTTTAATGCTTGGTTCCTAATATACATATACATATACATGCATGCACCCATACACACGTTTTTTCCTTGACAAGCTCTTATAGGCCTCTGGACTAATTAATCCCCAAGAAAAGTGAAATGACAAATATTTATATATATACACACACACAGCGCTTCACTTTTTCCACATTTTATGTTATGTTACAGCCTTATTCCAAATTGGATTAAAAAAATAATAATTCCCCTCAAACTCCTACACACAATACCCCATTATGACAAAGTGAAAAAATCTTTGTTTGGAGTTTTTGCAACTTTATTAAAAATAAAAAAACCAAAAATCACATGTACATAAGTATTCATAGCCTTTGCTCAATACTTGGTTGAAGCACCTTGGGCAGCAATTACAGCCTCAAATCTTTTTGAGTATGATGCTACAAGCTTGGCACACATATTTTTGGGCAGTTTCTCCCATTCTTCTTTGTAGAACCTCTCAAGCTCCATCAGGTTGGATGGGGCGCGCCGGGGTACAGCCATTTTCAGATCTCTCCAGAGATGTTCAGTTGGGTTCAAGTCTGGGCTCTGGCTAGGCCACTCAAGAACATTCACAGAGTTGTCCTGAAGCCAGTCCTTTATTCTCTTAGTTGTGTGGTTAGGGCCATAATAATCATAATAATTCACTAAAATGATTCATTATAGCTAATGTTTTGAAATAATGAAATCATAGTGTCTGTGATTTCTTTTTTGTGTAAAGTGTCAGACTTTGTTTTTACTAAGATGTTGGGCCCATCAGTACCACCCTAGCTGCTAAGAACTGCTACTTCCTTTACTGAGCCTGTATTCCTCTGTTCACCACACTGCACTCACACTCAATGTGCAACACAATTAATGTGTGAAGAATTGTGAGTTTACTCAAATCTAATGGCTTTAGTTCACTCATTACACTTTAGTAAATCTAAACTCCAATTTCTTTTTTCTACTGAAAAAGAGATGAGCAATAGCTAATAATTAGTAATAGCTACTCTGCAATCTGAAATGGTTTTTTGTTTGTTTGTTTGGCATACATATTACCTCTTGGATTTTAAAGTTCTTTGAATCACAAAGAAAAACAATACGAGACAGTATGATGCTGCAGTAATTTAATCAAAAGAACAAAATTGATTATTCAGAATAAATTAACAGACAGGAATTAGGTCAAACCTTCTAATCATGTTTTTGTCAAATGTAATACTGTATACATACTACATTAAAATGACAGAAAAAAGAAAAGTATAGGAAAATGCACTATTAAATGCACTATTATGAAGTTATGCATATTGGTCAGCATCATCCTCAGTTATAGCCTTCATCTCAGTTGCTGGTTTGTCTTCCTCCACCTTCTGAATTGGTTCCTTCATTGCATCTATTGCCTTCTTCAGATTGAGATTGTCCTTTTCACTCAGTGGGGCCAGTGCTGGGGTAAGGATTGTCTTGATTTGAGTTATTCTTTCCTCGCATCTGTTGTAAAACTCCTTCCTGTTTCTTGCTGCAAGGCTGTTGATACCATTTTGGGCAGATTCGCATTCCTTCCCTAACTTGTCAATCTCTGCAAGGAACTGAGGTGAGTTTGGATCCATGGTCATCAGTCTTCCCAGAGTACTGACATTGTTCATCAGGTACTGGACAGACACCTCAGTGTAAGTGGTAGACATCATGTTAACCAAATAGGCGTAGGCAGAAGCATTCAGAGCATTAGTGTAGATTTTGTCTTTGACAAACATGCTGTAGGTGTAGTTGTTCTCTACAGCTATTTCAACAGTCTGCTTAAAATGTTTAAGATTTTCACTAAGAGTGGTCTTAACAATGTTTGAAATGATCTGAAAGAAGTGCACCAGTTTCTCCCACTGTTCTTTCACCTGCCCCATGATTTCCAGGCCTTTCGCTAGCACCACAATTCTCTTGTTGAAGTCGATCTCCTTGAGATTATAATGTTTCAGCTCACTCACAATTTCAGCAAGAGCTTTTTTCTTCTGATCCAAGTTGTCCATAGTCTTCTCGTTCCGTTCATTTGCAATTTTTAGCTGGGTTTCAGCCATTTGTAGACGTAGATGAGATTGTTTTAAGTGCATCTGGACCACATCTGTATTTGCTGAGTCATAGATTTGCTGTTGACTTGACTTGGGGGGTGCTGTCAAGAAAGATGGCTGATTTGTAAAAGACTTGCTTTTGGAATAAAAGGCCATGGCCCTTACATTCAGTTCGTCAATGGCTTTAATAAGCTCCTCTGTTTTGGCATCATCACATTTCCCCTCTGGAGCATATTTACCTAGCTCTGTTAAAGTGGAGATACCCTTGTCACAGATGCCTAGTGCCTCGGATTTAATCGGGCATTCAGCTTCTTGCTGTATATCTCTGCTGACTTGCTGAAATAGTCCCACCAAGTAATCAGACTTTACCGTTTGCTTCTCCTGATCATACACCTCAGGCCAATTTATTTCCTTACCTTTGCAAAGTTCTTCCATTTTCTCAACCACTAGTAGAAATGTTATAGATTTAGAAAATATGTTACTTGTTGCCAACATTTCATCCACGTTACTCTTCATTCCAGTGGCCATGTTTCTGTGGCTTTCAGGAGTGCCTTTTCAGTTTTTGATCACATGTGTTATGGCTTTTGGTGTAATAGTGTCCGCTGGAGATAGGTTTGGATAATTTGTCCTGGAAGAAATTCTGTTGCAAACGCACAGGCTATTGATATTGCTTGCTCTGACATACTTGATATTAGCTTCAGGCCAAAAAGGCCCCATCCACTTGGCAAATCTTTCATTGCTTGCTGGTAGGCCCTTCTGTCCTCAGCTAATCTTTCATTAGCCAGATTGAAAGCAGCCTCGGCCCTGTCGCTTGCCTCCTTAGCTTCAGCCCGTTTAATCTTTGCTATCTCAATGTTTTTCTTGATTTCTTCCATCTCCTCATCATGACTCTGTCTTGCATTCACCAAAGCCTCCACCAGTTCTTGCATCAGCTTGATGATATCTGAGAATTGTTTCTCAGTCATGATGGCCAGGTTTAAGCATTCTGATGATATGTGCGCAATGTTCTGAAGCTCAGCTGGTAAGAAGGCTTGGACAAGACCATCATCCTCCTGTATTATGAGCCCAACTGAGTTTTTGATGTACTCTGGAACCTGTCCGGTGTACATACGAATTTGGTCCATGTTCTTGTGAGCAACATTAAAGGCTTGCCAGCAACCATTACATACTTGAAAGAGGCAGGCCCTAAAAGAATTGGGGTATCTGATGAATTTGAACCCGTCTTTTGGTGGATTTTTATTGATGGAGAAGTCATCTGCAGCAGAAATGCGTACCAGCTGAGCCAGTAAATCGATGGAGACGGGTGCCGGCAATAGATACTGCTCCCAGTTAGCATAGGGCTGCATCAGCAGCATCATGTCATTTCTGTAATCCTGTGCTTTGGTGAAACTCTTAGTAGCTTGGTTGAGCTTTAACAGCGCCATTGTTTTCCCTAAAATAGAGTAAGGCAGAAAATTTGCGATAATAAGGCAATCAGGAGATTCAGCATTTATTATTTCTGTACTATAAAGCAGTTAGCACTAACAACAACAGCACCTGCAGTGTTTCATCCACTAAACAATTTCAGATTAGAACACATCATAAGTTACATGTGGTTGCTTAGTAGTTTTTTTTTCCTTCACAACAAGTGAAGTAAAATTAGTAGAAAGCAGAAAATAAAACTATTTTAACTACCCAACAATTTTACAAAATTAATACTCTTTGATTGATGAGCATTTAAATGCTTTTTTTTCATAAACATTGTTTTTCATAAACTTCATTATGGTGTAGACTTCAGCAAATTCACTATACAGTATATTTCATAAAAAAAGTTGATGAATGTAAACAGAAATTCATATTATGCAAACATAAACTCACAGAAATCTGTAGAGGATAGAATAGAACGGTTTGTACCTGAAGTACTGTGGATACCTCTTGAAGAAGTGAGTAGTTGAAGTAGTAGCCTACCAGACTAGATGCTGTTCTGCTCCAAAACAACAACTTTGATATCATCCTTTCATATTTGTCAGCAAAACAATATAACTTTGTCCTGCAAACATATGCAATCTGAGTTGTAATTCTGAATTCTACAGAACAGCTTTACTTCCTATAACTACTGAAATGTCTTTATTTTTCGTGTCTTTATTTGGATCCCCATTAGCTGAGGTAGCAGCTGCTCTTCCTGGGCTCCACCAACAAAACTGTGTACTCCCATGATCATAGTTGGTAACTTGTTCCATACTGTGGTGACCAAGACAATACAGATCTGCACGCTGCACCTGTTTTGGGTTTTGGTTTAACTAACCTGCCTGGCAGTGTGACTATGTTGAGCTCTCGCATAATTTATATTGTGTTTACTATCACAGATATTCCTAAAGACGCCCATTAGACCGCAGGCCAGCCTCTCCTGAGCTCTGAGGCATGAGAGAGGCATGCTCGCTCTCCTTACTGACAGGGCAGTGTGAGGCTTGCAGATTCATTCTCAGCTAACCAGAGCTTAGACAGCTCTTTCCTGACAGCTCCCCTGGGAAACACCACAATGAAAGCATCTAGGGGAGGAGAAACTGCTGTTTTACCATAGACTAAACCCATATATACTTTGTTTTGTTAATAACAAATGCCACAGTAAAGTCAAGTAATACGATTCCGACCATCATTTTCTTGTAAAAATATCTTGTCGATCATTTTTGTCAGTGCTGTGCACGTAGAATGATCTGCTTTATAGGCATGCTTGAAATCAACGATTCATTAAGTGAAAAATAGTAGATTATATGCTCAAGAACAACTTTTTCCATTAGGTTGCTCAATACAAAAGAAACTAATTCCAGGCAAAACGCACCATTCTAAATTTGATAATAATAGCCCAAAAGTAACACCAGCAACCTTTGAAAGGATGATCAATACAATGTTTGATAATAATAATAATAATAATAATAATAATAATAAGAAGAAGAAGAAGAAGAAGAAGAAGAAGAAGAAGAAGAAGAAGAAGAAGAAGAAGAAGAATTTTATTCTAATTAAGAAATTACGGGCATTTCTTGTTACCCAATGACACTTTACAAGTTCATACAATATAAAAAAGGTCAAATAAAATATAAAGAAGATTCAAATATATAAATAAGATAACAGGATGGAGTAAAACTGGTTAAAAAATAGACATAACATTGATGCAAGTGCATACTATAGTAACCAATTAAAGGTTGAAATGATCTCAGACAAAGAGATGAGTTATGAAATTCTTGTAAATGAGCAGCTGGAGGAAGAAGCCTTGGGTCTGCAGCTCCAGAAACGCCAATAGTGCAGAATGTGATGTGAGGGACAGAGAGCAGATGAGTGTCAGAGGGATGGAGACAGAGTGAAGGAAAAGACATATGAGGAACACCAGAAAGGGATGGACAGGTCAGACCATGAGGGCAAAAACCAAGAGAAGGATTTTGTACTGCACACAGCCACGAACAGGAACCCAGTGTAAATGTTTGAGTGTAGTAGTTATATGTTCCCTTAAGCTGGTGTGTGTTCGAACTCCAGCAGCCATTTTCTGAATGTTCTGCAGCTTCTTTAACCTACAGACAGGAAGCCCATAAAGAACAACACTGCAGCAGTCTAATCAACATCGCACAGCACTGTATTAGCCTAATCAGCATCACACAGTGCTGCAGTAGTCTAACTGGTATCATACAGAACTGCAGTAGTCTAGCTGGCATCACACAGCACTTCAGTAGTCTAATTAGCATCACAGAGCACTTCAGTAGTCTAATTAGCATCGCACAGTGCTGCAGTAGTATAATCATCATCAAAAATGCATAAATAAGAAACCTTGTATCAAAATTTGCATGCCTATATCCTTACACATAGATATATTTGCTGACTATTACGCCATTGTAACATTTTTTAAACAAATTAATTGCAATAACTAAACAATTGAATAATTTAAATTTAATGTCTCTTATACAATCATAAAGCTGACTAAGGCTGACAACCAATCAATAGGAGAACTTCTACCTTAAAGGATTAGTGTGACGGTTGAGTCTAAGGCATTGTGGGAATTGGAGAAATAATTGAATCATGTAGGTGTAACATAATGAAGAGAGGATAATTTAATAAAACATAGAAGGCTAAGGTTAGTCTAATTTTAATTGGCCCAGGCCATTCACTACCACTAAATGACTAAATAGGGATGTTGTGCCCTCTAGTGGGTGAGTCAGAGATAATTATGCAACAAAAATACTTGTGAAGTCTGGTATGCTTTATCATTAAAGTTGCTATAAGATCTTTTTTGGAAACACTTTGACTAAACTGTTTTATGTATTTGTAGCTACCAATAAACCTCTCTTGTAGGAGGATATATTCTGTATCTGTTAATTCTATGTGTACATTCAGCACATGGAATCTGCCAACATCCATTCCTGCATGTTCTTTCAGGATCAAGGCCTCTGGAATGGTGACTGATGTAGCAGAGCACCTAGGCAACTTTCAGTATGTGATAAAAATGAAAAATAATATTGAACAAGCTGGTATGCATGCACACATGTGCACACACAAGCAGACCTTTCTTAACCTCTACTCTTGCCAAGCCCAGTTCACCTGTTTCTTACAGTTTATGGAAGTTACTGTTTCTCCTTTCAATGTTCCTGTTATTAAAGACACATTTGTTACATATGTTTAATGTTCATAGGAATCATTATTTGTGACTTAATATTTTAATTTCAAAGAGCTGGACAAAGACTTTGAATTCCTCTGAACAGTACATGGAGATCAGATTACATCTCAGTAAGATGCATGATGAGATCTTGTACTGCAGCTTGTGTTCATTGTAGTTTTCCATGGAATGACCATGAGATTTGCACTAAATAGATGCCAGTCAGTTCAGTCAGCAATATATATTGCTAAAAAGATTCCCCTATGTTCTAACAGGCAAAACCTGTATGTCTAGGTTGGATGTAATCATTGAATTAGAACTGAAATTTAATTAATTAGTAAGATGCACAAAATATGGTTGTTTTTGATTGTGTAATGTTTTCCTTTTCCACATATGCCTTTCAGCACTTTAGTTCTGTTTAGTGGTTTATATTTCAGTGGAAACAGGTCCTTACATATTCCGCAGAAAGCAAAAAATAAAAACAACTAAACAACTACCAACTAATAAAGATGTCAAGTTGAACATGGAAAGTCTTGTTTTGTTTATTCATCTGTTGTTGTGGTTTCTCTTTATGCCGTTCTGTTGATTTGTATCCACTTCATGGCAGGTTGAAAATGATTTGATTCTGTGAGACATTTGGAGGAAGTGTGAGTACAGAAAAAAGCATGTAACTGAAGCATGACATTCTTTAATAGGCTGTATCACTTTTTCTTCTGTGAGTCTGTGAGGACCTCATAAAGCATGGCTTGTGGCAAGTGGGTTAGTACAAGGGTAAATATGGGATAGGAGTGTCAGACGAGAGGCTGATGCCTCTTGCCATGAAGCAGACCCTCCAGCAGATCAGAGTGCTCCTGGACTGGGACAGTGGTCTGATCTCCTTCTTTGATCCTCTCAACAACAGATATGTGCACACCTTCAGACAAACATTCACCAAGCAAGCCTATCCATACTTCTATAATGTTTGTCCTGCTATGAGGGTGTTACCAGAATAGGCTGCAACCACTAAGGACATTATGCTAGTGTAATGGAAAAAAGGAACCTAGTCTATTGAAAATGAACACATTTCTACTTGATCATCATTTCAACAAGGGTGCACCGTGAGATAACATTTATTATGGTAATTATGGATGGCCTTTTCACACTTGGCCAAAGTTTTTGCTTTCGGCTCAGTTTTCCATTGCTCTGAGGTTGTCTGCTTGAAGCATTCAAACCTAGTTTAAAGGTAATCAGACTTTCTTTTGTTTCCTGTGATCATATACCTTCAATCATTTAATGTGATAATGCTATTTCTATTTAGGAGTTATTTTCCTTGTGCACGCAGATGCATGCAATTGAGAAACCATTGTTTAGTGAAAAGAATCAAATTTGTTGGCAACTTCCTGGATTTTCATTTATTTGCAATTTTCCTCAGAACTGTTGTGAGAATACACACTCACTGATAAGCAAATATAAAAGGTTTATTGTAGATATTTCCTGTCCACTAGACACCTCCAATGTTTGCTGTCTAGCAAATGTCAGCTGGGTTTACTAGTTTCTGGGAAAACCCATATTATGTGTATCACCTTCAAGGTAACCTTTATAATCTCTGGACCTTTAGCTTTGCTGTTGATTTTCTCAAATACCCCAATATGGTCTTATGTAGCATTAATGCATGCTTTAAAATCTTCTAAGCCAAGTGAAAAGCACTCAGGTATTTACTCTTAAGTGCTGGTCATACTGCTGTTTTACTGTGATGTTTTCAGTGTTGTGTAATTACTGAATAGGGCTTAAATAAAACCATTGTCATTGTAAGAAGGCTCAGCAGCAGTACTCATCTACTGAAAAAACAAGATGTGGGTTCAGATGAATCTACTTCCCTTTTCATGTACAATGAAAAACATCAGTTTTTCAAATGCTAGGATATATTTTGTCTACAAACACATTTCTATTTATGGTCTTTCTTATCTTTTATAGCATCAAGGGTTCTTTGGAAGGTCAGCAGAAAATGGAAGAGAGGAAGGTGTGTGTGAGTGAATGCTTGTGTGTAATGCCGTTTTCTATGTTGAGTGTAGCTCTATGATCTACTCTGGACAGCTGAAGTTTGAGAAGAGGACCATGTCTGCTCAGGTGGAGGGGGGTGTTCATGGCCTGCACTCGTAAGTCTTCGTCCTCTCTGCTCACTAAACTCCTACTACCGAATCCATCATGCTCAGTGGCTCTTTTAGGGAACACTCCATCAACTGTCAAGCAGTGCCACAAAAGCATTCAGGGACTGGAAAATAACCTGTGTGTGTCTGTTCTCACAGTTTGCAGGCACAGTGTTATGAATAATAATACACAGTAATAGACCCCTGCTGATCTCCACTGAAATCTGAATGGACATGAAGCTGACAATTTATTTATGAATAATTAATTCAGATAAATTGTGGGTTTCTAATAGATAACAGGGTCATGACATAATGAGTAATGCCTCTATAGATTTCTATTCATGTCTTCAAGTAATCAAGTAAGAGACTGTTTTTGTTCGTTTTGTGGATCATGGATCACAATGACTTAAATAGCCTAAAGAAGCAGTATTTGCAAACTGTCCATATTACATATTACACCTGCACTGTACATTCTGTAGATTGTGTACATATATACCCAACCATATACATTGTACATTGTGTATATAATCATAATATACATATATTGTACATACATTGTTAATATATTTTGTACATACATAGAGTATATATATTTATCTTGCATATATATATTTTTCTCTATGCACCCCTGTTTCCTTTCCTCAGTTTGGACACAGCACTCTCCACCATTTCACTGCGAGTTATACTGTGTATGACTATGTATGTGAGGAATAAACCGAACTTGAACTTGAACTTGAACAATGACAAAGAGGGAAGATTTAGTGGTTGCACCAGCAGGTGTTACACTCAAAGAGGCCAATGACATCCTGCAGTGCAGCAAAAAAAGGTCTGATTCTTCATCTTTTCAGCTTGAGAAGTGAAACTGCTTCTAAAGGACTTTGAAAGGTTATTTTCACTTCTCCACTTCTTCTCTGAGTAACGGGTCGGTCGTGGGGACGCTTGTTGATTGCAGGTAAACTGCCCATTGTGAACGACAGTGATGAGCTGGTGGCTATAATTGCTCGCACTGATCTGAAGAAGAACAGAGACTACCCTCTGGCCTCTAAAGACTCCCGCAAACAGCTGCTGTGTGGCGCTGCCATCGTTACCCGTGAGGATGACAAGTACCGGCTGGACCTGCTCGTGCAGGCAGGAGTGGACGTGGTGGTGCTGGTAGGTCTTAAGGTCCTAAAGGGAGTGGGATTAGTCTCCATCCTGAGTATGGTGCCTGAATCAAATGACAAACTATTTTTGCTATGAGGCTGTGTAACACAGGACTGTGATTGGACATAGTGAATTTGGTCTGAAGGCTGTGTCTATTGTTTTAGGACTCATCTGAGGGAAACTCAGTGTTTCAGATCAGCATGATTAACTACATTAAACAGAAGTATCCTGAGCTCCAGGTGGTGGGGGGGAATGGTGAGTCACAGTTCTCACATTTGCTTGTTCTGTAAACTGAGAGGGTTGAGGTAGGTAAGAATTGATGGTGTTTGGTTCTTTTCATTTGTTGCTGTGTTCACTTTCATCCTTCTCTCTCGCTCTGTCTCTGTGTATGTCTGTGTAGTAGTGACAGCTGCTCAGACGAAGAATTTGATTGGTGATGGTGTGGATGCTCTTAGAGTGGGGATGGGTTATACTTGATAAGACATCGTATACCACAAAATTGTTTAAAAGATGGTAATAGCTAAACCACCAGACATAATAGTGATGGATAAACAGCAGAAAAGAGTCATAGTGACGGATGTAGCAATCGCAAGAGATAGCAACATCAGCAACAAGGAACATGAGACGCTAAAAGAAGAGGAAACACTGGCTCTGGTAGCAATCAGAGCACCAGGGGTTTAGGGACGATGACCATCAAACTGGGAGAGTGGCTCCAGCAGATCCCAGGAACAACATCCGAGATCCTCATCCAGAAGAGTGCAGTCGATGGAACACTTGGGATACTATGCAGGAAAATGTATATATTGTAAATTCCTGTTCTTTTTTATCAACATTCTTAGAACATAATTACTGTTCTAAGTTTACAACATCTGGGCGAGGTTTTCGTTTATTCAAGATGCATCCTGTAGTGCCTTTTCACATTTTTGCACTATTTCTTTATTTTGAGTCAAATGTTTCAAATAAAATAATACAATCCACAAGGAAATGAAAACGAGAATTAAATCAAACTTATTGTTTCAGAAAGATTACTACTCATTCACACACCAGGACGCTACATCTTCTGGAGTATTATGCTCACGTTTCTAAACTTTTAAACATTATAATGTATTTCAGTTATGGAAATCAGTTAAACACTATAGGAAGGCCTACAACAGGAATGTACTACAAATACCTTCCTACTCCAGCACCCCTAATCGTCCACTCCCAATGGTGGGATATCGCTGAATAACAGTTGAATGCTATCGTTGCCTATATTTGCCTCTGTCTGTCTTTCAGGAGACTACAATATGAGAGTTACACACTAACATAAAAGAACGAATAATGAATTAAGTAAATGCTGCACTGGCTAACATCTACTTTCTTCCCTGTTTTATTACCTGTATTATTATTTATATTATTTGTGAGCTGAAAACATGATATCCACCAAAAACATGATTCACTGACTCATGAACAATGTCAACAAATCTACACGCACACACACAAACACACACACACACACAGCAGGTGGGTTTTCTGTAGTGGCAGATGGGTCCAAGTGGGCTCATACTGGCCCTGCCCACATGTCGCCTCCTGCAGGTGTCAACCGTAGCCACTGTGCTCCATGTGCCCTTTCTCCTCTGCCACTGCTGGGAGAGGGCTCTGCCCAACCTCCTGACATGCTCCGCTACGCCTCCGGCATACGCCCATTGTGCTTCAGACAGAGGCCAAAACCACTGGCTTTGCTGGTTCCAGGAACAGCCTGAGGTTGTCCAGGAGAGTGAAAGAATGGTATACCTTGCAAGGTATGATGGTCTTCATTGAAATGGGGGTTAAAAACATTTCAAGTCAGTGTTTTGTGCACTGACATCCCTCCTGCTACCGAAGACCACCCGAGTGTTTCTTGTGTTTGTAAGTGTGAGGCAAAGGAGTGTGAAAGTGTTTGGATCAAGATGTAAATGCATGAAATGAAACGTACTGAGGCTATGTTTATTGTCACATATTTTATATCTAGAATGTTGGCCTACCTCCAAGTGAATTTGCACAAAGATCAAACATTTGTGTGGGGTGTTTGTTTGTGCATGTGAATATAGATGTGTGTAGTTCAATGGTGTATACATGTGTACATGTGAGTATGGATGTGTAAGTGTGAAAGATGTGTGTGTGTGTGTGTGTGTGTGTGTGAATTATATATTTGTTGGGGGCACATTCATATACTGCCACACTGCTATTCTCTCTGCTACTTTCTGTTTTTCAATTGGCGGAGTGGATTAGGGCCTGTCAGAGAGACTCTGAGAGATCTGGTGAGCCCTGATTGTGATTCTTTTTGTTTCTCTCTCTCTCTCTTTGTGTGTGTGTGTTTGTGTGTGTGTCTCTTGTCAACACAGTGTGAATAATTTTGATTTTAATTGGTTCGTTGTCATGACATTATCTCTCAACTCTCTCAACCGTCTAAATCACACGCGCACACACACAAACAGTTGACACCCCCCATCCTATAGTCCACATTCATTCATGAGAAACAGAAAATTTCAATTTGAAATTTATTGGATTGAATAACAAAGATCCTTTTCTTTAGAACCATGCACAGCATGGACATGACAATGTTGTGCTAAATGGTGTGATCAAACCCTATCATCATCCTTCCCAGCAAAGCCCTGATCTACTCCTTCTGTAGTGAGCTAAACGCTATTAATAAACTCCCAAACTCCTCCAGTGCTCTCTCACCATTCTGAGCAGAGCCTGTGCCAGGCCTGCAATTTTATCAACTACATCACAGCTGTTTTCTCTCTTCCAAATGTGTAGAGAAAACACACACACACACACACGCGCGCGCGCGCTCTGTATTCTGACAGTCCCTGCAATGCTCCACTGTAATCCTCTTAGCCTGTAAGCGCTGGGCTCTCCCTGCAAACACACCCTAAACCCAGCACAGCATGGGACTATGTGGAAGACCACTTGCACAAACATCGACCGCACAGCTCCTTTTGCCTTTGCTTGCTATAGTTTCAACTGCTCGATGCACTGAAATGCCAAATACAGAGGCTAAAGCTCGAACACATGCGCCATGAACCAGCTGCACCCATTCCGAGGTAAATCAAATACACAGTTGCCAATGTTTAAAAAAGCTTTTTGAGCTTTTTACATTTTATTGATTTATTTTTTTTAAAGAACATGAGGACTTTTTCATTTTTATTTTTTCAGAATGTTAAATAGTAGTAGTCCCAGTAATTTTGTAGTTCCAGTAGTATCGTCATTCAGGTCTCCTTTATCAGGTTTTGGATGGATTGGTAGAAGTTCATATTGACTGGTTATAAACATAGTTCTGATGTAGTCAAGCACAGCGTCTGTCTCTTTGGCCAGTTGGTAATCATAGCCTGTTTATGTGCTCGGGAAACCTTTCTGCATACTACCGATTTCTTTAGCTGGTCCTCCTTGGGAAGTGTGTGGTCCCTTTGAGCAGTACAAAGCTTCCAAAGCCATGGCTCTCCCCATGCGCTGCTGCTTAGTTTTCTTCCCCACTACTTTGTCCCATAACGTCTTCAGGTTCTTTCTTTCACACTTTGGGTTTTGGTTTTCACTCTCTAGAGCCTCTCTTTCACTCTTCAGGTGTTGTCTTTCACTCTCAAGATTCTCTCTTTCACCCTTCAGGTGTTGTCTTTCTCTCTCCAGAGCCTCTCTTTCACTCTTCAGGTGTTGTCTTTCACGCTCTAGATCCTCTCTTTCACTCTTCAGGTGTTGTCTTTCACTCTCAAGATTCTCTCTTTCACCCTTCAGGTGTTGTCTTTCTCTCTCTAGAGCCTCTCTTTCACTCTTCAGGTGTTGTCTTTCACACTCTAGATCCTCTCTTTCACTCTTCAGGTGTTGTCTTTCACTCTGTTCATTTTTTGTCTCCTTCTGCTTCTCCTCCAACTCCTTCCCACTACATTCCTCCTCAAATTTTCCAATTTTAACACAGTGTCGTTTTCTAATTTCCTTCGTATCTACTCTGTCAGGTAGTTCTTGTTGCAATCTACTCATTGCTTTTTGTGTGTTCCTGTCCAACAAAATCTTCGAAGATCTTCTGTGAGAGCAGCAGAACTGCATTTTGCTGCTGCAACCTCCCATTTCTGTCAACAGACTGACCAATTTTACCTTTGTCAAGCAGATTATAAGAATAGCTATTATGACAATGGTTCCATGTGACATCACAGTTTTGGTTTTGTTGACAATTCCATTGTCATCACACAGAATAGAATAAACTATTGTGGGCTTGCTTTCTTTTCACTTTAGCCTTAATTAGATTAATTAGATTCATATGTTTGCTTTAGATTTGCCTTTTTACATTTTATTTATACCATGAAAAACAATACAGAAATAATTAAAGAAGTCAAAGCCTTTGTCACAGTCTCTCCAGACATGCCTTTCTCTGGTTGTCAAAAAGACAAAAGAGATGACTATGGACTACAGAAGGATGCAAATGCCTCACACCCCAATACATACAGTGAAGAGTGAGAACATACACTCTCTTAAAATCACAAACAATCTCTCATGGTCCCTGAGCACTTTTTCCTTAGTGAAGAAAGCTCTGCTTCCTGAGGAGACTGAAGAAGGACAGCATGTCCGTCATCCTGATCTGGTCTGCAACAGCATCATAGAGAGTGTCCCGACCTGCGCCATCGCTGTCTGGTACTGGCACTGCTCCCCCTGCTCTTTTGGATTGTTTAGTTGAATTTAGCAGTCTGCTCTCAAATTTTCTGTGCCTGTTTTCTGGGATTCTGAAATTCAGGCAATGTTTTTGTTGTTCTTCTGCAACACTATTAAAACTCTGAACTCCTCAAACTATTTTACTTCTCTAAGTAAATCTGTCACACATTTGTCTAGTACAGAATTATTAGATTTCTTTCTTTGACCATAAGCAAGATACACACATTTACTTTGCACATTTACATATTTCTTTGTCTGTTTCTCTCTATCGCTCTCCTTTTCTCAGAGAGTTGGATAAGAGATTAAGGACACTTCCTGAGGCAGAGAATGATTGGTCAGTAGTACATTAGAATGGCCCTACATACATTTCATCATTCCATATCTTTTCAGTGGTTATCAAAACCATTTATACACTTTTGCAGTTAAACAATGTTAAGATATTGATTAGTGTTTCAGTCAAATCAGTCTAACTCTGAAAGTGTTTACCTTCCATATGAGACGCTATTTAAGACTACACACACATCAGATTTTGCAATGAAAATAAAAATGATAAAACAAACAAAGGGAAATAGTCTTTTTAACCTCTTGTTTGCTAGCAGAAAGCAAATAGGGCCTATAGGGATAAGAGAGAAAGAGAAAGAATGACATAAAATATAAGAATGAGATAAAAAGAGATCCAGATACATGAAGCACATGTTAATGAGGGTTGGACTTGCAGAGGCCACATGGCAGTCACGTTAGAAGTGTTGATGCAGTAACTGCATCTGCAGCTAAACTAATGCTGCGTGCGTGTGTGTGTGTGCATGCGTGCGCGGGTCTGTGTATATGTGTATCTTTTTCCATTCTCCACCAAAAAGAGGCCAGGAGGCAATTGTCTCTCTAGAGATGTAACACACTTTCTGCAAACATATCATCAGATAATGGCAGAACACCTTACAACACACCAATGCATATCTGTTTACATATACAGTTGAATCATGAGAGATTATGCAAGGTGAGAATTATGATTTTAATGTCCTCTGGTTCTATGGCTTTTGATACAGCCTGTGCTAACTGAACATGGTTTTTCTTTTCTCCAAGACAATTGTGTCTCAGTTTTATTGCAGCTTAATGGTTTAATGCTTGGTTCCTAATATACATATACATATACATGCATGCACCCATACACACGTTTTTTCCTTGACAAGCTCTTATAGGCCTCTGGACTAATTAATCCCCAAGAAAAGTGAAATGACAAATATTTATATATATACACACACACAGCGCTTCACTTTTTCCACATTTTATGTTATGTTACAGCCTTATTCCAAATTGGATTAAAAAAAAAAAAATTCCCCTCAAACTCCTACACACAATACCCCATTATGACAAAGTGAAAAAATCTTTGTTTGGAGTTTTTGCAACTTTATTAAAAATAAAAAAACCAAAAATCACATGTACATAAGTATTCATAGCCTTTGCTCAATACTTGGTTGAAGCACCTTGGGCAGCAATTACAGCCTCAAATCTTTTTGAGTATGATGCTACAAGCTTGGCACACATATTTTTGGGCAGTTTCTCCCATTCTTCTTTGTAGAACCTCTCAAGCTCCATCAGGTTGGATGGGGCGCGCCGGGGTACAGCCATTTTCAGATCTCTCCAGAGATGTTCAGTTGGGTTCAAGTCTGGGCTCTGGCTAGGCCACTCAAGAACATTCACAGAGTTGTCCTGAAGCCAGTCCTTTATTATCTTAGTTGTGTGGTTAGGGCCATTGTCCTGTTGGATGAACCTTCACCCTGGTCCAGAGCACTCTGGAGCAGGTTTTCTTCAAGGATGTCTCTGTATGTTGCTGCATTCATCTTTCCCTGACTAGTCTCCCAGTTCCTGCTGCCAAAAAACAACCCCACAGCATGATGCTGCCACCAGCATGCTTCACTGTAGGGATGGTATTGGCCAGGTGCTGAGCGGTGCCTGGTTTCCTCCAGACATGATGCTTGGCATTCAGGCCAAAGAGTTGAATCTTTGTTTCATCAGACCAGAGAATTTTGTTTCTCATGGTCTGAGAGTCCTTCAGGTGCCTTTTGGCAAACTCCAAGCAGGCTGTCTTATGCCTTTTACTGAGGAGTGGCTTCCGTCTGGCCACTCTACCATACAGGCCTGATTGGTGGAGTGCTGCAGGAATGGTTGTCCTTCTGGAAGGTTCTCCTCTCTCCACAGAGCAATGCTAAAGCTCTGTCAGAGTGACCCTTGGGTTCTTGGTCACCTCCCTGACTAAGGCCCTTCTACCCCGATCACTCAGATTGGCTGGGCGGCCAGCTCTAGGAAGAGTCCTGGTGGTTCCAAACTTCTTCCATTTACGGATGATGGAAGCCACTGTGCTCATTGGGACCTTCAATGCTGCAGAAATTTTTCTGTACCCTTCCCCCGATCTGTGCCTCGATACAATCCTGTCTCAGTAGTCTACAAAGAATTCCTTGGACTTCATGGCTTGGTTTGTGCTCTGACATGTACTGTCAACTATGGGACCTTATATAGACAGGTGTGTGCCTTTACAAAGCATGTCCAATCAACTGGATTTACCACAGGTGGACTCCAATCAAGTTGTTGAAACAACTGAAGGATGATCAGTGGAAACAAGATGCACATGAGCTCAATTTTGAGTGTCATGGTAAAGGCTGTGACTACTTATGTGCATGTGATTTTTTTGTTTTTTTTATTTTTAATAAATTTGTTACAATTCCAAACAAACTTTTTTTACTTTGTCATTATGGGGTATTGTGTGTAGAATTTTGAGGGGGAAAAAAATAATTTAATCCAATTTGGAATAAGGCTGAAACATAACAAAATGTGGAAAAAGTGAAGCACTGTGAATACTTTCTGGATGCACTGTATATATATATATATATATATATATATATATATATATATATATATATATATATATATATATATATATATATATATATATATAGAGAGAGAGAGAGAGAGAGAGAGAGAGAGAGAGAGAGAGAGAGAGAGAGTGTTTATTATAATGGCTTTGTTTGCATACATGGATGTCCTTACTTGAGCAGTCATAATTCATAATCATAATAATTCACTAAAATGATTCATTATAGCTAATGTTTTGAAATAATGAAATCATAGTGTCTGTGATTTCTTTTTTGTGTAAAGTGTCAGACTTTGTTTTTACTAAGATGTTGGGCCCATCAGTACCACCCTAGCTGCTAAGAACTGCTACTTCCTTTACTGAGCCTGTATTCCTCTGTTCACCACACTGCACTCACACTCAATGTGCAACACAATTAATGTGTGAAGAATTGTGAGTTTACTCAAATCTAATGGCTTTAGTTCACTCATTACACTTTAGTAAATCTAAACTCCAATTTCTTTTTTCTACTGAAAAAGAGATGAGCAATAGCTAATAATTAGTACTAGCTACTCTGCAATCTGAAATGGTTTTTTGTTTGTTTGTTTGGCATACATATTACCTCTTGGATTTTAAAGTTCTTTGAATCACAAAGAAAAACAATACGAGACAGTATGATGCTGCAGTAATTTAATCAAAAGAACAAAATTGATTATTCAGAATAAATTAACAGACAGGAATTAGGTCAAACCTTCTAATCATGTTTTTGTCAAATGTAATACTGTATACATACTACATTAAAATGACAGAAAAAAGAAAAGAAAAGTATAGGAAAATGCACTATTAAATGCACTATTATGAAGTTATGCATATTGGTCAGCATCATCCTCAGTTATAGCCTTCATCTCAGTTGCTGGTTTGTCTTCCTCCACCTTCTGAATTGGTTCCTTCATTGCATCTATTGCCTTCTTCAGATTGAGATTGTCCTTTTCACTCAGTGGGGCCAGTGCTGGGGTAAGGATTGTCTTGATTTGAGTTATTCTTTCCTCGCATCTGTTGTAAAACTCCTTCCTGTTTCTTGCTGCAAGGCTGTTGATACCATTTTGGGCAGATTCGCATTCCTTCCCTAACTTGTCAATCTCTGCAAGGAACTGAGGTGAGTTTGGATCCATGGTCATCAGTCTTCCCAGAGTACTGACATTGTTCATCAGGTACTGGACAGACACCTCAGTGTAAGTGGTAGACATCATGTTAACCAAATAGGCGTAGGCAGAAGCATTCAGAGCATTAGTGTAGATTTTGTCTTTGACAAACATGCTGTAGGTGTAATTGTTCTCTACAGCTATTTCAACAGTCTGCTTAAAATGTTTAAGATTTTCACTAAGAGTGGTCTTAACAATGTTTGAAATGATGAGATTGTCTTAAGTGCATCTGGACCACATCTGTATTTGCTGAGTCATAGATTTGCTGTTGACTTGACTTGGGGGGTGCTGTCAAGAAAGATGGCTGATTTGTAAAAGACTTGCTTTTGGAATAAAAGGCCATGGCCCTTACATTCAGTTCGTCAATGGCTTTAATAAGCTCCTCTGTTTTGGCATCATCACATTTCCCCTCTGGAGCATATTTACCTAGCTCTGTTAAAGTGGAGATACCCTTGTCACAGATGCCTAGTGCCTCGGATTTAATCGGGCATTCAGCTTCTTGCTGTATATCTCTGCTGACTTGCTGAAATAGTCCCACCAAGTAATCAGACTTTACCGTTTGCTTCTCCTGATCATACACCTCAGGCCAATTTATTTCCTTACCTTTGCAAAGTTCTTCCATTTTCTCAACCACTAGTAGAAATGTTATAGATTTAGAAAATATGTTACTTGTTGCCAACATTTCATCCACGTTACTCTTCATTCCAGTGGCCATGTTTCTGTGGCTTTCAGGAGTGCCTTTTCAGTTTTTGATCACATGTGTTATGGCTTTTGGTGTAATAGTGTCCGCTTGGAGATAGGTTTGGATAATTTGTCCTGGAAGAAATTCTGTTGCAAACGCACAGGCTATTGATATTGCTTGCTCTGACATACTTGATATTAGCTTCAGGCCAAAAAGGCCCCATCCACTTGGCAAATCTTTCATTGCTTGCTGGTAGGCCCTTCTGTCCTCAGCTAATCTTTCATTAGCCAGATTGAAAGCAGCCTCGGCCCTGTCGCTTGCCTCCTTAGCTTCAGCCCGTTTAATCTTTGCTATCTCAATGTTTTTCTTGATTTCTTCCATCTCCTCATCATGACTCTGTCTTGCATTCACCAAAGCCTCCACCAGTTCTTGCATCAGCTTGATGATATCTGAGAATTGTTTCTCAGTCATGATGGCCAGGTTTAAGCATTCTGATGATATGTGCGCAATGTTCTGAAGCTCAGCTGGTAAGAAGGCTTGGACAAGACCATCATCCTCCTGTATTATGAGCCCAACTGAGTTTTTGATGTACTCTGGAACCTGTCCGGTGTACATACGAATTTGGTCCATGTTCTTGTGAGCAACATTAAAGGCTTGCCAGCAACCATTACATACTTGAAAGAGGCAGGCCCTAAAAGAATTGGGGTATCTGATGAATTTGAACCCGTCTTTTGGTGGATTTTTATTGATGGAGAAGTCATCTGCAGCAGAAATGCGTACCAGCTGAGCCAGTAAATCGATGGAGACGGGTGCCGGCAATAGATACTGCTCCCAGTTAGCATAGGGCTGCATCAGCAGCATGATGTCATTTCTGTAATCCTGTGCTTTGGTGAAACTCTTAGTAGCTTGGTTGAGCTTTGACAGCGCCATTGTTTTCCCTAAAATAGAGTAAGGCAGAAAATTTGTATAACATAAAGCCATAATAAGACAATCAGGAGATTCAGCATTTATTATTTCTGTACTATAAAGCAGTTAGCACTAACAACAACAGCACCTGCAGTGTTTCATCCACTAAACAATTTCAGATTAGAACACATCATAAGTTACATGTGGTTGCTTAGTAGTTTTTTTTTTCCTTCACAACAAGTGAAGTAAAATTAGTAGAAAGCAGAAAATAATACTATTTTAACTACCCACCATTTTACAAAATTAATACTCTTTGATTGAGGAGCATTTAAATGCTTTTTTTCATAAACATTGTTTTTAAAAACTTCATTATGGTGTAGACTTCAAGAAATTCACTATACAGTATATTTCATAAAAAAGTTGATGAATGTAAACAGAAATTCATATCATGCAAACATAAACTCACAGAAATCTGTAGAGGATAGAATAGAACGGTTTGTACCTGAAGTACTGTGGATACCTCTTGAAGAAGTGAGTAGTTGAAGTAGTAGCCTACCAGACTAGATGCTGTTCTGCTCCAAAACAACAACTTTTATATCATCCTTTCATGTTTGTCAGCAAAGCAATATAACTGTGTCCTGCAAAAATATGCAGTCTGAGTTGTAATTCTGAATTCTACAGAACAGCTTTACTTCCTATAACTACTGAAATGTCTTTGTTTTTCGTGTCTTTATTTGGATCCCCATTAGCTGAGGTAGCAGCTGCTCTTCCTGGGCTCCACCAACAAAACTGTGTACTCCCATGATCATGGTTGGTAACTTGTTCCATACTGTGGTGACCAAGACAATACAGATCTGCACGCTGCACCTGTTTTGGGTTTTGGTTTAACTAACCTGCCTGGCAGTGTGACTATGTTGAGCTCTCGCATAATTTATATTGTGTTTACTATCACAGATATTCCTAAAGACGCCCATTAGACCGCAGGCCAGCCTCTCCTGAGCTCTGAGCCATGAGAGAGGCATGCTCGCTCTCCTTACTGACAGGGCAGTGTGAGGCTTGCAGATTCATTCTCAGCTAACCAGAACTTAGACAGCTCTTTCCTGACAGCTCCCCTGGGAAACACCACAATGAAAGCATCTAGGGGAGGAGAAACTGCTGTTTTACCATAGACTAAACCCATATATACTTTGTTTTGTTAATAACAAATGCCACAGTAAAGTCAAGTAATACGATTCCGACCATCATTTTCTTGTAAAAATATCTTGTCGATCATTTTTGTCAGTGCTGTGCACGTAGAATGATCTGCTTTATAGGCATGCTTGAAATCAACGATTCATTAAGTGAAAAATAGTAGATTATCTGCTCAAGAACAACTTTTTCCATTAGGTTGCTCAATACAAAAGAAACTAATTCCAGGCAAAACGCACCATTCTAAATTTGATAATAATAGCCCAAAAGTAACACCAGCAACCTTTGAAAGGATGATCAATACACTGTTTGATAATAATAATAATAATAAGAAGAAGAAGAAGAATTTTATTCTAATTAAGAAATTACGTGCATTTCTTGTTACCCAATGGCACTTTACAAGATCATACAATATAAAAAAGGTCAAATAAAATATAAAGAAGCTTCAAATATATAAATAAGATAACAGGAGGAAGTAAAACTGGTTAAAAAAAATAGACATAATATTGATGCAAGTGCATACTATAGTAACCAATTAAAGGTTGAAATGATCTCAGACAAAGAGATGAGTTATGAAATTCTTGTAAATGAGCAGCTGGAGGAAGAAGCCTTGGGTCTGCAGCTCCAGAAACGCCAATAGTGCAGAGTGTGACGTGAGCGACAGAGAGCAGATGAGTGTCAGAGGGATGGAGACAGAGTGAAGGAAAAGACATATGAGGAACACCAGAAAGGGATGGACAGGTCAGACCATGAGGGCAAAAACCAAGAGAAGGATTTTGTACTGCACACAGCCATGAACAGGAACCCAGTGTAAATGTTTGAGTGTAGTAGTTATATGTTCCCTTAAGCTGGTGTGTGTAAGAACTCCAGCAGCCATTTTCTGAATGTTCTGCAGCTTCTTTAACCCACAGACAGGAAGCCCATAAAGAACAACACTGCAGCAGTCCAATCAACATCGCACAGCACTGTATTAGCCTAATCAGCATCACACAGTTCTGCAGTAGTCTAGCTGGCATCACACAGCACTTCAGTAGTCTAATTAGCATCACAAAGCGCTGCAGTAGTATAATCATCATCAAAAATGCATAAATAAGAAACCTTGTATCAAAATTTGCATGCCTATATCCTTACACATAGATATATTTGCTGACTATTACACCATTGTAACATTTTTTAAACAAATTAATTGCAATAACTAAACAATTGAATAATTTAAATTTAATGTCTCTTATACAATCATAAAGCTGACTAAGGCTGACAACTAATCAATAGGAGAACTTCTACCTTAAAGGATTAGTGTGACGGTTGAGTCTAAGGCATTGTGGGAATTGGAGAAATAATTGAATCATGTAGGTGTAACATAATGAAGAGAGGATAACTTAATAAAACATAGAAGGCTAAGGTTAGTCTAATTTTAATTGGCCCAGGCCATTCACTACCACTAAATGACTAAATAGGGATGTTGTGCCCTCTAGTGGGTGAGTCAGAGATAATTATGCAACAAAAATACTTGTGAAGTCTGGTATGCTTTATCATTAAAGTTGCTATAAGATCTTTTTTGGAAGCACTTTGACTAAACTGTTTTATGTATTTGTAGCTACCAATAAACCTCTCTTGTAGGAGGATATATTCTGTATCTGTTAATTCTATGTGTACATTCAGCACATGGAATCTGCCAACATCCATTCCTGCATGTTCTTTCAGGATCAAGGCCTCTGGAATGGTGACTGATGTAGCAGAGCACCTAGGCAACTTTCAGTATGTGATAAAAATGAAAAATAATATTGAACAAGCTGGTATGCATGCACACATGTGCACACACAAGCAGACCTTTCTTAACCTCTTCTCTTGCCAACCCCAGTTCACCTGTTTCTTACAGTTTATGGAAATTACTGTTTCTCCTTTCAATGTGCCTGTTATTTTTTTTAAATGTTGCTTCTGAGGAACTCACACAAATTTCCCCCAATCAGATATGCTGAGCAGAGGTGGTGTTTGTCCTATTCAGCAGCTTCTTCCTGCTTACTTAGAAGCTTTTGCTCCTATAAGCTTCTTCTGGGCTTTGTGGGCTTTCAATCAGGGACTCTGCTGGGTCACTGGTGTATATGTGCATGTGTGATGTGGGCCCTGTGCGTGTGTGTGTGTGTGTGTGTGTATGTGTGGGTGTGGAGCCCAGAGAAGGGAGCTGCTCTTGGAGAGGACCTTCTCCAGTGGGTACTGGGCAAAAGCGCTAATCCCCTTCATTGTGAAGTAGAGCCTCCACAGAGGGTCATAGCAATACAGGCCTGACACAGAGCATGGGCTTCTATGTCATACACATGTCCACATATTCACCTTCAAGCTCACTGAGAGAGGCTTTCCTGCCTTCGCAAACAGTAGTCTCATTCATTATGAGAGAATACTTCTACTGAGAGTGCCTTAACTCTAGAACACTATATATTCAAATAAAAGACACATTTGTTACATATGTTTAATGTTCATAGGAATCATTATTTGTGACTTAATATTTTAATTTCAAAGAGCTGGACAAAGACTTTGAGTTCCTCTGAACAGTACATGGAGATCAGATTACATCTCAGTAAGATGCATGATGAGATCTTGTACTGCAGCTTGTGTTTATTGTAGTTTTCTATGGAATGACCATGATATTTGCACTAAATAGATGCCAGTCAGTTCAGTCAGCAATATATATTGCTAAAAAGATTCCCCTGTGTTCTAACAGGCAAAACCTCTATGTCTTGGTTGGATGTAATCATTGAATGTGTTGGATGTAATCATTGAATTAGAACTGAAATTTAATTAATTATTAAGATGCACAAAATATGGTTGTTTTTGATTGTGTAATGTTTTCCTTTTCCACATATGTCTTTTAGCCATTTAGTTCTGTTTAGTGGTTTATATTTCAGTGGAAACAGGTGCTTACATATTCCGCAGAAAGCAAAAAATAAAAACAACTAAACAACTACCAACTAATAAAGATGTCAAGTTGAACATGGAAAGTCTTGTTTTGTTTATTCATTTGTTGTTGTGGTTTCTCTTTATGCCGTTCTGTTGATTTGTATCCACTTCATGGCAAGTTGAAAATGATTTGATTCTATGAGACATTTGGAGGAAGTGCGAGTACAGAAAAAAAGCGTGTAACTTAAATGTGACGTTCTTTAATAGGCTGTATCACTTCTTTTTCTGTGAGTCTGTGAGGACCTCATAAAGCATGGCTTGTGGCAAGTGGGTTAGTACAAGGGTAAATATGGGATAGGAGTGTCAGACGATAGGCTGATGCCTCTTGCCATGAAGCAGACCCTCCAGCAGATCAGAGTGCTCCTGGACTGGGACAGTGGTCTGATCTCCTTCTTTGATCCTCTCAACAACAGATACGTGCACACTTTCAGACAAACATTCACCAAGCAAGTCTATCCATACTTCTATAATGTTTGTCCTGCTAAAACTATGAGGGTGTTACCAGAATAGGCTGCAACCACTAAGAACATTATGCTAGTGTAATGAAAAAAAATTGTAATTATGGATGGCCTTTTCCCACTTGGCCAAAGTTTTTCCTTTTGGCTCAGTTTTCCATTGCTCTGAGGTTGTCTGCTTGAAGCATTCAAACCTAGTTTAAAGGTAATCAGACTTTCTTTTGTTTCCTGTGATCATATACCTTCAATCATTTAATGTGATAATGCTATTTCTATTTAGGAGTTATTTTCCTTGTGCACGCAGATGCATGCAATTGAGAAACCATTGTTTAGTGAAAAGAATCAAATTTGTTGGCAACTTCCTGGATTTTCATTTATTTGCAATTTTCCTCAGAACTGTTGTGAGAATACACACTCACTGATAAGCAAATATAAAAGGTTTATTGTAGATATTTCCTGTCCACTAGACACCTCCAATGTTTGCTGTCTAGCAAATGTCAGCTGGGTTTACTAGTTTCTTGGAAAACCCATATTATGTGCATCACTTTCATGGTAACCTTTATAATCTCTGGACCTTTAGCTTCGCTGTTGAATTTCTCAAATACCCCAATATGGTCTTATGTAGCATTAATGCATGCTTTAAAATCTTCTAAGCCAAGTGAAAAGCACTCAGGTATTTACTCTTAAGTGCTGGTCATACTGCTGTTTTACTGTGATGTTTTCAGTGTTGTGTAATTACTGAATAGGGCTTAAATAAAACCATTGTCAGTGTAAGAAGGCTCAACAGCAGTACTCATCTACCGAAAAAACAAGATGTGAGTTAAGATGATTCTATTTCCCTTTTCATGTACACTGAAAAACATCAGAACAAATGCTAGGATATATTTTGTCTACAAACACATTTCTATTTATGGTCTTTCTTATCTTTTATAGCATCAAGGGTTCTTTGGAATTTCAGCAGAAAATGGAAGAGAGGAAGCTGTGTGTGAGTGAATGCTTGTGTGTAATGTCGTTTTCTATGTTGAGTGTAGCTCTATGATGTACCCTGGAGATCTGAAGTTTGAGAAGAGGACCATGTCTGCTCAGTTGGAGGGGGGTGTTCATGGCCTGCACTCGTAAGTCTTCTTCCTCTCTGCTCACTAAACTCCTACTACCAAATCCATCATGCTCAGAGGCTCTTTTAGGGAACACTCCACCAACTGTCAAGCAGTGCCACAAAAGCACTCAGGGACTGGAAAATAACCTGTGTGTGTCTGTTCACACAGTTTGCAGGCACAGTGTTATGAATAATAATACACAGTAATAGACCCCTGCTGATCTCCACTGAAATCTGAATGGACATGAAGCTGACAATTTATTTATGAATAATTAATTCAGATAAATTGTGGGTTTCTAATAGATAACAGGGTCATGACATAATGAGTAATGCCTCTATAGATTTCTATAGACAGAATTGGAGATCATGACCTCTCTTGTTCTGCTTTTCAAGTAGGGCAGTGCAAAGAGCTTTCTTTGATGATGTTATCAAAGATGTGAAGATGTATCCCTAGGCACTATCTAGCTGAGAAGAGGTCTCTGTCTATTTCTGCCCACTAGGCCGCCATCTTTAATCTCTGTAATGGAGGCTTTATCTGCACTAGATCCCACACTAGAGGACACTCTGAACTGTGGCCTTATGATTGTCGTACTGCTGGGATGCTCTCTCTCTCACACACGGATGTTCGCATACGCTGCTCTATTTTGTTTACAGTTAGGCTTCCTTTGGCTGCCTCTCTGTCTCCCGTGTCCTCTCAAGCAGTGGTGGGACATTAATGCCACTTTAATGGATAGGCTGTGACATGACGCATGCTTAAGAACATTAACACGACATCATTGGACAACATACTCTTAGGTAGATTAACTTATTCCATACTCCAGAATATGCGCTCAACTCTGCAAATCAAGCAGGTATGTTCAATTCATGCTACTGGGACATGAAGTTTGAAGTTGAAATTGACCTCACATGTATGCACACAAAGTGTCCGAGCTTCTGCTAGTCGCAGGTGGCTATGGGAGCAATCATCAGTCATGTCTCCTCGTTCTATCAGCATGGGTGTGTGGAACTCCCCACGGTCATTTGGTATATGATGCACTAACTGATATGAGAATGTGAGAGTGTAGCATGTATGTCTCAGTGAACTAATTGGTATATATTTTTTTATTTGGCTTGTTTTTCTTTATTTGTTTGTTCTGTGGTCTTTGATTCAGTGATTTTCTGATCCTGCCTGGCTTCATTGACTTTACCTCAGATGAAGTGGTGAGTTCTTTTGCAAAATGCACCAAAACAGCTCAGCAGGTTTCCTGACATGCCCCATAAGGGCTTACCAGTGTGTGTGTTTCAGTAAATACAGCACATCTAGTAATGATTTAGTGGAGGGGGCGGGATCTTCCTAATTAATTAGGGAGCTGGCGGTCTCCTCTACCTTCAGTGAGATGGAGGAGCTGAGTCAGTTGCCATGTAGTGCGAACACGACTACAACAGAGGGTGGAGTGTGGCATAGTGTAAGAGAGGGATGAAGGAGTACAAATAAGATGTGCAAAATAGGTGGTGTTGGCATCCCAGGTGCATAGGGTGTGTTGTCACAGGCAGAGAGGCTGAGGGGGGTGTGTGTGTGTATGTGTATGACAGTGTGAGGGAGGAGCGAACCAAAATTCCCATGTGTAATGGATATGGGATAGTATATATTGTGGTATTTAAATTTGGTGTTACATTTTGTGTGTGTGTGTGTGTGTGCTGGAATGTGGGAGAGAACGTAGGATGTTTTTGTCTGTCTTACCACAGGGAGGTTAAACTGATGCCCTGCTTATAAAAACAGCAATATTTGTGCTTTGAATGAGCACATTCAAGTCACTTGAAGTCAAATTAATAATGGGACAGAGATGTGTGCATATGTGAAAGCTGTCCAAAGTAACACCCCAAACTGTTCTTATCTTTGTGCAATGCATAGTCTGTATGAAAATACAAGCATGAACATAAACAAAGATAATTGTTCTGTAGAACATTGGTTCCTTTCTGTTACCATTTACGTCTGTCATTCAGGATCTGACCTCTGCTCTGACCCGGAAGATAACCCTGAAGACGCCGCTTATTTCCTCTCCCATGGATACTGTGACTGAATCCTCCATGGCCATCGCTATGGCTGTGAGTATCCCCCACACACTCAAAACCATGAAGTCCTGTTGCTTTTCCATTTAGCTTTCTGTGATTTTGTATTACAGCTCATGGGCGGTATTGGGATCATCCATCACAATTGCACCCCAGAGTTCCAAGCAAATGAAGTCCAGAAAGTTAAGGTGTCAAACTTTCAGTGAATTGTCTTAATAGGAATATAATGAACAACACGTTGAACATGCAGATTTACACACAAGCTTCCCTGAGGCCTCTCATCAGCAGAGCAATATATGGTGTCATGGCAGAAATTCGAGCAGGGCTTCATCGCGGATCCGGTGGTGATGAGTCCATAGCACACGGTCGGAGATGTGTTTGAGGCCAAGGTGCGACACGGCTTCTCTGGAATCCCTGTCACCGAAACCGGCAAGATGGGCAGCAAGCTTGTGGGAATCGTGACGTCACGAGACATTGACTTCCTCTCAGAGAAGGACTATGACCGGCTGTTGGAGGAGGTTTCTGATTCATCTTTGATTGTACATACAATATACAAAAGGTTTTTAAAAACACAAATGAATCACATATGACATACAATGCTTAAAAATATAGGTGGAATAGAACTATCATGAAATTGTGATATTTCTGTGTCAGTGTGTGAAAGAGGGCAATATATATATATATATATATATATATATATATATATATATATATATATATATATATATAAATAAAAAATGTGTATATATATATATATATATATAAGTGTGTGTGTGTGTGTGTGTGTGTGCGCGTAAAATCACATTCTTTAAATTCACATCTTTTTTTGATTTATTTGTGATATTTGCCAGGCAATGACAAAGAGGGAAGATTTAGTGGTTGCACCAGCAGGTGTTACACTCAAAGAGGCCAATGACATCCTGCAGTGCAGCAAAAAAAGGTCTGATTCTTCATCTTTTCAGCTTGAGAAGTGAAACTGCTTCTAAAGGACTTTGAAAGGTTATTTTCACTTCTCCACTTCTTCTCTGAGTAACGGGTCGGTCGTGGGGACGCTTGTTGATTGCAGGTAAACTGCCCATTGTGAACGACAGTGATGAGCTGGTGGCTATAATTGCTCGCACTGATCTGAAGAAGAACAGAGACTACCCTCTGGCCTCTAAAGACTCCCGCAAACAGCTGCTGTGTGGCGCTGCCATCGTTACCCGTGAGGATGACAAGTACCGGCTGGACCTGCTCGTGCAGGCAGGAGTGGACGTGGTGGTGCTGGTAGGTCTTAATGTCCTAAAGGGAGTGGGATTAGTCTCCATCCTGAGTATGGTGCCTGAATCAAATGACAAACTATTTTTGCTATGAGGCTGTGTAACACAGGACTGTGATTGGACATAGTGAATTTGGTCTGAAGGCTGTGTCTATTGTTTTAGGACTCATCTCAGGAAAACTCGGTGTTTCAGATCAGCATGATTAACTACATTAAACAGAAGTATCCTGAGCTCCAGGTGGTGGGGGGGAATGGTGAGTCACAGTTCTCACATTTGCTTGTTCTGTAAACTGAGAGGGTTGAGGTAGGTAAGAATTGATGGTGTTTGGTTCTTTTCATTTGTTGCTCTGTTCACTTTCATCCTTCTTCTCTCTCGCTCTGTCTCTGTGTATGTCTGTGTAGTAGTGACAGCTGGTCAGACCAAGAATTTGATTGATGATGGTGTGGATGCTCTTAGAGTGTGGATGGGTTATCTTTGATAAGACATCGTATACCAGAAAATTGTTTAAAAGATGGTAATAGCTAAACCACCAGACATAATAGTGATGGATAAACAGCAGAAAAGAGCCATAGTGACGGATGTAGCAATCCCAAGAGATAGCAACATCAGCAACAAGGAACATGAGACGCTAAAAGAAGAGGAAACACTGGCTCTGGTAGCAATCAGAGCACCAGGGTTTTAGGGATGATGACCATCAAACTGGGAGAGTGGCTCTAGCAGATCCCAGGAACAACATCCGAGATCCTCATCCAGAAGAGTGCAGTCGATGGAACACCTGGGATACTATGCAGGCAAATGTATATATTGTAAATTCCTGTTATTTTTTATCAACATTCTTAGAACATAATTACTGTTCTAAGTTTACAACATCTGGTCGAGGTTTTCGTTTATTCAAGATGCATCCTGTAGTGCTTTTTCACATTTTTGCACTATTTCTTAATTTTGAATCAAATGTTTCAAAAATAATACAATCCACAAGGAAATGAAAACGAGAATTAAATCAAACGTATTGTTTCAGAAAGATTACTACTCATTCACACACCAGGACGCTACATCTTCTGGAGTATTATGCTCACGTTTCTAAACTTTTAAACATTATAATGTATTTCAGTTATGGAAATCAGTTAAACACTATAGGAAGGCCTACAACAGGAATGTACTACAAATACCTTCCTACTCCAGCACCCCTAATTGTCCACTCCCAATGGTGGGATATCCCTGAATAACAGTTATCCACCAAAAACATGATTCACTGACTCATGAACAATGTCAACAAATCTACACACACACACACACACGCACGCACACACACACACACACACACACACACACACACACACACACACACACACACACACACACACACAGCAGGTGGGTTTTCTGTGGTGGCAGATGGGTCCAAGTGGGCTCATACTGGCCCTGCCCACATGTCGCCTCCTGCAGGTGTCAACCGTAGCCACTGTGCTCCATGTGCCCTTTCTCCTCTGCCACTGCTGGGAGAGGGCTCTGCCCACCCTCCTGACATGCTCCGCTACGCCTCCTGCATACCCCCTTTGTGCTTCAGACAGAGGCCAAAACCACTGGCTTTGCTGGTTCCAGGAACAGCCTGAGGTTGTCCAGGAGAGTGAAAGAATGCTATACCTTGCAAGGTATGATGGTCTTCATTGAAATGGGGGTTAAAAACATTTCAAGTCAGTGTTTTGTGCACTGACATCCCTCCTGCTACCGAAGGCCACCCGAGTGTTTCTTGTGTTTGTGAGTGTGAGGCAAAGGAGTGTGAAAGTGTTTGTGTGGATCAAGATGTAAATGCATGAAATGAAACGTACTGAGGCTATGTTTATTGTCACATATTTTATATCTAGAATGTTGGCCTACCTCCAAGTGAATTTGCACAAAGACCAAACATTTGTGTGGGGTGTTTGTTTGTGCATGTGAATATAGATGTGTGTAGTTCAATGATGTATACATGTGTACATGTGAGTATGGATGTGTAAGTGTGAAAGATGTGTGTGTGTGTGTGTGTGTGTGTGTGAATTATATATTTGTTGGGGGCACATTCATATACTGCCACACTGCTATTCTCTCTGCTACTTTCTGTTTTTCAATTGGCGGAGTGGATTAGGGCCTGTCAGAGAGACTCTGAGAGATCTGGTGAGCCCTGATTGTGATTCTTTTTGTTTCTCTCTCTCTCTCTTTGTGTGTGTGTGTTTGTGTGTGTGTCTCTTGTCAACACAGTGTGAATAATTTTGATTTTAATTGGTTCGTTGTCATGAAATTATCTCTCAACTCTCTCAACCGTCTAAATCACACGCGCACACACACAAACAGTTGACACCCCCCATCCTATAGTCCACATTCATTCATGAGAAACAGAAAAATTGAATTTGAAATGTATTGGATTGAATAACAAAGATCCTTTTCTTTAGAACCATGCACAGCATGGACATGACAATGTTGTGCTAAATGGTGTGATCAAACCCTATCATCATCCTTCCCAGCAAAGCCCTGATCTACTCCTTCTGTAGTGAGCTAAACGCTATTAATAAACTCCCAAACTCCTCCAGTGCTCTCTCACCATTCTGAGCAGAGCCTGTGCCAGGCCTGCAATATTATCAACTACAGCACAGCTCTGTTTTCTCTCTTCCAAATGTGTAGAGAAAACACACACACACACACACGCGCGCGCGCGCGCTCTGTATTCTGACAGTCCCTGCAATGCTCCACTGTAATCCTCTTAGCCTGTAAGCGCTGGGCTCTCCCTGCAAACACACCCTAAACCCAGCACAGCATGGGACTATGTGGAAGACCACTTGCACAAACATCGACCGCACAGCTCCTTTTGCCTTTGCTTGCTATAGTTTCAACTGCTCGATGCACTGAAATGCCAAATACAGAGGCTAAAGCTCGAACACATGCGCCATGAACCAGCTGCACCCATTCCGAGGTAAATCAAATACACAGTTGCCAATGTTTAAAAAAGCTTTTTGAGCTTTTTACATTTTATTGATTTATTTTTTTTAAAGAACATGAGGACTTTTTCATTTTTATTTTTTCAGAATGCTAAATAGTAGTAGTCCCAGTAATTTTGTAGTTCCAGTAGTATCGTCATTCAGGTCTCCTTTATCAGGTTTTGGATGGATTGGTAGAAGTTCATATTGACTGGTTATAAACATAGTTCTGATGTAGTCAAGCACAGCATCTGTCTCTTTGGCCAGTTGGTAATCATAGCCTTTTTATGTGCTCGGGAAACCTTTCTGCATACTACCGATTTCTTTAGCTGGTCCTCCTTGGGAAGTGTGTGGTCCCTTTGAGCAGTACAAAGCTTCCCCAGCCATGGCTCTCCCCATGCGCTGCTGCTTAGTTTTCTTCCCCACTACTTTGTCCCATAACGTCTTCAGGTTCTTTCTTTCACACTTTGGGTTTTGGTTTTCACTCTCTAGAGCCTCTCTTTCACTCTTCAGGTGTTGTCTTTCACTCTCAAGATTCTCTCTTTCACCCTTCAGGTGTTGTCTTTCTCTCTCCAGAGCCTCTCTTTCACTCTTCAGGTGTTGTCTTTCACGCTCTAGATCCTCTCTTTCACTCTTCAGGTGTTGTCTTTCACTCTCAAGATTCTCTCTTTCACCCTTCAGGTGTTGTCTTTCTCTCTCTAGAGCCTCTCTTTCACTCTTCAGGTGTTGTCTTTCACGCTCTAGATCCTCTCTTTCACTCTTCAGGTGTTGTCTTTCACTCTCAAGATTCTCTCTTTCACCCTTCAGGTGTTGTCTTTCACTCTCTACATCCTCTCTTTCACTCTTCAGGTGCCATCTTTCACTCTGTTCATTTTTTGTCTCCTTCTGCTTCTCCTCCAACTCCTTCCCACTACATTCCTCCTCAAATTTTCCAATTTTAACACAGTGTCGTTTTCTAATTTCCTTCGTATCTACTCTGTCAGGTAGTTCTTGTTGCAATCTACTCATTGCTTTTTGTGTGTTCCTGTCCAACAAAATCTTCGTTTTCTTCTTCTTCGAAGATCTTCTGTGAGAGCAGCAGAACTGCATTTTGCTGCTGCAACCTCCCATTTCTGTCAACAGACTGACCAATTTTACCTTTGTCAAGCAGATTATAAGAATAGCTATTATGACAATGGTCAGTGATATTATGACATCACAGTTTTGGTTTTGTTGACAATTCCATTGTCATCACACAGAATAGAATAAACTATTGTGGGCTTGCTTTCTTTTCACTTTAGCCTTAATTAGATTAATTAGATTCATATGTTTGCTTTAGATTTGCCTTTTTACATTTTATTTATACCATGAAAAACAATACAGAAATAATTAAAGAAGTCAAAGCCTTTGTCACAGTCTCTCCAGACATGCCTTTCTCTGGTTGTCAAAAAGACAAAAGAGATGACTATGGACTACAGAAGGATGCAAATGCCTCACACCCCAATACATACAGTGAAGAGTGAGAACATACACTCTCTTAAAATCACAAACAATCTCTCATGGTCCCTGAGCACTTTTTCCTTAGTGAAGAAAGCTCTGCTTCCTGAGGAGACTGAAGAAGGACAGCATGTCCGTCATCCTGATCTGGTCTGCAACAGCATCATAGAGAGTGTCCCGACCTGCGCCATCGCTGTCTGGTACTGGCACTGCTCCCCCTGCTCTTTTGGATTGTTTAGTTGAATTTAGCAGTCTGCTCTCAAATTTTCTGTGCCTGTTTTCTGGGATTCTGAAATTCAGGCAATGTTTTTGTTGTTCTTCTGCAACACTATTAAAACTCTGAACTCCTCAAACTATTTTACTTCTCTAAGTAAATCTGTCACACATTTGTCTAGTACAGAATTATTAGATTTCTTTCTTTGACCATAAGCAAGATACACACATTTACTTTGCACATTTACATATTTCTTTGTCTGTTTCTCTCTATCGCTCTCCTTTTCTCAGAGAGTTGGATAAGAGATTAAGGACACTTCCTGAGGCAGAGAATGATTGGTCAGTAGTACATTAGAATGGCCCTACATACATTTCATCATTCCATATCTTTTCAGTGGTTATCAAAACCATTTATACACTTTTGCTGTTAAACAATGTTAAGATATTGATTAGTGTTTCAGTCAAATCAGTCTAACTCTGAAAGTATGTGTTTACCTTCCATATGAGACGCTATTTAAGACTACACACACATCAGATTTTGCAATGAAAATAAAAATGATAAAACAAACAAAGGGAAATAGTCAGTGTACACACACACACACACACACACACACACACACACACACACACACACACACACACTCAGTCTGCATAATAAAACAAACTTTATTTAATAGTCCACAATTTGGTAAGGTGACCTGCAATTTTAAAATCCACATTCCACAGTCTGCATTTCTCAAGCATTGCAGATTATTATTATAATGTTAAGTATAGAGACTATCTCTATGCTGCATTAGTTCTGCTGTCCTACTGCAGAGGTACACGTGGTCAAAGTGCTGTGTGTAGGGGTAGAGAGAGAGAGAGTGAGGGAGAGTGTAGAGAGGGAGGGTGGGAGTGTTAGAGAACAATAATCAAATACATTAGAGCAATCTAGCCAGAGAGACCAATGAAGACTTTGTCCCTAGGGTGTGGCAGTCACTGCTATAGGTGTGTGTGTGTATGTGTGTGTGTGTTCCTGTCTTGGAGGGGATCGAACACTTCACTTACCATAAGGAGGCAGATGGCGGATTCAGGCATCAGCTGTACAGCCATGTTCCCCTGCTGCTCCCTCCCTCACCCAAACCTTAGACGCACTGCACAGGTAACACCCAGCACCTCCAGCACACTGGCAATGCCCACGAGACCCCCAGCACAGTGGCTCTCCGCCGTAACGTTCAGAAAACGCAAAGTCAAGACTCAGGCAACACCAGCTTCTGGGCTCCAGGCAGAGAGTTGTAGTGCAGCCTGCTCCTATTGTCCAATGCCTTGCAAGCGCTGGCTGAAAGGTCCACGTGCCAGCCCCTTGTCTTGTCGTTCCGCACAGTCTTTCCCTCTTCCGTCAGGACCCCCGGCTGTTCTGTCTGCGCTCTCTCACACACTCCTGCTTCTGTGACATCCAACGGCCAGTTAAAGCTCCCTCCTCCCCTCAGAATGGGTGCTGGGACATGCACACATGCGCATATGCACACAAACACACACACACACACACAAACACACACACACACACAAGCACTGGCTCCCTTCCTTCTCTCTCCCCTTCATGCACACTCTCACAGGAATGGTGATAGGACATGGATCGGCTTCTCGGGTGGAGAGGAGGGGCAGCAGAAGCCCATACATCCGCTTGTGTACTTTTCCGCTCCCAAATCCATCGCATCACACTCCTAAAACCAGGGCAATGAACAAGAGAGAAAGAGGGAGAAGGAGGGAGGAAGAAAGAAGGAAGGAAGAGATCAGTCTCATCTCCAGACTGCCTCTGAACTCATTTCAAGCTCTGCAAGGCAGAGGCACTGGCAAATACAGACACGAGTGCATACACACTCACACCTCAACCCCCCCCTCCACTGTCTGTACATGAGATGGTTCTTATAGTCTTTTTAACCTCTTGTTTGCTAGCAGAAAGCAAATAGAGCCTATAGGGATAAGAGAGAAAGAGAAAGAATGACATAAAAAATAAGAATGAGATAAAAAGAGATCCAGATACATGAAGCACATGTTGATGAGGGTTGGACTTGCAGAGGCCACATGGCAGTCACGTTAGAAGTGTTGATGCAGTAACTGCATCTGCAGCTAAACTAATGCTGCGTGCGTGTGTGTGTGTGCATGCGTGCGCGGGTCTGTGTATATGTGTATCTTTTTCCATTCTCCACCAAAAAGAGGCCAGGAGGCAATTGTCTCTCTAGAGATGTAACACACTTTCTGCAAACATATCATCAGATAATGGCAGAACACCTTACAACACACCAATGCATATCTGTTTACATATACATTTGAATCATGAGAGATTATGCAAGGTGAGAATTATGATTTTAATGTCCTCTGGTTCTATGGCTTTTGATACAGCCTGTGCTAACTGAACATGGTTTTTCTTTTCTCCAAGACAATTGTGTCTCAGTTTTATTGCAGCTTAATGGTTTAATGCTTGGTTCCTAATATACATATACACATACATGCATGCACCCATACACACGTTTTTTCCTTGACAAGCTCTTATAGGCCTCTGGACTAATTAATCCCCAAGAAAAGTGAAATGACAAATATTTATATATATACACACACACACAGCGCTTCACTTTTTCCACATTTAATGTTATGTTACAGCCTTATTCCAAATTGGATTAAAAAAAAAAAAAATTCCCCTCAAACTCCTACACACAATACCCCATTATGACAAAGTGAAAAAATCTTTGTTTGGAGTTTTTGCAACTTTATTAAAAATAAAAAAACCAAAAATCACATGTACATAAGTATTCATAGCCTTTGCTCAATACTTGGTTGAAGCACCTTGGGCAGCAATTACAGCCTCAAATCTTTTTGAGTATGATGCTACAAGCTTGGCACACATATTTTTGGGCAGTTTCTCCCATTCTTCTTTGTAGAACCTCTCAAGCTCCATCAGGTTGGATGGGGCGCGCCGGGGTACAGACATTTTCAGATCTCTCCAGAGATGTTCAGTTGGGTTCAAGTCTGGGCTCTGGCTAGGCCACTCAAGAACATTCACAGAGTTGTCCTGAAGCCAGTCCTTTATTATCTTAGTTGTGTGGTTAGGGCCATTGTCCTGTTGGATGAACCTTCACCCTGGTCCAGAGCACTCTGGAGCAGGTTTTCTTCAAGGATGTCTCTGTATGTTGCTGCATTCATCTTTCCCTGACTAGTCTCCCAGTTCCTGCTGCCAAAAAACAACCCCACAGCATGATGCTGCCACCAGCATGCTTCACTGTAGGGATGGTATTGGCCAGGTGCTGAGCGGTGCCTGGTTTCCTCCAGACATGACGCTTGGCATTCAGGCCAAAGAGTTGAATCTTTGTTTCATCAGACCAGAGAATTTTGTTTCTCATGGTCTGAGAGTCCTTCAGGTGCCTTTTGGCAAACTCCAAGCAGGCTGTCTTATGCCTTTTACTGAGGAGTGGCTTCCGTCTGGCCACTCTACCATACAGGCCTGATTGGTGGAGTGCTGCAGGAATGGTTGTCCTTCTGGAAGGTTCTCCTCTCTCCACAGAGCAATGCTAAAGCTCTGTCAGAGTGACCCTTGGGTTCTTGGTCACCTCCCTGACTAAGGCCCTTCTACCCCGATCACTCAGATTGGCTGGGCGGCCAGCTCTAGGAAGAGTCCTGGTGGTTCCAAACTTCTTCCATTTATGGATGATGGAAGCCACTGTGCTCATTGGGACCTTCAATGCTGCAGAAATTTTTCTGTACTCTTCCCCCGATCTGTGCCTCAATACAATCCTGTCTCAGTGGTCTACAAACAATTCCTTGGACTTCATGGCTTGGTTTGTGCTCTGACATGTACTGTCAACTATGGGACCTTATATAGACAGGTGTGTGCCTTTACAAAGCATGTCCAATCAACTGGATTTACCACAGGTGGACTCCAATCAAGTTGTTGAAACAACTGAAGGATGATCAGTGGAAACAAGATGCACCTGAGCTCAATTTTGAGTGTCATGGTAAAGGCTGTGAATACTTATGTGCATGTGATTTTTTTGTTTTTTTTATTTTTAATAAATTTGTTACAATTCCAAACAAACTTTTTTTACTTTGTCATTATGGGGTATTGTGTGTAGAATTTTGAGGGGGAAAAAAAAAAATTTAATCCAATTTGGAATAAGGCTGAAACATAACAAAATGTGGAAAAAGTGAAGCACTGTGAATACTTTCTGGATGCACTGTATATATATATATATATATATATATATATATATATATATATATATATATATATATATATATAGAGAGAGAGAGAGAGAGAGAGAGAGATAGAGAGAGTGTGTATTATAATGGCTTTGTTTGCATACATGGATGTCCTTACTTGAGCAGTCATAATTCATAATCATAATAATTCACTAAAATGATTCATTATATCTAATGTTTTGAAATAATGAAATCATAGTGTCTGTGATTTCTTTTTTGTGTAAAGTGTCAGACTTTGTTTTTACTAAGATGTTGGGCCCATCAGTACCACCCTAGCTGCTAAGAACTGCTACTTCCTTTACTGAGCCTGTATTCCTCTGTTCACCACACTGCACTCACACTCAATGTGCAACACAATTAATGTGTGAAGAATTGTGAGTTTACTCAAATCTAATGGCTTTAGTTCACTCATTACACTTTAGTAAATCTAAACTCCAATTTCTTTTTTCTACTGAAAAAGAGATGAGCAATAGCTAATAATTAGTAATAGCTACTCTGCAATCTGAAATGTTTTTTTGTTTGTTTGTTTGGCATACATATTACCTCTTGGATTTTAAATTTCTTTGAATCACAAAGAAAAACAATACGAGACAGTATGATGCTGCAGTAATTTAATCAAAAGAACAAAATTGATTATTCAGAATAAATTAACAGACAGGAATTAGGTCAAACCTTCTAATCATGTTTTTGTCAAATGTAATACTGTATACATACTACATTAAAATGACAGAAAAAAGAAAAGAAAAGTATAGGAAAATGCACTATTAAATGCACTATTATGAAGTTATGCATATTGGTCAGCATCATCCTCAGTTATAGCCTTCATCTCAGTTGCTGGTTTGTCTTCCTCCACCTTCTGAATTGGTTCCTTCATTGCATCTATTGCCTTCTTCAGATTGAGATTGTCCTTTTCACTCAGTGGGGCCAGTGCTGGGGTAAGGATTGTCTTGATTTGAGTTATTCTTTCCTCGCATCTGTTGTACAACTCCTTCCTGTTTCTTGCTGCAAGGCTGTTGATACCATTTTGGGCAGATTCGCATTCCTTCCCTAACTTGTCAATCTCTGCAAGGAACTGAGGTGAGTTTGGATCCATGGTCATCAGTCTTCCCAGAGTACTGACATTGTTCATCAGGTACTGGACAGACACCTCAGTGTAAGTGGTAGACATCATGTTAACCAAATAGGCGTAGGCAGAAGCATTCAGAGCATTAGTGTAGATTTTGTCTTTGACAAACATGCTGTAGGTGTAGTTGTTCTCTACAGCTATTTCAACAGTCTGTTTAAAATGTTTAAGATTTTCACTAAGAGTGGTCTTAACAATGTTTGAAATGATCTGAAAGAAGTGCACCAGTTTCTCCCACTGTTCTTTCACCTGCCCCATGATTTCCAGGCCTTTCGCTAGCACCACAATTCTCTTGTTGAAGTCGATCTCCTTGAGATTATAATGTTTCAGCTCACTCACAATTTCAGCAAGAGCTTTTTTCTTCTGATCCAAGTTGTCCATAGTCTTCTCGTTCCGTTCATTTGCAATTTTTAGCTGGGTTTCAGCCATTTGTAGACGTAGATGAGATTGTCTTAAGTGCATCTGGACCACATCTGTATTTGCTGAGTCATAGATTTGCTGTTGACTTGACTTGGGGGTGCTGTCAAGAAAGATGGCTGATTTGTAAAAGACTTGCTTTTGGAATAAAAGGCCATGGCCCTTACATTCAGTTCGTCAATGGCTTTAATAAGCTCCTCTGTTTTGGCATCATCACATTTCCCCTCTGGAGCATATTTACCTAGCTCTGTTAAAGTGGAGATACCCTTGTCACAGATGCCTAGTGCCTCGGATTTAATCGGGCATTCAGCTTCTTGCTGTATATCTCTGCTGACTTGCTGAAATAGTCCCACCAAGTAATCAGACTTTACCGTTTGCTTCTCCTGATCATACACCTCAGGCCAATTTATTTCCTTACCTTTGCAAAGTTCTTCCATTTTCTCAACCACTAGTAGAAATGTTATAGATTTAGAAAATATGTTACTTGTTGCCAACATTTCATCCACGTTACTCTTCATTCCAGTGGCCATGTTTCTGTGGCTTTCAGGAGTGCCTTTTAAGTTTTTGATCACATGTGTTATGGCTTTTGGTGTAATAGTGTCCGCTTGGAGATAGGTTTGGATAATTTGTCCTGGAAGAAATTCTGTTGCAAACGCACAGGCTATTGATATTGCTTGCTCTGACATACTTGATATTAGCTTCAGGCCAAAAAGGCCCCATCCACTTGGCAAATCTTTCATTGCTTGCTGGTAGGCCCTTCTGTCCTCAGCTAATCTTTCATTAGCCAGATTGAAAGCAGCCTCGGCCCTGTCGCTTGCCTCCTTAGCTTCAGCCCGTTTAATCTTTGCTATCTCAATGTTTTTCTTGATTTCTTCCATCTCCTCATCATGACTCTGTCTTGCATTCACCAAAGCCTCCACCAGTTCTTGCATCAGCTTGATGATATCTGAGAATTGTTTCTCAGTCATGATGGCCAGGTTTAAGCATTCTGATGATATGTGCGCAATGTTCTGAAGCTCAGCTGGTAAGAAGGCTTGGACAAGACCATCATCCTCCTGTATTATGAGCCCAACTGAGTTTTTGATGTACTCTGGAACCTGTCTGGTGTACATACGAATTTGGTCCATGTTCTTGTGAGCAACATTAAAGGCTTGCCAGCAACCATTATATACTTGAAAGAGGCAGGCCCTAAAAGAATTGGGGTATCTGATGAATTTGAACCCATCTTTTGGTGGATTTTTATTGATGGAGAAGTCATCTGCAGCAGAAATGCGTACCAGCTGAGCCAGTAAATCGATGGAGACGGGTGCCGGCAATAGATACTGCTCCCAGTTAGCATAGGGCTGCATCAGCAGCATCATGTCATTTCTGTAATCCTGTGCTTTGGTGAAACTCTTAGTAGCTTGGTTGAGCTTTGACAGCGCCATTGTTTTCCCTCAAATAGAGTAAGGCAGAAAATTTGCGATAATAAGACAATCAGGAGATTCAGCATTTATTATTTCTGTACTATAAAGCAGTTAGCACTAACAACAACAGCACCTGCAGTGTTTCATCCACTAAACAATTTCAGATTAGAACACATCATAAGTTACATGTGGTTGCTTAGTAGTTTTTTTTTCCTTCACAACAAGTGAAGTAAAATTAGTAGAAAGCAGAAAATAATACTATTTTAACTACCCACCATTTTACAAAATTAATACTCTTTGATTGATGAGCATTTAAATGCTTTTTTTTCATAAACATTGTTTTTCATAAACTTCATTATGGTGTAGACTTCAGCAAATTCACTATACAGTATATTTCATAAAAAAAGTTGATGAATGTAAACAGAAATTCATATTATGCAAACATAAACTCACAGAAATCTGTAGAGGATAGAATAGAACGGTTTGTACCTGAAGTACTGTGGATACCTCTTGAAGAAGTGAGTAGTTGAAGTAGTAGCCTACCAGACTAGATGCTGTTCTGCTCCAAAACAACAACTTTGATATCATCCTTTCATATTTGTCAGCAAAACAATATAACTGTGTCCTGCAAAAATATGCAGTCTGAGTTGTAATTCTGAATTCTACAGAACAGCTTTACTTCCTATAACTACTGAAATGTCTTTGTTTTTCGTGTCTTTATTTGGATCCCCATTAGCTGAGGTAGCAGCTGCTCTTCCTGGGCTCCACCAACAAAACTGTGTACTCCCATGATCATAGTTGGTAACTTGTTCCATACTGTGGTGACCAAGACAATACAGATCTGCACGCTGCACCTGTTTTGGGTTTTGGTTTAACTAACCTGCCTGGCAGTGTGACTATGTTGAGCTCTCGCATAATTTATATTGTGTTTACTATCACAGATATTCCTAAAGACGCCCATTAGACCGCAGGCCAGCCTCTCCTGAGCTCTGAGCCATGAGAGAGGCATGCTCGCTCTCCTTACTGACAGGGCAGTGTGAGGCTTGCAGATTCATTCTCAGCTAACCAGAGCTTAGACAGCTCTTTCCTGACAGCTCCCCTGGGAAACACCACAATGAAAGCATCTAGGGGAGGAGAAACTGCTGTTTTACCATAGACTAAACCCATATATACTTTGTTTTGTTAATAACAAATGCCACAGTAAAGTCAAGTAATACGATTCCGACCATCATTTTCTTGTAAAAATATCTTGTCGATCATTTTTGTCAGTGCTGTGCACGTAGAATGATCTGCTTTATAGGCATGCTTGAAATCAACGATTCATTAAGTGAAAAATAGTAGATTATCTGCTCAAGAACAACTTTTTCCATTAGGTTGCTCAATACAAAAGAAACTAATTCCAGGCAAAACGCACCATTCTAAATTTGATAATAATAGCCCAAAAGTAACACCAGCAACCTTTGAAAGGATGATCAATACACTGTTTGATAATAATAATAATAATAATAAGAAGAAGAAGAAGAAGAAGAAGAAGAAGAAGAAGAATTTTATTCTAATTAAGAAATTACGTGCATTTCTTGTTACCCAATGGCACTTTACAAGATCATACAATATAAAAAAGGTCAAATAAAATATAAAGAAGCTTCAAATATATAAATAAGATAACAGGAGGGAATAAAACTGGTAAAAAAAAAAAATAGACATAATATTGATGCAAGTGCATACTATAGTAACCAATTAAAGGTTGAAATGATCTCAGACAAAGAGATGAGTTATGAAATTATTGTAAATGAGCAGCTGGAGGAAGAAGCCTTGGGTCTGCAGCTCTAGAAACGCCAATAGTGCAGAGTGTGACGTGAGCGACAGACAGCAGATGAGTGTCAGAGGGATGGAGACAGAGTGAAGGAAAAGACATATGAGGAACGCCAGAAAGGGATGGACAGGTCAGACCATGAGGGCAAAAACCAAGAGAAGGATTTTGTACTGCACACAGCCATGAACAGGAACCCAGTGTAAATGTTTGAGTGTAGTAGTTATATGTTCCCTTAAGCTGGTGTGTGTAAGAACTCCAGCAGCCATTTTCTGAATGTTCTGCAGCTTCTTTAACCCACAGACAGGAAGCCCATAAAGAACAACACTGCAGCAGTCCAATCAACATCGCACAGCACTGTATTAGCCTAATCAGCATCACACAGTTCTGCAGTAGTCTAACTGGTATCATACAGAACTGCAGTAGTCTAGCTGGCATCACACAGCACTTCAGTAGTCTAATTAGCATCACAAAGCGCTGCAGTAGTATAATCATCATCAAAAATGCATAAATAAGTAACCTTGTATCAAAATTTGCATGCCTATATCCTTACACATAGATATATTTGCTGACTATTACACCATTGTAACATTTTTTAAACAAATTAATTGCAATAACTAAACAATTGAATAATTTAAATTTAATGTCTCTTATACAATCATAAAGCTGACTAAGGCTGACAACTAATCAATAGGAGAACTTCTACCTTAAAGGATTAGTGTGACGGTTGAGTCTAAGGCATTGTGGGAATTGGAGAAATAATTGAATCATGTAGGTGTAACATAATGAAGAGAGGATAACTTAATAAAACATAGAAGGCTAAGGTTAGTCTAATTTTAATTGGCCCAGGCCATTCACTACCACTAAATGACTAAATAGGGATGTTGTGCCCTCTAGTGGGTGAGTCAGAGATAATTATGCAACAAAAATACTTGTGAAGTCTGGTATGCTTTATCATTAAAGTTGCTATAAGATCTTTTTTGGAAGCACTTTGACTAAACTGTTTTATGTATTTGTAGCTACCAATAAACCTCTCTTGTAGGAGGATATATTCTGTATCTGTTAATTCTATGTGTACATTCAGCACATGGAATCTGCCAACATCCATTCCTGCATGTTCTTTCAGGATCAAGGCCTCTGGAATGGTGACTGATGTAGCAGAGCACCTAGGCAACTTTCAGTATGTGATAAAAATGAAAAATAATATTGAACAAGCTGGTATGCATGCACACATGTGCACACACAAGCAGACCTTTCTTAACCTCTTCTCTTGCCAACCCCAGTTCACCTGTTTCTTACAGTTTATGGAAATTACTGTTTCTCCTTTCAATGTGCCTGTTATTTTTTTTAAATGTTGCTTCTGAGGAACTCACACAAATTTCCCCCAATCAGATATGCTGAGCAGAGGTGGTGTTTGTCCTATTCAGCAGCTTCTTCCTGCTTACTTAGAAGCTTTTGCTCCTATAAGCTTCTTCTGGGCTTTGTGGGCTTTCAATCAGGGACTCTGCTGGGTCACTGGTGTATATGTGCATGTGTGATGTGGGCCCTGTGCGTGTGTGTGTGTGTGTGTGTGTATGTGTGGGTGTGGAGCCCAGAGAAGGGAGCTGCTCTTGGAGAGGACCTTCTCCAGTGGGTACTGGGCAAAAGCGCTAATCCCCTTCATTGTGAAGTAGAGCCTCCACAGAGGGTCATAGCAATACAGGCCTGACACAGAGCATGGGCTTCTATGTCATACACATGTCCACATATTCAGCTTCAAGCTCACTGAGAGAGGCTTTCCTGCCTTCGCAAACAGTAGTCTCATTCATTATGAGAGAATACTTCTACTGAGAGTGCCTTAACTCTAGAACACTATATATTCAAATAAAATACACATTTGTTACATATGTTTAATGTTCATAGGAATCATTATTTGTGACTTAATATTTTAATTTCAAAGAGCTGGACAAAGACTTTGAGTTCCTCTGAACAGTACATGGAGATCAGATTACATCTCAGTAAGATGCATGATGAGATCTTGTACTGCAGCTTGTGTTTATTGTAGTTTTCTATGGAATGACCATGATATTTGCATTAAATAGATGCCAGTCAGTTCAGTCAGCAATATATATTGCTAAAAAGATTCCCCTATGTTCTAACAGGCAAAACCTGTATGTCTAGGTTGGATGTAATCATTGAATTAGAACTGAAATTTAATTAATTAGTAAGATGCACAAAATATGGTTGTTTTTGATTGTGTAATGTTTTCCTTTTCCACATATGCCTTTCAGCACTTTAGTTCTGTTTAGTGGTTTATATTTCAGTGGAAACAGGTCCTTACATATTCCGCAGAAAGCAAAAAATAAAAACAACTAAACAACTACCAACTAATAAAGATGTCAAGTTGAACATGGAAAGTCTTGTTTTGTTTATTCATCTGTTGTTGTGGTTTCTCTTTATGCCGTTCTGTTGATTTGTATCCACTTCATGGCAGGTTGAAAATGATTTGATTCTGTGAGACATTTGGAGGAAGTGTGAGTACAGAAAAAAGCATGTAACTGAAGCATGACATTCTTTAATAGGCTGTATCACTTTTTCTTCTGTGAGTCTGTGAGGACCTCATAAAGCATGGCTTGTGGCAAGTGGGTTAGTACAAGGGTAAATATGGGATAGGAGTGTCAGACGAGAGGCTGATGCCTCTTGCCATGAAGCAGACCCTCCAGCAGATCAGAGTGCTCCTGGACTGGGACAGTGGTCTGATCTCCTTCTTTGATCCTCTCAACAACAGATATGTGCACACCTTCAGACAAACATTCACCAAGCAAGCCTATCCATACTTCTATAATGTTTGTCCTGCTATGAGGGTGTTACCAGAATAGGCTGCAACCACTAAGGACATTATGCTAGTGTAATGGAAAAAAGGAACCTAGTCTATTGAAAATGAACACATTTCTACTTGATCATCATTTCAACAAGGGTGCACCGTGAGATAACATTTATTATGGTAATTATGGATGGCCTTTTCACACTCGGCCAAAGTTTTTGCTTTCGGCTCAGTTTTCCATTGCTCTGAGGTTGTCTGCTTAAAGGATTCAAACCTAGTTTAAAGGCAATCAGACTTTCTTTTGTTTCCTGTGATCATATACCTTCAATCATTTAATGTGATAATGCTATTTCTATTTAGGAGTTGTTTTCCTTGTGCACGCAGATGCATGCAATTGAGAAACCATTGTTTAGTGAAAAGAATCAAATTTGTTGGCAACTTCCTGGATTTTCATTTATTTGCAATTTTCCTCAGAACTGTTGTGAGAATACACACTCCCTGATAAACAAATATAAAAGGTTTATTGTAGATATTTCCTGTCCACTAGACACCTCCAATGTTTGCTGTCTAGCAAATGTCAGCTGGGTTTACTAGTTTCTGGGAAAACCCATATTATGTGTATCACCTTCATGGTAACCTTTATAATCTCTGGACCTTTAGCTTTGCTGTTGATTTTCTCAAATACCCCAATATGGTCTTATGTAGCATTAATGCATGCTTTAAAATCTTCTACGCCAAGTGAAAAGCACTCAGGTATTTACTCTTAAGTGCTGGTCATACTGCTGTTTTACTGTGATGTTTTCAGTGTTGTGTAATTACTGAATAGGGATTAAATAAAACCATTGTCATTGTAAGAAGGCTCAAGAGCAGTACTCATCTACTGAAAAAACAAGATGTGGGTTCAGATGAATCTACTTCCCTTTTCATGTACACTGAAAAACATCAGTTTTTCAAATGCTAGGATATATTTTGTCTACAAACACATTTCTATTTATGGTCTTTCTTATCTTTTATAGCATCAAGGGTTCTTTGGAAGGTCAGCAGAAAATGGAAGAGAGGAAGCTGTGTGTGAGTGAATGCTTGTGTGTAATGTCATTTTCTATGTTGAGTGTAGCTCTGTGATGTACTCTGGAGAGCTGAAGTTTGAGAAGAGGACCATGTCTGCTCAGGTGGAGGGGGGTGTTCATGGCCTGCACTCGTAAGTCTTCGTCCTCTCTGCTCACTAAACTCCTACTACCGAATCCATCATGCTCAGTGGCTCTTTTAGGGAATACTCCACCAACTGTCAAGCAGTGCCACAAAAGCACTCAAGGACTGGAAAATAACCTGTGTGTGTCTGTTCTCACAGTTTGCAGGCACAGTGTTATGAATAATAATACACAGCAATAGACCCCTGCTGATCTCCACTGAAATCTGAATGGACATGAAGCTGACAATTTATTTATGAATAATTAATTCAGATAAATTGTGGGTTTCTAATAGATAACAGGGTCATGACATAATGAGTAATGCCTCTATAGATTTCTATTCATGTCTTCAAGTAATTCATGTACATACATTGAATTGAAATAAAACAGGCTTTGGCATGACTGGACAGAGCATTGTAATGTAAACGTCAGTACTATGCACATTTTGCAGTGTGGACTTTTATAAAGTCATGAGCTCTGTGCAGATATAGACTGTAGAGCTCTATATTGAATTGTGGATGAGCATATTAAAACCACAAGGCGGAGCTTCGAGAGAGAGAGAGAGAGAGAGAGAGAGAGAGAGAGAGAGAGAGAGAGAGAGAGAGAGAGAGAGAGAGAGAGAGAGAGAGAGAGAGAGAGAGAGAGAGAGAGAGAGAGAGAGAGAGAGGATGAAACAGTTGTTTAATGTTCAACAAATGGAAAGAAGAAGACAATTATGAAAATCAGTAGAACTATTAGCAAAGTTGAAACTAGTTAATATTTAGTGACAGCAGAGTGGCTCTAGATCCCTGTGGCAGGGACTACGGACGATCACGGACTACAGGAGCCCACCCTCCGGACTGATGAGTGCGGATGAGTCTCTGGCGAACGAGCTGAATACATTCTTCGCTCGCTTCGAGGCTACATCTAGCAGCGCTAACGCTAACGGCGCTAATGCTAGCAGCGCTAATGCTAACGGCGCTAATGCTAGCAGCGCTAATGCTAACGGCGCTAATGCTAGCAGCGCTAATGCTAGCAGCGCTAGTGCTAACAGCACTAATGCTAGCAGCGCTAGTGCTAATGGCACTATCGGCGCAGCCAATGGCACATGCGCGGGGCCCACCATAGAACAGCGCCCTCTCATCGTCACGGAGAGTGACGTGAGAAGAGTGTTTAAAAGGGTGAATACCAGGAAGGCGATGGGAGCAGACGGTATCTGCGGGAGGGTCCTCAAAGCCTGCGCAGATCAGCTAGCCCCGGTATTCACCGACATCTTCAATCTCTCCCTGACGCTCGGTATCGTCCCGTCCAGCTTCAAGCGATCCACCATCGTCCCCGTCCCGAAGAAACCTCGACCCTCCGACCTCAATGACTACCGACCTGTCGCCCTCACATCAGTCGTGATGAAGTGCTTTAAAAAGCTAGTCGGAGACTTCATCACATCTTCACTGCCAGCCTCCATGGACCCACTGCAGTTTGCATACCGCCACAACCGCTCCACTGACGATGCAATTGCACATCTGCTCCACACTACACTGACTCACCTGGACGAAGGGAGGGGAAATTATGTTAAAATGCTATTTGTCGACTACAGTTCAGCATTTAACACTATCATCCCCTCCCTACTCACTACTAAGTTGGGGGATCTAGGACTGCATACATCCCTGTGCGACTGGATCTCCAACTTCCTAACAGACAGACCACAATCAGTACGGGTGGGCAACTGCGCCTCATCCACCCTCACCCTCAGCACTGGAGCTCCTCAGGGTTGTGTCCTAAGCCCCCTGCTCTACTCACTGTACACCTACGACTGCACAGCCACTTCCAGCTCCACCATCATTGTCAAGTTTGCTGACGACACCGTTGTCATGGGTCTGATCTCGGACAACGACGAGAGGGCCTACCTGGATTAAACACCTGGAAAACTGGCGCCAGGAAAATTATCTCCTCCTAAACGTCAGTAAGACAAAGGAGCTGATCGTGGATTGCAGCAAGAAGCAGGAGCGGCACTACCAACCTGTGAGGATCAGTGGAACCACGGTGGAGAGAGTAGATAGTTTCAGGTACCTTGGTGTTCACATCTCGCAGGACCTGTCCTTCAGACTGCCCTCCAAGGTACTGCGGAACTTCTATACCTGCACTATCGAGAGCATCCTCACGGGGAACATCACAGTCTGGTTTGGGAATAGCACCAAGCAGGACAGACAAGCACACCAAAGGGTAGTGCGTTCAGCAGAGCGCATCACTCACACGGAACTTCCTGACCTGCAGACCATCTACTACAAGCGGTGCCAGACCAAGGCCAGGAGGATTGTGAAGGACCCCACCCATCCCAACAATAGACTCTTCTCTCTGTTGAGGTCAGGGAGGCGCTTTCGCTCCCTGAAGACCAAGACAGAGAGGCTGAAGAGCAGCTTCTTCCCACAGGCCATTCGGGCCCTGAATCAGGGAAACTGATAAACTGTGGGGACCACCACCACAATGTAACATAACTGTATATCTGTATATATATATTTATATTCAATGACCTTGTTACACAACAACTGTAGATATGTTATTATACGAAATGGATCTGTACATTCTGTAGATTGTGTACATATATACACAACCATATACATTGTACATTGTGTATATAATCATAATGTACATATATTGTACATACATTGTTAATATATTTTGTACATACATAGAATATATATATATATATATATATATATATATATATATATTTATCTTTGCATATATATATTTCACATATAGAGAATGTCTATATTTCTCTATGCACCCGTTTTCTTTTCCTCAGTTTGGACAGAGCACTCTCCACCATTTCACTGCGAGTTATACTGTGTATGACTATGTATGTGACGAATAAACCAAACTTGAACTTGAACTTGAACAGTACTTGTGGTAGCCTTTTTAACTAAGTGTACTTAAAATCAGACATTAGCACACTAAAACATTAAGCATTAAGATAAAAGATAAATCCTTTATGCAAATGCAGTTGTTTCTTAAAGATTGTTTCTTTTAGAAATATAAGTTCTTATCACACCTGTATTAGAATATGAGCCCAGGAGAGTAACCCTAGAACACTAGGAACATTTATGTTACAATTTCCTTGCAAAATCACAAGCCTGATGTGAATATTAAAATAAGAACAACAAATAGATACACCTGTTATCATTTTATTATCCATCTTCACATAATATAGGGAAGGTGCATATGTGCTCATTTCTCCTTTGTTAAAAAAGCACTGACATTTTGCTGCATCAAACATTTGTGTGCCATGCATTTAGTGTGTAGCATAACAACAAACAAATTCTGCAAACTCCTACTTTATGAGCATTAAAGGCGGTTGGGCAGAGTGTTGAGTGAAGCTTCAGAGCTTGACTGTAACCTTGTTATATTTCAATGGCAATGAGGGCAGTACAGGTAGTGACTAAGAGGCTTTCCTTCCCAATCCCTCTGAATGTTGTCTCTGACAACATTCCAGACAGCACTTTAGAGAAAACAGTAGTCCAATGGCAGCAGACAGGCCTTTTTAGGGATCACCACTTACAGAGTCTTACCAAGACACCCAGTAGCTTAATTTTGTTTGGGACAAAGCCTCTATCAGAGCCGTATTTCATTCTACCTGATTCAGCTGCTGCTTGTATGATGCATGTTGGATGAATCTCTTACTCTGCTCCTCAGCTAAGAGAAAGCTCTCCATCTCGATCTGAGGAACAAACTTGGATTGTGTGCGTGGCTCCAGCACAACCACTGGTGAATGCGCACGCAGTGTCCCAGGAGCCGCTCTGTGGTGCAGGTGGAGAGGGGAGGTGGGCGGAGGCCCGGGGCGTCAGCTCACGCAGGGTTGTAGAGGAGGATTGGAGTACTGGACATCGCTTACATGGAGGGCCATGTCTATGAGCACTTTGCCAATGGCAAGCACGACAGCTACCAGATCGACTACCGCCTCATTGTGGGCGACACAGAGCCAGCCAGATTGCAGCTGTCGCCTCGCGACCCTGAGCACCAGGGGCCATTTGGCCACAACACATCTCATGGGCATGAGACTGCAGCTCAGCGCTACAGCGCCACACGCATCCAGGCTGGCTACGAACCAGAGAGGTGAGACTCCTACGGTTTCAAAGGAGTGCTGATCAGCAAAATTAACCATGTTTGCATCACTAGGTTAACGTTAGTGTCACTAAACAAGTTCATTAGGAGTGGACTTTATTTTTCTTTTGGATTGTGTACTTTTAAACTGTTGCACAGACTGGGTTGGGTTCTCAGTGATGTGCAATTTTAGCCCAATTCCATATTGTTGGTCTCAGAAGAACACATTCCTTTCGGGGATTATCATCACATAAAATAGACCTATACATTTACAGTCTCTACAGAGAAATACAGTCATGTCATAGTACAATAAAATGTCCTAATGTGTAAATAGTGATGTTTACTCATTTATAATGTCCAGCACTACTCAAATATAACTGCTTGCCTTCTTTGCCCATCATATTAACATCCCCATGTCAGCAGATTAAAAAGGACCATAAATCTGATTAAGAATTATATTATCAAGACCGATATAATCTGTGTTGTAGAACAGATATGAAAACATTTTGTCATAGCAATGCTCAAAAGCATCACATTCCATTTGTTTTACAGACCCATATCTCTCTACATTTCAATTTACAGAATGGACTAAATTAACTTCCAGGTGTTTAAAGCTCAGTTGGGGGCTGTGTCAGATCCTTTGTGAATAACATAAAGTTGAATATTGGGCAGCCTGACCACGGCTTCAGAACGATTGTATGGATTTGCTACATCACCAGTCCTCCTTTTATAAGCAAGATGATTATTTCAACCCAAGTCAAAAACATTTTTTGTCTCATCCAAACGGAAATTTCACACCTGAACTATTAGGCCACCTAATAGCGTGGACAGTAAAACGGGCGCATCGCCCGTCTGCTCTCTCTTAACATGTCCCGTCGTCATCCACCACGTTGAGAGGATGAGAGTTTTCTCAAACTGAGCAGGTCGAGTCTTTAAAATGTGTAAACTCCAACTGTGATTCTGGGTGATTTAGCTAAGGGCTAGACTTTCGCTTGACTTTGAGAGATGCCACAGAGGCTAGTCTGTAACGGTCGCAGATGAAGACCAGCTGTGTTCCTTGACGTCGTTTTTTGTTGTCTGAAGTACGCGACGCTATCGTCTTGTGAGTAACCCGAGAAGCGGGATTTTCATTCACATTCACTAAGAATAAAGCATCATTGTTCAGTCTTGGAAGTATATCACACTAAATCCGTGTGTACTACTTGAGTACGATAATGACGGTTATTGTTTGCATGCTGCGAATGCGAGACATCGGCTCTCCCGAATAAAAGGATAGCACGTCGAAATGGAGAAAGGGCAAAGCGTAACGAATAGAAATAGCTTTAGCATCCTCGACCAACACCCACTGGATAAATATTTCGATCCGCGGATCAGTAAAACACTTACGTTTTAACTCTGTTTACATGAGAGCGCAGACAGAATAGCCTTTCTTTAGCGTACATCTACTTCTGATGTGACGTGTATTTGCTAGGTTGTTAGTATAATGTATTTTTAGTATCAGTTTTTCTTTGTTTGTTTGTTCTGTGGTCTTTGATTCAGTGATTTTCTGATCCTGCCTGGCTTCATTGACTTTACCTCAGATGAAGTGGTGAGTACTTTTGCAAAATGCACCAAAACAGCTCAGCAGGTTTCCTGACATGCCCCATAAGGGCTTACCAGTGTGTGTGTTTCAGTAAATACAGCACATCTAGTAATGATTTAGTGGAGGGGGCGGGATCTTCCTAATTAATTAGTGAGCTGGCGGTCTCCTCTACCTTCAGTGAGATGGAGGAGCTGAGTCAGTTGCCATGTAGTGCGAACACGACTACAACAGAGGGTGGAGTGTGGCATAGTGTAAGAGAGGGATGAAGGAGTACAAATAAGATGTGCAAAATAGGTGGTGTTGGCATCCCAGGTGCATAGGGTGTGTTGTCACAGGCAGAGAGGCTGAGGGGTGTGTGGGTGTGTGTGTGTGTGTATGACAGTGTGAGGGAGGCGCGAACCAAAATTCCCATGTGTAATGGATATGGGATAGTATATATTGTGGTATTTATATTTGGTGTTACATTTTGTGTGTGTGTGTGTTAGAATGTGGGAGAGAACGTAGGATGTTTTTGTCTGTCTTACCACAGGGAAGTTAAACTGATGCCCTGCTTATAAAAACAGCAATATTTGTGCTTTGAATGTGCACATCCAAGTCACTTGAAGTCAAATTAATAATGGGATAGAGATGTGTGCATATGTGAAAGCTGTCCAAAGTAACACCCCAAACTGTTCTTATCTTTGTGCAATGCATAGTCTGTATGAAAATACAAGCATGAACATAAACAAAGATAATTGTTCTGTAGAACATTGGTTCCTTTCTGTTACCATTTGCGTCTGTCATTCAGGATCTGACCTCTGCTCTGACCCGGAAGATAACCCTGAAGACGCCGCTTATTTCCTCCCCCATGGGTACTGTGACTGAATCCTCCATGGCCATCGCTATGGCTGTGAGTATCCCCCACACACTCAAAACCATGAAGTCCTGTTGCTTTTCCATTTAGCTTTCTGTGATTTTGTATTACAGCTCATGGGTGGTATTGGGATCATCCATCACAATTGCACCCCAGAGTTCCAAGCAAATGAAGTCCGGAAAGTTAAGGTGTCAAACTTTCAGTGAATTGTCTTAATAGGAATATAATGAACAACACGTTGAACATGCAGATTTACACACAAGCTTCCCTGAGGCCTCTCATCAGCAGAGCAATATATGGTGTCATGGCAGAAATTCGAGCAGGGCTTCATCACGGATCCAGTGGTGATGAGTCCACAGCACACGGTCGGAGATGTGTTTGAGGCCAAGGTGCGACACGGCTTCTCTGGAATCCCTGTCACCGAAACCGGCAAGATGGGCAGCAAGCTTGTGGGAATCGTGACGTCACGAGACATTGACTTCCTCTCAGAGAAGGACTATGACCGGCTGTTGGAGGAGGTTTGTGATTCATCTTTGATTGTACATACAATATACAAAAGGTTTTTAAAAACACAAATGAATCACATATGACATACAATGCTTAAAAATATAGGTGGAATAGAACTATCATGAAATTGTGATATTTCTGTGTCAGTGTGTGAAAGAGGGCAATATATATATATATATATAAAAATAAAAAATGTGTATATATATAAGTGTGTGTGTGTGTGTGTGTGTGTGTGTGTATAAAATCACATTCTTTAAACTCACATCTTTTTGTGATTTATTTGTGATATTTGCCAGGCAATGACAAAGAGGGAAGATTTAGTGGTTGCACCAGCAGGTGTTACACTCAAAGAGGCCAATGACATCCTGCAGTGCAGCAAAAAAAGGTCTGATTCTTCATCTTTTCAGCTTGAGAAGTGAAACTGCTTCTAAAGGACTTTGAAAGGTTATTTTCACTTCTCCACTTCTTCTCTGAGTAACGGGTCGGTCGTGGGGACGCTTGTTGATTGCAGGTAAACTGCCCATTGTGAACGACAGTGATGAGCTGGTGGCTATAATTGCTCGCACTGATCTGAAGAAGAACAGAGACTACCCTCTGGCCTCTAAAGACTCCCGCAAACAGCTGCTGTGTGGCGCTGCCATCGTTACCCGTGAGGATGACAAGTACCGGCTGGACCTGCTCGTGCAGGCAGGAGTGGACGTGGTGGTGCTGGTAGGTCTTAAGGTCCTAAAGGGAGTGGGATTAGTCTCCATCCTGAGTATGGTGCCTGAATCAAATGACAAACTATTTTTGCTATGAGGCTGTGTAACACAGGACTGTGATTGCACATAGTGAATTTGGTCTGAAGGCTGTGTCTATTGTTTTAGGACTCATCTCAGGGAAACTCAGTGTTTCAGATCAGCATGATTAACTACATTAAACAGAAGTATCCTGAGCTCCAGGTGGTGGGGGGGGAATGGTGAGTCACAGTTCTCACATTTGCTTGTTCTGTAAACTGAGAGGGTTGAGGTAGGTAAGAATTGATGGTGTTTGGTTCTTTTCATTTGTTGCTGTGTTCACTTTCATCCTTCTTCTCTCTCGCTCTGTCTCTGTGTATGTCTGTGTAGTAGTGACAGCTGCTCAGACGAAGAATTTGATTGATGATGGTGTGGATGCTCTTAGAGTGTGGATGGGTTATCTTTGATAAGACATCGTATACCAGAAAATTGTTTAAAAGCTGGTAATAGCTAAACCACCAGACATAATAGTGATGGATAAACAGCAGAAAAGAGTCATAGTGACGGATGTAGCAATCGCAAGAGATAGCAACATCAGCAACAAGGAACATGAGACGCTAAAAGAAGAGGAAACACTGGCTCTGGTAGCAATCAGAGCACCAGGGGTTTAGGGACGATGACCATCAAACTGGGAGAGTGGCTCCAGCAGATCCCAGGAACAACATCCGAGATCCTCATCCAGAAGAGTGCAGTCGATGGAACACTTGGGATACTATGCAGGCAAATGTATATATTGTAAATTCCTGTTCTTTTTTATCAACATTCTTAGAACATAATTACTGTTCTAAGTTTACAACATCTGGTCGAGGTTTTCGTTTATTCAAGATGCATCCTGTAGTGCCTTTTCACATTTTTGCACTATTTCTTTATTTTGAGTCAAATGTTTCAAATAAAATAATACAATCCACAAGGAAATGAAAACGAGAATTAAATCAAACTTATTGTTTCAGAAAGATTACTACTCATTCACACACCAGGACGCTACATCTTCTGGAGTATTATGCTCACGTTTCTAAACTTTTAAACATTATAATGTATTTCAGTTATGGAAATCAGTTAAACACTATAGGAAGGCCTACAACAGGAATGTACTACAAATACCTTCCTACTCCAGCACCCCTAATCGTCCACTCCCAATGGTGGGATATCCCTGAATAACAGTTGAATGCTATCTTTGCCTATATTTGCCTCTGTCTGTCTTTCAGGAGACTACAATATGAGAGTTACACACTAACATAAAAGATGAATAATGAATTAAGTAAATGCTGCACCGGCTAACATCTACTTTCTTCCCTGTTTTATTACCTGTATTATTATTTATAATATTTGTGAGCTGAAAACATGATATCCACCAAAAACATGATTCACTGACTCATGAACAATGTCAACAAATCTACACACACACACACACACACAGCAGGTGAGTTTTCTGTGGTGGCAGATGGGTCCAAGTGGGCTCATACTGGCCCTGCCCACATGTCGCCTCCTGCAGGTGTCAACCGTAGCCACTGTGCTCCATGTGCCCTTTCTCCTCTGCCACTGCTGGGAGAGGGCTCTGCCCACCCTCCTGACATGCTCCGCTACGCCTCCTGCATACCCCCTTTGTGCTTCAGACAGAGGCCAAAACCACTGGCTTTGCTGGTTCCAGGAACAGCCTGAGGTTGTCCAGGAGAGTGAAAGAATGCTATACCTTGCAAGGTATGATGGTCTTCATTGAAATGGGGGTTAAAAACATTTCAAGCCAGTGTTTTGTGCACTGACATCCCTCCTGCTACCGAAGGCCACCCGAGTGTTTCTTGTGTTTGTGAGTGTGAGGCAAAGGAGTGTGAAAGTGTTTGTGTGGATCAAGATGTAAATGCATGAAATGAAACGTACTGAGGCTATGTTTATTGTCACATATTTTATATCTAGAATGTTGGCCTACCTCCAAGTGAATTTGCACAAAGACCAAACATTTGTGTGGGGTGTTTGTTTGTGCATGTGAATATAGATGTGTGTAGTTCAATGGTGTATACATGTGTACATGTGAGTATGGATGTGTAAGTGTGAAAGATGTGTGTGTGTGTGTGTGTGTGTGAATTATATATTTGTTGGGGGCACATTCATATACTGCCACACTGCTATTCTCTCTGCTACTTTCTGTTTTTCAATTGGCAGAGTGGATTAGGGCCTGTCAGAGAGACTCTGAGAGATCTGGTGAGCCCTGATTGTGATTCTTTTTGTTTCTCTCTCTCTCTCTCTCTCTCTCTCTCTCTCTTTGTGTGTGTGTGTTTGTGTGTGTGTCTCTTGTCAACACAGTGTGAATAATTTTGATTTTAATTGGTTCGTTGTCATGACATTATCTCTCAACTCTCTCAACCGTCTAAATCACACGCGCACACACACAAACAGTTGACACCCCCCATCCTATAGTCCACATTCATTCATGAGAAACAGAAAATTTCAATTTGAAATTTATTGGATTGAATAACAGATCCTTTTCTTTAGAACCATGCACAGCATGGACATGACAATGTTGTGCTAAATGGTGTGATCAAACCCTATCATCATCCTTCCCAGCAAAGCCCTGATCTACTCCTTCTGTAGTGAGCTAAACGCTATTAATAAACTCCCAAACTCCTCCAGTGCTCTCTCACCATTCTGAGCAGAGCCTGTGCCAGGCCTGCAATTTTATCAACTACATCACAGCTGTTTTCTCTCTTCCAAATGTGTAGAGAAAACACACACACACACACACACACACACACGCGCGCGCGCTCTGTATTCTGACAGTCCCTGCAATGCTCCACTGTAATCCTCTTAGCCTGTAAGCGCTGGGCTCTCCCTGCAAACACACCCTAAACCCAGCACAGCATGGGACTATGTGGAAGACCACTTGCACAAACATCGACCGCACAGCTCCTTTTGCCTTTGCTTGCTATAGTTTCAACTGCTCGATGCACTGAAATGCCAAATACAGAGGCTAAAGCTCGAACACATGCGCCATGAACCAGCTGCACCCATTCCGAGGTAAATCAAATACACAGTTGCCAATGTTTAACAAAGCTTTTTGAGCTTTTTACATTTTATTGATTTATTTTTTTTTAAAGAACATGAGGACTTTTTCATTTTTATTTGTTCAGAATGTTAAATAGTAGTAGTCCCAGTAATTTTGTAGTTCCAGTAGTATCGTCATTCAGGTCTCCTTTATCAGGTTTTGGATGGATTGGTAGAAGTTCATATTGACTGGTTATAAACATAGTTCTGATGTAGTCAAGCACAGCGTCTGTCTCTTTGGCCAGTTGGTAATCATAGCCTTTTTATGTGCTCGGGAAACCTTTCTGCATACTACCGATTTCTTTAGCTGGTCCTCCTTGGGAAGTGTGTGGTCCCTTTGAGCAGTACAAAGCTTCCCCAGCCATGGCTCTCCCCATGCGCTGCTGCTTAGTTTTCTTCCCCACTACTTTGTCCCATAACGTCTTCAGGTTCTTTCTTTCACACTTTGGGTTTTGGTTTTCACTCTCTAGAGCCTCTCTTTCACTCTTCAGGTGTTGTCTTTCACTCTCAAGATTCTCTCTTTCACCCTTCAGGTGTTGTCTTTCTCTCTCCAGAGCCTCTCTTTCACTCTTCAGGTGTTGTCTTTCACGCTCTAGATCCTCTCTTTCACTCTTCAGGTGTTGTCTTTCACTCTCAAGATTCTCTCTTTCACCCTTCAGGTGTTGTCTTTCTCTCTCTAGAGCCTCTCTTTCACTCTTCAGGTGTTGTCTTTCACGCTCTAGATCCTCTCTTTCACTCTTCAGGTGTTGTCTTTCACTCTCAAGATTCTCTCTTTCACCCTTCAGGTGTTGTCTTTCACTCTCTAGATCCTCTCTTTCACTCTTCAGGTGCCATCTTTCACTCTGTTCATTTTTTGTCTCCTTCTGCTTCTCCTCCAACTCCTTCCCACTACATTCCTCCTCAAATTTTCCAATTTTAACACAGTGTCGTTTTCTAATTTCCTTCGTATCTACTCTGTCAGGTAGTTCTTGTTGCAATCTACTCATTGCTTTTTGTGTGTTCCTGTCCAACAAAATCTTCGTTTTCTTCTTCTTCGAAGATCTTCTGTGAGAGCAGCAGAACTGCATTTTGCTGCTGCAACCTCCCATTTCTGTCAACAGACTGACCAATTTTACCTTTGTCAAGCAGATTATAAGAATAGCTATTATGACAATGGTTCCATGTGACATCACAGTTTTGGTTTTGTTGACAATTCCATTGTCATCACACAGAATAGAATAAACTATTGTGGGCTTGCTTTCTTTTCACTTTAGCCTTAATTAGATTAATTAGATTCATATGTTTGCTTTAGATTTGCCTTTTTACATTTTATTTATACCATGAAAAACAATACAGAAATAATTAAAGAAGTCAAAGCCTTTGTCACAGTCTCTCCAGACATGCCTTTCTCTGGTTGTCAAAAAGACAAAAGAGATGACTATGGACTACAGAAGGATGCAAATGCCTCACACCCCAATACATACAGTGAAGAGTGAGAACATACACTCTCTTAAAATCACAAACAATCTCTCATGGTCCCTGAGCACTTTTTCCTTAGTGAAGAAAGCTCTGCTTCCTGAGGAGACTGAAGAAGGACAGCATGTCCGTCATCCTGATCTGGTCTGCAACAGCATCATAGAGAGTGTCCCGACCTGCGCCATCGCTGTCTGGTACTGGCACTGCTCCCCCTGCTCTTTTGGATTGTTTAGTTGAATTTAGCAGTCTGCTCTCAAATTTTCTGTGCCTGTTTTCTGGGATTCTGAAATTCAGGCAATGTTTTTGTTGTTCTTCTGCAACACTATTAAAACTCTGAACTCCTCAAACTATTTTACTTCTCTAAGTAAATCTGTCACACATTTGTCTAGTACAGAATTATTAGATTTCTTTCTTTGACCATAAGGAAAATACACACATTTACATATTTCTTTGTGTTGGATAAGAGATTAAGGACACTTCCTGAGGCAGAGAATGATTGGTCAGTAGTACATTAGAATGGCCCTACATACATTTCATCATTCCATATCTTTTCAGTGGTTATCAAAACCATTTATACACTTTTGCAGTTAAACAATGTTAAGATATTGATTAGTGTTTCAGTCAAATCAGTCTAACTCTGAAAGTATGTGATTACCTTCCATATGAGATGCTATTTAAGACTACACACACATCAGATTTTGCAATGAAAAGATGCACACATGCATACATGATAAAACAAAGGCAAATAGTCATTGTACACACACACACACACACACACACACACACACACACGTTTTAGGCTCCTTTTGTCATTCAGTTTTGAAAGAAGGAGATGGAGGGCATGTCAGTATGCAGCAGTAGCCATAGTATTGGAACAGATGGGTCAGCATGGTAAGGGCAAACAGAACGTTGGTCAGGGTGTATCACTGGTCTCCATTGCATCTCAGTGATTCAAAATTCAGAACTAAAATATTAGAAAAAACACTCTCAAAGCATAGAGGGTCAAGTCAGTAGTTGCACTAATATCAGAATTTGTATCAAGATATTTTTAAGTGAGAAATTTTTAAGTGAGAAATAAGTTTAGCCCTCATTAAAAATGCTGTAATTTCAACTCTTTGACACTCTTGGAAAAATAAATGTAATATTTTGTTCAAAATATTATTTATTTGGGGAAAAAAGTGATCTGCAGGCACTGCGGATTCTTGCCCTGCTAGAGATGATTAAGAAAAGAGGTTAAATTGATTAGGAATTCTAACCTGTAGTAATAAACAGTATAAATTGATATGAAATGAAATAGGCAGATGCTGACTGTATATGAATTGTATGGGGCAGCAGTGTCTCACAAAGACTGGAGCACAGCAATGATGTCATCATGTCATGGGTGTGAAAAGAAGGTCTCTAGGAAATAGGCTTCGTCAAGGGGCATGGGGGCTGGGGCCAAAAGACAGAGCGCAGGAGACTAATGAATGAAGATGGAGAACCCCTCTGTTCGCTACTGTAATATACACAGTAATGAGAGGTAGAGGAGCAAAGACTCTTCATCAGGCCCTCAGCCAGCCTGGCACTAGCTCATCAACAGATGTCTCCCTCTCTGAGAGAGAGAGAGAGAGAGAGAGAGAGAGAGAGAGAGAGAGAGAGAGAGAGAGAGAGAGAGTGAGAGAGAGGGTCTTATTGAATTATATGCTTTGTTGTCATCTGTGTAGCATTACTACAGATTCTTTTTAACTCAGTATCTGCAATGTTTGGTTTAGAATCACAGATGAGGATGTGTTTAATGTGACGTGGTTGGTTTACGTCTCACAAATGTCAATTGTCTTCATTAATGTTCCATCTGAAATATTAATGTTCACAGCAGAGACCTCATCAATATTCATCAACCCGGAAACGTTGCACAATCTCCTGTTAAAATTTCATGAGATGGCGTGTCTCTAACATAATATGATTGTGTGTGTGTGCGTGTGTGTGTGTGTGTGTGTGTGTGTGTGTAAAGTACATGTCAAGTTCACATGTGTTTGTGTATGTATATAGGTTCAGGAAGAAGCTAAGGGTTTTGACCTCAGCATAGACTTCACTGGTGCTGACATCATCACCAGCTAAGTGACCTGTTCCTCTCATCCTGGTGTGTGTCTGTGTGTGTGTGTGTGTGTGTGTGTGTGTGTGTGTGTGTGTGTGTGTGTGTGTGTGTGTGTGTGTGTCTGTGCGTGTGTGTGTCCAGCTGTGATCGGCCCTTACTCATACACATTTCACTTGGCTGACACACAGTGAAAAAAGTGCATTTACAGTCCTCTGTGGTCTCATTGCCAGCCCAGATTTCCAAAACTTATTATATATTTTACATATGTAGTAGTCATTATATATTATTTGAAACTACAATTTTGAACTGTGTTTCAGTGTTGTGTAATTACTGAATAGGGCTTAAATAAAACCATTGTCATTGTAAGAAGGCTCAACAGCAGTACTCATCTACTCATCTACCACACATTTCACTGTGTGTTGTACTGTGTAAGACTATGTATGTGACAAATAAACCAAACTTGAAACTTGAAAAAACAAGATGTGGGTTAAGATGAATCTACTTCCCTTTTCATGTACACTGAAAAACATCAGTTTTTCAAATGCTAGGATATATTTTGTCTACAAACACATTTCTATTTATGGTCTTTCTTATCTTTTATAGCATCAAGGGTTCTTTGGAAGGTCAGCAGAAAATGGAAGAGAGGAAGCTGTGTGTGAGTGAATGCTTGTGTGTAATGTCATTTTCTATGTTGAGTGTAGTAGCTCTGTGATGTACTCTGGAGAGCTGAAGTTTGAGAAGAGGACCATGTCTGCTCAGGTGGAGGGGGGTGTTCATGGCCTGCACTCGTAAGTCTTCGTCCTCTCTGCTCACTAAACTCCTACTACCGAATCCATCATGCTCAGTGGCTCTTTTAGGGAACACTCCACCAACTGTCAAGCAGTGCCACAAAAGCACTCAAGGACTGGAAAATAACCTGTGTGTGTCTGTTCTCACAGTTTGCAGGCACAGTGTTATAAATAATAATACACAGCAATAGACCCCTGCTGATCTCCACTGAAATCTGAATGGACATGAAGCTGACAATTTATTTATGAATAATTAATTCAGATAAATTGTGGGTTTCTAATAGATAACAGGGTCATGACATAATGAGTAATGCCTCTATAGATTTCTATTCATGTCTTCAAGTAATTCATGTACATACATTGAATTGAAATAAAACAGGCTTTGGCATGACTGGACAGAGCATTGTAATGTAAACGTCAGTACTATGCACATTTTGCAGTGTGGACTTTTATAAAGTCATGAGCTCTGTGCAGATATAGACTGTAGAGCTCTATATTGAATTGTGGATGAGCATATTAAAACCACAAGGCGGAGCTTCGAGAGAGAGAGAGAGAGAGAGAGAGAGAGAGAGAGAGAGAGAGAGAGAGAGAGAGAGAGAGAGAGAGAGGGGATGAAACAGCTGTTTAATGTTCAACAAATGGAAAGAAGAAGACAATTATGAAAATCAGTAGAACTATTAGCAAAGTTGAAACTAGTTAATATTTTGTGACAGCAGAGTGGCTCTAGATCCCTGTGGCAGGGATTACGGACGATCACGGACTACAGGAGCCCACCCTCCGGACTGATGAGTGCGGATGAGTCTCTGGCGAACGAGCTGAATACATTCTTCGCTCGCTTCGAGGCTACATCTAGCAGCGCTAATGCTAACGGCGCTAATGCTAGCAGCGCTAATGCTAACGGCGCTAATGCTAGCAGCGCTAATGCTAACGGCGCTAGTGCTAACAGCACTAATGCTAGCAGCGCTAGTGCTAATGGCACTATCGGCGCAGCCAATGGCACATGCGCGAGGCCCACCATAGAACAGCGCCCTCTCATCATCACGGAGAGTGACGTGAGAAGAGTGTTTAAAAGGGTGAATACCAGGAAGGCGATGGGAGCAGACGGTATCTGCGGGAGGGTCCTCAAAGCCTGCGCAGATCAGCTAGCCCCGGTATTCACCGACATCTTCAATCTCTCCCTGACGCTCGGTATCGTCCCGTCCAGCTTCAAGCGATCCACCATCGTCCCCGTCCCGAAGAAACCTCGACCCTCCGACCTCAATGACTACCGACCTGTCGCCCTCACATCAGTCGTGATGAAGTGCTTTAAAAAGCTACTCGGAGACTTCATCACATCTTCACTGCCAGCCTCCATGGACCCACTGCAGTTTGCATACCGCCACAACCGCTCCACTGACGATGCAATTGCACATCTGCTCCACACTACACCGACTCACCTGGACGAAGGGAGGGGAAATTATGTTAAAATGCTATTTGTCGACTACAGTTCTCCCTACTCACTACTAAGTTGGGGGATCTAGGACTGCATACATCCCTGTGCGACTGGATCTCCAACTTCCTAACAGACAGACCACAATCAGTACGGGTGGGCAACTGCGCCTCATCCACCCTCACCCTCAGCACTGGAGCTCCTCAGGGTTGTGTCCTAAGCCCCCTGCTCTACTCACTGTACACCTACGACTGCACAGCCACTTCCAGCTCCACCATCATTGTCAAGTTTGCTGACGACACCGTTGTCATGGGTCTGATCTCGGACAACGACGAGAGGGCCTACCTGGATTAAACACCTGGAAAACTGGCGCCAGGAAAATTATCTCCTCCTAAACGTCAGTAAGACAAAGGAGCTGATCGTGGATTGCAGCAAGAAGCAGGAGCGGCACTACCAACCTGTGAGGATCAGTGGAACCACGGTGGAGAGAGTAGATAGTTTCAGGTACCTTGGTGTTCACATCTCGCAGGATCTGTCCTTCAGACTGCCCTCCAAGGTACTGCGGAACTTCTATACCTGCACTATCGAGAGCATCCTCACGGGGAACATCACAGTCTGGTTTGGGAATAGCACCAAGCAGGACAGACAAGCACACCAAAGGGTAGTGCGTTCAGCAGAGCGCATCACTCACACGGAACTTCCTGACCTGCAGACCATCTACTACAAGCGGTGCCAGACCAAGGCCAGGAGGAGTGTGAAGGACCCCACCCATCCCAACAATAGACTCTTCTCTCTGTTGAGGTCAGGGAGGCGCTTTCGCTCCCTGAAGACCAAGACAGAGAGGCTGAAGAGCAGCTTCTTCCCACAGGCCATTCGGGCCCTGAATCAGGGAAACTGATAAACTGTGGGGACCACCACCACAATGTAACATAACTGTATATCTGTATATATATATTTATATTCAATGACCTTGTTACACAACAACTGTAGATATGTTATTATACGAAATGGATCTGTACATTCTGTAGATTGTGTACATATATACACAACCATATACATTGTACATTGTGTATATAATCATAATGTACATATATTGTACATACATTGTTAATATATTTTGTACATACATAGAATATATATATATATATATATATATATATATATATATATATATATATATTTATCTTTGCATATATATATTTCACATATAGAGAATGTCTATATTTCTCTATGCACCCGTTTTCTTTTCCTCAGTTTGGACAGAGCACTCTCCACCATTTCACTGCGAGTTATACTGTGTATGACTATGTATGTGACGAATAAACCAAACTTGAACTTGAACTTGAACAGTACTTGTGGTAGCCTTTTTAACTAAGTGTACTTAAAATCAGACATTAGCACACTAAAACATTAAGCATTAAGATAAAAGATAAATCCTTTATGCAAATGCAGTTGTTTCTTAAAGATTGTTTCTTTTAGAAATATAAGTTCTTATCACACCTGTATTAGAATATGAGCCCAGGAGAGTAACCCTAGAACACTAGGAACATTTATGTTACAATTTCCTTGCAAAATCACAAGCCTGATGTGAATATTAAAATAAGAACAACAAATAGATACACCTGTTATCATTTTATTATCCATCTTCACATAATATAGGGAAGGTGCATATGTGCTCATTTCTCCTTTGTTAAAAAAGCACTGACATTTTGCTGCATCAAACATTTGTGTGCCATGCATTTAGTGTGTAGCATAACAACAAACAAATTCTGCAAACTCCTACTTTATGAGCATTAAAGGCGGTTGGGCAGAGTGTTGAGTGAAGCTTCAGAGCTTGACTGTAACCTTGTTATATTTCAATGGCAATGAGGGCAGTACAGGTAGTGACTAAGAGGCTTTCCTTCCCAATCCCTCTGAATGTTGTCTCTGACAACATTCCAGACAGCACTTTAGAGAAAACAGTAGTCCAATGGCAGCAGACAGGCCTTTTTAGGGATCACCACTTACAGAGTCTTACCAAGACACCCAGTAGCTTTATTTTGTTTGGGACGAAGCCTCTATCAGAGCCGTATTTCATTCTACCTGATTCAGCTGCTGCTTGTATGATGCATGTTGGATGAATCTCTTACTCTGCTCCTCAGCTAAGAGAAAGCTCTCCATCTCGATCTGAGGAACAAACTTGGATTGTGTGCGTGGCTCCAGCACAACCACTGGTGAATGCGCACGCAGTGTCCCAGGAGCTGCTCTGTGGTGCAGGTGGAGAGGGGAGGTGGGCGGAGGCCCGGGGCGTCAGCTCACGCAGGGTTGTAGAGGAGGATTGGAGTACTGGACATCGCTTACATGGAGGGCCATGTCTATGAGCACTTTGCCAATGGCAAGCACGACAGCTACCAGATCGACTACCGCCTCATTGTGGGCGACACAGAGCCAGCCAGATTGCAGCTGTCGCCTCGCGACCCTGAGCACCAGGGGCTATTTGGCCACAACACATCTCATGGGCATGAGACTGCAGCTCAGCGCTACAGCGCCACGCGCATCCAGGCTGGCTACGAACCAGAGAGGTGAGACTCCTACGGTTTCAAAGGAGTGCTGATCAGCAAAATTAACCATGTTTGCATCACTAGGTTAACGTTAGTGTCACTAAACAAGTTCATTAGGAGTGGACTTTATTTTTCTTTTGGATTGTGTACTTTTAAACTGTTGCACAGACTGGGTTGGGTTCTCAGTGATGTGCAATTTTAGCCCAATTCCATATTGTTGGTCTCAGAAGAACACATTCCTTTCGGGGATTATCATCACATAAAATAGACCTATACATTTACAGTCTCTACAGAGAAATACAGTCATGTCATAGTATAATAAAATGTCCTAATGTGTAAATAGTGATGTTTACTCATTTATAATGTCCAGCACTACTCAAATATAACTGCTTGCCTTCTTTGCCCATCATATTAACATCCCCATGTCAGCAGATTAAAAAGGACCATAAATCTGATTAAGAATTATATTATCAAGACCGATATAATCTGTGTTGTAGAACAGATATGAAAACATTTTGTCATAGCAATGCTCAAAAGCATCACATTCCATTTGTTTTACAGACCCATATCTCTCTACATTTCAATTTACAGAATGGACTAAATTAACTTCCAGGTGTTTAAAGCTCAGTTGGGGGCTGTGTCAGATCCTTTGTGAATAACATAAAGTTGAATATTGGGCAGCCTGACCACGGCTTCAAAACGATTGTATGGATTTGCTACATCACCAGTCCTCCTTTTATAAGCAAGATGATTATTTCAACCCAAGTCAAAAACATTTTTGTCTCATCCAAACGGAAATTTCACACCTGAACTGGGCTGGCCACCTAATAGCGTGGACAGTAAAACAAAGGCGCATCGCCCGTCTGCTCTCTCTTAACATGTCCCGTCGTCATCCACCACGTTGAGAGGATGAGAGTTTTCTCAAACTGAGCAGGTCGAGTCTTTAAAATGTGTAAACTCCAACTGTGATTCTGGGTGATTTAGCTAAGGGCTAGACTTTCGCTTGACTTTGAGAGATGCCACAGAGGCTAGTCTGTAACTGTCGCAGATGAAGACCAGCTGTGTTCCTTGACGTCGTTTTTTGTTGTCTGAAGTACGCGACGCTATCGTCTTGTGAGTGACCCGAGAAGCGGGATTTTCATTCACATTCACTAAGAATAAAGCATCATTGTTCAGTCTTGGAAGTATATCACACTAAATCCGTGTGTACTACTTGAGTACGATAATGACGGTTATTGTTTGCATGCTGCGAATGCGAGACATCGGCTCTCCCGAATAAAAGGATAGCACGTCGAAATGGAGAAAGGGCAAAGCGTAACGAATAGAAATAGCTTTAGCATCCTCGGCCAACACCCACTGGATAAATATTTCGATCCGCGGATCAGTAAAACGCTTACGTTTTAACTCTGTTTACATGAGAGCACAGACAGAATAGCCTTTCTTTAGCGTACATCTACTTCTGATGTGACTTGTATTTGCTAGGTTGTTAGTATAATGTATTTTTAGTATCAGTTTTTCTTTGTTTGTTTGTTCTGTGGTCTTTGATTCAGTGATTTTCTGATCCTGCCTGGCTTCATTGACTTTACCTCAGATGAAGTGGTGAGTACTTTTGCAAAATGCACCAAAACAGCTCAGCAGGTTTCCTGACATGCCCCATAAGGGCTTACCAGTGTGTGTGTTTCAGTAAATACAGCACATCTAGTAATGATTTAGTGGAGGGGGCGGGATCTTCCTAATTAATTAGTGAGCTTAATAGGAATATAATGAACAACATGTTGAACATGCAGATTTACACACAAGCTTCCCTGAGGCCTCTCATCAGCAGAGCAATATATGGTGTCATGGCAGAAATTCGAGCAGGGCTTCATCACGGATCCGGTGGTGATGAGTCCACAGCACACGGTCGGAGATGTGTTTGAGGCCAAGGTGCGACACGGCTTCTCTGGAATCCCTGTCACCGAAACCGGCAAGATGGGCAGCAAGCTTGTGGGAATCGTGACGTCACGAGACATTGACTTCCTCTCAGAGAAGGACTATGACCGGCTGTTGGAGGAGGTTTGTGATTCATCTTTGATTGTACATACAATATACAAAAGGTTTTTAAAAACACAAATGAATCACATATGACATACAATGCTTAAAAATATAGGTGGAATAGAACTATCATGAAATTGTGATATTTCTGTGTCAGTGTGTGAAAGAGGGCAATATATATATATATATATAAAAATAAAAAATATGTATATATATAAGTGTGTGTGTGTGTGTGTGTGTGTGTGTGTGTGTGTGTGTGTGTGTGTGTGTGTAAAATCACATTCTTTAAACTCACATCTTTTTGTGATTTATTTGTGATATTTGCCAGGCAATGACAAAGAGGGAAGATTTAGTGGTTGCACCAGCAGGTGTTACACTCAAAGAGGCCAATGACATCCTGCAGTGCAGCAAAAAAAGGTCTGATTCTTCATCTTTTCAGCTTGAGAAGTGAAACTGCTTCTAAAGGACTTTGAAAGGTTATTTTCACTTCTCCACTTCTTCTCTGAGTAACGGGTCGGTCGTGGGGACGCTTGTTGATTGCAGGTAAACTGCCCATTGTGAACGACAGTGATGAGCTGGTGGCTATAATTGCTCGCACTGATCTGAAGAAGAACAGAGACTACCCTCTGGCCTCTAAAGACTCCCGCAAACAGCTGCTGTGTGGCGCTGCCATCGTTACCCGTGAGGATGACAAGTACCGGCTGGACCTGCTCGTGCAGGCAGGAGTGGACGTGGTGGTGCTGGTAGGTCTTAATGTCCTAAAGGGAGTGGGATTAGTCTCCATCCTGAGTATGGTGCCTGAATCAAATGACAAACTATTTTTGCTATGAGGCTGTGTAACACAGGACTGTGATTGGACATAGTGAATTTGGTCTGAAGGCTGTGTCTATTGTTTTAGGACTCATCTCAGGGAAACTCGGTGTTTCAGATCAGCATGATTAACTACATTAAACAGAAGTATCCTGAGCTCCAGGTGGTGGGGGGGAATGGTGAGTCACAGTTCTCACATTTGCTTGTTCTGTAAACTGAGAGGGTTGAGGTAGGTAAGAATTGATGGTGTTTGGTTCTTTTCATTTGTTGCTGTGTTCACTTTCATCCTTCTCTCTCGCTCTGTCTCTGTGTATGTCTGTGTAGTAGTGACAGCTGCTCAGACGAAGAATTTGATTGATGATGGTGTGGATGCTCTTAGAGTGTGGATGGGTTATCTTTGATAAGACATCGTATACCAGAAAATTGTTTAAAAGATGGTAATAGCTAAACCACCAGACATAATAGTGATGGATAAACAGCAGAAAAGAGTCATAGTGACGGATGTAGCAATCGCAAGAGATAGCAACATCAGCAACAAGGAACATGAGACGCTAAAAGAAGAGGAAACACTGGCTCTGGTAGCAATCAGGGCACCAGGGGTTTAGGGACGATGACCATCAAACTGGGAGAGTGGCTCCAGCAGATCCCAGGAACAACATCCGAGATCCTCATCCAGAAGAGTGCAGTCGATGGAACACTTGGGATACTATGCAGGCAAATGTATATATTGTAAATTCCTGTTCTTTTTTATCAACATTCTTAGAACATAATTACTGTTCTAAGTTTACAACATCTGGTCGAGGTTTTCGTTTATTCAAGATGCATCCTGTAGTGCCTTTTCACATTTTTGCACTATTTCTTTATTTTGAGTCAAATGTTTCAAATAAAATAATACAATCCACAAGGAAATGAAAACGAGAATTAAATCAAACTTATTCTTTCAGAAAGATTACTACTCATTCACACACCAGGACGCTACATCTTCTGGAGTATTATGCTCACGTTTCTAAACTTTTAAACATTATAATGTATTTCAGTTATGGAAATCAGTTAAACACTATAGGAAGGCCTACAACAGGAATGTACTACAAATACCTTCCTACTCCAGCACCCCTAATCGTCCACTCCCAATGGTGGGATATCCCTGAATAACAGTTGAATGCTATCTTTGCCTATATTTGCCTCTGTCTGTCTTTCAGGAGACTACAATATGAGAGTTACACACTAACATAAAAGATGAATAATGAATTAAGTAAATGCTGCACTGGCTAACATCTACTTTCTTCCCTGTTTTATTACCTGTATTATTATTTATAATATTTGTGAGCTGAAAACATGATATCCACCAAAAACATGATTGACTGACTCATGAACAATGTCAACAAATCTACACACACACACACACACACAGCAGGTGAGTTTTCTGTGGTGGCAGATGGGTCCAAGTGGGCTCATACTGGCCCTGCCCACATGTCGCCTCCTGCAGGTGTCAACCGTAGCCACTGTGCTCCATGTGCCCTTTCTCCTCTGCCACTGCTGGGAGAGGGCTCTGCCCACCCTCCTGACATGCTCCGCTACGCCTCCTGCATACCCCCTTTGTGCTTCAGACAGAGGCCAAAACCACTGGCTTTGCTGGTTCCAGGAACAGCCTGAGGTTGTCCAGGAGAGTGAAAGAATGCTATACCTTGCAAGGTATGATGGTCTTCATTGAAATGGGGGTTAAAAACATTTCAAGCCAGTGTTTTGTGCACTGACATCCCTCCTGCTACCGAAGGCCACCCGAGTGTTTCTTGTGTTTGTGAGTGTGAGGCAAAGGAGTGTGAAAGTGTTTGTGTGGATCAAGATGTAAATGCATGAAATGAAACGTACTGAGGCTATGTTTATTGTCACATATTTTATATCTAGAATGTTGGCCTACCTCCAAGTGAATTTGCACAAAGACCAAACATTTGTGTGGGGTGTTTGTTTGTGCATGTGAATATAGATGTGTGTAGTTCAATGGTGTATACATGTGTACATGTGAGTATGGATGTGTAAGTGTGAAAGATGTGTGTGTGTGTGTGTGTGAATTATATATTTGTTGGGGGCACATTCATATACTGCCACACTGCTATTCTCTCTGCTACTTTCTGTTTTTCAATTGGCGGAGTGGATTAGGGCCTGTCAGAGAGACTCTGAGAGATCTGGTGAGCCCTGATTGTGATTCTTTTTGTTTCCCTCTCTCTCTCTTTGTGTGTGTGTGTTTGTGTGTGTGTCTCTTGTCAACACAGTGTGAATAATTTTGATTTTAATTGGTTCGTTGTCATGAAATTATCTCTCAACTCTCTCAACCGTCTAAATCACACGCGCACGCACACAAACAGTTGACACCCCCCATCCTATAGTCCACATTCATTCATGAGAAACAGAAAATTTGAATTTGAAATTTATTGGATTGAATAACAAAGATCCTTTTCTTTAGAACCATACACAAGCATGGACAATGACAATGTTGTGCTAAATGGTGTGATCAAACCCTATCATCATCCTTCCCAGCAAAGCCCTGATCTAATCCTTCTGTAGTGAGCTAAACGCTATTAATAAACTCCCAAACTCCTCCAGTGCTCTCTCACCATTCTGAGCAGAGCCTGTGCCAGGCCTGCAATTTTATCAACTACATCACAGCTGTTTTCTCTCTTCCAAATGTGTAGAGAAAACACACACACGCGCGCGCGCGCTCTGTATTCTGACAGTCCCTGCAATGCTCCACTGTAATCCTCTTAGCCTGTAAGCGCTGGGCTCTCCCTGCAAACACACCCTAAACCCAACACAGCATGGGACTATGTGGAAGACCACTTGCACAAACATCGACCGCACAGCTCCTTTTGCCTTTGCTTGCTATAGTTTCAACTGCTCGATGCACTGAAATGCCAAATACAGAGGCTAAAGCTCGAACACATGCGCCATGAACCAGCTGCACCCATTCCGAGGTAAATCAAATACACAGTTGCCAATGTTTAAAAAAGCTTTTTGAGCTTTTTATATTTTATTGATTTATTTTTTTTTAAAGAACATGAGGACTTTTTCATTTTTATTTGTTCAGAATGTTAAATAGTAGTAGTCCCAGTAATTTTGTAGTTCCAGTAGTATCGTCATTCAGGTCTCCTTTATCAGGTTTTGGATGGATTGGTAGAAGTTCATATTGACTGGTTATAAACATAGTTCTGATGTAGTCAAGCACAGCGTCTGTCTCTTTGGCCAGTTGGTAATCATAGCCTTTTTATGTGCTCGGGAAACCTTTCTGCATACTACCGATTTCTTTAGCTGGTCCTCCTTGGGAAGTGTGTGGTCCCTTTGAGCAGTACAAAGCTTCCCCAGCCATGGCTCTCCCCATGCGCTGCTGCTTAGTTTTCTTCCCCACTACTTTGTCCCATAACGTCTTCAGGTTCTTTCTTTCACACTTTGGGTTTTGGTTTTCACTCTCTAGAGCCTCTCTTTCACTCTTCAGGTGTTGTCTTTCACTCTCAAGATTCTCTCTTTCACCCTTCAGGTGTTGTCTTTCTCTCTCCAGAGCCTCTCTTTCACTCTTCAGGTGTTGTCTTTCACGCTCTAGATCCTCTCTTTCACTCTTCAGGTGTTGTCTTTCACTCTCAAGATTCTCTCTTTCACCCTTCAGGTGTTGTCTTTCTCTCTCTAGAGCCTCTCTTTCACTCTTCAGGTGTTGTCTTTCACGCTCTAGATCCTCTCTTTCACTCTTCAGGTGTTGTCTTTCACTCTCAAGATTCTCTCTTTCACCCTTCAGGTGTTGTCTTTCACTCTCTAGATCCTCTCTTTCACTCTTCAGGTGCCATCTTTCACTCTGTTCATTTTTTGTCTCCTTCTGCTTCTCCTCCAACTCCTTCCCACTACATTCCTCCTCAAATTTTCCAATTTTAACACAGTGTCGTTTTCTAATTTCCTTCGTATCTACTCTGTCAGGTAGTTCTTGTTGCAATCTACTCATTGCTTTTTGTGTGTTCCTGTCCAACAAAATCTTCGTTTTCTTCTTCTTCGAAGATCTTCTGTGAGAGCAGCAGAACTGCATTTTGCTGCTGCAACCTCCCATTTCTGTCAACAGACTGACCAATTTTACCTTTGTCAAGCAGATTATAAGAATAGCTATTATGACAATGGTTCCATGTGACATCACAGTTTTGGTTTTGTTGACAATTCCATTGTCATCACACAGAATAGAATAAACTATTGTGGGCTTGCTTTCTTTTCACTTTAGCCTTAATTAGATTAATTAGATTCATATGTTTGCTTTAGATTTGCCTTTTTACATTTTATTTATACCATGAAAAACAATACAGAAATAATTAAAGAAGTCAAAGCCTTTGTCACAGTCTCTCCAGACATGCCTTTCTCTGGTTGTCAAAAAGACAAAAGAGATGACTATGGACTACAGAAGGATGCAAATGCCTCACACCCCAATACATACAGTGAAGAGTGAGAACATACACTCTCTTAAAATCACAAACAATCTCTCATGGTCCCTGAGCACTTTTTCCTTAGTGAAGAAAGCTCTGCTTCCTGAGGAGACTGAAGAAGGACAGCATGTCCGTCATCCTGATCTGGTCTGCAACAGCATCATAGAGAGTGTCCCGACCTGCGCCATCGCTGTCTGGTACTGGCACTGCTCCCCCTGCTCTTTTGGATTGTTTAGTTGAATTTAGCAGTCTGCTCTCAAATTTTCTGTGCCTGTTTTCTGGGATTCTGAAATTCAGGCAATGTTTTTGTTGTTCTTCTGCAACACTATTAAAACTCTGAACTCCTCAAACTATTTTACTTCTCTAAGTAAATCTGTCACACATTTGTCTAGTACAGAATTATTAGATTTCTTTCTTTGACCATAAGGAAAATACACACATTTACATATTTCTTTGTGTTTCTCTCTATCGCTCTCCTTTTCTCAGAGAGTTGGATAAGAGATTAAGGACACTTCCTGAGGCAGAGAATGATTGGTCAGTAGTACATTAGAATGGCCCTACATACATTTCATCATTCCATATCTTTTCAGTGGTTATCAAAACCATTTATACACTTTTGCAGTTAAACAATGTTAAGATATTGATTAGTGTTTCAGTCAAATCAGTCTAACTCTGAAAGTATGTGATTACCTTCCATATGAGATGCTATTTAAGACTACACACACATCAGATTTTGCAATGAAAAGATGCACACATGCATACATGATAAAACAAAGGCAAATAGTCATTGTACACACACACACACACACACACACACACACGTTTTAGGCTCCTTTTGTCATTCAGTTTTGAAAGAAGGAGATGGAGGGCATGTCAGTATGCAGCAGTAGCCATAGTATTGGAACAGCTGGGTCAGCATGGTAAGGGCAAACAGAACGTTGGTCAGGGTGTATCACTGGTCTCCATTGCATCTCAGTGATTCAAAATTCAGAACTAAAATATTAGAAAAAACACTCTCAAAGCATAGAGGGTCAAGTCAGTAGTTGCACTAATATCAGAATTTGTATCAAGATATTTTTAAGTGAGAAATTTTTAAGTGAGAAATAAGTTTAGCCCTCATTAAAAATGCTGTAATTTCAACTCTTTGACACTCTTGGAAAAATAAATGTAATATTTTGTTCAAAATATTATTTATTTGGGGAAAAAAGTGATCTGCAGGCACTGCGGATTCTTGCCCTGCTAGAGATGATTAAGAAAAGAGGTTAAATTGATTAGGAATTCTAACCTGTAGTAATAAACAGTATAAATTGATATGAAATGAAATAGGCAGATGCTGACTGTATATGAATTGTATGGGGCAGCAGTGTCTCACAAAGACTGGAGCACAGCAATGATGTCATCATGTCATGGGTGTGAAAAGAAGGTCTCTAGGAAATAGGCTTCGTCAAGGGGCATGGGGGCTGGGGCCAAAAGACAGAGCGCAGGAGACTAATGAATGAAGATGGAGAACCCCTCTGTTCGCTACTGTAATATACACAGTAATGAGAGGTAGAGGAGCAAAGACTCTTCATCAGGCCCTCAGCCAGCCTGGCACTAGCTCATCAACAGATGTCTCCCTCTCTGAGAGAGAGAGAGAGAGAGAGAGAGAGAGAGAGAGAGAGAGAGAGAGAGAGTGAGAGAGAGGGTCTTATTGAATTATATGCTTTGTTGTCATCTGTGTAGCATTACTACAGATTCTTTTTAACTCAGTATCTGCAATGTTTGGTTTAGAATCACAGATGAGGATGTGTTTAATGTGACGTGGTTGGTTTACGTCTCACAAATGTCAATTGTCTTCATTAATGTTCCATCTGAAATATTAATGTTCACAGCAGAGACCTCATCAATATTCATCAACCCGGAAACGTTGCACAATCTCCTGTTAAAATTTCATGAGATGGCGTGTCTCTAACATAATATGATTGTGTGTGTGTGCGTGTGTGTGTGTGTGTGTGTGTGTGTGTGTAAAGTACATGTCAAGTTCACATGTGTTTGTGTATGTATATAGGTTCAGGAAGAAGCTAAGGGTTTTGACCTCAGCATAGACTTCACTGGTGCTGACATCATCACCAGCTAAGTGACCTGTTCCTCTCATCCTGGTGTGTGTCTGTGTGTGTGTGTGTGTGTGTGTGTGTGTGTGTGTGTGTGTGTGTGTGTCTGTGCGTGCGTGTGTGCGTGTGTGTGTCCAGCTGTGATCGGCCCTTACTCATACACATTTCACTTGGCTGACACACAGTGAAAAAAGTGCATTTACAGTCCTTAAATAAAACCATTGTCATTGTAAGAAGGCTCAACAGCAGTACTCATCTACTCATCTACCACACATTTCACTGTGTGTTGTACTGTGTAAGACTATGTATGTGACAAATAAACCAAACTTGAAACTTGAAAAAACAAGATGTGGGTTAAGATGAATCTACTTCCCTTTTCATGTACACTGAAAAACATCAGTTTTTCAAATGCTAGGATATATTTTGTCTACAAACACATTTCTATTTATGGTCTTTCTTATCTTTTATAGCATCAAGGGTTCTTTGGAAGGTCAGCAGAAAATGGAAGAGAGGAAGCTGTGTGTGAGTGAATGCTTGTGTGTAATGTCATTTTCTATGTTGAGTGTAGCTCTGTGATGTACTCTGGAGAGCTGAAGTTTGAGAAGAGGACCATGTCTGCTCAGGTGGAGGGGGGTGTTCATGGCCTGCACTCGTAAGTCTTCGTCCTCTCTGCTCACTAAACTCCTACTACCGAATCCATCATGCTCAGTGGCTCTTTTAGGGAACACTCCACCAACTGTCAAGCAGTGCCACAAAAGCACTCAAGGACTGGAAAATAACCTGTGTGTGTCTGTTCTCACAGTTTGCAGGCACAGTGTTATAAATAATAATACACAGCAATAGACCCCTGCTGATCTCCACTGAAATCTGAATGGACATGAAGCTGACAATTTATTTATGAATAATTAATTCAGATAAATTGTGGGTTTCTAATAGATAACAGGGTCATGACATAATGAGTAATGCCTCTATAGATTTCTATTCATGTCGTCAAGTAATTCATGTACATACATTGAATTGAAATAAAACAGGCTTTGGCATGACTGGACAGAGCATTGTAATGTAAACGTCAGTACTATGCACATTTTGCAGTGTGGACTTTTATAAAGTCATGAGCTCTGTGCAGATATAGACTGTAGAGCTCTATATTGAATTGTGGATGAGCATATTAAAACCACAAGGCGGAGCTTCGAGAGAGAGAGAGAGAGAGAGAGAGAGAGAGAGAGAGAGAGAGAGAGAGAGAGAGAGAGAGAGAGAGAGAGAGAGAGAGGATGAAACAGCTGTTTAATGTTCAACAAATGGAAAGAAGAAGAAAATTATGAAAATCAGTAGAACTATTAGCAAAGTTGAAACTAGTTAATATTTTGTGACAGCAGAGTGGCTCTAGATCCCTGTGGCAGGGACTACGGACGATCACGGACTACAGGAGCCCACCCTCCGGACTGATGAGTGCGGATGAGTCTCTGGCGAACGAGCTGAATACATTCTTCGCTCGCTTCGAGGCTACATCTAGCAGCGCTAATGCTAACGGCGCTAATGCTAGCAGCGCTAATGCTAACGGCGCTAATGCTAGCAGCGCTAATGCTAACGGCGCTAGTGCTAACAGCACTAATGCTAGCAGCGCTAGTGCTAATGGCACTATCGGCGCAGCCAATGGCACATGCGCGAGGCCCACCATAGAACAGCGCCCTCTCATCATCACGGAGAGTGACGTGAGAAGAGTGTTTAAAAGGGTGAATACCAGGAAGGCGATGGGAGCAGACGGTATCTGCGGGAGGGTCCTCAAAGCCTGCGCAGATCAGCTAGCCCCGGTATTCACCGACATCTTCAATCTCTCCCTGACGCTCGGTATCGTCCCGTCCAGCTTCAAGCGATCCACCATCGTCCCCGTCCCGAAGAAACCTCGACCCTCCGACCTCAATGACTACCGACCTGTCGCCCTCACATCAGTCGTGATGAAGTGCTTTAAAAAGCTAGTCGGAGACTTCATCACATCTTCACTGCCAGCCTCCATGGACCCACTGCAGTTTGCATACCGCCACAACCGCTCCACTGACGATGCAATTGCACATCTGCTCCACACTACACCGACTCACCTGGACGAAGGGAGGGGAAATTATGTTAAAATGCTATTTGTCGACTACAGTTCTCCCTACTCACTACTAAGTTGGGGGATCTAGGACTGCATACATCCCTGTGCGACTGGATCTCCAACTTCCTAACAGACAGACCACAATCAGTACGGGTGGGCAACTGCGCCTCATCCACCCTCACCCTCAGCACTGGAGCTCCTCAGGGTTGTGTCCTAAGCCCCCTGCTCTACTCACTGTACACCTACGACTGCACAGCCACTTCCAGCTCCACCATCATTGTCAAGTTTGCTGACGACACCGTTGTCATGGGTCTGATCTCGGACAACGACGAGAGGGCCTACCTGGATTAAACACCTGGAAAACTGGCGCCAGGAAAATTATCTCCTCCTAAACGTCAGTAAGACAAAGGAGCTGATCGTGGATTGCAGCAAGAAGCAGGAGCGGCACTACCAACCTGTGAGGATCAGTGGAACCACGGTGGAGAGAGTAGATAGTTTCAGGTACCTTGGTGTTCACATCTCGCAGGACCTGTCCTTCAGACTGCCCTCCAAGGTACTGCGGAACTTCTATACCTGCACTATCGAGAGCATCCTCACGGGGAACATCACAGTCTGGTTTGGGAATAGCACCAAGCAGGACAGACAAGCACACCAAAGGGTAGTGCGTTCAGCAGAGCGCATCACTCACACGGAACTTCCTGACCTGCAGACCATCTACTACAAGCGGTGCCAGACCAAGGCCAGGAGGACTGTGAAGGACCCCACCCATCCCAACAATAGACTCTTCTCTCTGTTGAGGTCAGGGAGGCGCTTTCGCTCCCTGAAGACCAAGACAGAGAGGCTGAAGAGCAGCTTCTTCCCACAGGCCATTCGGGCCCTGAATCAGGGAAACTGATAAACTGTGGGGACCACCACCACAATGTAACATAACTGTATATCTGTATATATATATTTATATTCAATGACCTTGTTACACAACAACTGTAGATATGTTATTATACGAAATGGATCTGTACATTCTGTAGATTGTGTACATATATACACAACCATATACATTGTACATTGTGTATATAATCATAATGTACATATATTGTACATACATTGTTAATATATTTTGTACATACATAGAATATATATATATATATATATATATATATTTATCTTTGCATATATATATTTCACATATAGAGAATGTCTATATTTCTCTATGCACCCGTTTTCTTTTCCTCAGTTTGGACAGAGCACTCTCCACCATTTCACTGCGAGTTATACTGTGTATGACTATGTATGTGACGAATAAACCAAACTTGAACTTGAACTTGAACAGTACTTGTGGTAGCCTTTTTAACTAAGTGTACTTAAAATCAGACATTAGCACACTAAAACATTAAGCATTAAGATAAAAGATAAATCCTTTATGCAAATGCAGTTGTTTCTTAAAGATTGTTTCTTTTAGAAATATAAGTTCTTATCACACCTGTATTAGAATATGAGCCCAGGAGAGTAACCCTAGAACACTAGGAACATTTATGTTACAATTTCCTTGCAAAATCACAAGCCTGATGTGAATATTAAAATAAGAACAACAAATAGATACACCTGTTATCATTTTATTATCCATCTTCACATAATATAGGGAAGGTGCATATGTGCTCATTTCTCCTTTGTTAAAAAAGCACTGACATTTTGCTGCATCAAACATTTGTGTGCCATGCATTTAGTGTGTAGCATAACAACAAACAAATTCTGCAAACTCCTACTTTATGAGCATTAAAGGCGGTTGGGCAGAGTGTTGAGTGAAGCTTCAGAGCTTGACTGTAACCTTGTTATATTTCAATGGCAATGAGGGCAGTACAGGTAGTGACTAAGAGGCTTTCCTTCCCAATCCCTCTGAATGTTGTCTCTGACAACATTCCAGACAGCACTTTAGAGAAAACAGTAGTCCAATGGCAGCAGACAGGCCTTTTTAGGGATCACCACTTACAGAGTCTTACCAAGACACCCAGTAGCTTTATTTTGTTTGGGACGAAGCCTCTATCAGAGCCGTATTTCATTCTACCTGATTCAGCTGCTGCTTGTATGATGCATGTTGGATGAATCTCTTACTCTGCTCCTCAGCTAAGAGAAAGCTCTCCATCTCGATCTGAGGAACAAACTTGGATTGTGTGCGTGGCTCCAGCACAACCACTGGTGAATGCGCACGCAGTGTCCCAGGAGCCGCTCTGTGGTGCAGGTGGAGAGGGGAGGTGGGCGGAGGCCCGGGGCGTCAGCTCACGCAGGGTTGTAGAGGAGGATTGGAGTACTGGACATCGCTTACATGGAGGGCCATGTCTATGAGCACTTTGCCAATGGCAAGCACGACAGCTACCAGATCGACTACCGCCTCATTGTGGGCGACACAGAGCCAGCCAGATTGCAGCTGTCGCCTCGCGACCCTGAGCACCAGGGGCTATTTGGCCACAACACATCTCATGGGCATGAGACTGCAGCTCAGCGCTACAGCGCCACGCGCATCCAGGCTGGCTACGAACCAGAGAGGTGAGACTCCTACGGTTTCAAAGGAGTGCTGATCAGCAAAATTAACCATGTTTGCATCACTAGGTTAACGTTAGTGTCACTAAACAAGTTCATTAGGAGTGGACTTTATTTTTCTTTTGGATTGTGTACTTTTAAACTGTTGCACAGACTGGGTTGGGTTCTCAGTGATGTGCAATTTTAGCCCAATTCCATATTGTTGGTCTCAGAAGAACACATTCCTTTCGGGGATTATCATCACATAAAATAGACCTATACATTTACAGTCTCTACAGAGAAATACAGTCATGTCATAGTATAATAAAATGTCCTAATGTGTAAATAGTGATGTTTACTCATTTATAATGTCCAGCACTACTCAAATATAACTGCTTGCCTTCTTTGCCCATCATATTAACATCCCCATGTCAGCAGATTAAAAAGGACCATAAATCTGATTAAGAATTATATTATCAAGACCGATATAATCTGTGTTGTAGAACAGATATGAAAACATTTTGTCATAGCAATGCTCAAAAGCATCACATTCCATTTGTTTTACAGACCCATATCTCTCTACATTTCAATTTACAGAATGGACTAAATTAACTTCCAGGTGTTTAAAGCTCAGTTGGGGGCTGTGTCAGATCCTTTGTGAATAACATAAAGTTGAATATTGGGCAGCCTGACCACGGCTTCAAAACGATTGTATGGATTTGCTACATCACCAGTCCTCTTTTATAAGCAAGATGATTATTTCAACCCAAGTCAAAAACATTTTTGTCTCATCCAAACGGAAATTTCACACCTGAACTGGGCTGGCCACCTAATAGCGTGGACAGTAAAACAAAGGCGCATCGCCCGTCTGCTCTCTCTTAACATGTCCCGTCGTCATCCACCACGTTGAGAGGATGAGAGTTTTCTCAAACTGAGCAGGTCGAGTCTTTAAAATGTGTAAACTCCAACTGTGATTCTGGGTGATTTAGCTAAGGGCTAGACTTTCGCTTGACTTTGAGAGATGCCACAGAGGCTAGTCTGTAACTGTCGCAGATGAAGACCAGCTGTGTTCCTTGACGTCGTTTTTTGTTGTCTGAAGTACGCGACGCTATCGTCTTGTGAGTGACCCGAGAAGCGGAATTTTCATTCACATTCACTAAGAATAAAGCATCATTGTTCAGTCTTGGAAGTATATCACACTAAATCCGTGTGTACTACTTGAGTACGATAATGACGGTTATTGTTTGCATGCTGCGAATGCGAGACATCGGCTCTCCCGAATAAAAGGATAGCACGTCGAAATGGAGAAAGGGCAAAGCGTAACGAATAGAAATAGCTTTAGCATCCTCGGCCAACACCCACTGGATAAATATTTCGATCCGCGGATCAGTAAAACGCTTACGTTTTAACTCTGTTTACATGAGAGCACAGACAGAATAGCCTTTCTTTAGCGTACATCTACTTCTGATGTGACTTGTATTTGCTAGGTTGTTAGTATAATGTATTTTTAGTATCAGTTTTTCTTTGTTTGTTTGTTCTGTGGTCTTTGATTCAGTGATTTTCTGATCCTGCCTGGCTTCATTGACTTTACCTCAGATGAAGTGGTGAGTACTTTTGCAAAATGCACCAAAACAGCTCAGCAGGTTTCCTGACATGCCCCATAAGGGCTTACCAGTGTGTGTGTTTCAGTAAATACAGCACATCTAGTAATGATTTAGTGGAGGGGGCGGGATCTTCCTAATTAATTAGTGAGCTTAATAGGAATATAATGAACAACATGTTGAACATGCAGATTTACACACAAGCTTCCCTGAGGCCTCTCATCAGCAGAGCAATATATGGTGTCATGGCAGAAATTCGAGCAGGGCTTCATCACGGATCCGGTGGTGATGAGTCCACAGCACACGGTCGGAGATGTGTTTGAGGCCAAGGTGCGACACGGCTTCTCTGGAATCCCTGTCACCGAAACCGGCAAGATGGGCAGCAAGCTTGTGGGAATCGTGACGTCACGAGACATTGACTTCCTCTCAGAGAAGGACTATGACCGGCTGTTGGAGGAGGTTTGTGATTCATCTTTGATTGTACATACAATATACAAAAGGTTTTTAAAAACACAAATGAATCACATATGACATACAATGCTTAAAAATATAGGTGGAATAGAACTATCATGAAATTGTGATATTTCTGTGTCAGTGTGTGAAAGAGGGCAATATATATATATATATATATATAAAAATAAAAAATGTGTATATATATAAGTGTGTGTGTGTGTGTGTGTGTGTGTGTGTGTGTGTGTAAAATCACATTCTTTAAACTCACATCTTTTTGTGATTTATTTGTGATATTTGCCAGGCAATGACAAAGAGGGAAGATTTAGTGGTTGCACCAGCAGGTGTTACACTCAAAGAGGCCAATGACATCCTGCAGTGCAGCAAAAAAAGGTCTGATTCTTCATCTTTTCAGCTTGAGAAGTGAAACTGCTTCTAAAGGACTTTGAAAGGTTATTTTCACTTCTCCACTTCTTCTCTGAGTAACGGGTCGGTCGTGGGGACGCTTGTTGATTGCAGGTAAACTGCCCATTGTGAACGACAGTGATGAGCTGGTGGCTATAATTGCTCGCACTGATCTGAAGAAGAACAGAGACTACCCTCTGGCCTCTAAAGACTCCCGCAAACAGCTGCTGTGTGGCGCTGCCATCGTTACCCGTGAGGATGACAAGTACCGGCTGGACCTGCTCGTGCAGGCAGGAGTGGACGTGGTGGTGCTGGTAGGTCTTAAGGTCCTAAAGGGAGTGGGATTAGTCTCCATCCTGAGTATGGTGCCTGAATCAAATGACAAACTATTTTTGCTATGAGGCTGTGTAACACAGGACTGTGATTGGACATAGTGAATTTGGTCTGAAGGCTGTGTCTATTGTTTTAGGACTCATCTCAGGGAAACTCGGTGTTTCAGATCAGCATGATTAACTACATTAAACAGAAGTATCCTGAGCTCCAGGTGGTGGGGGGGAATGGTGAGTCACAGTTCTCACATTTGCTTGTTCTGTAAACTGAGAGGGTTGAGGTAGGTAAGAATTGATGGTGTTTGGTTCTTTTCATTTGTTGCTGTGTTCACTTTCATCCTTCTCTCTCGCTCTGTCTCTGTGTATGTCTGTGTAGTAGTGACAGCTGCTCAGACGAAGAATTTGATTGATGATGGTGTGGATGCTCTTAGAGTGTGGATGGGTTATCTTTGATAAGACATCGTATACCAGAAAATTGTTTAAAAGATGGTAATAGCTAAACCACCAGACATAATAGTGATGGATAAACAGCAGAAAAGAGTCATAGTGATGGATGTAGCAATCGCAAGAGATAGCAACATCAGCAACAAGGAACATGTGACGCTAAAAGAAGAGGCAACACTGGCTCTGGTAGCAATCAGGGCACCAGGGGTTTAGGGACGATGACCATCAAACTGGGAGAGTGGCTCCAGCAGATCCCAGGAACAACATCCGAGATCCTCATCCAGAAGAGTGCAGTCGATGGAACACTTGGGATACTATGCAGGCAAATGTATATATTGTAAATTCCTGTTCTTTTTTATCAACATTCTTAGAACATAATTACTGTTCTAAGTTTACAACATCTGGTCGAGGTTTTCGTTTATTCAAGATGCATCCTGTAGTGCCTTTTCACATTTTTGCACTATTTCTTTATTTTGAGTCAAATGTTTCAAATAAAATAATACAATCCACAAGGAAATGAAAACGAGAATTAAATCAAACTTATTGTTTCAGAAAGATTACTACTCATTCACACACCAGGACGCTACATCTTCTGGAGTATTATGCTCACGTTTCTAAACTTTTAAACATTATAATGTATTTCAGTTATGGAAATCAGTTAAACACTATAGGAAGGCCTACAACAGGAATGTACTACAAATACCTTCCTACTCCAGCACCCCTAATCGTCCACTCCCAATGGTGGGATATCCCTGAATAACAGTTGAATGCTATCTTTGCCTATATTTGCCTCTGTCTGTCTTTCAGGAGACTACAATATGAGAGTTACACACTAACATAAAAGATGAATAATGAATTAAGTAAATGCTGCACCGGCTAACATCTACTTTCTTCCCTGTTTTATTACCTGTATTATTATTTATAATATTTGTGAGCTGAAAACATGATATCCACCAAAAACATGATTCACTGACTCATGAACAATGTCAACAAATCTACACACACACACACACACACAGCAGGTGAGTTTTCTGTGGTGGCAGATGGGTCCAAGTGGGCTCATACTGGCCCTGCCCACATGTCGCCTCCTGCAGGTGTCAACCGTAGCCACTGTGCTCCATGTGCCCTTTCTCCTCTGCCACTGCTGGGAGAGGGCTCTGCCCACCCTCCTGACATGCTCCGCTACGCCTCCTGCATACCCCCTTTGTGCTTCAGACAGAGGCCAAAACCACTGGCTTTGCTGGTTCCAGGAACAGCCTGAGGTTGTCCAGGAGAGTGAAAGAATGCTATACCTTGCAAGGTATGATGGTCTTCATTGAAATGGGGGTTAAAAACATTTCAAGCCAGTGTTTTGTGCACTGACATCCCTCCTGCTACCGAAGGCCACCCGAGTGTTTCTTGTGTTTGTGAGTGTGAGGCAAAGGAGTGTGAAAGTGTTTGTGTGGATCAAGATGTAAATGCATGAAATGAAACGTACTGAGGCTATGTTTATTGTCACATATTTTATATCTAGAATGTTGGCCTACCTCCAAGTGAATTTGCACAAAGACCAAACATTTGTGTGGGGTGTTTGTTTGTGCATGTGAATATAGATGTGTGTAGTTCAATGGTGTATACATGTGTACATGTGAGTATGGATGTGTAAGTGTGAAAGATGTGTGTGTGTGTGTGTGTGAATTATATATTTGTTGGGGGCACATTCATATACTGCCACACTGCTATTCTCTCTGCTACTTTCTGTTTTTCAATTGGCGGAGTGGATTAGGGCCTGTCAGAGAGACTCTGAGAGATCTGGTGAGCCCTGATTGTGATTCTTTTTGTTTCCCTCTCTCTCTCTTTGTGTGTGTGTGTTTGTGTGTGTGTCTCTTGTCAACACAGTGTGAATAATTTTGATTTTAATTGGTTCGTTGTCATGAAATTATCTCTCAACTCTCTCAACCGTCTAAATCACACGCGCACACACACAAACAGTTGACACCCCCCATCCTATAGTCCACATTCATTCATGAGAAACAGAAAATTTGAATTTGAAATTTATTGGATTGAATAACAAAGATCCTTTTCTTTAGAACCATACACAAGCATGGACAATGACAATGTTGTGCTAAATGGTGTGATCAAACCCTATCATCATCCTTCCCAGCAAAGCCCTGATCTAATCCTTCTGTAGTGAGCTAAACGCTATTAATAAACTCCCAAACTCCTCCAGTGCTCTCTCACCATTCTGAGCAGAGCCTGTGCCAGGCCTGCAATTTTATCAACTACATCACAGCTGTTTTCTCTCTTCCAAATGTGTAGAGAAAACACACACACACGCGCGCGCGCGCTCTGTATTCTGACAGTCCCTGCAATGCTCCACTGTAATCCTCTTAGCCTGTAAGCGCTGGGCTCTCCCTGCAAACACACCCTAAACCCAGCACAGCATGGGACTATGTGGAAGACCACTTGCACAAACATCGACCGCACAGCTCCTTTTGCCTTTGCTTGCTATAGTTTCAACTGCTCGATGCACTGAAATGCCAAATACAGAGGCTAAAGCTCGAACACATGCGCCATGAACCAGCTGCACCCATTCCGAGGTAAATCAAATACACAGTTGCCAATGTTTAAAAAAGCTTTTTGAGCTTTTTACATTTTATTGATTTATTTTTTTTTAAAGAACATGAGGACTTTTTCATTTTTATTTGTTCAGAATGTTAAATAGTAGTAGTCCCAGTAATTTTGTAGTTCCAGTAGTATCGTCATTCAGGTCTCCTTTATCAGGTTTTGGATGGATTGGTAGAAGTTCATATTGACTGGTTATAAACATAGTTCTGATGTAGTCAAGCACAGCGTCTGTCTCTTTGGCCAGTTGGTAATCATAGCCTTTTTATGTGCTCGGGAAACCTTTCTGCATACTACCGATTTCTTTAGCTGGTCCTCCTTGGGAAGTGTGTGGTCCCTTTGAGCAGTACAAAGCTTCCCCAGCCATGGCTCTCCCCATGCGCTGCTGCTTAGTTTTCTTCCCCACTACTTTGTCCCATAACGTCTTCAGGTTCTTTCTTTCACACTTTGGGTTTTGGTTTTCACTCTCTAGAGCCTCTCTTTCACTCTTCAGGTGTTGTCTTTCACTCTCAAGATTCTCTCTTTCACCCTTCAGGTGTTGTCTTTCTCTCTCCAGAGCCTCTCTTTCACTCTTCAGGTGTTGTCTTTCACGCTCTAGATCCTCTCTTTCACTCTTCAGGTGTTGTCTTTCACTCTCAAGATTCTCTCTTTCACCCTTCAGGTGTTGTCTTTCTCTCTCTAGAGCCTCTCTTTCACTCTTCAGGTGTTGTCTTTCACGCTCTAGATCCTCTCTTTCACTCTTCAGGTGTTGTCTTTCACTCTCAAGATTCTCTCTTTCACCCTTCAGGTGTTGTCTTTCACTCTCTAGATCCTCTCTTTCACTCTTCAGGTGCCATCTTTCACTCTGTTCATTTTTTGTCTCCTTCTGCTTCTCCTCCAACTCCTTCCCACTACATTCCTCCTCAAATTTTCCAATTTTAACACAGTGTCGTTTTCTAATTTCCTTCGTATCTACTCTGTCAGGTAGTTCTTGTTGCAATCTACTCATTGCTTTTTGTGTGTTCCTGTCCAACAAAATCTTCGTTTTCTTCTTCTTCGAAGATCTTCTGTGAGAGCAGCAGAACTGCATTTTGCTGCTGCAACCTCCCATTTCTGTCAACAGACTGACCAATTTTACCTTTGTCAAGCAGATTATAAGAATAGCTATTATGACAATGGTCAGTGATATTATGACATCACAGTTTTGGTTTTGTTGACAATTCCATTGTCATCACACAGAATAGAATAAACTATTGTGGGCTTGCTTTCTTTTCACTTTAGCCTTAATTAGATTAATTAGATTCATATGTTTGCTTTAGATTTGCCTTTTTACATTTTATTTATACCATGAAAAACAATACAGAAACAATTAAAGAAGTCAAAGCCTTTGTCACAGTCTCTCCAGACATGCCTTTCTCTGGTTGTCAAAAAGACAAAAGAGATGACTATGGACTACAGAAGGATGCAAATGCCTCACACCCCAATACATACAGTGAAGAGTGAGAACATACACTCTCTTAAAATCACAAACAATCTCTCATGGTCCCTGAGCACTTTTTCCTTAGTGAAGAAAGCTCTGCTTCCTGAGGAGACTGAAGAAGGACAGCATGTCCGTCATCCTGATCTGGTCTGCAACAGCATCATAGAGAGTGTCCCGACCTGCGCCATCGCTGTCTGGTACTGGCACTGCTCCCCCTGCTCTTTTGGATTGTTTAGTTGAATTTAGCAGTCTGCTCTCAAATTTTCTGTGCCTGTTTTCTGGGATTCTGAAATTCAGGCAATGTTTTTGTTGTTCTTCTGCAACACTATTAAAACTCTGAACTCCTCAAACTATTTTACTTCTCGAAGTAAATCTGTCACACATTTGTCTAGTACAGAATTATTAGATTTCTTTCTTTGACCATAAGCAAGATACACACATTTACTTTGCACATTTACATATTTCTTTGTCTGTTTCTCTCTATTGCTCTCCTTTTCTCAGAGAGTTGGATAAGAGATTAAGGACACTTCCTGAGGCAGAGAATGATTGGTCAGTAGTACATTAGAATGGCCCTACATACATTTCATCATTCCATATCTTTTCAGTGGTTATCAAAACCATTTATACACTTTTGCAGTTAAACAATGTTAAGATATTGATTAGTGTTTCAGTCAAATCAGTCTAACTCTGAAAGTATGTGTTTACCTTCCATATGAGACGCTATTTAAGACTACACACACATCAGATTTTGCAATGAAAATAAAAATGATAAAACAAACAAAGGGAAATAGTCTTTTTAACCTCTTGTTTGCTAGCAGAAAGCAAATAGAGCCTATAGGGATAAGAGAGAAAGAGAAAGAATGACATAAAAAATAAGAATGAGATAAAAAGAGATCCAGATACATGAAGCACATGTTGATGAGGGTTGGACTTGCAGAGGCCACATGGCAGTCACGTTAGAAGTGTTGATGCAGTAACTGCATCTGCAGCTAAACTAATGCTGCGTGCGTGTGTGTGTGTGCATGCGTGCGCGGGTCTGTGTATATGTGTATCTTTTTCCATTCTCCACCAAAAAGAGGCCAGGAGGCAATTGTCTCTCTAGAGATGTAACACACTTTCTGCAAACATATCATCAGATAATGGCAGAACACCTTACAACACACCAATGCATATCTGTTTACATATACAGTTGAATCATGAGAGATTATGCAAGGTGAGAATTATGATTTTAATGTCCTCTGGTTCTATGGCTTTTGATACAGCCTGTGCTAACTGAACATGGTTTTTCTTTTCTCCAAGACAATTGTGTCTCAGTTTTATTGCAGCTTAATGGTTTAATGCTTGGTTCCTAATATACATATACATATACATGCATGCACCCATACACACGTTTTTTCCTTGACAAGCTCTTATAGGCCTCTGGACTAATTAATCCCCAAGAAAAGTGAAATGACAAATATTTATATATATATACACACACACAGCGCTTCACTTTTTCCACATTTTATGTTATGTTACAGCCTTATTCCAAATTGGATTAAAAAAAAAAAAAATTCCCCTCAAACTCCTACACACAATACCCCATTATGACAAAGTGAAAAAATCTTTGTTTGGAGTTTTTGCAACTTTATTAAAAATAAAAAAAACAAAAATCACATGTACATAAGTATTCATAGCCTTTGCTCAATACTTGGTTGAAGCACCTTGGGCAGCAATTGCAGCCTCAAATCTTTTTGAGTATGATGCTACAAGCTTGGCACACATATTTTTGGGCAGTTTCTCCCATTCTTCTTTGTAGAACCTCTCAAGCTCCATCAGGTTGGATGGGGCGCGCCAGGGTACAGACATTTTCAGATCTCTCCAGAGATGTTCAGTTGGGTTCAAGTCTGGGCTCTGGCTAGGCCACTCAAGAACATTCACAGAGTTGTCCTGAAGCCAGTCCTTTATTATCTTAGTTGTGTGGTTAGGGCCATTGTCCTGTTGGATGAACCTTCACCCTGGTCCAGAGCACTCTGGAGCAGGTTTTCTTCAAGGATGTCTCTGTATGTTGCTGCATTCATCGTTCCCTGACTAGTCTCCCAGTTCCTGCTGCCAAAAAACAACCCCACAGCATGATGCTGCCACCAGCATGCTTCACTGTAGGGATGGTTTTGGCCAGGTGCTGAGCGGTGCCTGGTTTCCTCCAGACATGATGCTTGGCATTCAGGCCAAAGAGTTGAATCTTTGTTTCATCAGACCAGAGAATTTTGTTTCTCATGGTCTGAGAGTCCTTCAGGTGCCTTTTGGCAAACTCCAAGCAGGCTGTCTTATGCCTTTTACTGAGGAGTGGCTTCCGTCTGGCCACTCTACCATACAGGCCTGATTGGTGGAGTGCTGCAGGAATGGTTGTCCTTCTGGAAGGTTCTCCTCTCTCCACAGAGCAATGCTAAAGCTCTGTCAGAGTGACCCTTGGGTTCTTGGTCACCTCCCTGACTAAGGCCCTTCTACCCCGATCACTCAGATTGGCTGGGCGGCCAGCTCTAGGAAGAGTCCTGGTGGTTCCAAACTTCTTCCATTTACGGATGATGGAAGCCACTGTGCTCATTGGGACCTTCAATGCTGCAGAAATTTTTCTGTACCCTTCCCTCGATCTGTGCCTCGATACAATCCTGTCTCAGTAGTCTACAAAGAATTCCTTGGACTTCATGGCTTGGTTTGTGCTCTGACATGTACTGTCAACTATGGGACCTTATATAGACAGGTGTGTGCCTTTACAAAGCATGTCCAATCAACTGGATTTACCACAGGTGGACTCCAATCAAGTTGTTGAAACAACTGAAGGATGATCAGTGGAAACAAGATGCACATGAGCTCAATTTTGAGTGTCATGGTAAAGGCTGTGAATACTTATGTGCATGTGATTTTTTTGTTTTTTTTATTTTTAATAAATTTGTTACAATTCCAAACAAACTTTTTTTACTTTGTCATTATGGGGTATTGTGTGTAGAATTTTGAGGGGGAAAAAAATAATTTAATCCAATTTGGAATAAGGCTGAAACATAACAAAATGTGGAAAAAGTGAAGCACTGTGAATACTTTCTGGATGCACTGTGTATATATATATATATATATATATAGAGAGAGAGAGAGAGAGAGAGAGAGAGTGTTTATTATAATGGCTTTGTTTGCATACATGGATGTCCTTACTTGAGCAGTCATAATTCATAATCATAATAATTCACTAAAATGATTCATTATAGCTAATGTTTTGAAATAATGAAATCATAGTGTCTGTGATTTCTTTTTTGTGTAAAGTGTCAGACTTTGTTTTTACTAAGATGTTGGGCCCATCAGTACCACCCTAGCTGCTAAGAACTGCTACTTCCTTTACTGAGCCTGTATTCCTCTGTTCACCACACTGCACTCACACTCAATGTGCAACACAATTAATGTGTGAAGAATTGTGAGTTTACTAAAATCTAATGGCTTTAGTTCACTCATTACACTTTAGTAAATCTAAACTCCAATTTCTTTTTTCTACTGAAAAAGAGATGAGCAATAGCTAATAATTAGTAATAGCTACTCTGCAATCTGAAATGTTTTTTTGTTTGTTTGTTTGGCATACATATTACCTCTTGGATTTTAAAGTTCTTTGAATCACAAAGAAAAACAATACGAGACAGTATGATGCTGCAGTAATTTAATCAAAAGAACAAAATTGATTATTCAGAATAAATTAACAGACAGGAATTAGGTCAAACCTTCTAATCATGTTTTTGTCAAATGTAATACTGTATACATACTACATTAAAATGACAGAAAAAAGAAAAGAAAAGTATAGAAAAATGCACTATTAAATGCACTATTATGAAGTTATGCATATTGGTCAGCATCATCCTCAGTTATAGCCTTCATCTCAGTTGCTGGTTTGTCTTCCTCCACCTTCTGAATTGGTTCCTTCATTGCATCTATTGCCTTCTTCAGATTGAGATTGTCCTTTTCACTCAGTGGGGCCAGTGCTGGGGTAAGGATTGTCTTGATTTGAGTTATTCTTTCCTCGCATCTGTTGTAAAACTCCTTCCTGTTTCTTGCTGCAAGGCTGTTGATACCATTTTGGGCAGATTCGCATTCCTTCCCTAACTTGTCAATCTCTGCAAGGAACTGAGGTGAGTTTGGATCCATGGTCATCAGTCTTCCCAGAGTACTGACATTGTTCATCAGGTACTGGACAGACACCTCAGTGTAAGTGGTAGACATCATGTTAACCAAATAGGCGTAGGCAGAAGTATTCAGAGCATTAGTGTAGATTTTGTCTTTGACAAACATGCTGTAGGTGTAGTTGTTCTCTACAGCTATTTCAACAGTCTGCTTAAAATGTTTAAGATTTTCACTGAGTGGTCTTAACAATGTTTGAAATGATCTGAAAGAAGTGCACCAGTTTCTCCCACTGTTCTTTCACCTGCCCCATGATTTCCAGGCCTTTCGCTAGCACCACAATTCTCTTGTTGAAGTCGATCTCCTTGAGATTATAATGTTTCAGCTCACTCACAATTTCAGCAAGAGCTTTTTTCTTCTGATCCAAGTTGTCCATAGTCTTCTCGTTCCGTTCATTTGCAATTTTTAGCTGGGTTTCAGCCATTTGTAGACGTAGATGAGATTGTCTTAAGTGCATCTGGACCACATCTGTATTTGCTGAGTCATAGATTTGCTGTTGACTTGACTTGGGGGGTGCTGTCAAGAAAGATGGCTGATTTGTAAAAGACTTGCTTTTGGAATAAAAGGCCATGGCCCTTACATTCAGTTCGTCAATGGCTTTAATAAGCTCCTCTGTTTTGGCATCATCACATTTCCCCTCTGGAGCATATTTACCTAGCTCTGTTAAAGTGGAGATACCCTTGTCACAGATGCCTAGTGCCTCGGATTTAATCGGGCATTCAGCTTCTTGCTGTATATCTCTGCTGACTTGCTGAAATAGTCCCACCAAGTAATCAGACTTTACCGTTTGCTTCTCCTGATCATACACCTCAGGCCAATTTATTTCCTTACCTTTGCAAAGTTCTTCCATTTTCTCAACCACTAGTAGAAATGTTATAGATTTAGAAAATATGTTACTTGTTGCCAACATTTCATCCACGTTACTCTTCATTCCAGTGGCCATGTTTCTGTGGCTTTCAGGAGTGCCTTTTCAGTTTTTGATCACATGTGTTATGGCTTTTGGTGTAATAGTGTCCGCTTGGAGATAGGTTTGGATAATTTGTCCTGGAAGAAATTCTGTTGCAAACGCACAGGCTATTGATATTGCTTGCTCTGACATACTTGATATTAGCTTCAGGCCAAAAAGGCCCCATCCACTTGGCAAATCTTTCATTGCTTGCTGGTAGGCCCTTCTGTCCTCAGCTAATCTTTCATTAGCCAGATTGAAAGCAGCCTCGGCCCTGTCGCTTGCCTCCTTAGCTTCAGCCCGTTTAATCTTTGCTATCTCAATGTTTTTCTTGATTTCTTCCATCTCCTCATCATGACTCTGTCTTGCATTCACCAAAGCCTCCACCAGTTCTTGCATCAGCTTGATGATATCTGAGAATTGTTTCTCAGTCATGATGGCCAGGTTTAAGCATTCTGATGATATGTGCGCAATGTTCTGAAGCTCAGCTGGTAAGAAGGCTTGGACAAGACCATCATCCTCCTGTATTATGAGCCCAACTGAGTTTTTGATGTACTCTGGAACCTGTCCGGTGTACATACGAATTTGGTCCATGTTCTTGTGAGCAACATTAAAGGCTTGCCAGCAACCATTACATACTTGAAAGAGGCAGGCCCTAAAAGAATTGGGGTATCTGATGAATTTGAACCCGTCTTTTGGTGGATTTTTATTGATGGAGAAGTCATCTGCAGCAGAAATGCGTACCAGCTGAGCCAGTAAATCGATGGAGACGGGTGCCGGCAATAGATACTGCTCCCAGTTAGCATAGGGCTGCATCAGCAGCATGATGTCATTTCTGTAATCCTGTGCTTTGGTGAAACTCTTAGTAGCTTGGTTGAGCTTTGACAGCGCCATTGTTTTCCCTAAAATAGAGTAAGGCAGAAAATTTGTATAACATAAAGCCATAATAAGACAATCAGGAGATTCAGCATTTATTATTTCTGTACTATAAAGCAGTTAGCACTAACAACAACAGCACCTGCAGTGTTTCATCCACTAAACAATTTCAGATTAGAACACATCATAAGTTACATGTGGTTGCTTAGTAGTTTTTTTTTTCCTTCACAACAAGTGAAGTAAAATTAGTAGAAAGCAGAAAATAATACTATTTTAACTACCCACCATTTTACAAAATTAATACTCTTTGATTGAGGAGCATTTAAATGCTTTTTTTCATAAACATTGTTTTTTCATAAACTTCATTATGGTGTAGACTTCAAGAAATTCACTATACAGTATATTTCATAAAAAAGTTGATGAATGTAAACAGAAATTCATATTATGCAAACATAAACTCACAGAAATCTGTAGAGGATAGAATAGAACGGTTTGTACCTGAAGTACTGTGGATACCTCTTGAAGAAGTGAGTAGTTGAAGTAGTAGCCTACCAGACTAGATGCTGTTCTGCTCCAAAACAACAACTTTTATATCATCCTTTCATATTTGTCAGCAAAGCAATATAACTGTGTCCTGCAAAAATATGCAGTCTGAGTTGTAATTCTGAATTCTACAGAACAGCTTTACTTCCTATAACTACTGAAATTTCTTTGTTTTTCGTGTCTTTATTTGGATCCCCATTAGCTGAGGTAGCAGCTGCTCTTCCTGGGCTCCACCAACAAAACTGTGTACTCCCATGATCATAGTTGGTAACTTGTTCCATACTGTGGTGACCAAGACAATACAGATCTGCACGCTGCATCTGTTTTGGGTTTTGGTTTAACTAACCTGCCTGGCAGTGTGACTATGTTGAGCTCTCGCATAATTTATATTGTGTTTACTATCACAGATATTCCTAAAGACGCCCATTAGACCGCAGGCCAGCCTCTCCTGAGTTCTGAGCCATGAGAGAGGCATGCTCGCTCTCCTTACTGACAGGGCAGTGTGAGGCTTGCAGATTCATTCTCAGCTAACCAGAGCTTAGACAGCTCTTTCCTGACAGCTCCCCTGGGAAACACCACAATGAAAGCATCTAGGGGAGGAGAAACTGCTGTTTTACCATAGACTAAACCCATATATACTTTGTTTTGTTAATAACAAATGCCACAGTAAAGTCAAGTAATACGATTCCGACCATTATTTTCTTGTAAAAATATCTTGTCGATCATTTTTGTCAGTGCTGTGCACGTAGAATGATCTGCTTTATAGGCATGCTTGAAATCAATGATTCATTAAGTGAAAAATAGTAGATTATCTGCTCAAGAATAACTTTTTCCATTAGGTTGCTCAATACAAAAGAAACTAATTCCAGGCAAAACGCACCATTCTAAATTTGATAATAATAGCCCAAAAGTAACACCAGCAACCTTTGAAAGGATGATCAATACAATGTTTGATAAAAATAATAATAATAATAATAATAATAATAAGAAGAAGAAGAAGAAGAAGAAGAAGAAGAAGAAGAAGAAGAAGAAGAAGAAGAAGAAGAAGAAGAAGAAGAATTTTATTCTAATTAAGAAATTACGGGCATTTCTTGTTACCCAATGGCACTTTACAAGTTCATACAATATAAAAAATGTCAAATAAAATATAAAGAAGATTCAAATATATAAATAAGATAACAGGAGGGAGTAAAACTGGTTAAAAAAAATAGACATAATATTGATGCAAGTGCATACTATAGTAACCAATTAAAGGTTGAAATAATCTCAGACAAAGAGATGAGTTAGGAAATTCTTGGAAATGAGCAGCTGGAGGAAGAAGCCTTGGGTCTGCAGCTCCAGAAACGCCAATAGTGCAGAGTGTGATGTGAGGGACAGAGAGCAGATGAGTGTCAGAGGGATGGAGACAGAGTGAAGGAAAAGACATATGAGGAACACCAGAAAGGGATGGACAGGTCAGACCATGAGGGCAAAAACCAAGAGAAGGATTTTGTACTGCACACAGCCACGAACAGGAACCCATTGTAAATGTTTGAGTGTAGTAGTTATATGTTCCTTTAAGCTGGTGTGTCTAAGAACTCCAGCAGCCATTTTCTGAATGTTCTGCAGCTTCTTTAACCTACAGACAGGAAGCCCATAAAGAACAACACTGCAGCAGTCTAATCAACATCGCACAGCACTGTATTAGCCTAATCAGCATCACACAGTGCTGCAGTAGTCTAACTGGTATCATAAAGTACTGCAGTAGTCTAGCTGGCATCACACAGCACTTCAGTAGTCTAATTAGCATCACAGAGCACTTCAGTAGTCTAATTAGCATCACACAGTGCTGCAGTAGTATAATCATCATCAAAAATGCATAAATAAGAAACCTTGTATCAAAATTTGCATGCCTATATCCTTACACATAGATATATTTGCTGACTATTACGCCATTGTAACATTTTTTAAACAAATTAATTGCAATAACTAAACAATTGAATAATTTAAATTTAATGTCTCTTATACAATCATAAAGCTGACTAAGGCTGACAACCAATCAATAGGAGAACTTCTACCTTAAAGGATTAGTGTGACGGTTGAGTCTAAGGCATTGTGGGAATTGGAGAAATAATTGAATCATGTAGGTGTAACATAATGAAGAGAGGATAATTTAATAAAACATAGAAGGCTAAGGTTAGTCTAATTTTAATTGGCCCAGGCCATTCACTACCACTAAATGACTAAATAGGGATGTTGTGCCCTCTAGTGGGTGAGTCAGAGATAATTATGCAACAAAAATACTTGTGAAGTCTGGTATGCTTTATCATTAAAGTTGCTATAAGATCTTTTTTGGAAACACTTTGACTAAACTGTTTTATGTATTTGTAGCTACCAATAAACCTCTCTTGTAGGAGGATATATTCTGTATCTGTTAATTCTATGTGTACATTCAGCACATGGAATCTGCCAACATCCATTCCTGCATGTTCTTTCAGGATCAAGGCCTCTGGAATGGTGACTGATGTAGCAGAGCACCTAGGCAACTTTCAGTATGTGATAAAAATGAAAAATAATATTGAACAAGCTGGTATGCATGCACACATGTGCACACACAAGCAGACCTTTCTTAACCTCTACTCTTGCCAAGCCCAGTTCACCTGTTTCTTACAGTTTATGGAAGTTACTGTTTCTCCTTTCAATGTTCCTGTTATTAAAGACACATTTGTTACATATGTTTAATGTTCATAGGAATCATTATTTGTGACTTAATATTTTAATTTCAAAGAGCTGGACAAAGACTTTGAATTCCTCTGAACAGTACATGGAGATCAGATTACATCTCAGTAAGATGCATGATGAGATCTTGTACTGCAGCTTGTGTTCATTGTAGTTTTCCATGGAATGACCATGAGATTTGCACTAAATAGATGCCAGTCAGTTCAGTCAGCAATATATATTGCTAAAAAGATTCCCCTATGTTCTAACAGGCAAAACCTGTATGTCTAGGTTGGATGTAATCATTGAATTAGAACTGAAATTTAATTAATTAGTAAGATGCACAAAATATGGTTGTTTTTGATTGTGTAATGTTTTCCTTTTCCACATATGCCTTTCAGCACTTTAGTTCTGTTTAGTGATTTATATTTCAGTGGAAACAGGTCCTTACATATTCCGCAGAAAGCAAAAAATAAAAACAACTAAACAACTACCAACTAATAAAGATGTCAAGTTGAACATGGAAAGTCTTGTTTTGTTTATTCATCTGTTGTTGTGGTTTCTCTTTATGCCGTTCTGTTGATTTGTATCCACTTCATGGCAGGTTGAAAATTATTTGATTCTGTGAGACATTTGGAGGAAGTGTGAGTACAGAAAAAAGCATGTAACTGAAGCATGACATTCTTTAATAGGCTGTATCACTTTTTCTTCTGTGAGTCTGTGAGGACCTCATAAAGCATGGCTTGTGGCAAGTGGGTTAGTACAAGGGTAAATATGGGATAGGAGTGTCAGACGAGAGGCTGATGCCTCTTGCCATGAAGCAGACCCTCCAGCAGATCAGAGTGCTCCTGGACTGGGACAGTGGTCTGATCTCCTTCTTTGATCCTCTCAACAACAGATATGTGCACACCTTCAGACAAACATTCACCAAGCAAGCCTATCCATACTTCTATAATGTTTGTCCTGCTATGAGGGTGTTACCAGAATAGGCTGCAACCACTAAGGACATTATGCTAGTGTAATGGAAAAAAGGAACCTAGTCTATTGAAAATGAACACATTTCTACTTGATCATCATTTCAACAAGGGTGCACCGTGAGATAACATTTATTATGGTAATTATGGATGGCCTTTTCACACTCGGCCAAAGTTTTTGCTTTCGGCTCAGTTTTCCATTGCTCTGAGGTTGTCTGCTTAAAGGATTCAAACCTAGTTTAAAGGCAATCAGACTTTCTTTTGTTTCCTGTGATCATATACCTTAAATCATTTAATGTGATAATGTTATTTCTATTTAGGAGTTGTTTTCCTTGTGCACGCAGATGCATGCAATTGAGAAACCATTGTTTAGTGAAAAGAATCAAATTTGTTTGCAACTTCCTGGATTTTCATTTATTTGCAATTTTCCTCAAAACTGTTGTGAGAATACACACTCCCTGATAAACAAATATAAAAGGTTTATTGTAGATATTTCCTGTCCACTAGACACCTCCAATGTTTGCTGTCTAGCAAATGTCAGCTGGGTTTACTAGTTTCTGGGAAAACCCATATTATGTGTATCACCTTCAAGGTAACCTTTATAATCTCTGGACCTTTAGCTTTGCTGTTGATTTTCTCAAATACCCCAATATGGTCTTATGTAGCATTAATGCATGCTTTAAAATCTTCTAAGCCAAGTGAAAAGCACTCAGGTATTTACTCTTAAGTGCTGGTCATACTGCTGTTTTACTGTGATGTTTTCAGTGTTGTGTAATTACTGAATAGGGCTTAAATAAAACCATTGTCATTGTAAGAAGGCTCAGCAGCAGTACTCATCTACTGAAAAAACAAGATGTGGGTTCAGATGAATCTACTTCCCTTTTCATGTACAATGAAAAACATCAGTTTTTCAAATGCTAGGATATATTTTGTCTACAAACACATTTCTATTTATGGTCTTTCTTATCTTTTATAGCATCAAGGGTTCTTTGGAAGGTCAGCAGAAAATGGAAGAGAGGAAGGTGTGTGTGAGTGAATGCTTGTGTGTAATGCCGTTTTCTATGTTGAGTGTAGCTCTATGATCTACTCTGGACAGCTGAAGTTTGAGAAGAGGACCATGTCTGCTCAGGTGGAGGGGGGTGTTCATGGCCTGCACTCGTAAGTCTTCGTCCTCTCTGCTCACTAAACTCCTACTACCGAATCCATCATGCTCAGTGGCTCTTTTAGGGAACACTCCATCAACTGTCAAGCAGTGCCACAAAAGCATTCAGGGACTGGAAAATAACCTGTGTGTGTCTGTTCTCACAGTTTGCAGGCACAGTGTTATGAATAATAATACACAGTAATAGACCCCTGCTGATCTCCACTGAAATCTGAATGGACATGAAGCTGACAATTTATTTATGAATAATTAATTCAGATAAATTGTGGGTTTCTAATAGATAACAGGGTCATGACATAATGAGTAATGCCTCTATAGATTTCTATTCATGTCTTCAAGTAATCAAGTAAGAGACTGTTTTTGTTCGTTTTGTGGATCATGGATCACAATGACTTAAATAGCCTAAAGAAGCAGTATTTGCAAACTGTCCATATTACATATTACACCTGCACTGTACATTCTGTAGATTGTGTACATATATACCCAACCATATACATTGTACATTGTGTATATAATCATAATATACATATATTGTACATACATTGTTAATATATTTTGTACATACATAGAGTATATATATTATATATTTATCTTGCATATATATATTTTTCTCTATGCACCCCTGTTTCCTTTCCTCAGTTTGGACACAGCACTCCCAGCATTTCATTGCGAGTTATACTGTGTATGACTATGTATGTGAGGAATAAACCGAACTTGAACTTGAACTTGAACAATGACAAAGAGGGAAGATTTAGTGGTTGCACCAGCAGGTGTTACACTCAAAGAGGCCAATGACATCCTGCAGTGCAGCAAAAAAAGGTCTGATTCTTCATCTTTTCAGCTTGAGAAGTGAAACTGCTTCTAAAGGACTTTGAAAGGTTATTTTCACTTCTCCACTTCTTCTCTGAGTAACGGGTCGGTCGTGGGGACGTTTGTTGATTGCAGGTAAACTGCCCATTGTGAACGACAGTGATGAGCTGGTGGCTATAATTGCTCGCACTGATCTGAAGAAGAACAGAGACTACCCTCTGGCCTCTAAAGACTCCCGCAAACAGCTGCTGTGTGGCGCTGCCATCGTTACCCGTGAGGATGACAAGTACCGGCTGGACCTGCTCGTGCAGGCAGGAGTGGACGTGGTGGTGCTGGTAGGTCTTAAGGTCCTAAAGGGAGTGGGATTAGGCTCCATCCTGAGTATGGTGCCTGAATCAAATGACAAACTATTTTTGCTATGAGGCTGTGTAACACAGGACTGTGATTGGACATAGTGAATTTGGTCTGAAGGCTGTGTCTATTGTTTTAGGACTCATCTGAGGGAAACTCAGTGTTTCAGATCAGCATGATTAACTACATTAAACAGAAGTATCCTGAGCTCCAGGTGGTGGGGGGGAATGGTGAGTCACAGTTCTCACATTTGCTTGTTCTGTAAACTGAGAGGGTTGAGGTAGGTAAGAATTGATGGTGTTTGGTTCTTTTCATTTGTTGCTCTGTTCACTTTCATCCTTCTTCTCTCTCGCTCTGTCTCTGTGTATGTCTGTGTAGTAGTGACAGCTGCTCAGACGAAGAATTTGATTGGTGATGGTGTGGATGCTCTTAGAGTGGGGATGGGTTATACTTGATAAGACATCGTATACCACAAAATTGTTTAAAAGATGGTAATAGCTAAACCACCAGACATAATAGTGATGGATAAACAGCAGAAAAGAGTCATAGTGACGGATGTAGCAATCGCAAGAGATAGCAACATCAGCAACAAGGAACATGAGACGCTAAAAGAAGAGGAAACACTGGCTCTGGTAGCAATCAGAGCACCAGGGGTTTAGGGACGATGACCATCAAACTGGGAGAGTGGCTCCAGCAGATCCCAGGAACAACATCCGAGATCCTCATCCAGAAGAGTGCAGTCGATGGAACACTTGGGATACTATGCAGGCAAATGTATATATTGTAAATTCCTGTTCTTTTTTATCAACATTCTTAGAACATAATTACTGTTCTAAGTTTACAACATCTGGGCGAGGTTTTCGTTTATTCAAGATGCATCCTGTAGTGCCTTTTCACATTTTTGCACTATTTCTTTATTTTGAGTCAAATGTTTCAAATAAAATAATACAATCCACAAGGAAATGAAAACGAGAATTAAATCAAACTTATTGTTTCAGAAAGATTACTACTCATTCACACACCAGGACGCTACATCTTCTGGAGTATTATGCTCACGTTTCTAAACTTTTAAACATTATAATGTATTTCAGTTATGGAAATCAGTTAAACACTATAGGAAGGCCTACAACAGGAATGTACTACAAATACCTTCCTACTCCAGCACCCCTAATCGTCCACTCCCAATGGTGGGATATCGCTGAATAACAGTTGAATGCTATCGTTGCCTATATTTGCCTCTGTCTGTCTTTCAGGAGACTACAATATGAGAGTTACACACTAACATAAAAGAACGAATAATGAATTAAGTAAATGCTGCACTGGCTAACATCTACTTTCTTCCCTGTTTTATTACCTGTATTATTATTTATATTATTTGTGAGCTGAAAACATGATATCCACCAAAAACATGATTCACTGACTCATGAACAATGTCAACAAATCTACACGCACACACACAAACACACACACACACACAGCAGGTGGGTTTTCTGTAGTGGCAGATGGGTCCAAGTGGGCTCATACTGGCCCTGCCCACATGTCGCCTCCTGCAGGTGTCAACCGTAGCCACTGTGCTCCATGTGCCCTTTCTCCTCTGCCACTGCTGGGAGAGGGCTCTGCCCACCCTCCTGACATGCTCCGCTACGCCTCCGGCATACGCCCATTGTGCTTCAGACAGAGGCCAAAACCACTGGCTTTGCTGGTTCCAGGAACAGCCTGAGGTTGTCCAGGAGAGTGAAAGAATGGTATACCTTGCAAGGTATGATGGTCTTCATTGAAATGGGGGTTAAAAACATTTCAAGTCAGTGTTTTGTGCACTGACATCCCTCCTGCTACCGAAGACCACCCGAGTGTTTCTTGTGTTTGTAAGTGTGAGGCAAAGGCGTGTGAAAGTGTTTGGATCAAGATGTAAATGCATGAAATGAAACGTACTGAGGCTATGTTTATTGTCACATATTTTATATCTAGAATGTTGGCCTACCTCCAAGTGAATTTGCACAAAGATCAAACATTTGTGTGGGGTGTTTGTTTGTGCATGTGAATATAGATGTGTGTAGTTCAATGGTGTATACATGTGTACATGTGAGTATGGATGTGTAAGTGTGAAAGATGTGTGTGTGTGTGTGTGTGTGTGTGAATTATATATTTGTTGGGGGCACATTCATATACTGCCACACTGCTATTCTCTCTGCTACTTTCTGTTTTTCAATTGGCGGAGTGGATTAGGGCCTGTCAGAGAGACTCTGAGAGATCTGGTGAGCCCTGATTGTGATTATTTTTGTTTCTCTCTCTCTCTCTCTCTCTCTCTCTCTCTGTGTATGTGTGTGTTTGTGTGTGTGTCTCTTGTCAACACAGTGTGAATAATTTTGATTTTAATTGGTTCGTTGTCATGACATTATCTCTCAACTCTCTCAACCGTCTAAATCACACGCGCACACACACAAACAGTTGACACCCCCCATCCTATAGTCCACATTCATTCATGAGAAACAGAAAATTTGAATTTGAAATTTATTGGATTGAATAACATAGATCCTTTTCTTTAGAACCATGCACAGCATGGACATGACAATGTTGTGCTAAATGGTGTGATCAAACCCTATCATCATCCTTCCCAGCAAAGCCCTGATCTACTCCTTCTGTAGTGAGCTAAACGCTATTAATAAACTCCCAAACTCCTCCAGTGCTCTCTCACCATTCTGAGCAGAGCCTGTGCCAGGCCTGCAATTTTATCAACTACATCACAGCTGTTTTCTCTCTTCCAAATGTGTAGAGAAAACACACACACACGCGCGCGCGCGCTCTGTATTCTGACAGTCCCTGCAATGCTCCACTGTAATCCTCTTAGCCTGTAAGCGCTGGGCTCTCCCTGCAAACACACCCTAAACCCAGCACAGCATGGGACTATGTAGAAGACCACTTGCACAAACATCGACCGCACAGCTCCTTTTGCCTTTGCTTGCTATAGTTTCAACTGCTCGATGCACTGAAATGCCAAATACAGAGGCTAAAGCTCGAACACATGCGCCATGAACCAGCTGCACCCATTCCGAGGTAAATCAAATACACAGTTGCCAATGTTTAAAAAAGCTTTTTGAGCTTTTTACATTTTATTGATTTATTTTTTTTAAAGAACATGAGGACTTTTTCATTTTTATTTTTTCAGAATGTTAAATAGTAGTAGTCCCAGTAATTTTGTAGTTCCAGTAGTATCGTCATTCAGGTCTCGGATGGATTGGTAGAAGTTCATATTGACTGGTTATAAACATAGTTCTGATGTAGTCAAGCACAGCGTCTGTCTCTTTGGCCAGTTGGTAATCATAGCCTGTTTATGTGCTCGGGAAACCTTTCTGCATACTACCGATTTCTTTAGCTGGTCCTCCTTGGGAGGTGTGTGGTCCCTTTGAGCAGTACAAAGCTTCCAAAGCCATGGCTCTCCCCATGCGCTGCTGCTTAGTTTTCTTCCCCACTACTTTGTCCCATAACGTCTTCAGGTTCTTTCTTTCACACTTTGGGTTTTGGTTTTCACTCTCTAGAGCCTCTCTTTCACTCTTCAGGTGTTGTCTTTCACTCTCAAGATTCTCTCTTTCACCCTTCAGGTGTTGTCTTTCTCTCTCCAGAGCCTCTCTTTCACTCTTCAGGTGTTGTCTTTCACGCTCTAGATCCTCTCTTTCACTCTTCAGGTGTTGTCTTTCACTCTCAAGATTCTCTCTTTCACCCTTCAGGTGTTGTCTTTCTCTCTCTAGAGCCTCTCTTTCACTCTTCAGGTGTTGTCTTTCACGCTCTAGATCCTCTCTTTCACTCTTCAGGTGTTGTCTTTCACTCTCAAGATTCTCTCTTTCACCCTTCAGGTGTTGTCTTTCACTCTCTACATCCTCTCTTTCACTCTTCAGGTGCCATCTTTCACTCTGTTCATTTTTTGTCTCCTTCTGCTTCTCCTCCAACTCCTTCCCACTACATTCCTCCTCAAATTTTCCAATTTTAACACAGTGTCGTTTTCTAATTTCCTTCGTATCTACTCTGTCAGGTAGTTCTTGTTGCAATCTACTCATTGCTTTTTGTGTGTTCCTGTCCAACAAAATCTTCGAAGATCTTCTGTGAGAGCAGCAGAACTGCATTTTGCTGCTGCAACCTCCCATTTCTGTCAACAGACTGACCAATTTTACCTTTGTCAAGCAGATTATAAGAATAGCTATTATGACAATGGTTCCATGTGACATCACAGTTTTGGTTTTGTTGACAATTCCATTGTCATCACACAGAATAGAATAAACTATTGTGGGCTTGCTTTCTTTTCACTTTAGCCTTAATTAGATTAATTAGATTCATATGTTTGCTTTAGATTTGCCTTTTTACATTTTATTTATACCATGAAAAACAATACAGAAATAATTAAAGAAGTCAAAGCCTTTGTCACAGTCTCTCCAGACATGCCTTTCTCTGGTTGTCAAAAAGACAAAAGAGATGACTATGGACTACAGAAGGATGCAAATGCCTCACACCCCAATACATACAGTGAAGAGTGAGAACATACACTCTCTTAAAATCACAAACAATCTCTCATGGTCCCTGAGCACTTTTTCCTTAGTGAAGAAAGCTCTGCTTCCTGAGGAGACTGAAGAAGGACAGCATGTCCGTCATCCTGATCTGGTCTGCAACAGCATCATAGAGAGTGTCCCGACCTGCGCCATCGCTGTCTGGTACTGGCACTGCTCCCCCTGCTCTTTTGGATTGTTTAGTTGAATTTAGCAGTCTGCTCTCAAATTTTCTGTGCCTGTTTTCTGGGATTCTGAAATTCAGGCAATGTTTTTGTTGTTCTTCTGCAACACTATTAAAACTCTGAACTCCTCAAACTATTTTACTTCTCTAAGTAAATCTGTCACACATTTGTCTAGTACAGAATTATTAGATTTCTTTCTTTGACCATAAGCAAGATACACACATTTACTTTGCACATTTACATATTTCTTTGTCTGTTTCTCTCTATCGCTCTCCTTTTCTCAGAGAGTTGGATAAGAGATTAAGGACACTTCCTGAGGGAGAGAATGATTGGTCAGTAGTACATTAGAATGGCCCTACATACATTTCATCATTCCATATCTTTTCAGTGGTTATCAAAACCATTTATACACTTTTGCAGTTAAACAATGTTAAGATATTGATTAGTGTTTCAGTCAAATCAGTCTAACTCTGAAAGTGTTTACCTTCCATATGAGACGCTATTTAAGACTACACACACATCAGATTTTGCAATGAAAATAAAAATGATAAAACAAACAAAGGGAAATAGTCTTTTTAACCTCTTGTTTGCTAGCAGAAAGCAAATAGGGCCTATAGGGATAAGAGAGAAAGAGAAAGAATGACATAAAAAATAAGAATGAGATAAAAAGAGATCCAGATACATGAAGCACATGTTAATGAGGGTTGGACTTGCAGAGGCCACATGGCAGTCACGTTAGAAGTGTTGATGCAGTAACTGCATCTGCAGCTAAACTAATGCTGCGTGCGTGTGTGTGTGTGCATGCGTGCGCGGGTCTGTGTATATGTGTATCTTTTTCCATTCTCCACCAAAAAGAGGCCAGGAGGCAATTGTCTCTCTAGAGATGTAACACACTTTCTGCAAACATATCATCAGATAATGGCAGAACACCTTACAACACACCAATGCATATCTGTTTACATATACAGTTGAATCATGAGAGATTATGCAAGGTGAGAATTATGATTTTAATGTCCTCTGGTTCTATGGCTTTTGATACAGCCTGTGCTAACTGAACATGGTTTTTCTTTTCTCCAAGACAATTGTGTCTCAGTTTTATTGCAGCTTAATGGTTTAATGCTTGGTTCCTAATATACATATACATATACATGCATGCACCCATACACACGTTTTTTCCTTGACAAGCTCTTATAGGCCTCTGGACTAATTAATCCCCAAGAAAAGTGAAATGACAAATATTTATATATATACACACACACAGCGCTTCACTTTTTCCACATTTTATGTTATGTTACAGCCTTATTCCAAATTGGATTAAAAAAAAAAAAATTCCCCTCAAACTCCTACACACAATACCCCATTATGACAAAGTGAAAAAATCTTTGTTTGGAGTTTTTGCAACTTTATTAAAAATAAAAAAACCAAAAATCACATGTACATAAGTATTCATAGCCTTTGCTCAATACTTGGTTGAAGCACCTTGGGCAGCAATTACAGCCTCAAATCTTTTTGAGTATGATGCTACAAGCTTGGCACACATATTTTTGGGCAGTTTCTCCCATTCTTCTTTGTAGAACCTCTCAAGCTCCATCAGGTTGGATGGGGCGCGCCGGGGTACAGACATTTTCAGATCTCTCCAGAGATGTTCAGTTGGGTTCAAGTCTGGGCTCTGGCTAGGCCACTCAAGAACATTCACAGAGTTGTCCTGAAGCCAGTCCTTTATTATCTTAGTTGTGTGGTTAGGGCCATTGTCCTGTTGGATGAACCTTCACCCTGGTCCAGAGCACTCTGGAGCAGGTTTTCTTCAAGGATGTCTCTGTATGTTGCTGCATTCATCTTTCCCTGACTAGTCTCCCAGTTCCTGCTGCCAAAAAACAACCCCACAGCATGATGCTGCCACCAGCATGCTTCACTGTAGGGATGGTATTGGCCAGGTGCTGAGCGGTGCCTGGTTTCCTCCAGACATGATGCTTGGCATTCAGGCCAAAGAGTTGAATCTTTGTTTCATCAGACCAGAGAATTTTGTTTCTCATGGTCTGAGAGTCCTTCAGGTGCCTTTTGGCAAACTCCAAGCAGGCTGTCTTATGCCTTTTACTGAGGAGTGGCTTCCGTCTGGCCACTCTACCATACAGGCCTGATTGGTGGAGTGCTGCAGGAATGGTTGTCCTTCTGGAAGGTTCTCCTCTCTCCACAGAGCAATGCTAAAGCTCTGTCAGAGTGACCCTTGGGTTCTTGGTCACCTCCCTGACTAAGGCCCTTCTACCCCGATCACTCAGATTGGCTGGGCGGCCAGCTCTAGGAAGAGTCCTGGTGGTTCCAAACTTCTTCCATTTACGGATGATGGAAGCCACTGTGCTCATTGGGACCTTCAATGCTGCAGAAATTTTTCTGTACCCTTCCCCCGATCTGTGCCTCGATACAATCCTGTCTCAGTAGTCTACAAAGAATTCCTTGGACTTCATGGCTTGGTTTGTGCTCTGACATGTACTGTCAACTATGGGACCTTATATAGACAGGTGTGTGCCTTTACAAAGCATGTCCAATCAACTGGATTTACCACAGGTGGACTCCAATCAAGTTGTTGAAACAACTGAAGGATGATCAGTGGAAACAAGATGCACATGAGCTCAATTTTGAGTGTCATGGTAAAGGCTGTGAATACTTATGTGCATGTGATTTTTTTGTTTTTTTTATTTTTAATAAATTTGTTACAATTCCAAACAAACTTTTTTTACTTTGTCATTATGGGGTATTGTGTGTAGAATTTTGAGGGGGAAAAAAATAATTTAATCCAATTTGGAATAAGGCTGAAACATAACAAAATGTGGAAAAAGTGAAGCACTGTGAATACTTTCTGGATGCACTGTATATATATATATATATATATATATATATATATATATATATATATATATATATATATATATATATATATATAGAGAGAGAGAGAGAGAGAGAGAGAGAGTGTTTATTATAATGGCTTTGTTTGCATACATGGATGTCCTTACTTGAGCAGTCATAATTCATAATCATAATAATTCACTAAAATGATTCATTATAGCTAATGTTTTGAAATAATGAAATCATAGTGTCTGTGATTTCTTTTTTGTGTAAAGTGTCAGACTTTGTTTTTACTAAGATGTTGGGCCCATCAGTACCACCCTAGCTGCTAAGAACTGCTACTTCCTTTACTGAGCCTGTATTCCTCTGTTCACCACACTGCACTCACACTCAATGTGCAACACAATTAATGTGTGAAGAATTGTGAGTTTACTCAAATCTAATGGCTTTAGTTCACTCATTACACTTTAGTAAATCTAAACTCCAATTTCTTTTTTCTACTGAAAAAGAGATGAGCAATAGCTAATAATTAGTAATAGCTAGTCTGCAATCTGAAATGGTTTTTTGTTTGTTAGTTTGGCATACATATTACCTCTTGGATTTTAAAGTTCTTTGAATCACAAAGAAAAACAATACGAGACAGTATGATGCTGCAGTAATTTAATCAAAAGAACAAAATTGATTATTCAGAATAAATTAACAGACAGGAATTAGGTCAAACCTTCTAATCATGTTTTTGTCAAATGTAATACTGTATACATACTACATTAAAATGACAGAAAAAAGAAAAGAAAAGTATAGGAAAATGCACTATTAAATGCACTATTATGAAGTTATGCATATTGGTCAGCATCATCCTCAGTTATAGCCTTCATCTCAGTTGCTGGTTTGTCTTCCTCCACCTTCTGAATTGGTTCCTTCATTGCATCTATTGCCTTCTTCAGATTGAGATTGTCCTTTTCACTCAGTGGGGCCAGTGCTGGGGTAAGGATTGTCTTGATTTGAGTTATTCTTTCCTCGCATCTGTTGTAAAACTCCTTCCTGTTTCTTGCTGCAAGGCTGTTGATACCATTTTGGGCAGATTCGCATTCCTTCCCTAACTTGTCAATCTCTGCAAGGAACTGAGGTGAGTTTGGATCCATGGTCATCAGTCTTCCCAGAGTACTGACATTGTTCATCAGGTACTGGACAGACACCTCAGTGTAAGTGGTAGACATCATGTTAACCAAATAGGCGTAGGCAGAAGCATTCAGAGCATTAGTGTAGATTTTGTCTTTGACAAACATGCTGTAGGTGTAGTTGTTCTCTACAGCTATTTCAACAGTCTGCTTAAAATGTTTAAGATTTTCACTAAGAGTGGTCTTAACAATGTTTGAAATGATGAGATTGTCTTAAGTGCATCTGGACCACATCTGTATTTGCTGAGTCATAGATTTGCTGTTGACTTGACTTGGGGGGTGCTGTCAAGAAAGATGGCTGATTTGTAAAAGACTTGCTTTTGGAATAAAAGGCCATGGCCCTTACATTCAGTTCGTCAATGGCTTTAATAAGCTCCTCTGTTTTGGCATCATCACATTTCCCCTCTGGAGCATATTTACCTAGCTCTGTTAAAGTGGAGATACCCTTGTCACAGATGCCTAGTGCCTCGGATTTAATCGGGCATTCAGCTTCTTGCTGTATATCTCTGCTGACTTGCTGAAATAGTCCCACCAAGTAATCAGACTTTACCGTTTGCTTCTCCTGATCATACACCTCAGGCCAATTTATTTCCTTACCTTTGCAAAGTTCTTCCATTTTCTCAACCACTAGTAGAAATGTTATAGATTTAGAAAATATGTTACTTGTTGCCAACATTTCATCCACGTTACTCTTCATTCCAGTGGCCATGTTTCTGTGGCTTTCAGGAGTGCCTTTTCAGTTTTTGATCACATGTGTTATGGCTTTTGGTGTAATAGTGTCCGCTTGGAGATAGGTTTGGATAATTTGTCCTGGAAGAAATTCTGTTGCAAACGCACAGGCTATTGATATTGCTTGCTCTGACATACTTGATATTAGCTTCAGGCCAAAAAGGCCCCATCCACTTGGCAAATCTTTCATTGCTTGCTGGTAGGCCCTTCTGTCCTCAGTTAATCTTTCATTAGCCAGATTGAAAGCAGCCTCGGCCCTGTCGCTTGCCTCCTTAGCTTCAGCCCGTTTAATCTTTGCTATCTCAATGTTTTTCTTGATTTCTTCCATCTCCTCATCATGACTCTGTCTTGCATTCACCAAAGCCTCCACCAGTTCTTGCATCAGCTTGATGATATCTGAGAATTGTTTCTCAGTCATGATGGCCAGGTTTAAGCATTCTGATGATATGTGCGCAATGTTCTGAAGCTCAGCTGGTAAGAAGGCTTGGACAAGACCATCATCCTCCTGTATTATGAGCCCAACTGAGTTTTTGATGTACTCTGGAACCTGTCCGGTGTACATACGAATTTGGTCCATGTTCTTGTGAGCAACATTAAAGGCTTGCCAGCAACCATTACATACTTGAAAGAGGCAGGCCCTAAAAGAATTGGGGTATCTGATGAATTTGAACCCGTCTTTTGGTGGATTTTTATTGATGGAGAAGTCATCTGCAGCAGAAATGCGTACCAGCTGAGCCAGTAAATCGATGGAGACGGGTGCCGGCAATAGATACTGCTCCCACTTAGCATAGGGCTGCATCAGCAGCATGATGTCATTTCTGTAATCCTGTGCTTTGGTGAAACTCTTAGTAGCTTGGTTGAGCTTTGACAGCGCCATTGTTTTCCCTAAAATAGAGTAAGGCAGAAAATTTGTATAACATAAAGCCATAATAAGACAATCAGGAGATTCAGCATTTATTATTTCTGTACTATAAAGCAGTTAGCACTAACAACAACAGCACCTGCAGTGTTTCATCCACTAAACAATTTCAGATTAGAACACATCATAAGTTACATGTGGTTGCTTAGTAGTTTTTTTTTTCCTTCACAACAAGTGAAGTAAAATTAGTAGAAAGCAGAAAATAATACTATTTTAACTACCCACCATTTTACAAAATTAATACTCTTTGATTGAGGAGCATTTCAATGCTTTTTTTCATAAACATTGTTTTTTCATAAACTTCATTATGGTGTAGACTTCAAGAAATTCACTATACAGTATATTTCATAAAAAAGTTGATGAATGTAAACAGAAATTCATATCATGCAAACATAAACTCACAGAAATCTGTAGAGGATAGAATAGAACGGTTTGTACCTGAAGTACTGTGGATACCTCTTGAAGAAGTGAGTAGTTGAAGTAGTAGCCTACCAGACTAGATGCTGTTCTGCTCCAAAACAACAACTTTTATATCATCCTTTCATGTTTGTCAGCAAAGCAATATAACTGTGTCCTGCAAAAATATGCAGTCTGAGTTGTAATTCTGAATTCTACAGAACAGCTTTACTTCCTATAACTACTGAAATGTCTTTGTTTTTCGTGTCTTTATTTGGATCCCCATTAGCTGAGGTAGCAGCTGCTCTTCCTGGGCTCCACCAACAAAACTGTGTACTCCCATGATCATGGTTGGTAACTTGTTCCATACTGTGGTGACCAAGACAATACAGATCTGCACGCTGCACCTGTTTTGGGTTTTGGTTTAACTAACCTGCCTGGCAGTGTGACTATGTTGAGCTCTCGCATAATTTATATTGTGTTTACTATCACAGATATTCCTAAAGACGCCCATTAGACCGCAGGCCAGCCTCTCCTGAGCTCTGAGCCATGAGAGAGGCATGCTCGCTCTCCTTACTGACAGGGCAGTGTGAGGCTTGCAGATTCATTCTCAGCTAACCAGAACTTAGACAGCTCTTTCCTGACAGCTCCCCTGGGAAACACCACAATGAAAGCATCTAGGGGAGGAGAAACTGCTGTTTTACCATAGACTAAACCCATATATACTTTGTTTTGTTAATAACAAATGCCACAGTAAAGTCAAGTAATACGATTCCGACCATCATTTTCTTGTAAAAATATCTTGTCGATCATTTTTGTCAGTGCTGTGCACGTAGAATGATCTGCTTTATAGGCATGCTTGAAATCAACGATTCATTAAGTGAAAAATAGTAGATTATCTGCTCAAGAACAACTTTTTCCATTAGGTTGCTCAATACAAAAGAAACTAATTCCAGGCAAAACGCACCATTCTAAATTTGATAATAATAGCCCAAAAGTAACACCAGCAACCTTTGAAAGGATGATCAATACACTGTTTGATAATAATAATAATAATAATAAGAAGAAGAAGAAGAATTTTATTCTAATTAAGAAATTACGTGCATTTCTTGTTACCCAATGGCACTTTACAAGATCATACAATATAAAAAAGGTCAAATAAAATATAAAGAAGCTTCAAATATATAAATAAGATAACAGGAGGGAGTAAAACTGGTTAAAAAAAATAGACATAATATTGATGCAAGTGCATACTATAGTAACCAATTAAAGGTTGAAATGATCTCAGACAAAGAGATGAGTTATGAAATTCTTGTAAATGAGCAGCTGGAGGAAGAAGCCTTGGGTCTGCAGCTCCAGAAACGCCAATAGTGCAGAGTGTGACGTGAGCGACAGAGAGCAGATGAGTGTCAGAGGGATGGAGACAGAGTGAAGGAAAAGGCATATGAGGAACACCAGAAAGGGATGGACAGGTCAGACCATGAGGGCAAAAACCAAGAGAAGGATTTTGTACTGCACACAGCCATGAACAGGAACCCAGTGTAAATGTTTGAGTGTAGTAGTTATATGTTCCCTTAAGCTGGTGTGTGTAAGAACTCCAGCAGCCATTTTCTGAATGTTCTGCAGCTTCTTTAACCCACAGACAGGAAGCCCATAAAGAACAACACTGCAGCAGTCCAATCAACATCGCACAGCACTGTATTAGCCTAATCAGCATCACACAGTTCTGCAGTAGTCTAGCTGGCATCACACAGCACTTCAGTAGTCTAATTAGCATCACAAAGCGCTGCAGTAGTATAATCATCATCAAAAATGCATAAATAAGAAACCTTGTATCAAAATTTGCATGCCTATATCCTTACACATAGATATATTTGCTGACTATTACACCATTGTAACATTTTTTAAACAAATTAATTGCAATAACTAAACAATTGAATAATTTAAATTTAATGTCTCTTATACAATCATAAAGCTGACTAAGGCTGACAACTAATCAATAGGAGAACTTCTACCTTAAAGGATTAGTGTGACGGTTGAGTCTAAGGCATTGTGGGAATTGGAGAAATAATTGAATCATGTAGGTGTAACATAATGAAGAGAGGATAACTTAATAAAACATAGAAGGCTAAGGTTAGTCTAATTTTAATTGGCCCAGGCCATTCACTACCACTAAATGACTAAATAGGGATGTTGTGCCCTCTAGTGGGTGAGTCAGAGATAATTATGCAACAAAAATACTTGTGAAGTCTGGTATGCTTTATCATTAAAGTTGCTATAAGATCTTTTTTGGAAGCACTTTGACTAAACTGTTTTATGTATTTGTAGCTACCAATAAACCTCTCTTGTAGGAGGATATATTCTGTATCTGTTAATTCTATGTGTACATTCAGCACATGGAATCTGCCAACATCCATTCCTGCATGTTCTTTCAGGATCAAGGCCTCTGGAATGGTGACTGATGTAGCAGAGCACCTAGGCAACTTTCAGTATGTGATAAAAATGAAAAATAATATTGAACAAGCTGGTATGCATGCACACATGTGCACACACAAGCAGACCTTTCTTAACCTCTTCTCTTGCCAACCCCAGTTTACCTGTTTCTTACAGTTTATGGAAATTACTGTTTCTCCTTTCAATGTGCCTGTTATTTTTTTTAAATGTTGCTTCTGAGGAACTCACACAAATTTCCCCCAATCAGATATGCTGAGCAGAGGTGGTGTTTGTCCTATTCAGCAGCTTCTTCCTGCTTACTTAGAAGCTTTTGCTCCTATAAGCTTCTTCTGGGCTTTGTGGGCTTTCAATCAGGGACTCTGCTGGGTCACTGGTGTATATGTGCATGTGTGATGTGGGCCCTGTGCGTGTGTGTGTGTGTGTGTGTGTATGTGTGGGTGTGGAGCCCAGAGAAGGGAGCTGCTCTTGGAGAGGACCTTCTCCAGTGGGTACTGGGCAAAAGCGCTAATCCCCTTCATTGTGAAGTAGAGCCTCCACAGAGGGTCATAGCAATACAGGCCTGACACAGAGCATGGGCTTCTATGTCATACACATGTCCACATATTCACCTTCAAGCTCACTGAGAGAGGCTTTCCTGCCTTCGCAAACAGTAGTCTCATTCATTATGAGAGAATACTTCTACTGAGAGTGCCTTAACTCTAGAACACTATATATTCAAATAAAAGACACATTTGTTACATATGTTTAATGTTCATAGGAATCATTATTTGTGACTTAATATTTTAATTTCAAAGAGCTGGACAAAGACTTTGAGTTCCTCTGAACAGTACATGGAGATCAGATTACATCTCAGTAAGATGCATGATGAGATCTTGTACTGCAGCTTGTGTTTATTGTAGTTTTCTATGGAATGACCATGATATTTGCACTAAATAGATGCCAGTCAGTTCAGTCAGCAATATATATTGCTAAAAAGATTCCCCTGTGTTCTAACAGGCAAAACCTGTATGTCTTGGTTGGATGTAATCATTGAATGTGTTGGATGTAATCATTGAATTAGAACTGAAATTTAATTAATTATTAAGATGCACAAAATATGGTTGTTTTTGATTGTGTAATGTTTTCCTTTTCCACATATGTCTTTTAGCACTTTAGTTCTGTTTAGTGGTTTATACTTCAGTGGAAACAGGTGCTTACATATTCCGCAGAAAGCAAAAAATAAAAACAACTAAACAACTACCAACTAATAAAGATGTCAAGTTGAACATGGAAAGTCTTGTTTTGTTTATTCATTTGTTGTTGTGGTTTCTCTTTATGCCGTTCTGTTGATTTGTATCCACTTCATGGCAAGTTGAAAATGATTTGATTCTATGAGACATTTGGAGGAAGTGCGAGTACAGAAAAAAAAGCGTGTAACTTAAATGTGACGTTCTTTAATAGGCTGTATCACTTTTTTTTCTGTGAGTCTGTGAGGACCTCATAAAGCATGGCTTGTGGCAAGTGGGTTAGTACAAGGGTAAATATGGGATAGGAGTGTCAGACGAGAGGCTGATGCCTCTTGCCATGAAGCAGACCCTCCAGCAGATCAGAGTGCTCCTGGACTGGGACAGTGGTCTGATCTCCTTCTTTGATCCTCTCAACAACAGATACGTGCACACTTTCAGACAAACATTCACCAAGCAAGTCTATCCATACTTCTATAATGTTTGTCCTGCTAAAACTATGAGGGTGTTACCAGAATAGGCTGCAACCACTAAGAACATTATGCTAGTGTAATGAAAAAAATTGTAATTATGGATGGCCTTTTCCCACTTGGCCAAAGTTTTTGCTTTTGGCTCAGTTTTCCATTGCTCTGAGGTTGTCTGCTTGAAGGATTCAAACCTAGTTTAAAGGTAATCAGACTTTCTTTTGTTTCCTGTGATCATATACCTTCAATCATTTAATGTGATAATGCTATTTCTATTTAGGAGTTGTTTTCCTTGTGCACGCAGATGCATGCAATTGAGAAACCATTGTTTAGTGAAAAGAATCAAATTTGTTGGCAACTTCCTGGATTTTCATTTATTTGCAATTTTCCTCAGAACTGTTGTGAGAATACACACTCCCTGATAAACAAATATAAAAGGTTTATTGTAGATATTTCCTGTCCACTAGACACCTCCAATGTTTGCTGTCTAGCAAATGTCAGCTGGGTTTACTAGTTTCTTGGAAAACCCATATTATGTGCATCACTTTCATGGTAACCTTTATAATCTCTGGACCTTTAGCTTCGCTGTTGATTTTCTCAAATACCCCAATATGGTCTTATGTAGCATTAATGCATACTTTAAAATCTTCTAAGCCAAGTGAAAAGCACTCAGGTATTTACTCTTAAGTGCTGGTCATACTGCTGTTTTACTGTGATGTTTTCAGTGTTGTGTAATTACTAAATAGGGCTTAAATAAAACCATTGTCAGTGTAAGAAGGCTCAACAGCAGTACTCATCTACCGAAAAAACAAGATGTGAGTTAAGATGATTCTATTTCCCTTTTCATGTACACTGAAAAACATCAGAACAAATGCTAGGATATATTTTGTCTACAAACACATTTCTATTTATGGTCTTTCTTATCTTTTATAGCATCAAGGGTTCTTTGGAATTTCAGCAGAAAATGGAAGAGAGGAAGCTGTGTGTGAGTGAATGCTTGTGTGTAATGTCGTTTTCTATGTTGAGTGTAGCTCTATGATGTACCCTGGAGATCTGAAGTTTGAGAAGAGGACCATGTCTGCTCAGTTGGAGGGGGGTGTTCATGGCCTGCACTCGTAAGTCTTCGTCCTCTCTGCTCACTAAACTCCTACTACCGAATCCATCATGCTCAGAGGCTCTTTTAGGGAACACTCCACCAACTGTCAAGCAGTGCCACAAAAGCACTCAGGGACTGGAAAATAACCTGTGTGTGTCTGTTCACACAGTTTGCAGGCACAGTGTTATGAATAATAATACACAGTAATAGACCCCTGCTGATCTCCACTGAAATCTGAATGAACATGAAGCTGACAATTTATTTATGAATAATTAATTCAGATAAATTGTGGGTTTCTAATAGATAACAGGGTCATGACATAATGAGTAATGCCTCTATAGATTTCTATAGACAGAATTGGAGATCATGACCTCTCTTGTTCTGCTTTTCAAGTAGGGCAGTGCAAAGAGCTTTCTTTGATGATGTTATCAAAGATGTGAAGATGTATCCCTAGGCACTATCTAGCTGAGAAGAGGTCTCTGTCTATTTCTGCCCACTAGGCCGCCATCTTTAATCTCTGTAATGGAGGCTTTATCTGCACTAGATCCCACACTAGAGGACACTCTCAACTGTGGCCTTATGATTGTCGTACTGCTGGGATGCTCTCTCTCTCACACACGGATGTTCGCATACGCTGCTCTATTTTGTTTACAGTTAGGCTTCCTTTGGCTGCCTCTCTGTCTCCCGTGTCCTCTCAAGCAGTGGTGGGACATTAATGCCACTTTAATGGATAGGCTGTGACATGACGCATGCTTAAGAACATTAACACGACATCATTGGACAACATACTCTTAGGTAGATTAACATATTCCATACTCCAGAATATGCGCTCAACTCTGCAAATCAAGCAGGTATGTTCAATTCATGCTACTGGGACATGAAGTTTGAAGTTGAAATTGACCTCACATGTATGCACACAAAGTGTCCGAGCTTCTGCTAGTCGCAGGTGGCTATGGGAGCAATCATCAGTCATGTCTCCTCGTTCTATCAGCATGGGTGTCTGGAACTCCCCACGGTCATTTGGTATATGATGCACTAACTGATATGAGAATGTGAGAGTGTAGCATGTATGTCTCAGTGAACTAATTGGTATATATTTTTTTATTTGGCTTGTTTTTCTTTGTTTGTTTGTTCTGTGGTCTTTGATTCAGTGATTTTCTGATCCTGCCTGGCTTCATTGACTTTACCTCAGATGAAGTGGTGAGTTCTTTTGCAAAATGCACCAAAACAGCTCAGCAGGTTTCCTGACATGCCCCATAAGGGCTTACCAGTGTGTGTGTTTCAGTAAATACAGCACATCTAGTAATGATTTAGTGAAGGGGGCGGGATCTTCCTAATTAATTAGGGAGCTGGCGGTCTCCTCTACCTTCAGTGAGATGGAGGAGCTGAGTCAGTTGCCATGTAGTGCGAACACGACTACAACAGAGGGTGGAGTGTGGCATAGTGTAAGAGAGGGATGAAGGAGTACAAATAAGATGTGCAAAATAGGTGGTGTTGGCATCCCAGGTGCATAGGGTGTGTTGTCACAGGCAGAGAGGCTGAGGGGTGTGTGTGTGTGTGTGTGTATGACAGTGTGAGGGAGGAGCGAACCAAAATTCCCATGTGTAATGGATATGGGATAGTAAATATTGTGGTATTTAAATTTGGTGTTACATTTTGTGTGTGTGTGTGTGCTGGAATGTGGGAGAGAACGTAGGATGTTTTTGTCTGTCTTACCACAGGGAGGTTAAACTGATGCCCTGCTTATAAAAACAGCAATATTTGTGCTTTGAATGAGCACATCCAAGTCACTTGAAGTCAAATTAATAATGGGACAGAGATGTGTGCATATAAGAAAGCTTTCCAAAGTAACACCCCAAACTGTTCTTATCTTTGTGCAATGCATAGTCTGTATGAAAATACAAGCATGAACATAAACAAAGATAATTGTTCTGTAGAACATTGGTTCCTTTCTGTTACCATTTGCGTCTGTCATTCAGGATCTGACCTCTGCTCTGACCCGGAAGATAACCCTGAAGACGCCGCTTATTTCCTCCCCCATGGGTACTGTGACTGAATCCTCCATGGCCATCGCTATGGCTGTGAGTATCCCCCACACACTCAAAACCATGAAGTCCTGTTGCTTTTCCATTTAGCTTTCTGTGATTTTGTATTACAGCTCATGGGCGGTATTGGGATCATCCATCACAATTGCACCCCAGAGTTCCAAGCAAATGAAGTCCGGAAAGTTAAGGTGTCAAACTTTCAGTGAATTGTCTTAATAGGAATATAATGAACAACACGTTGAACATGCAGATTTACACACAAGCTTCCCTAAGGCCTCTCATCAGCAGAGCAATATATGGTGTCATGGCAGAAATTCGAGCAGGGCTTCATCGCGGATCCGGTGGTGATGAGTCCATAGCACACGGTCGGAGATGTGTTTGAGGCCAAGGTGCGACACGGCTTCTCTGGAATCCCTGTCACCGAAACCGGCAAGATGGGCAGCAAGCTTGTGGGAATCGTGACGTCACGAGACATTGACTTCCTCTCAGAGAAGGACTATGACCGGCTGTTGGAGGAGGTTTCTGATTCATCTTTGATTGTACATACAATATACAAAAGGTTTTTAAAAACACAAATGAATCACATATGACATACAATGCTTAAAAATATAGGTGGAATAGAACTATCATGAAATTGTGATATTTCTGTGTCAGTGTGTGAAAGAGGGCAATATATATATATATATATATAAAAATAAAAAATGTGTATATATATGTGTGTGTGTGTGTGTGTGTGTGTAAAATCACATTCTTTAAACTCACATCTTTTTGTGATTTATTTGTGATATTTGCCAGGCAATGACAAAGAGGGAAGATTTAGTGGTTGCACCAGCAGGTGTTACACTCAAAGAGGCCAATGACATCCTGCAGTGCAGCAAAAAAAGGTCTGATTCTTCATCTTTTCAGCTTGAGAAGTGAAACTGCTTCTAAAGGACTTTGAAAGGTTATTTTCACTTCTCCACTTCTTCTCTGAGTAACGGGTCGGTCGTGGGGACGCTTGTTGATTGCAGGTAAACTGCCCATTGTGAACGACAGTGATGAGCTGGTGGCTATAATTGCTCGCACTGATCTGAAGAAGAACAGAGACTACCCTCTGGCCTCTAAAGACTCCCGCAAACAGCTGCTGTGTGGCGCTGCCATCGTTACCCGTGAGGATGACAAGTACCGGCTGGACCTGCTCGTGCAGGCAGGAGTGGACGTGGTGGTGCAGGTAGGTCTTAAGGTCCTAAAGGGAGTGGGATTAGTCTCCATCCTGAGTATGGTGCCTGAATCAAATGACAAACTATTTTTGCTATGAGGCTGTGTAACACAGGACTGTGATTGGACATAGTGAATTTTTTCTGAAGGCTGTGTCTATTGTTTTAGGACTCATCTCAGGGAAACTCAGTGTTTCAGATCAGCATGATTAACTACATTAAACAGAAGTATCCTGAGCTCCAGGTGGTGGGGGGGAATGGTGAGTCACAGTTCTCACATTTGCTTGTTCTGTAAACTGAGAGGGTTGAGGTAGGTAAGAATTGATGGTGTTTGGTTCTTTTCATTTGTTGCTCTGTTCACTTTCATCCTTCTTCTCTCTCGCTCTGTCTCTGTGTATGTCTGTGTAGTAGTGACAGATGCTCAAACGAAGAATTTGATTGGTGATGGTGTGGATGCTCTTAGAGTGTGGATGGGTTATCTTTGATAAGACATCGTATACCAGAAAATTGTTTAAAAGATGGTAATAGCTAAACCACCAGACATAATAGTGATGGATAAACAGCAGAAAAGAGTCATAGTGACGGATGTAGCAATCGCAAGAGATAGCAACATCAGCAACAAGGAACATGAGACGCTAAAAGAAGAGGAAACACAGGCTCTGGTAGCAATCAGAGCACCAGGGGTTTAGGGACGATGACCATCAAACTGGGAGAGTGGCTCCAGCAGATCCCAGGAACAACATCCGAGATCCTCATCCAGAAGAGTGCAGTCGATGGAACACTTGGGATACTATGCAGGCAAATGTATATATTGTAAATTCCTGTTCTTTTTTATCAACATTCTTAGAACATAATTACTGTTCTAAGTTTACAACATCTGGTCGAGGTTTTCGTTTATTCAAGATGCATCCTGTAGTGCCTTTTCACATTTTTGCACTATTTCTTAATTTTGAATCAAATGTTTCAAAAATAATAATACAATCCACAAGGAAATGAAAACGAGAATTAAATCAAACTTATTGTTTCAGAAAGATTACTACTCATTCACACACCAGGACGCTACATCTTCTGGAGTATTATGCTCACGTTTCTAAACTTTTAAACATTATAATGTATTTCAGTTATGGAAATCAGTTAAACACTATAGGAAGGCCTACAACAGGAATGTACTACAAATACCATCCTACTCCAGCACCCCTAATCGTCCACTCCCAATGGTGGGATATCCCTGAATAACAGTTGAATGCTATCTTTGCCTATATTTGCCTCTGTCTGTCTTTCAGGAGACTACAATATGAGAGTTACACACTAACATTAAAGATGAATAATGAATTAAGTAAATGCTGCACCGGCTAACATCTACTTTCTTCCCTGTTTTATTACCTGTATTATTATTTATAATATTTGTGAGCTGAAAACATGATATCCACCAAAAACATGATTCACTGACTCATGAACAATGTCAACAAATCTACACCCACACACGCACACACACACACACACACACACACACACACACACACACAGCAGGTGAGTTTTCTGTGGTGGCAGATGGGTCCAAGTGGGCTCATACTGGCCCTGCCCACATGTCGCCTCCTGCAGGTGTCAACCGTAGCCACTGTGCTCCATGTGCCCTTTCTCCTCTGCCACTGCTGGGAGAGGGCTCTGCCCACCCTCCTGACATGCTCCGCTACGCCTCCTGCATACCCCCTTTGTGCTTCAGACAGAGGCCAAAACCACTGGCTTTGCTGGTTCCAGGAACAGCCTGAGGTTGTCCAGGAGAGTGAAAGAATGCTATACCTTGCAAGGTATGATGGTCTTCATTGAAATGGGGGTTAAAAACATTTCAAGCCAGTGTTTTGTGCACTGACATCCCTCCTGCTACCGAAGGCCACCCGAGTGTTTCTTGTGAGTGTGAGTGTGAGGCAAAGGAGTGTGAAAGTGTTTGTGTGGATCAAGATGTAAATGCATGAAATGAAACGTACTGAGGCTATGTTTATTGTCACATATTTTATATCTAGAATGTTGGCCTACCTCCAAGTGAATTTGCACAAAGACCAAACATTTGTGTGGGGTGTTTGTTTGTGCATGTGAATATAGATGTGTGTAGTTCAATGGTGTATACATGTGTACATGTGAGTATGGATGTGTAAGTGTGAAAGGTGTGTGTGTGTGTGTGTGAATTATATATTTGTTGGGGGCACATTCATATACTGCCACACTGCTATTCTCTCTGCTACTTTCTGTTTTTCAATTGGTGGATTGGATTAGGGCCTGTCAGAGAGACTCTGAGAGATCTGGTGAGCCCTGATTGTGATTCTTTTTGTTTCTCTCTCTCTCTCTCTCTCTCTCTCTCTCTCTCTCTCTCTTTGTGAGTGTGTGTTTGTGTGTGTGTCTCTTGTCAACACAGTGTGAATAATTTTGATTTTAATTGGTTCGTTGTTATGACATTATCTCTCAACTCTCTCAACCGTCTAAATCACACGCGCACACACACAAACAGTTGACACCCCCCATCCTATAGTCCACATTCATTCATGAGAAACAGAAAATTTCAATTTGAAATGTATTGGATTGAATAACAAAGATCCTTTTCTTTAGAACCATGCACAGCATGGACATGACAATGTTGTGCTAAATGGTGTGATCAAACCCTATCATCATCCTTCCCAGCAAAGCCCTGATCTACTCCTTCTGTAGTGAGCTAAACGCTATTAATAAACTCCCAAACTCCTCCAGTGCTCTCTCACCATTCTGAGCAGAGCCTGTGCCAGGCCTGCAATTTTATCAACTACATCACAGCTCTGTTTTCTCTCTTCCAAATGTGTAGAGAAAACACACACACACACACACACACACACACACGCGCGCGCGCGCTCTGTATTCTGACAGTCCCTGCAATGCTCCACTGTAATCCTCTTAGCCTGTAAGCGCTGGGCTCTCCCTGCAAACACACCCTAAACCCAGCACAGCATGGGACTATGTGGAAGACCACTTGCACAAACATCGACCGCACAGCTCTTTTTGCCTTTGCTTGCTATAGTTTCAACTGCTCGATGCACTGAAATGCCAAATACAGAGGCTAAAGCTCGAACACATGCGCCATGAACCAGCTGCACCCATTCCGAGGTAAATCAAATACACAGTTGCCAATGTTTAAAAAAGCTTTTTGAGCTTTTTACATTTTATTGATTTATTTTTTTTAAAGAACATGAGGACTTTTTCATTTTTATTTTTTCAGAATGCTAAATAGTAGTAGTCCCAGTAATTTTGTAGTTCCAGTAGTATCGTCATTCAGGTCTCCTTTATCAGGTTTTGGATGGCTTGGTAGAAGTTCATATTGACTGGTTATAAACATAGTTCTGATGTAGTCAAGCACAGCGTCTGTCTCTTTGGCCAGTTGGTAATCATAGCCTTTTTATGTGCTCGGGAAACCTTTCTGCATACTACCGATTTCTTTAGCTGGTCCTCCTTGGGAAGTGTGTGGTCCCTTTGAGCAGTACAAAGCTTCCCCAGCCATGGCTCTCCTCATGCGCTGCTGCTTAGTTTTCTTCCCCACTACTTTGTCCCATAACGTCTTCAGGTTCTTTCTTTCACACTTTGGGTTTTGGTTTTCACTCTCTAGAGCCTCTCTTTCACTCTTCAGGTGTTGTCTTTCACTCTCAAGATTCTCTCTTTCACCCTTCAGGTGTTGTCTTTCTCTCTCCAGAGCCTCTCTTTCACTCTTCAGGTGTTGTCTTTCACGCTCTAGATCCTCTCTTTCACTCTTCAGGTGTTGTCTTTCACTCTCAAGATTCTCTCTTTCACCCTTCAGGTGTTGTCTTTCTCTCTCTAGAGCCTCTCTTTCACTCTTCAGGTGTTGTCTTTCACGCTCTAGATCCTCTCTTTCACTCTTCAGGTGTTGTCTTTCACTCTCAAGATTCTCTCTTTCACCCTTCAGGTGTTGTCTTTCACTCTCTACATCCTCTCTTTCACTCTTCAGGTGCCATCTTTCACTCTGTTCATTTTTTGTCTCCTTCTGCTTCTCCTCCAACTCCTTCCCACTACATTCCTCCTCAAATTTTCCAATTTTAACACAGTGTCGTTTTCTAATTTCCTTCGTATCTACTCTGTCAGGTAGTTCTTGTTGCAATCTACTCATTGCTTTTTGTGTGTTCCTGTCCAACAAAATCTTCGTTTTCTTCTTCTTCGAAGATCTTCTGTGAGAGCAGCAGAACTGCATTTTGCTGCTGCAACCTCCCATTTCTGTCAACAGACTGACCAATTTTACCTTTGTCAAGCAGATTATAAGAATAGCTATTATGACAATGGTCAGTGATATTATGACATCACAGTTTTGGTTTTGTTGACAATTCCATTGTCATCACACAGAATAGAATAGAATAGAATAAACTATTGTGGGCTTGCTTTGTTTTCACTTTAGCCTTAATTAGATTAATTAGATTCATATGTTTGCTTTAGATTTGCCTTTTTACATTTTATTTATACCATGAAAAACAATACAGAAATAATTAAAGAAGTCAAAGCCTTTGTCACAGTCTCTCCAGACATGCCTTTCTCTGGTTGTCAAAAAGACAAAAGAGATGACTGTGGACTACAGAAGGATGCAAATGCCTCACACCCTAATACATACAGTGAAGAGTGAGAACATACACTCTCTTAAAATCACAATCAATCTCTCATGGTCCCTGAGCACTTTTTCCTTAGTGAAGAAAGCTCTGCTTCCTGAGGAGACTGAAGAAGGACAGCATGTCCGTCATCCTGATCTGGTCTGCAACAGCATCATAGAGAGTGTCCCGACCTGCGCCATCGCTGTCTGGTACTGGCACTGCTCCCCCTGCTCTTTTGGATTGTTTAGTTGAATTTAGCAGTCTGCTCTCAAATTTTCTGTGCCTGTTTTCTGGGATTCTGAAATTCAGGCAATGTTTTTGTTGTTCTTCTGCAACACTATTAAAACTCTGAACTCCTCAAACTATTTTACTTCTCTAAGTAAATCTGTCACATTTGTCTAGTACAGAATTATTAGATTTCTTTCTTTGACCATAAGCAAGATACACACATTTACTTTGCACATTTACATATTTCTTTGTCTGTGTCTCTCTATCACTCTCCTTTTCTCAGAGAGTTGGATAAGAGATTAAGGACACTTCCTGAGGCAGAGAATGATTGGTCAGTAGTACATTAGAATGGCCATACATACATTTCATCATTCCATATCTTTTCAGTGGTTATCAAAACCATTTATACACTTTTGCAGTTAAACAATGTTAAGATATTGATTAGTGTTTCAGTCAAATTAGTCTAACTCTGAAAGTATGTGTTTACCTTCCATATGAGATGCTATTTAAGACTACACACACATCAGATTTTGCAATGAAAAGATGCACACATGCATACATGATAAAACAAACAAAGGCAAATAGTCAGTGTACACACACACACACACACGTTTTAGGCTCCTTTTGTCATTCAGTTTTGAAAGAAGGAGATGGAGGGCATGTCAGTATGTAGCAGTAGCCATAGTATTGGAACAGATGGGTCAGCATGGTAAGGGCAGACAGAACGTTGGTCAGGGTGTATCACTGGTCTCCATTGCATCTCAGTGATTCAAAATTCAGAACTAAAATATTAGAAAAAACACTCTCAAAGCATAGAGGGCCAAGTCAGTAGTTGCACTAATATCAGAATTTGTATCAAGATATTTTTAAGTGAGAAACTTTTAAGCGAGAAATAAGTTTAGCCCTCATTAAAAATGTTGTAATTTCAACTCTTTGACACTCTTGGAAAAATAAATGTAATATTTTGTTCAAAATATTATTTATTTGGGGAAAAAAGTGATCTGCAGGCACTGCGGATTCTTGCCCTGCTAGAGATGATTAAGAAAAGAGGTTAAATTGATTAGGACTTCTAACCTGCAGTAATAAACAGTATAAATTGATATGAAATGAAATAGGCAGATGCTGACTGTATATGAATTGTATGGGGCAGCAGTGTCTCACAAAGACTGGAGCACAGCAATGATGTCATCATGTCATGGGTGTGAAAAGAAGGCCTCTAGGAAATAGGCTTCGTCAAGGGGCATGGGGGCTGGGGCCAAAAGACAGAGCGCAGGAGACTAATGAATGAAGATGGAGAACCCCTCTGTTCGCTACTGTAATATACACACTGAGAGGTAGAGGAGCAAGGACTCTTCATCAGGCCCTCAGCCAGCCTGGCACTAGCTCATCAACAGATGTCTCCCTCTCTGAGAGAGAGAGAGAGAGAGAGAGAGAGAGAGAGAGAGAGAGAGAGAGGGAGGGTCTTATTGAATTATATGCTTTGTTGTCATCTGTGCAGCATTACTACAGATTCTTTATAACTCAGTATCTGCAATGTTTGGTTTAGAATCACAGATGAGGATGTGTTTAATGTGACGTGGTTGGTTTACGTCTCACAAATGTCAATTGTCTTCATTAATGTTCCATCTGAAATATTAATGTTCACAGCAGAGACCTCATCAATATTCATCAACCCGGAAACGTTGCACAATCTCCTGTTAAAATTTCATGAGATGGCGTGTCTCTAACATAATATGATTGTGTGTGTGTGCGTGTGTGTGTGTGTGTGTGTGTGTGTGTGTGTGTAAAGTACATGTCAAGTTCACATGTGTTTGTGTATGTATATAGGTTCAGGAAGAAGCTAAGGGTTTTGACCTCAGCATAGACTTCACTGGTGCTGACATCATCACCAGCTAAGTGACCTGTTCCTCTCATCCTGGTGTGTGTGTGTGTGTGTGTGTGTGTGTGTGTGTGTGTGTGTGTGTGTGTGTGTGTGTGTGTGTGCGTGCGTGTGTGCGTGTGTGTGTCCAGCTGTGATCGGCCCTTACTCATACACATTTCACTTGGCTGACACACAGTGAAAAAAGTGCATTTACAGTCCTCTGTGGTCTCATTGCCAGCCCAGATTTCCAAAACTTATTATATATTTTACATATGTAGTAGTCATTAAATATTATTTGAAACTACAATTTTGAACAGTGTTTCAGTGTTGTGTAATTACTGAATAGGGCTTAAATAAAACCATTGTCATTGTAAGAAGGCTCAACAGCAGTACTCATCTACTCATCTACCACACATTTCACTGTGTGTTGTACTGTGTATGACTATGTATGTGACAAATAAACCAAACTTGAAATTTGAAAAAACAAGATGTGGGTTAAGATGAATCTACTTCCCTTTTCATGTACACTGAAAAACATCAGTTTTTCAAATGCTAGGATATATTTTGTCTACAAACACATTTCTATTTATGGTCTTTCTTATCTTTTATAGCATCAAGGGTTCTTTGGAAGGTCAGCAGAAAATGGAAGAGAGGAAGGTGTGTGTGAGTGAATGCTTGTGTGTAATGTCATTTTCTATGTTGAGTGTAGCTCTATGATGTACTCTGGAGAGCTGAAGTTTGAGAAGAGGACCATGTCTGCTCAGGTGGAGGGGGGTGTTCATGGCCTGCACTCGTAAGTCTTCGTCCTCTCTGCTCACTAAACTCCTACTACCGAATCCATCATGCTCAGTGGCTCTTTTAGGGAACACTCCACCAACTGTCAAGCAGTGCCACAAAAGCACTCAAGGACTGGAAAATAACCTGTGTGTGTCTGTTCTCACAGTTTGCAGGCACAGTGTTATGAATAATAATACACAGCAATAGACCCCTGCTGATCTCCACTGAAATCTGAATGGACATGAAGCTGACAATTTATTTATGAATAATTAATTCAGATAAATTGTGGGTTTCTAATAGATAACAGGGTCATGACATAATGAGTAATGCCTCTATAGATTTCTATTCATGTCTTCAAGTAATTCATGTACATACATTGAATTGAAAGAAAACTGGCTTTGGCATGACTGGACAGAGCATTGTAATGTAAACGTCAGTACTATGCACATTTTGCAGTGTGGACTTTTATAAACTCATCAGCTCTGTGCAGATATAGACTGTAGAGCTCTATATTGAATTGTGGATGAGCATATTAAAACCACAAGGCGGAGCTTCGAGAGAGAGAGAGAGAGAGAGAGAGAGAGAGAGAGAGAGAGAGAGAGAGAGAGAGAGAGAGAGAGAGAGAGGGAGAAGATGAAACAGAGCTGTTTAATGTTCAACAAATGGAAAGAAGAAGAAAATTATGAAAATCAGTAGAACTATTAGCAAAGTTGAAACTAGTTAATATTTAGTGACAGCGGAGTGGCTCTAGATCCCTGTGGCAGGGACTACGGACGATCACGGACTACAGGAGCCCACCCTCCGGACTGATGAGTGCGGATGAGTCTCTGGCGAACGAGCTGAATACATTCTTCGCTCGCTTCGAGGCTACATCTAGCAGCGCTAATGCTAACGGCGCTAATGCTAGCAGCGCTAATGCTAACGGCGCTAGTGCTAACAGCACTAATGCTAGCAGCGCTAGTGCTAATGGCACTATCGGCGCAGCCAATGGCACATGCGCGGGGCCCACCATAGAACAGCGCCCTCTCATCGTCACGGAGAGTGACGTGAGAAGAGTGTTTAAAAGGGTGAATACCAGGAAGGCGATGGGAGCAGACGGTATCTGCGGGAGGGTCCTCAAAGCCTGCGCAGATCAGCTAGCCCCGGTATTCACCGACATCTTCAATCTCTCCCTGACGCTCGGTATCGTCCCGTCCAGCTTCAAGCGATCCACCATCGTCCCCGTCCCGAAGAAACCTCGACCCTCCGACCTCAATGACTACCGACCTGTCGCCCTCACATCAGTCGTGATGAAGTGCTTTAAAAAGCTAGTCGGAGACTTCATCACATCTTCACTGCCAGCCTCCATGGACCCACTGCAGTTTGCATACCGCCACAACCGCTCCACTGACGATGCAATTGCACATCTGCTCCACACTACACTGACTCACCTGGACGAAGGGAGGTGAAATTATGTTAAAATGCCATTTGTCGACTACAGTTCAGCATTTAACACTATCATCCCCTCCCTACTCACTACTAAGTTGGGGGATCTAGGACTGCATACATCCCTGTGCGACTGGATCTCCAACTTCCTAACAGACAGACCACAATCAGTACGGGTGGGCAACTGCGCCTCATCCACCCTCACCCTCAGCACTGGAGCTCCTCAGGGTTGTGTCCTAAGCCCCCTGCTCTACTCACTGTACACCTACGACTGCACAGCCACTTCCAGCTCCACCATCATTGTCAAGTTTGCTGACGACACCGTTGTCATGGGTCTGATCTCGGACAAGGACGAGAGGGCCTACCTGGATTAAACACCTGGAAAACTGGCGCCAGGAAAATTATCTCCTCCTAAACGTCAGTAAGACAAAGGAGCTGATCGTGGATTGCAGCAAGAAGCAGGAGCGGCACTACCAACCTGTGAGGATCAGTGGAACCACGGTGGAGAGAGTAGACAGTTTCAGGTACCTTGGTGTTCACATCTCGCAGGACCTGTCCTTCAGACTGCCCTCCAAGGTACTGCGGAACTTCTATACCTGCACTATCGAGAGCATCCTCACGGGGAACATCACAGTCTCGTTTGGGAATAGCACCAAGCAGGACAGACAAGCACTCCAAAGGGTAGTGCGTTCAGCAGAGCGCATCACTCACACGGAACTTCCTGACCTGCAGACCATCTACTACAAGCGGTGCCAGACCAAGGCCAGGAGGATTGTGAAGGACCCCACCCATCCCAACAATAGACTCTTCTCTCTGTTGAGGTCAGGGAGGCGCTTTCACTCCCTGAAGACCAAGACAGAGAGGCTGAAGAGCAGCTTCTTCCCACAGGCCATTCGGGCCCTGAATCAGGGAAACTGATAAACTGTGGGGACCACCACCACAATGTAACATAACTGTATATCTGTATATATATATTTATATTCAATGACCTTGTTACACAACAACTGTAGATATGTTATTATACGAAATGGATCTGTACATTCTGTAGATTGTGTACATATATACACAACCATATACATTGTACATTGTGTATATAATCATAATGTACATATATTGTACATACATTGTTAATATATTTTGTACATACATAGAATATATATATATATTTATCTTTGCATATATATATTTCACATATAGAGAATGTCTATATTTCTCTATGCACCCCTGTTTTCTTTTCCTCAGTTTGGACAGAGCACTCTCCACCATTTCACTGCGAGTTATACTGTGTATGACTATGTATGTGACGAATAAACCAAACTTGAACTTGAACTTGAACAGTACTTGTGGTAGCCTTTTTAACTAAGTGTACTTAAAATCAGACATTAGCACACTAAAACATTAAGCATTAAGATAAAAGATAAATCCTTTATGCAAATGCAGTTGTTTCTTAAAGATTGTTTCTTTTAGAAATATAAGTTCTTATCACACCTGTATTAGAATATGAGCCCAGGAGAGTAACCCTAGAACACTAGGAACATTTATGTTACAATTTCCTTGCAAAATCACAAGCCTGATGTGAATATTAAAATAAGAACAACAAATAGATATACCTGTTATCATTTTATTATCCATCTTCACATAATATAGGGAAGGTGCATATGTGCTCATTTCTCCTTTGTTAAAAAAGCACTGACATTTTGCTGCATCAAACATTTGTGTGCCATGCATTTAGTGTGTAGCATAACAACAAACAAATTCTGCAAACTCCTACTTTATGAGCATTAAAGGCGGTTGGGCAGAGTGTTGAGTGAAGCTTCAGAGCTTGACTGTAACCTTGTTATATTTCAATGGCAATGAGGGCAGTACAGGTAGTGACTAAGAGGCTTTCCTTCCCAATCCCTCTGAATGTTGTCTCTGACAACATTCCAGACAGCACTTTAGAGAAAACAGTAGTCCAATGGCAGCAGACAGGCCTTTTTAGGGATCACCACTTACAGAGTCTTACCAAGACACCCAGTAGCTTTATTTTGTTTGGGACGAAGCCTCTATCAGAGCCGTATTTCATTCTACCTGATTCAGCTGCTGCTTGTATGATGCATGTTGGATGAATCTCTTACTCTGCTCCTCAGCTAAGAGAAAGCTCTCCATCTCGATCTGAGGAACAAACTTGGATTGTGTGCGTGGCTCCAGCACAACCACTGGTGAATGCGCACGCAGTGTCCCAGGAGCCGCTCTGTGGTGCAGGTGGAGAGGGGAGGTGGGCGGAGGCCCGGGGCGTCAGCTCACGCAGGGTTGTAGAGGAGGATTGGAGTACTGGACATCGCTTACATGGAGGGCCATGTCTATGAGCACTTTGCCAATGGCAAGCACGACAGCTACCAGATCGACTACCGCCTCATTGTGGGCGACACAGAGCCAGCCAGATTGCAGCTGTCGCCTCGCGACCCTGAGCACCAGGGGCCATTTGGCCACAACACATCTCATGGGCATGAGACTGCAGCTCAGCGCTACAGCGCCACACGCATCCAGGCTGGCTACGAACCAGAGAGGTGAGACTCCTACGGTTTCAAAGGAGTGCTGATCAGCAAAATTAACCATGTTTGCATCACTAGGTTAACGTTAGTGTCACTAAACAAGTTCATTAGGAGTGGACTTTATTTTTCTTTTGGATTGTGTACTTTTAAACTGTTGCACAGACTGGGTTGGGTTCTCAGTGATGTGCAATTTTAGCCCAATTCCATATTGTTGGTCTCAGAAGAACACATTCCTTTCGGGGATTATCATCACATAAAATAGACCTATACATTTACAGTCTCTACAGAGAAATACAGTCATGTCATAGTATAATAAAATGTCCTAATGTGTAAATAGTGATGTTTACTCATTTATAATGTCCAGCACTACTCAAATATAACTGCTTGCCTTCTTTGCCCATCATATTAACATTCCCATGTCAGCAGAGTAAAAAGGACCATAAATCTGATTAAGAATTATATTATCAAGACCGATATAATCTGTGTTGTAGAACAGATATGAAAACATTTTGCCATAGCAATGCTCAAAAGCATCACATTCCATTTGTTTTACAGACTGTGAAGGAAATATTGTTGTGTTTCTTTCTCTATCATTGTAAAGCGTGAGAAAGCTTAGCATAAGATTAGAAGAACAGGACGTTCCCTATTGAACGTCCTTGAAGAAATACACTCCTTCCAAGGAGTTATCTGGTCTCAGCAGAAGCAAACCCTCCCTCGTTCTCTCGAACGCTACGGCTATTATATAAGGGGAGGGAAATCACCCAAAGGGGAGCGAAGCAAATAGGCACGCTCATTTTCTTGAAACTAATAACTCAATAAAATCTTCTTATCCACATCTGACTCCTTGTTTGCTGAATTTCCACCACAGGACGATGACCATCAAACTGGGAGAGTGGCTCCAGCAGATCCCAGGAACAACATCTGAGATTCTCATCCAGAGGAGTGCAGTCGATGGAACACTTGGGATACTATGCAGGAAAATGTATATATTGTAAATTCCTGTTCTTTTTTATCAACATTCTTAGAACATAATTACTGTTCTAAGTTTACAACATCTGGTCGAGGTTTTCGTTTATTCAAGATGCATCCTGTAGTGCCTTTTCACATTTTTGCACTATTTCTTTATTTTGAGTCAAATGTTTCAAATAAAATAATACAATCCACAAGGAAATGAAAACGAGAATTAAATCAAACTTATTCTTTCAGAAAGATTACTACTCATTCATACACCAGGACGCTACATCTGCTGGAGTATTATGCTCACGTTTCTAAACTTTTAAACATTATAATGTATTTCAGTTATGGAAATCAGTTAAACACTATAGGAAGGCCTACAACAGGAATGTACTACAAATACCTTCCTACTCCAGCACCCCTAATCGTCCACTCCCAATGGTGGGATATCCCTGAATAACAGTTGAATGCTATCTTTGCCTATATTTGCCTCTGTCTGTCTTTCAGGAGACTACAATATAAGTGTTACACACTAACATAAAAGAACGAATAATGAATTAAGTAAATGCTGCACTGGCTAACATCTACTTTCTTCCCTGTTTTATTACCTGTATTATTATTTATAATATTTGTGAGCTGAAAACATGATATCCACCAAAAACATGATTGACTGACTCATGAACAATGTCAACAAATCTACACGCACACACACACACACACACACACACACAGCAGGTGGGTTTTCTGTGGTGGCAGGTGGGTCCCAGTGGGCTCATACTGGCCCTGCCCACATGTCGCCTCCTGCAGGTGTCAACCGTAGCCACTGTGCTCCATGTGCCCTTTCTCCTCTGCCACTGCTGGGAGAGGGCTCTGCCCACCCTCCTGACACGCTCCGCTACGCCTCCTGCATACCCCCTTTGTGCTTCAGACAGAGGCCAAAACCACTGGCTTTGCTGGTTCCAGGAACAGCCTGAGGTTGTCCGGGAGAGTGGAAGAATGGTATACCTTGCAAGGTATGATGGTCTTCATTGAAATGGGGGTTAAAAACATTTCAAGTCAGTGTTTTGTGCACTGACATCCCTCTTGCTACCGAAGGCCACCCGAGTGTTTCTTGTGTTTGTAAGTGTGAGGCAAAGGAGTGTGAAAGTGTTTGTGTGGATCAAGATGTAAATGCATGAAATGAAACGTACTGAGGCTATGTTTATTGTCACATATTTTATATCTAGAATGTTGGCCTACCTCCAAGTGAATTTGCACAAAGACCAAACATTTGTGTGGGGTCTTTGTTTGTGCATGTGAATATAGATGTGTGTAGTTCAATGGTGTATACATGTGTACATGTGAGTATGGATGTGTAAGTGTGAAAGATGTGTGTGTGTGTGTGTGAATTATATATTTGTTGGGGGCACATTCATATACTGCCACACTGCTATTCTCTCTGCTAGTTTCTGTTTTTCAATTGGCGGAGTGGATTAGGGCCTGTCAGAGAGACTCTGAGAGATCTGGTGAGCCCTGATTGTGATTCTTTTTGTTTCTTTCTCTCTCTCTCTCTCTCTCTCTCTCTCTCTCTTTGTGTGTGTGTGTTTGTGTGTGTGTCTCTTGTCAACACAGTGTGAATAATTTTTATTTTAATTGGTTCGTTGTCATGAAATTATCTCTCAACTCTCTCAACCGTCTAAATCACACGCGCACACACACAAACAGTTGACACCCCCCATCCTATAGTCCACATTCATTCATGAGAAACAGAAAAATTGAATTTGAAATGTATTGGATTGAATAACAAAGATCCTTTTCTTTAGAACCATGCACAGCATGGACATGACAATGTTGTGCTAAATGGTGTGATCAAACCCTATCATCATCCTTCCCAGCAAAGCCCTGATCTACTCCTTCTGTAGTGAGCTAAACGCTATTAATAAACTCCCAAACTCCTCCAGTGCTCTCTCACCATTCTGAGCAGAGCCTGTGCCAGGCCTGCAATATTATCAACTACAGCACAGCTCTGTTTTCTCTCTTCCAAATGTGTAGAGAAAACACACACACACACACACACACGCGCGCGCGCGCTCTGTATTCTGACAGTCCCTGCAATGCTCCACTGTAATCCTCTTAGCCTGTAAGCGCTGGGCTCTCCCTGCAAACACACCCTAAACCCAACACAGCATGGGACTATGTGGAAGACCACTTGCACAAACATCGACCGCACAGCTCCTTTTGCCTTTGCTTGCTATAGTTTCAACTGCTCGATGCACTGAAATGCCAAATACAGAGGCTAAAGCTCGAACACATGCGCCATGAACCAGCTGCACCCATTCCGAGGTAAATCAAATACACAGTTGCCAATGTTTAAAAAAGCTTTTTGAGCTTTTTACATTTTATTGATTTATTTTTTTTAAAGAACATGAGGACTTTTTCATTTTTATTTTTTCAGAATGCTAAATAGTAGTAGTCCCAGTAATTTTGTAGTTCCAGTAGTATCGTCATTCAGGTCTCCTTTATCAGGTTTTGGATGGCTTGGTAGAAGTTCATATTGACTGGTTATAAACATAGTTCTGATGTAGTCAAGCACAGCGTCTGTCTCTTTGGCCAGTTGGTAATCATAGCCTTTTTATGTGCTCGGGAAACCTTTCTGCATACTACCGATTTCTTTAGCTGGTCCTCCTTGGGAAGTGTGTGGTCCCTTTGAGCAGTACAAAGCTTCCCCAGCCATGGCTCTCCCCATGCGCTGCTGCTTAGTTTTCTTCCCCACTACTTTGTCCCATAATGTCTTCAGGTTCTTTCTTTCACACTTTGGGTTTTGGTTTTCACTCTCTAGAGCCTCTCTTTCACTCTTCAGGTGTTGTCTTTCACTCTCAAGATTCTCTCTTTCACCCTTCAGGTGTTGTCTTTCTCTCTCCAGAGCCTCTCTTTCACTCTTCAGGTGTTGTCTTTCACGCTCTAGATCCTCTCTTTCACTCTTCAGGTGTTGTCTTTCACTCTCAAGATTCTCTCTTTCACCCTTCAGGTGTTGTCTTTCTCTCTCTAGAGCCTCTCTTTCACTCTTCAGGTGTTGTCTTTCACGCTCTAGATCCTCTCTTTCACTCTTCAGGTGTTGTCTTTCACTCTCAAGATTCTCTCTTTCACCCTTCAGGTGTTGTCTTTCACTCTCTAGATCCTCTCTTTCACTCTTCAGGTGCCATCTTTCACTCTGTTCATTTTTTGTCTCCTTCTGCTTCTCCTCCAACTCCTTCCCACTACATTCCTCCTCAAATTTTCCAATTTTAACACAGTGTCGTTTTCTAATTTCCTTCGTATCTACTCTGTCAGGTAGTTCTTGTTGCAATCTACTCATTGCTTTTTGTGTGTTCCTGTCCAACAAAATCTTCGTTTTCTTCTTCTTCGAAGATCTTCTGTGAGAGCAGCAGAACTGCATTTTGCTGCTGCAACCTCCCATTTCTGTCAACAGACTGACCAATTTTACCTTTGTCAAGCAGATTATAAGAATAGCTATTATGACAATGGTCAGTGATATTATGACATCACAGTTTTGGTTTTGTTGACAATTCCATTGTCATCACACAGAATAGAATAGAATAGAATAAACTATTGTGGGCTTGCTTTGTTTTCACTTTAGCCTTAATTAGATTAATTAGATTCATATGTTTGCTTTAGATTTGCCTTTTTACATTTTATTTATACCATGAAAAACAATACAGAAATAATTAAAGAAGTCAAAGCCTTTGTCACAGTCTCTCCAGACATGCCTTTCTCTGGTTGTCAAAAAGACAAAAGAGATGACTGTGGACTACAGAAGGATGCAAATGCCTCACACCCTAATACATACAGTGAAGAGTGAGAACATACACTCTCTTAAAATAACAATCAATCTCTCATGGTCCCTGAGCACTTTTTCCTTAGTGAAGAAAGCTCTGCTTCCTGAGGAGACTGAAGAAGGACAGCATGTCCGTCATCCTGATCTGGTCTGCAACAGCATCATAGAGAGTGTCCCGACCTGCGCCATCGCTGTCTGGTACTGGCACTGCTCCCCCTGCTCTTTTGGATTGTTTAGTTGAATTTAGCAGTCTGCTCTCAAATTTTCTGTGCCTGTTTTCTGGGATTCTGAAATTCAGGCAATGTTTTTGTTGTTCTTCTGCAACACTATTAAAACTCTGAACTCCTCAAACTATTTTACTTCTCTAAGTAAATCTGTCACATTTGTCTAGTACAGAATTATTAGATTTCTTTCTTTGACCATAAGCAAGATACACACATTTACTTTGCACATTTACATATTTCTTTGTCTGTTTCTCTCTATCGCTCTCCTTTTCTCAGAGAGTTGGATAAGAGATTAAGGACACTTCCTGAGGCAGAGAATGATTGGTCAGTAGTACATTAGAATGGCCATACATACATTTCATCATTCCATATCTTTTCAGTGGTTATCAAAACCATTTATACACTTTTGCAGTTAAACAATGTTAAGATATTGATTAGTGTTTCAGTCAAATCAGTCTAACTCTGAAAGTATGTGTTTACCTTCCATATGAGACGCTATTTAAGACTACACACACATCAGATTTTGCAATGAAAATAAAAATGATAAAACAAACAAAGGGAAATAGTCAGTGTACACACACACACACACACACAGTCTGCATAATAAAACAAACTTTATTTAATAGTCCACAATTTGGTAAGGTGACCTGCAATTTTAAAATCCACATTCCACAGTCTGCATTTCTCAAGCATTGCAGATTATTATTATAATGTTAAGTATAGAGACGATCTCTATGCTGCATTAGTTCTGCTGTCCTACTGCAGAGGTACACGGGGTCAAAGTGCTGTGTGTAGGGGTAGAGAGAGAGAGAGTGAGGGAGAGTGTAGAGAGGGAGGGTGGGAGTGTTAGAGAACAATAATCAAATACATTAGAGCAATCTAGCCAGAGAGACCAATGAAGACTTTGTCCCTAGGGTGTGGCAGTCACTGCTATAGGTGTGTGTGTGTGTGTGTGTGTGTGTGTGTGTGTTCCTGTCTTGGAGGGGATCGAACACTTCACTTACCATAAGGAGGCAGATGGCGGATTCAGGCATCAGCTGTACAGCCATGTTCCCCTGCTGCTCCCTCCCTCACCCAAACCTTAGACGCACTGCACAGGTAACACCCAGCACCTCCAGCACACTGGCAATGCCCACGAGACCCCCAGCACAGTGGCTCTCTGCCGTAACGTTCAGAAAACGCAAAGTCAAGACTCAGGCAACACCAGCTTCTGGGCTCCAGGCAGAGAGTTGTAGTGCAGCCTGCTCCTATTGTCCAATGCCTTGCAAGCGCTGGCTGAAAGGTCCACGTGCCAGCCCCTTGTCTTGTCGTTCCGCACAGTCTTTCCCTCTTCCGTCAGGACCCCCGGCTGTTCTGTCTGCGCTCTCTCACACACTCCTGCTTCTGTGACATCCAACGGCCAGTTAAAGCTCCCTCCTCCCCTCAGAATGGGTGCTGGGACATGCACACATTCGCGTATGCACACAAACACACACACACACACACAAACACACACACAAGCACTGGCTCCCTTCCTTCTCTCTCCCCTTCATGCACACTCTCACAGGAATGGTGATAGGACATGGATCGGCTTCTCGGGTGGAGAGGAGGGGCAGCAGAAGCCCATACATCCGCTTGTGTACTTTTCCGCTCCCAAATCCATCGCATCACACTCCTAAAACCAAGGCAATGAACAAGAGAGAAAGAGGGAGAAGGAGGGAGGAAGAAAGAAGGAAGGAAGAGATCAGTCTCACCTCCAGACTGCCTCTGAACTCATTTCAAGCTCTGCAAGGCAGAGGCACTGGCAAATACAGACACGAGTGCATACACACTCACACCTCAACCCCCCCCCTCCACTGTCTGTACATGAGATGGTTCTTATAGTCTTTTTAACCTCTTGTTTGCTAGCAGAAAGCAAATAGAGCCTATAGGGATAAGAGAGAAAGAGAAAGAATGACATAAAAAATAAGAATGAGATAAAAAGAGATCCAGATACATGAAGCACATGTTGATGAGGGTTGGACTTGCAGAGGCCACATGGCAGTCACGTTAGAAGTGTTGATGCAGTAACTGCATCTGCAGCTAAACTAATGCTGCGTGCGTGTGTGTGTGTGCATGCGTGCGCGGGTCTGTGTATATGTGTATCTTTTTCCATTCTCCACCAAAAAGAGGCCAGGAGGCAATTGTCTCTCTAGAGATGTAACACACTTTCTGCAAACATATCATCAGATAATGGCAGAACACCTTACAACACACCAATGCATATCTGTTTACATATACAGTTGAATCATGAGAGATTATGCAAGGTGAGAATTATGATTTTAATGTCCTCTGGTTCTATGGCTTTTGATACAGCCTGTGCTAACTGAACATGGTTTTTCTTTTCTCCAAGACAATTGTGTCTCAGTTTTATTGCAGCTTAATGGTTTAATGCTTGGTTCCTAATATACATATACATATACATGCATGCACCCATACACACGTTTTTTCCTTGACAAGCTCTTATAGGCCTCTGGACTAATTAATCCCCAATAAAAGTGAAATGACATATATTTATATATATACACACACACACAGCGCTTCACTTTTTCCACATTTTATGTTATGTTACAGCCTTATTCCAAATTGGATTAAAAAAAAAAAAATTCCCCTCAAACTCCTACACACAATACCCCATTATGACAAAGTGAAAAAATCTTTGTTTGGAGTTTTTGCAACTTTATTAAAAATAAAAAAAACAAAAATCACATGTACATAAGTATTCATAGCCTTTGCTCAATACTTGGTTGAAGCACCTTGGGCAGCAATTACAGCCTCAAATCTTTTTGAGTATGATGCTACAAGCTTGGCACACATATTTTTGGGCAGTTTCTCCCATTCTTCTTTGTAGAACCTCTCAAGCTCCATCAGGTTGGATGGGGCGCGCCGGGGTACAGCCATTTTCAGATCTCTCCAGAGATGTTCAGTTGGGTTCAAGTCTGGGCTCTGGCTAGGCCACTCAAGAACATTCACAGAGTTGTCCTGAAGCCAGTCCTTTATTATCTTAGTTGTGTGGTTAGGGCCATTGTACTGTTGGGTGAACCTTCACCCTGGTCCAGAGCACTCTGGAGCAGGTTTTCTTCAAGGATGTCTCTGTATGTTGCTGCATTCATCTTTCCCTGACTAGTCTCCCAGTTCCTGCTGCCAAAAAACAACCCCACAGCATGATGCTGCCACCAGCATGCTTCACTGTAGGGATGGTATTGGCCAGGTGCTGAGCGGTGCCTGGTTTCCTCCAGACATGACGCTTGGCATTCAGGCCAAAGAGTTGAATCTTTGTTTCATCAGACCAGAGAATTTTGTTTCTCATGGTCTGAGAGTCCTTCAGGTGCCTTTTGGCAAACTCCAAGCAGGCTGTCTTATGCCTTTTACTGAGGAGTGGCTTCCGTCTGGCCACTCTACCATACAGGCCTGATTGGTGGAGTGCTGCAGGAATGGTTGTCCTTCTGGAAGGTTCTCCTCTCTCCACAGAGCAATGCTAAAGCTCTGTCAGAGTGACCCTTGGGTTCTTGGTCACCTCCCTGACTAAGGCCCTTCTACCCCGATCACTCAGAGTCCTGGTGGTTCCAAACTTCTTCCATTTACGGATGATGGAAGCCACTGTGCTCATTGGGACCTTCAATGCTGCAGAAATTTTTCTGTACCCTTCCCTCGATCTGTGCCTCGATACAATCCTGTCTCAGTAGTCTACAAAGAATTCCTTGGACTTCATGGCTTGGTTTGTGCTCTGACATGTACTGTCAACTATGGGACCTTATATAGACAGGTGTGTGCCTTTACAAAGCATGTCCAATCAACTAGATTTACCACAGGTGGACTCCAATCAAGTTGTTGAAACAACTGAAGGATGATCAGTGGAAACAAGATGCACATGAGCTCAATTTTGAGTGTCATGGTAAAGGCTGTGAATACTTATGTGCATGTGATTTTTTTGTTTTTTTTATTTTTAATAAATTTGTTACAATTCCAAACAAACTTTTTTTACTTTGTCATTATGGGGTATTGTGTGTAGAATTTTGAGGGGAAAAAAATAATTTAATCCAATTTGGAATAAGGCTGAAACATAACAAAATGTGGAAAAAGTGAAGCACTGTGAATACTTTCTGGATGCACTGTATATATATATATATATATATATATATATATATATATATATATATATATATATATATATATATATATATATATATATATATAGAGAGAGAGAGAGAGAGAGAGAGAGAGAGAGAGAGTGTTTATTATAATGGCTTTGTTTGCATACATGGATGTCCTTACTTGAGCAGTCATAATTCATAATCATAATAATTCACTAAAATGATTCATTATAGCTAATGTTTTGAAATAATGAAATCATAGTGTCTGTGATTTCTTTTTTGTGTAAAGTGTCAGACTTTGTTTTTACTAAGATGTTGGGCCCATCAGTACCACCCTAGCTGCTAAGAACTGCTACTTCCTTTACTGAGCCTGTATTCCTCTGTTCACCACACTGCACTCACACTCAATGTGCAACACAATTAATGTGTGAAGAATTGTGAGTTTACTAAAATCTAATGGCTTTAGTTCACTCATTGCACTTTAGTAAATCTAAACTCCAATTTATTTTTTCTACTGAAAAAGAGATGAGCAATAGCTAATAATTAGTAATAGCTACTCTGCAATCTGAAATGTTTTTTTGTTTGTTTGTTTGGCATACATATTACCTCTTGGATTTTAAAGTTCTTTGAATCACAAAGAAAAACAACACGAGACAGTATGATGCTGCAGTAATTTAATCAAAAGAACAAAATTGATTATTCAGAATAAATTAACAGACAGGAATTAGGTCAAACCTTCTAATCATGTTTTTGTCAAATGTAATACTGTATACATACTACATTAAAATGACAGAAAAAAGAAAAGAAAAGTATAGGAAAATGCACTATTAAATGCACTATTATGAAGTTATGCATATTGGTCAGCATCATCCTCAGTTATAGCCTTCATCTCAGTTGCTGGTTTGTCTTCCTCCACCTTCTGAATTGGTTCCTTCATTGCATCTATTGCCTTCTTCAGATTGAGATTGTCCTTTTCACTCAGTGGGGCCAGTGCTGCGGTAAGGATTGTCTTGATTTGAGTTATTCTTTCCTCGCATCTGTTGTAAAACTCCTTCCTGTTTCTTGCTGCAAGGCTGTTGATACCATTTTGGGCAGATTCGCATTCCTTCCCTAACTTGTCAATCTCTGCAAGGAACTGAGGTGAGTTTGGATCCATGGTCATCAGTCTTCCCAGAGTACTGACATTGTTCATCAGGTACTGGACAGACACCTCAGTGTAAGTGGTAGACATCATGTTAACCAAATAGGCGTAGGCAGAAGCATTCAGAGCATTAGGGTAGATTTTGTCTTTGACAAACATGCTGTAGGTGTAGTTGTTCTCTACAGCTATTTCAACAGTCTGTTTAAAATGTTTAAGATTTTCACTAAGAGTGGTCTTAACAATGTTTGAAATGATCTGAAAGAAGTGCACCAGTCTCTCCCACTGTTCTTTCACCTGCCCCATGATTTCCAGGCCTTTCGCTAGCACCACAATTCTCTTGTTGAAGTCGATCTCCTTGAGATTATAATGTTTCAGCTCACTCACAATTTCAGCAAGAGCTTTTTTCTTCTGATCCAAGTTGTCCATAGTCTTCTCGTTCCGTTCATTTGCAATTTTTAGCTGGGTTTCAGCCATTTGTAGACGTAGATGAGATTGTCTTAAGTGCATCTGGACCACATCTGTATTTGCTGAGTCATAGATTTGCTGTTGACTTGACTTGGGGGGTGCTGTCAAGAAAGATGGCTGATTTGTAAAAGACTTGCTTTTGGAATAAAAGGCCATGGCCCTTACATTCAGTTCGTCAATGGCTTTAATAAGCTCCTCTGTTTTGGCATCATCACATTTCCCCTCTGGAGCATATTTACCTAGCTCTGTTAAAGTGGAGATACCCTTGTCACAGATGCCTAGTGCCTCGGATTTAATCGGGCATTCAGCTTCTTGCTGTATATCTCTGCTGACTTGCTGAAATAGTCCCACCAAGTAATCAGACTTTACCGTTTGCTTCTCCTGATCATACACCTCAGGCCAATTTATTTCCTTACCTTTGCAAAGTTCTTCCATTTTCTCAACCACTAGTAGAAATGTTATAGATTTAGAAAATATGTTACTTGTTGCCAACATTTCATCCACGTTACTCTTCATTCCAGTGGCCATGTTTCTGTGGCTTTCAGGAGTGCCTTTTCAGTTTTTGATCACATGTGTTATGGCTTTTGGTGTAATAGTGTCCGCTTGGAGATAGGTTTGGATAATTTGTCCTGGAAGAAATTCTGTTGCAAACGCACAGGCTATTGATATTGCTTGCTCTGACATACTTGATATTAGCTTCAGGCCAAAAAGGCCCCATCCACTTGGCAAATCTTTCATTGCTTGCTGGTAGGCCCTTCTGTCCTCAGCTAATCTTTCATTAGCCAGATTGAAAGCAGCCTCGGCCCTGTCGCTTGCCTCCTTAGCTTCAGCCCGTTTAATCTTTGCTATCTCAATGTTTTTCTTGATTTCTTCCATCTCCTCATCATGACTCTGTCTTGCATTCACCAAAGCCTCCACCAGTTCTTGCATCAGCTTGATGATATCTGAGAATTGTTTCTCAGTCATGATGGCCAGGTTTAAGCATTCTGATGATATGTGCGCAATGTTCTGAAGCTCAGCTGGTAAGAAGGCTTGGACAAGACCATCATCCTCCTGTATTATGAGCCCAACTGAGTTTTTGATGTACTCTGGAACCTGTCCGGTGTACATACGAATTTGGTCCATGTTCTTGTGAGCAACATTAAAGGCTTGCCAGCAACCATTACATACTTGAAAGAGGCAGGCCCTAAAAGAATTGGGGTATCTGATGAATTTGAACCCGTCTTTTGGTGGATTTTTATTGATGGAGAAGTCATCTGCAGCAGAAATGCGTACCAGCTGAGCCAGTAAATCGATGGAGACGGGTGCCGGCAATAGATACTGCTCCCACTTAGCATAGGGCTGCATCAGCAGCATGATGTCATTTCTGTAATCCTGTGCTTTGGTGAAACTCTTAGTAGCTTGGTTGAGCTTTGACAGCGCCATTGTTTTCCCTAAAATAGAGGAAGGCAGAAAATTTGTATAACATAAAGCCATAATAAGACAATCAGGAGATTCAGCATTTATTATTTCTGTACTATAAAGCAGTTAGCACTAACAACAACAGCACCTGCAGTGTTTCATCCACTAAACAATTTCAGATTAGAACACATCATAAGTTACATGTGGTTGCTTAGTAGTTTTTTTTTCCTTCACAACAAGTGAAGTAAAATTAGTAGAAAGCAGAAAATAATACTATTTTAACTACCCACCATTTTACAAAATTAATACTCTTTCATTGAGAAGCATTTAAATGCTTTTTTTCATAAACATTGTTTTTTCATAAACTTCATTATGGTGTAGACTTCAAGAAATTCACTATACAGTATATTTCATAAAAAAGTTGATGAATGTAAACAGAAATTCATATCATGCAAACATAAACTCACAGAAATCTGTAGAGGATAGAATAGAACGGTTTGTACCTGAAGTACTGTGGATACCTCTTGAAGAAGTGAGTAGTTGAAGTAGTAGCCTACCAGACTAGATGCTGTTCTGCTCCAAAACAACAACTTTTATATCATCCTTTCATATTTGTCAGCAAAGCAATATAACTGTGTCCTGCAAAAATATGCAGTCTGAGTTGTAATTCTGAATTCTACAGAACAGCTTTACTTCCTATAACTACTGAAATTTCTTTGTTTTTCGTGTCTTTATTTGGATCCCCATTAGCTGAGGTAGCAGCTGCTCTTCCTGGGCTCCACCAACAAAACTGTGTACTCCCATGATCATAGTTGGTAACTTGTTCCATACTGTGGTGACCAAGACAATACAGATCTGCACGCTGCATCTGTTTTGGGTTTTGGTTTAACTAACCTGCCTGGCAGTGTGACTATGTTGAGCTCTCGCATAATTTATATTGTGTTTACTATCACAGATATTCCTAAAGACGCCCATTAGACCGCAGGGCAGCCTCTCCTGAGCTCTGAGCCATGAGAGAGGCATGCTCGCTCTCCTTACTGACAGGGCAGTGTGAGGCTTGCAGATTCATTCTCAGCTAACCAGAGCTTAGACAGCTCTTTCCTGACAGCTCCCCTGGGAAACACCACAATGAAAGCATCTAGGGGAGGAGAAACTGCTGTTTTACCATAGACTAAACCCATATATACTTTGTTTTGTTAATAACAAATGCCACAGTAAAGTCAAATAATACGATTCCGACCATTATTTTCTTGTAAAAATATCTTGTCGATCATTTTTGTCAGTGCTGTGCACGTAGAATGATCTGCTTTATAGGCATGCTTGAAATCAATGATTCATTAAGTGAAAAATAGTAGATTATCTGCTCAAGAATAACTTTTTCCATTAGGTTGCTCAATACAAAAGAAACTAATTCCAGGCAAAACACACCATTCTAAATTTGATAATAATAGCCCAAAAGTAACACCAGCAACCTTTGAAAGGATGATCAATACAATGTTTGATAATAATAATAATAACAATAATAATAATAATAATAAGAAGAAGAAGAAGAAGAAGAAGAAGAAGAAGAAGAAGAAGAAGAAGAAGAAGAAGAAGAAGAAGAAGAAGAAGAAGAATTTTATTCTAATTAAGAAATTACGGGCATTTCTTGTTACCCAATGGCACTTTACAAGTTCATACAATATAAAAAAGGTCAAATAAAATATAAAGAAGATTCAAATATATAAATAAGATAACAGGAGGGAGTAAAATTGGTTAAAAAAAATAGACATAATATTGATGCAAGTGCATACTATAGTAACCAATTAAAGGGCAGATGAGTGTCAGAGGGATGGAGACAGAGTGAAGGAAAAGACATATGAGGAACACCAGAAAGGGATGGACAGGTCAGACCATGAGGGCAAAAACCAAGAGAAGGATTTTGTACTGCACACAGCCACGAACAGGAACCCAGTGTAAATGTTTGAGTGTAGTAGTTATATGTTCCCTTAAGCTGGTGTGTGTAAGAACTCCAGCAGCCATTTTCTGAATGTTCTGCAGCTTCTTTAACCTACAGACAGGAAGCCCATAAAGAACAACACTGCAGCAGTCTAATCAACATCGCACAGCACTGTATTAGCCTAATCAGCATCACACAGTTCTGCAGTAGTCTAACTGGTATCATACAGAACTGCAGTAGTCTAGCTGGCATCACACAGCACTTCAGTAGTCTAATTAGCATCACAAAGCGCTGCAGTAGTATAATCATCATCAAAAATGCATAAATAAGTAACCTTGTATCACAATTTGCATGCCTATATCCTTACACATAGATATATTTGCTGACTATTACACCATTGTAACATTTTTTAAACAAATTAATTGCAATAACTAAACAATTGAATAATTTAAATTTAATGTCTCTTATACAATCATAAAGCTGACTAAGGCTGACAACTAATCAATAGGAGAACTTCTACCTTAAAGGATTAGTGTGACGGTTGAGTCTAAGGCATTGTGGGAATTGGAGAAATAATTGAATCATGTAGGTGTAACATAATGAAGAGAGGATAACTTAATAAAACATAGAAGGCTAAGGTTAGTCTAATTTTAATTGGCCCAGGCCATTCACTACCACTAAATGACTAAATAGGGATGTTGTGCCCTCTAGTGGGTGAGTCAGAGATAATTATGCAACAAAAATACTTGTGAAGTCTGGTATGCTTTATCATTAAAGTTGCTATAAGATCTTTTTTGGAAGCACTTTGACTAAACTGTTTTATGTATTTGTAGCTACCAATAAACCTCTCTTGTAGGAGGATATATTCTGTATCTGTTAATTCTATGTGTACATTCAGCACATGGAATCTGCCAACATCCATTCCTGCATGTTCTTTCAGGATCAAGGCCTCTGGAATGGTGACTGATGTAGCAGAGCACCTAGGCAACTTTCAGTATGTGATAAAAATGAAAAATAATATTGAACAAGCTGGTATGCATGCACACATGTGCACACACAAGCAGACCTTTCTTAACCTCTACTCTTGCCAAGCCCAGTTCACCTGTTTCTTACAGTTTATGGAAGTTACTGTTTCTCCTTTCAATGTTCCTGTTATTAAAGACACATTTGTTACATATGTTTAATGTTCATAGGAATCATTATTTGTGACTTAATATTTTAATTTCAAAGAGCTGGACAAAGACTTTGAATTCCTCTGAACAGTACATGGAGATCAGATTACATCTCAGTAAGATGCATGATGAGATCTTGTACTGCAGCTTGTGTTCATTGTAGTTTTCCATGGAATGACCATGAGATTTGCACTAAATAGATGCCAGTCAGTTCAGTCAGCAATATATATTGCTAAAAAGATTCCCCTATGTTCTAACAGGCAAAACCTGTATGTCTAGGTTGGATGTAATCATTGAATTAGAACTGAAATTTAATTAATTAGTAAGATGCACAAAATATGGTTGTTTTTGATTGTGTAATGTTTTCCTTTTCCACATATGCCTTTCAGCACTTTAGTTCTGTTTAGTGATTTATATTTCAGTGGAAACAGGTCCTTACATATTCCGCAGAAAGCAAAAAATAAAAACAACTAAACAACTACCAACTAATAAAGATGTCAAGTTGAACATGGAAAGTCTTGTTTTGTTTATTCATCTGTTGTTGTGGTTTCTCTTTATGCCGTTCTGTTGATTTGTATCCACTTCATGGCAGGTTGAAAATTATTTGATTCTGTGAGACATTTGGAGGAAGTGTGAGTACAGAAAAAAGCATGTAACTGAAGCATGACATTCTTTAATAGGCTGTATCACTTTTTCTTCTGTGAGTCTGTGAGGACCTCATAAAGCATGGCTTGTGGCAAGTGGGTTAGTACAAGGGTAAATATGGGATAGGAGTGTCAGACGAGAGGCTGATGCCTCTTGCCATGAAGCAGACCCTCCAGCAGATCAGAGTGCTCCTGGACTGGGACAGTGGTCTGATCTCCTTCTTTGATCCTCTCAACAACAGATATGTGCACACCTTCAGACAAACATTCACCAAGCAAGCCTATCCATACTTCTATAATGTTTGTCCTGCTATGAGGGTGTTACCAGAATAGGCTGCAACCACTAAGGACATTATGCTAGTGTAATGGAAAAAAGGAACCTAGTCTATTGAAAATGAACACATTTCTACTTGATCATCATTTCAACAAGGGTGCACCGTGAGATAACATTTATTATGGTAATTATGGATGGCCTTTTCACACTTGGCCAAAGTTTTTGCTTTCGGCTCAGTTTTCCATTGCTCTGAGGTTGTCTGCTTAAAGGATTCAAACCTAGTTTAAAGGCAATCAGACTTTCTTTTGTTTCCTGTGATCATATACCTTAAATCATTTAATGTGATAATGTTATTTCTATTTAGGAGTTGTTTTCCTTGTGCACGCAGATGCATGCAATTGAGAAACCATTGTTTAGTGAAAAGAATCAAATTTGTTTGCAACTTCCTGGATTTTCATTTATTTGCAATTTTCCTCAAAACTGTTGTGAGAATACACACTCCCTGATAAACAAATATAAAAGGTTTATTGTAGATATTTCCTGTCCACTAGACACCTCCAATGTTTGCTGTCTAGCAAATGTCAGCTGGGTTTACTAGTTTCTGGGAAAACCCATATTATGTGTATCACCTTCAAGGTAACCTTTATAATCTCTGGACCTTTAGCTTTGCTGTTGATTTTCTCAAATACCCCAATATGGTCTTATGTAGCATTAATGCATGCTTTAAAATCTTCTAAGCCAAGTGAAAAGCACTCAGGTATTTACTCTTAAGTGCTGGTCATACTGCTGTTTTACTGTGATGTTTTCAGTGTTGTGTAATTACTGAATAGGGCTTAAATAAAACCATTGTCATTGTAAGAAGGCTCAGCAGCAGTACTCATCTACTGAAAAAACAAGATGTGGGTTCAGATGAATCTACTTCCCTTTTCATGTACAATGAAAAACATCAGTTTTTCAAATGCTAGGATATATTTTGTCTACAAACACATTTCTATTTATGGTCTTTCTTATCTTTTATAGCATCAAGGGTTCTTTGGAAGGTCAGCAGAAAATGGAAGAGAGGAAGGTGTGTGTGAGTGAATGCTTGTGAGTAATGCCGTTTTCTATGTTGAGTGTAGCTCTATGATCTACTCTGGAGAGCTGAAGTTTGAGAAGAGGACCATGTCTGCTCAGGTGGAGGGGGGTGTTCATGGCCTGCACTCGTAAGTCTTCGTCCTCTCTGCTCACTAAACTCCTACTACCGAATCCATCATGCTCAGTGGCTCTTTTAGGGAACACTCCATCAACTGTCAAGCAGTGCCACAAAAGCATTCAGGGACTGGAAAATAACCTGTGTGTGTCTGTTCTCACAGTTTGCAGGCACAGTGTTATGAATAATAATACACAGTAATAGACCCCTGCTGATCTCCACTGAAATCTGAATGGACATGAAGCTGACAATTTATTTATGAATAATTAATTCAGATAAATTGTGGGTTTCTAATAGATAACAGGGTCATGACATAATGAGTAATGCCTCTATAGATTTCTATTCATGTCTTCAAGTAATCAAGTAAGAGACTGTTTTTGTTCGTTTTGTGGATCATGGATCACAATGACTTAAATAGCCTAAAGAAGCAGTATTTGCAAACTGTCCATATTACATATTACACCTGCACTGTACATTCTGTAGATTGTGTACATATATACCCAACCATATACATTGTACATTGTGTATATAATCATAATATACATATATTGTACATACATTGTTAATATATTTTGTACATACATAGAGTATATATATTTATCTTGCATATATATATTTTTCTCTATGCACCCCTGTTTCCTTTCCTCAGTTTGGACACAGCACTCTCCACCATTTCACTGCGAGTTATACTGTGTATGACTATGTATGTGAGGAATAAACCGAACTTGAACTTGAACTTGAACAATGACAAAGAGGGAAGATTTAGTGGTTGCACCAGCAGGTGTTACACTCAAAGAGGCCAATGACATCCTGCAGTGCAGCAAAAAAAGGTCTGATTCTTCATCTTTTCAGCTTGAGAAGTGAAACTGCTTCTAAAGGACTTTGAAAGGTTATTTTCACTTCTCCACTTCTTCTCTGAGTAACGGGTCGGTCGTGGGGACGTTTGTTGATTGCAGGTAAACTGCCCATTGTGAACGACAGTGATGAGCTGGTGGCTATAATTGCTCGCACTGATCTGAAGAAGAACAGAGACTACCCTCTGGCCTCTAAAGACTCCCGCAAACAGCTGCTGTGTGGCGCTGCCATCGTTACCCGTGAGGATGACAAGTACCGGCTGGACCTGCTCGTGCAGGCAGGAGTGGACGTGGTGGTGCTGGTAGGTCTTAAGGTCCTAAAGGGAGTGGGATTAGGCTCCATCCTGAGTATGGTGCCTGAATCAAATGACAAACTATTTTTGCTATGAGGCTGTGTAACACAGGACTGTGATTGGACATAGTGAATTTGGTCTGAAGGCTGTGTCTATTGTTTTAGGACTCATCTGAGGGAAACTCAGTGTTTCAGATCAGCATGATTAACTACATTAAACAGAAGTATCCTGAGCTCCAGGTGGTGGGGGGGAATGGTGAGTCACAGTTCTCACATTTGCTTGTTCTGTAAACTGAGAGGGTTGAGGTAGGTAAGAATTGATGGTGTTTGGTTCTTTTCATTTGTTGCTCTGTTCACTTTCATCCTTCTTCTCTCTCGCTCTGTCTCTGTGTATGTCTGTGTAGTAGTGACAGCTGCTCAGACGAAGAATTTGATTGGTGATGGTGTGGATGCTCTTAGAGTGGGGATGGGTTATACTTGATAAGACATCGTATACCACAAAATTGTTTAAAAGATGGTAATAGCTAAACCACCAGACATAATAGTGATGGATAAACAGCAGAAAAGAGTCATAGTGACGGATGTAGCAATCGCAAGAGATAGCAACATCAGCAACAAGGAACATGAGACGCTAAAAGAAGAGGAAACACTGGCTCTGGTAGCAATCAGAGCACCAGGGGTTTAGGGACGATGACCATCAAACTGGGAGAGTGGCTCCAGCAGATCCCAGGAACAACATCCGAGATCCTCATCCAGAAGAGTGCAGTCGATGGAACACTTGGGATACTATGCAGGCAAATGTATATATTGTAAATTCCTGTTCTTTTTTATCAACATTCTTAGAACATAATTACTGTTCTAAGTTTACAACATCTGGGCGAGGTTTTCGTTTATTCAAGATGCATCCTGTAGTGCCTTTTCACATTTTTGCACTATTTCTTTATTTTGAGTCAAATGTTTCAAATAAAATAATACAATCCACAAGGAAATGAAAACGAGAATTAAATCAAACTTATTGTTTCAGAAAGATTACTACTCATTCACACACCAGGACGCTACATCTTCTGGAGTATTATGCTCACGTTTCTAAACTTTTAAACATTATAATGTATTTCAGTTATGGAAATCAGTTAAACACTATAGGAAGGCCTACAACAGGAATGTACTACAAATACCTTCCTACTCCAGCACCCCTAATCGTCCACTCCCAATGGTGGGATATCGCTGAATAACAGTTGAATGCTATCGTTGCCTATATTTGCCTCTGTCTGTCTTTCAGGAGACTACAATATGAGAGTTACACACTAACATAAAAGAACGAATAATGAATTAAGTAAATGCTGCACTGGCTAACATCTACTTTCTTCCCTGTTTTATTACCTGTATTATTATTTATATTATTTGTGAGCTGAAAACATGATATCCACCAAAAACATGATTCACTGACTCATGAACAATGTCAACAAATCTACACGCACACACACAAACACACACACACACACAGCAGGTGGGTTTTCTGTAGTGGCAGATGGGTCCAAGTGGGCTCATACTGGCCCTGCCCACATGTCGCCTCCTGCAGGTGTCAACCGTAGCCACTGTGCTCCATGTGCCCTTTCTCCTCTGCCACTGCTGGGAGAGGGCTCTGCCCACCCTCCTGACATGCTCCGCTACGCCTCCGGCATACGCCCATTGTGCTTCAGACAGAGGCCAAAACCACTGGCTTTGCTGGTTCCAGGAACAGCCTGAGGTTGTCCAGGAGAGTGAAAGAATGGTATACCTTGCAAGGTATGATGGTCTTCATTGAAATGGGGGTTAAAAACATTTCAAGTCAGTGTTTTGTGCACTGACATCCCTCCTGCTACCGAAGACCACCCGAGTGTTTCTTGTGTTTGTAAGTGTGAGGCAAAGGCGTGTGAAAGTGTTTGGATCAAGATGTAAATGCATGAAATGAAACGTACTGAGGCTATGTTTATTGTCACATATTTTATATCTAGAATGTTGGCCTACCTCCAAGTGAATTTGCACAAAGATCAAACATTTGTGTGGGGTGTTTGTTTGTGCATGTGAATATAGATGTGTGTAGTTCAATGGTGTATACATGTGTACATGTGAGTATGGATGTGTAAGTGTGAAAGATGTGTGTGTGTGTGTGTGTGTGTGTGTGAATTATATATTTGTTGGGGGCACATTCATATACTGCCACACTGCTATTCTCTCTGCTACTTTCTGTTTTTCAATTGGCGGAGTGGATTAGGGCCTGTCAGAGAGACTCTGAGAGATCTGGTGAGCCCTGATTGGGATTATTTTTGTTTCTCTCTCTCTCTCTCTCTCTCTCTCTCTCTGTGTATGTGTGTGTTTGTGTGTGTGTCTCTTGTCAACACAGTGTGAATAATTTTGATTTTAATTGGTTCGTTGTCATGACATTATCTCTCAACTCTCTCAACCGTCTAAATCACACGCGCACACACACAAACAGTTGACACCCCCCATCCTATAGTCCACATTCATTCATGAGAAACAGAAAATTTGAATTTGAAATTTATTGGATTGAATAACAAAGATCCTTTTCTTTAGAACCATGCACAGCATGGACATGACAATGTTGTGCTAAATGGTGTGATCAAACCCTATCATCATCCTTCCCAGCAAAGCCCTGATCTACTCCTTCTGTAGTGAGCTAAACGCTATTAATAAACTCCCAAACTCCTCCAGTGCTCTCTCACCATTCTGAGCAGAGCCTGTGCCAGGCCTGCAATTTTATCAACTACATCACAGCTGTTTTCTCTCTTCCAAATGTGTAGAGAAAACACACACACACACACACGCGCGCGCGCGCTCTGTATTCTGACAGTCCCTGCAATGCTCCACTGTAATCCTCTTAGCCTGTAAGCGCTGGGCTCTCCCTGCAAACACACCCTAAACCCAGCACAGCATGGGACTATGTGGAAGACCACTTGCACAAACATCGACCGCACAGCTCCTTTTGCCTTTGCTTGCTATAGTTTCAACTGCTCGATGCACTGAAATGCCAAATACAGAGGCTAAAGCTCGAACACATGCGCCATGAACCAGCTGCACCCATTCCGAGGTAAATCAAATACACAGTTGCCAATGTTTAAAAAAGCTTTTTGAGCTTTTTACATTTTATTGATTTATTTTTTTTAAAGAACATGAGGACTTTTTCATTTTTATTTTTTCAGAATGTTAAATAGTAGTAGTCCCAGTAATTTTGTAGTTCCAGTAGTATCGTCATTCAGGTCTCCTTTATCAGGTTTTGGATGGATTGGTAGAAGTTCATATTGACTGGTTATAAACATAGTTCTGATGTAGTCAAGCACAGCGTCTGTCTCTTTGGCCAGTTGGTAATCATAGCCTGTTTATGTGCTCGGGAAACCTTTCTGCATACTACCGATTTCTTTAGCTGGTCCTCCTTGGGAAGTGTGTGGTCCCTTTGAGCAGTACAAAGCTTCCAAAGCCATGGCTCTCCCCATGCGCTGCTGCTTAGTTTTCTTCCCCACTACTTTGTCCCATAACGTCTTCAGGTTCTTTCTTTCACACTTTGGGTTTTGGTTTTCACTCTCTAGAGCCTCTCTTTCACTCTTCAGGTGTTGTCTTTCACTCTCAAGATTCTCTCTTTCACCCTTCAGGTGTTGTCTTTCTCTCTCCAGAGCCTCTCTTTCACTCTTCAGGTGTTGTCTTTCACGCTCTAGATCCTCTCTTTCACTCTTCAGGTGTTGTCTTTCACTCTCAAGATTCTCTCTTTCACCCTTCAGGTGTTGTCTTTCTCTCTCTAGAGCCTCTCTTTCACTCTTCAGGTGTTGTCTTTCACGCTCTAGATCCTCTCTTTCACTCTTCAGGTGTTGTCTTTCACTCTCAAGATTCTCTCTTTCACCCTTCAGGTGTTGTCTTTCACTCTCTAGATCCTCTCTTTCACTCTTCAGGTGCCATCTTTCACTCTGTTCATTTTTTGTCTCCTTCTGCTTCTCCTCCAACTCCTTCCCACTACATTCCTCCTCAAATTTTCCAATTTTAACACAGTGTCGTTTTCTAATTTCCTTCGTATCTACTCTGTCAGGTAGTTCTTGTTGCAATCTACTCATTGCTTTTTGTGTGTTCCTGTCCAACAAAATCTTCGAAGATCTTCTGTGAGAGCAGCAGAACTGCATTTTGCTGCTGCAACCTCCCATTTCTGTCAACAGACTGACCAATTTTACCTTTGTCAAGCAGATTATAAGAATAGCTATTATGACAATGGTTCCATGTGACATCACAGTTTTGGTTTTGTTGACAATTCCATTGTCATCACACAGAATAGAATAAACTATTGTGGGCTTGCTTTCTTTTCACTTTAGCCTTAATTAGATTAATTAGATTCATATGTTTGCTTTAGATTTGCCTTTTTACATTTTATTTATACCATGAAAAACAATACAGAAATAATTAAAGAAGTCAAAGCCTTTGTCACAGTCTCTCCAGACATGCCTTTCTCTGGTTGTCAAAAAGACAAAAGAGATGACTATGGACTACAGAAGGATGCAAATGCCTCACACCCCAATACATACAGTGAAGAGTGAGAACATACACTCTCTTAAAATCACAAACAATCTCTCATGGTCCCTGAGCACTTTTTCCTTAGTGAAGAAAGCTCTGCTTCCTGAGGAGACTGAAGAAGGACAGCATGTCCGTCATCCTGATCTGGTCTGCAACAGCATCATAGAGAGTGTCCCGACCTGCGCCATCGCTGTCTGGTACTGGCACTGCTCCCCCTGCTCTTTTGGATTGTTTAGTTGAATTTAGCAGTCTGCTCTCAAATTTTCTGTGCCTGTTTTCTGGGATTCTGAAATTCAGGCAATGTTTTTGTTGTTCTTCTGCAACACTATTAAAACTCTGAACTCCTCAAACTATTTTACTTCTCTAAGTAAATCTGTCACACATTTGTCTAGTACAGAATTATTAGATTTCTTTCTTTGACCATAAGCAAGATACACACATTTACTTTGCACATTTACATATTTCTTTGTCTGTTTCTCTCTATCGCTCTCCTTTTCTCAGAGAGTTGGATAAGAGATTAAGGACACTTCCTGAGGCAGAGAATGATTGGTCAGTAGTACATTAGAATGGCCCTACATACATTTCATCATTCCATATCTTTTCAGTGGTTATCAAAACCATTTATACACTTTTGCAGTTAAACAATGTTAAGATATTGATTAGTGTTTCAGTCAAATCAGTCTAACTCTGAAAGTGTTTACCTTCCATATGAGACGCTATTTAAGACTACACACACATCAGATTTTGCAATGAAAATAAAAATGATAAAACAAACAAAGGGAAATAGTCTTTTTAACCTCTTGTTTGCTAGCAGAAAGCAAATAGGGCCTATAGGGATAAGAGAGAAAGAGAAAGAATGACATAAAAAATAAGAATGAGATAAAAAGAGATCCAGATACATGAAGCACATGTTAATGAGGGTTGGACTTGCAGAGGCCACATGGCAGTCACGTTAGAAGTGTTGATGCAGTAACTGCATCTGCAGCTAAACTAATGCTGCGTGCGTGTGTGTGTGTGCATGCGTGCGCGGGTCTGTGTATATGTGTATCTTTTTCCATTCTCCACCAAAAAGAGGCCAGGAGGCAATTGTCTCTCTAGAGATGTAACACACTTTCTGCAAACATATCATCAGATAATGGCAGAACACCTTACAACACACCAATGCATATCTGTTTACATATACAGTTGAATCATGAGAGATTATGCAAGGTGAGAATTATGATTTTAATGTCCTCTGGTTCTATGGCTTTTGATACAGCCTGTGCTAACTGAACATGGTTTTTCTTTTCTCCAAGACAATTGTGTCTCAGTTTTATTGCAGCTTAATGGTTTAATGCTTGGTTCCTAATATACATATACATATACATGCATGCACCCATACACACGTTTTTTCCTTGACAAGCTCTTATAGGCCTCTGGACTAATTAATCCCCAAGAAAAGTGAAATGACAAATATTTATATATATACACACACACAGCGCTTCACTTTTTCCACATTTTATGTTATGTTACAGCCTTATTCCAAATTGGATTAAAAAAAAAAAAATTCCCCTCAAACTCCTACACACAATACCCCATTATGACAAAGTGAAAAAATCTTTGTTTGGAGTTTTTGCAACTTTATTAAAAATAAAAAAACCAAAAATCACATGTACATAAGTATTCATAGCCTTTGCTCAATACTTGGTTGAAGCACCTTGGGCAGCAATTACAGCCTCAAATCTTTTTGAGTATGATGCTACAAGCTTGGCACACATATTTTTGGGCAGTTTCTCCCATTTTTCTTTGTAGAACCTCTCAAGCTCCATCAGGTTGGATGGGGCGCGCCGGGGTACAGACATTTTCAGATCTCTCCAGAGATGTTCAGTTGGGTTCAAGTCTGGGCTCTGGCTAGGCCACTCAAGAACATTCACAGAGTTGTCCTGAAGCCAGTCCTTTATTATCTTAGTTGTGTGGTTAGGGCCATTGTCCTGTTGGATGAACCTTCACCCTGGTCCAGAGCACTCTGGAGCAGGTTTTCTTCAAGGATGTCTCTGTATGTTGCTGCATTCATCTTTCCCTGACTAGTCTCCCAGTTCCTGCTGCCAAAAAACAACCCCACAGCATGATGCTGCCACCAGCATGCTTCACTGTAGGGATGGTATTGGCCAGGTGCTGAGCGGTGCCTGGTTTCCTCCAGACATGACGCTTGGCATTCAGGCCAAAGAGTTGAATCTTTGTTTCATCAGACCAGAGAATTTTGTTTCTCATGGTCTGAGAGTCCTTCAGGTGCCTTTTGGCAAACTCCAAGCAGGCTGTCTTATGCCTTTTACTGAGGAGTGGCTTCCGTCTGGCCACTCTACCATACAGGCCTGATTGGTGGAGTGCTGCAGGAATGGTTGTCCTTCTGGAAGGTTCTCCTCTCTCCACAGAGCAATGCTAAAGCTCTGTCAGAGTGACCCTTGGGTTCTTGGTCACCTCCCTGACTAAGGCCCTTCTACCCCGATCACTCAGATTGGCTGGGCGGCCAGCTCTAGGAAGAGTCCTGGTGGTTCCAAACTTCTTCCATTTACGGATGATGGAAGCCACTGTGCTCATTGGGACCTTCAATGCTGCAGAAATTTTTCTGTACCCTTCCCCCGATCTGTGCCTCGATACAATCCTGTCTCAGTAGTCTACAAAGAATTCCTTGGACTTCATGGCTTGGTTTGTGCTCTGACATGTACTGTCAACTATGGGACCTTATATAGACAGGTGTGTGCCTTTACAAAGCATGTCCAATCAACTGGATTTACCACAGGTGGACTCCAATCAAGTTGTTGAAACAACTGAAGGATGATCAGTGGAAACAAGATGCACATGAGCTCAATTTTGAGTGTCATGGTAAAGGCTGTGAATACTTATGTGCATGTGATTTTTTTGTTTTTTTTATTTTTAATAAATTTGTTACAATTCCAAACAAACTTTTTTTACTTTGTCATTATGGGGTATTGTGTGTAGAATTTTGAGGGGGAAAAAAATAATTTAATCCAATTTGGAATAAGGCTGAAACATAACAAAATGTGGAAAAAGTGAAGCACTGTGAATACTTTCTGGATGCACTGTATATATATATATATATATATATATATATATATATATATATATATATATATATATATATATATATATATATAGAGAGAGAGAGAGAGAGAGAGAGAGAGAGAGAGAGAGAGTGTTTATTATAATGGCTTTGTTTGCATACATGGATGTCCTTACTTGAGCAGTCATAATTCATAATCATAATAATTCACTAAAATGATTCATTATAGCTAATGTTTTGAAATAATGAAATCATAGTGTCTGTGATTTCTTTTTTGTGTAAAGTGTCAGACTTTGTTTTTACTAAGATGTTGGGCCCATCAGTACCACCCTAGCTGCTAAGAACTGCTACTTCCTTTACTGAGCCTGTATTCCTCTGTTCACCACACTGCACTCACACTCAATGTGCAACACAATTAATGTGTGAAGAATTGTGAGTTTACTCAAATCTAATGGCTTTAGTTCACTCATTACACTTTAGTAAATCTAAACTCCAATTTCTTTTTTCTACTGAAAAAGAGATGAGCAATAGCTAATAATTAGTACTAGCTACTCTGCAATCTGAAATGGTTTTTTGTTTGTTTGTTTGGCATACATATTACCTCTTGGATTTTAAAGTTCTTTGAATCACAAAGAAAAACAATACGAGACAGTATGATGCTGCAGTAATTTAATCAAAAGAACAAAATTGATTATTCAGAATAAATTAACAGACAGGAATTAGGTCAAACCTTCTAATCATGTTTTTGTCAAATGTAATACTGTATACATACTACATTAAAATGACAGAAAAAAGAAAAGAAAAGTATAGGAAAATGCACTATTAAATGCACTATTATGAAGTTATGCATATTGGTCAGCATCATCCTCAGTTATAGCCTTCATCTCAGTTGCTGGTTTGTCTTCCTCCACCTTCTGAATTGGTTCCTTCATTGCATCTATTGCCTTCTTCAGATTGAGATTGTCCTTTTCACTCAGTGGGGCCAGTGCTGGGGTAAGGATTGTCTTGATTTGAGTTATTCTTTCCTCGCATCTGTTGTAAAACTCCTTCCTGTTTCTTGCTGCAAGGCTGTTGATACCATTTTGGGCAGATTCGCATTCCTTCCCTAACTTGTCAATCTCTGCAAGGAACTGAGGTGAGTTTGGATCCATGGTCATCAGTCTTCCCAGAGTACTGACATTGTTCATCAGGTACTGGACAGACACCTCAGTGTAAGTGGTAGACATCATGTTAACCAAATAGGCGTAGGCAGAAGCATTCAGAGCATTAGTGTAGATTTTGTCTTTGACAAACATGCTGTAGGTGTAGTTGTTCTCTACAGCTATTTCAACAGTCTGCTTAAAATGTTTAAGATTTTCACTAAGAGTGGTCTTAACAATGTTTGAAATGATGAGATTGTCTTAAGTGCATCTGGACCACATCTGTATTTGCTGAGTCATAGATTTGCTGTTGACTTGACTTGGGGGGTGCTGTCAAGAAAGATGGCTGATTTGTAAAAGACTTGCTTTTGGAATAAAAGGCCATGGCCCTTACATTCAGTTCGTCAATGGCTTTAATAAGCTCCTCTGTTTTGGCATCATCACATTTCCCCTCTGGAGCATATTTACCTAGCTCTGTTAAAGTGGAGATACCCTTGTCACAGATGCCTAGTGCCTCGGATTTAATCGGGCATTCAGCTTCTTGCTGTATATCTCTGCTGACTTGCTGAAATAGTCCCACCAAGTAATCAGACTTTACCGTTTGCTTCTCCTGATCATACACCTCAGGCCAATTTATTTCCTTACCTTTGCAAAGTTCTTCCATTTTCTCAACCACTAGTAGAAATGTTATAGATTTAGAAAATATGTTACTTGTTGCCAACATTTCATCCACGTTACTCTTCATTCCAGTGGCCATGTTTCTGTGGCTTTCAGGAGTGCCTTTTCAGTTTTTGATCACATGTGTTATGGCTTTTGGTGTAATAGTGTCCGCTTGGAGATAGGTTTGGATAATTTGTCCTGGAAGAAATTCTGTTGCAAACGCACAGGCTATTGATATTGCTTGCTCTGACATACTTGATATTAGCTTCAGGCCAAAAAGGCCCCATCCACTTGGCAAATCTTTCATTGCTTGCTGGTAGGCCCTTCTGTCCTCAGTTAATCTTTCATTAGCCAGATTGAAAGCAGCCTCGGCCCTGTCGCTTGCCTCCTTAGCTTCAGCCCGTTTAATCTTTGCTATCTCAATGTTTTTCTTGATTTCTTCCATCTCCTCATCATGACTCTGTCTTGCATTCACCAAAGCCTCCACCAGTTCTTGCATCAGCTTGATGATATCTGAGAATTGTTTCTCAGTCATGATGGCCAGGTTTAAGCATTCTGATGATATGTGCGCAATGTTCTGAAGCTCAGCTGGTAAGAAGGCTTGGACAAGACCATCATCCTCCTGTATTATGAGCCCAACTGAGTTTTTGATGTACTCTGGAACCTGTCCGGTGTACATACGAATTTGGTCCATGTTCTTGTGAGCAACATTAAAGGCTTGCCAGCAACCATTACATACTTGAAAGAGGCAGGCCCTAAAAGAATTGGGGTATCTGATGAATTTGAACCCGTCTTTTGGTGGATTTTTATTGATGGAGAAGTCATCTGCAGCAGAAATGCGTACCAGCTGAGCCAGTAAATCGATGGAGACGGGTGCCGGCAATAGATACTGCTCCCAGTTAGCATAGGGCTGCATCAGCAGCATGATGTCATTTCTGTAATCCTGTGCTTTGGTGAAACTCTTAGTAGCTTGGTTGAGCTTTGACAGCGCCATTGTTTTCCCTAAAATAGAGTAAGGCAGAAAATTTGTATAACATAAAGCCATAATAAGACAATCAGGAGATTCAGCATTTATTATTTCTGTACTATAAAGCAGTTAGCACTAACAACAACAGCACCTGCAGTGTTTCATCCACTAAACAATTTCAGATTAGAACACATCATAAGTTACATGTGGTTGCTTAGTAGTTTTTTTTTTCCTTCACAACAAGTGAAGTAAAATTAGTAGAAAGCAGAAAATAATACTATTTTAACTACCCACCATTTTACAAAATTAATACTCTTTGATTGAGGAGCATTTAAATGCTTTTTTTCATAAACATTGTTTTTTCATAAACTTCATTATGGTGTAGACTTCAAGAAATTCACTATACAGTATATTTCATAAAAAAGTTGATGAATGTAAACAGAAATTCATATCATGCAAACATAAACTCACAGAAATCTGTAGAGGATAGAATAGAACGGTTTGTACCTGAAGTACTGTGGATACCTCTTGAAGAAGTGAGTAGTTGAAGTAGTAGCCTACCAGACTAGATGCTGTTCTGCTCCAAAACAACAACTTTTATATCATCCTTTCATGTTTGTCAGCAAAGCAATATAACTGTGTCCTGCAAAAATATGCAGTCTGAGTTGTAATTCTGAATTCTACAGAACAGCTTTACTTCCTATAACTACTGAAATGTCTTTGTTTTTCGTGTCTTTATTTGGATCCCCATTAGCTGAGGTAGCAGCTGCTCTTCCTGGGCTCCACCAACAAAACTGTGTACTCCCATGATCATGGTTGGTAACTTGTTCCATACTGTGGTGACCAAGACAATACAGATCTGCACGCTGCACCTGTTTTGGGTTTTGGTTTAACTAACCTGCCTGGCAGTGTGACTATGTTGAGCTCTCGCATAATTTATATTGTGTTTACTATCACAGATATTCCTAAAGACGCCCATTAGACCGCAGGCCAGCCTCTCCTGAGCTCTGAGCCATGAGAGAGGCATGCTCGCTCTCCTTACTGACAGGGCAGTGTGAGGCTTGCAGATTCATTCTCAGCTAACCAGAACTTAGACAGCTCTTTCCTGACAGCTCCCCTGGGAAACACCACAATGAAAGCATCTAGGGGAGGAGAAACTGCTGTTTTACCATAGACTAAACCCATATATACTTTGTTTTGTTAATAACAAATGCCACAGTAAAGTCAAGTAATACGATTCCGACCATCATTTTCTTGTAAAAATATCTTGTCGATCATTTTTGTCAGTGCTGTGCACGTAGAATGATCTGCTTTATAGGCATGCTTGAAATCAACGATTCATTAAGTGAAAAATAGTAGATTATCTGCTCAAGAACAACTTTTTCCATTAGGTTGCTCAATACAAAAGAAACTAATTCCAGGCAAAACGCACCATTCTAAATTTGATAATAATAGCCCAAAAGTAACACCAGCAACCTTTGAAAGGATGATCAATACACTGTTTGATAATAATAATAATAATAAGAAGAAGAAGAAGAAGAAGAAGAAGAATTTTATTCTAATTAAGAAATTACGTGCATTTCTTGTTACCCAATGGCACTTTACAAGATCATACAATATAAAAAAGGTCAAATAAAATATAAAGAAGCTTCAAATATATAAATAAGATAACAGGAGGGAGTAAAACTGGTTAAAAAAAATAGACATAATATTGATGCAAGTGCATACTATAGTAACCAATTAAAGGTTGAAATGATCTCAGACAAAGAGATGAGTTATGAAATTCTTGTAAATGAGCAGCTGGAGGAAGAAGCCTTGGGTCTGCAGCTCCAGAAACGCCAATAGTGCAGAGTGTGACGTGAGCGACAGAGAGCAGATGAGTGTCAGAGGGATGGAGACAGAGTGAAGGAAAAGGCATATGAGGAACACCAGAAAGGGATGGACAGGTCAGACCATGAGGGCAAAAACCAAGAGAAGGATTTTGTACTGCACACAGCCATGAACAGGAACCCAGTGTAAATGTTTGAGTGTAGTAGTTATATGTTCCCTTAAGCTGGTGTGTGTAAGAACTCCAGCAGCCATTTTCTGAATGTTCTGCAGCTTCTTTAACCCACAGACAGGAAGCCCATAAAGAACAACACTGCAGCAGTCCAATCAACATCGCACAGCACTGTATTAGCCTAATCAGCATCACACAGTTCTGCAGTAGTCTAGCTGGCATCACACAGCACTTCAGTAGTCTAATTAGCATCACAAAGCGCTGCAGTAGTATAATCATCATCAAAAATGCATAAATAAGAAACCTTGTATCAAAATTTGCATGCCTATATCCTTACACATAGATATATTTGCTGACTATTACACCATTGTAACATTTTTTAAACAAATTAATTGCAATAACTAAACAATTGAATAATTTAAATTTAATGTCTCTTATACAATCATAAAGCTGACTAAGGCTGACAACTAATCAATAGGAGAACTTCTACCTTAAAGGATTAGTGTGACGGTTGAGTCTAAGGCATTGTGGGAATTGGAGAAATAATTGAATCATGTAGGTGTAACATAATGAAGAGAGGATAACTTAATAAAACATAGAAGGCTAAGGTTAGTCTAATTTTAATTGGCCCAGGCCATTCACTACCACTAAATGACTAAATAGGGATGTTGTGCCCTCTAGTGGGTGAGTCAGAGATAATTATGCAACAAAAATACTTGTGAAGTCTGGTATGCTTTATCATTAAAGTTGCTATAAGATCTTTTTTGGAAGCACTTTGACTAAACTGTTTTATGTATTTGTAGCTACCAATAAACCTCTCTTGTAGGAGGATATATTCTGTATCTGTTAATTCTATGTGTACATTCAGCACATGGAATCTGCCAACATCCATTCCTGCATGTTCTTTCAGGATCAAGGCCACTGGAATGGTGACTGATGTAGCAGAGCACCTAGGCAACTTTCAGTATGTGATAAAAATGAAAAATAATATTGAACAAGCTGGTATGCATGCACACATGTGCACACACAAGCAGACCTTTCTTAACCTCTTCTCTTGCCAACCCCAGTTTACCTGTTTCTTACAGTTTATGGAAATTACTGTTTCTCCTTTCAATGTGCCTGTTATTTTTTTTAAATGTTGCTTCTGAGGAACTCACACAAATTTCCCCCAATCAGATATGCTGAGCAGAGGTGGTGTTTGTCCTATTCAGCAGCTTCTTCCTGCTTACTTAGAAGCTTTTGCTCCTATAAGCTTCTTCTGGGCTTTGTGGGCTTTCAATCAGGGACTCTGCTGGGTCACTGGTGTATATGTGCATGTGTGATGTGGGCCCTGTGCGTGTGTGTGTGTGTGTGTGTGTATGTGTGGGTGTGGAGCCCAGAGAAGGGAGCTGCTCTTGGAGAGGACCTTCTCCAGTGGGTACTGGGCAAAAGCGCTAATCCCCTTCATTGTGAAGTAGAGCCTCCACAGAGGGTCATAGCAATACAGGCCTGACACAGAGCATGGGCTTCTATGTCATACACATGTCCACATATTCACCTTCAAGCTCACTGAGAGAGGCTTTCCTGCCTTCGCAAACAGTAGTCTCATTCATTATGAGAGAATACTTCTACTGAGAGTGCCTTAACTCTAGAACACTATATATTCAAATAAAAGACACATTTGTTACATATGTTTAATGTTCATAGGAATCATTATTTGTGACTTAATATTTTAATTTCAAAGAGCTGGACAAAGACTTTGAGTTCCTCTGAACAGTACATGGAGATCAGATTACATCTCAGTAAGATGCATGATGAGATCTTGTACTGCAGCTTGTGTTTATTGTAGTTTTCTATGGAATGACCATGATATTTGCACTAAATAGATGCCAGTCAGTTCAGTCAGCAATATATATTGCTAAAAAGATTCCCCTGTGTTCTAACAGGCAAAACCTGTATGTCTTGGTTGGATGTAATCATTGAATGTGTTGGATGTAATCATTGAATTAGAACTGAAATTTAATTAATTATTAAGATGCACAAAATATGGTTGTTTTTGATTGTGTAATGTTTTCCTTTTCCACATATGTCTTTTAGCACTTTAGTTCTGTTTAGTGGTTTATACTTCAGTGGAAACAGGTGCTTACATATTCCGCAGAAAGCAAAAAATAAAAACAACTAAACAACTACCAACTAATAAAGATGTCAAGTTGAACATGGAAAGTCTTGTTTTGTTTATTCATTTGTTGTTGTGGTTTCTCTTTATGCCGTTCTGTTGATTTGTATCCACTTCATGGCAAGTTGAAAATGATTTGATTCTATGAGACATTTGGAGGAAGTGCGAGTACAGAAAAAAAAGCGTGTAACTTAAATGTGACGTTCTTTAATAGGCTGTATCACTTTTTTTTCTGTGAGTCTGTGAGGACCTCATAAAGCATGGCTTGTGGCAAGTGGGTTAGTACAAGGGTAAATATGGGATAGGAGTGTCAGACGAGAGGCTGATGCCTCTTGCCATGAAGCAGACCCTCCAGCAGATCAGAGTGCTCCTGGACTGGGACAGTGGTCTGATCTCCTTCTTTGATCCTCTCAACAACAGATACGTGCACACTTTCAGACAAACATTCACCAAGCAAGTCTATCCATACTTCTATAATGTTTGTCCTGCTAAAACTATGAGGGTGTTACCAGAATAGGCTGCAACCACTAAGAACATTATGCTAGTGTAATGAAAAAAATTGTAATTATGGATGGCCTTTTCCCACTTGGCCAAAGTTTTTGCTTTTGGCTCAGTTTTCCATTGCTCTGAGGTTGTCTGCTTGAAGGATTCAAACCTAGTTTAAAGGTAATCAGACTTTCTTTTGTTTCCTGTGATCATATACCTTCAATCATTTAATGTGATAATGCTATTTCTATTTAGGAGTTGTTTTCCTTGTGCACGCAGATGCATGCAATTGAGAAACCATTGTTTAGTGAAAAGAATCAAATTTGTTGGCAACTTCCTGGATTTTCATTTATTTGCAATTTTCCTCAGAACTGTTGTGAGAATACACACTCCCTGATAAACAAATATAAAAGGTTTATTGTAGATATTTCCTGTCCACTAGACACCTCCAATGTTTGCTGTCTAGCAAATGTCAGCTGGGTTTACTAGTTTCTTGGAAAACCCATATTATGTGCATCACTTTCATGGTAACCTTTATAATCTCTGGACCTTTAGCTTCGCTGTTGATTTTCTCAAATACCCCAATATGGTCTTATGTAGCATTAATGCATACTTTAAAATCTTCTAAGCCAAGTGAAAAGCACTCAGGTATTTACTCTTAAGTGCTGGTCATACTGCTGTTTTACTGTGATGTTTTCAGTGTTGTGTAATTACTAAATAGGGCTTAAATAAAACCATTGTCAGTGTAAGAAGGCTCAACAGCAGTACTCATCTACCGAAAAAACAAGATGTGAGTTAAGATGATTCTATTTCCCTTTTCATGTACACTGAAAAACATCAGAACAAATGCTAGGATATATTTTGTCTACAAACACATTTCTATTTATGGTCTTTCTTATCTTTTATAGCATCAAGGGTTCTTTGGAATTTCAGCAGAAAATGGAAGAGAGGAAGCTGTGTGTGAGTGAATGCTTGTGTGTAATGTCGTTTTCTATGTTGAGTGTAGCTCTATGATGTACCCTGGAGATCTGAAGTTTGAGAAGAGGACCATGTCTGCTCAGTTGGAGGGGGGTGTTCATGGCCTGCACTCGTAAGTCTTCGTCCTCTCTGCTCACTAAACTCCTACTACCGAATCCATCATGCTCAGAGGCTCTTTTAGGGAACACTCCACCAACTGTCAAGCAGTGCCACAAAAGCACTCAGGGACTGGAAAATAACCTGTGTGTGTCTGTTCACACAGTTTGCAGGCACAGTGTTATGAATAATAATACACAGTAATAGACCCCTGCTGATCTCCACTGAAATCTGAATGAACATGAAGCTGACAATTTATTTATGAATAATTAATTCAGATAAATTGTGGGTTTCTAATAGATAACAGGGTCATGACATAATGAGTAATGCCTCTATAGATTTCTATAGACAGAATTGGAGATCATGACCTCTCTTGTTCTGCTTTTCAAGTAGGGCAGTGCAAAGAGCTTTCTTTGATGATGTTATCAAAGATGTGAAGATGTATCCCTAGGCACTATCTAGCTGAGAAGAGGTCTCTGTCTATTTCTGCCCACTAGGCCGCCATCTTTAATCTCTGTAATGGAGGCTTTATCTGCACTAGATCCCACACTAGAGGACACTCTCAACTGTGGCCTTATGATTGTCGTACTGCTGGGATGCTCTCTCTCTCACACACGGATGTTCGCATACGCTGCTCTATTTTGTTTACAGTTAGGCTTCCTTTGGCTGCCTCTCTGTCTCCCGTGTCCTCTCAAGCAGTGGTGGGACATTAATGCCACTTTAATGGATAGGCTGTGACATGACGCATGCTTAAGAACATTAACACGACATCATTGGACAACATACTCTTAGGTAGATTAACATATTCCATACTCCAGAATATGCGCTCAACTCTGCAAATCAAGCAGGTATGTTCAATTCATGCTACTGGGACATGAAGTTTGAAGTTGAAATTGACCTCACATGTATGCACACAAAGTGTCCGAGCTTCTGCTAGTCGCAGGTGGCTATGGGAGCAATCATCAGTCATGTCTCCTCGTTCTATCAGCATGGGTGTCTGGAACTCCCCACGGTCATTTGGTATATGATGCACTAACTGATATGAGAATGTGAGAGTGTAGCATGTATGTCTCAGTGAACTAATTGGTATATATTTTTTTATTTGGCTTGTTTTTCTTTGTTTGTTTGTTCTGTGGTCTTTGATTCAGTGATTTTCTGATCCTGCCTGGCTTCATTGACTTTACCTCAGATGAAGTGGTGAGTTCTTTTGCAAAATGCACCAAAACAGCTCAGCAGGTTTCCTGACATGCCCCATAAGGGCTTACCAGTGTGTGTGTTTCAGTAAATACAGCACATCTAGTAATGATTTAGTGAAGGGGGCGGGATCTTCCTAATTAATTAGGGAGCTGGCGGTCTCCTCTACCTTCAGTGAGATGGAGGAGCTGAGTCAGTTGCCATGTAGTGCGAACACGACTACAACAGAGGGTGGAGTGTGGCATAGTGTAAGAGAGGGATGAAGGAGTACAAATAAGATGTGCAAAATAGGTGGTGTTGGCATCCCAGGTGCATAGGGTGTGTTGTCACAGGCAGAGAGGCTGAGGGGTGTGTGTGTGTGTGTGTGTATGACAGTGTGAGGGAGGAGCGAACCAAAATTCCCATGTGTAATGGATATGGGATAGTAAATATTGTGGTATTTAAATTTGGTGTTACATTTTGTGTGTGTGTGTGTGCTGGAATGTGGGAGAGAACGTAGGATGTTTTTGTCTGTCTTACCACAGGGAGGTTAAACTGATGCCCTGCTTATAAAAACAGCAATATTTGTGCTTTGAATGAGCACATCCAAGTCACTTGAAGTCAAATTAATAATGGGACAGAGATGTGTGCATATAAGAAAGCTTTCCAAAGTAACACCCCAAACTGTTCTTATCTTTGTGCAATGCATAGTCTGTATGAAAATACAAGCATGAACATAAACAAAGATAATTGTTCTGTAGAACATTGGTTCCTTTCTGTTACCATTTGCGTCTGTCATTCAGGATCTGACCTCTGCTCTGACCCGGAAGATAACCCTGAAGACGCCGCTTATTTCCTCCCCCATGGGTACTGTGACTGAATCCTCCATGGCCATCGCTATGGCTGTGAGTATCCCCCACACACTCAAAACCATGAAGTCCTGTTGCTTTTCCATTTAGCTTTCTGTGATTTTGTATTACAGCTCATGGGCGGTATTGGGATCATCCATCACAATTGCACCCCAGAGTTCCAAGCAAATGAAGTCCGGAAAGTTAAGGTGTCAAACTTTCAGTGAATTGTCTTAATAGGAATATAATGAACAACACGTTGAACATGCAGATTTACACACAAGCTTCCCTAAGGCCTCTCATCAGCAGAGCAATATATGGTGTCATGGCAGAAATTCGAGCAGGGCTTCATCGCGGATCCGGTGGTGATGAGTCCATAGCACACGGTCGGAGATGTGTTTGAGGCCAAGGTGCGACACGGCTTCTCTGGAATCCCTGTCACCGAAACCGGCAAGATGGGCAGCAAGCTTGTGGGAATCGTGACGTCACGAGACATTGACTTCCTCTCAGAGAAGGACTATGACCGGCTGTTGGAGGAGGTTTCTGATTCATCTTTGATTGTACATACAATATACAAAAGGTTTTTAAAAACACAAATGAATCACATATGACATACAATGCTTAAAAATATAGGTGGAATAGAACTATCATGAAATTGTGATATTTCTGTGTCAGTGTGTGAAAGAGGGCAATATATATATATATATATATATAAAAATAAAAAATGTGTATATATATGTGTGTGTGTGTGTGTGTGTGTGTGTGTGTGTGTAAAATCACATTCTTTAAACTCACATCTTTTTGTGATTTATTTGTGATATTTGCCAGGCAATGACAAAGAGGGAAGATTTAGTGGTTGCACCAGCAGGTGTTACACTCAAAGAGGCCAATGACATCCTGCAGTGCAGCAAAAAAAGGTCTGATTCTTCATCTTTTCAGCTTGAGAAGTGAAACTGCTTCTAAAGGACTTTGAAAGGTTATTTTCACTTCTCCACTTCTTCTCTGAGTAACGGGTCGGTCGTGGGGACGCTTGTTGATTGCAGGTAAACTGCCCATTGTGAACGACAGTGATGAGCTGGTGGCTATAATTGCTCGCACTGATCTGAAGAAGAACAGAGACTACCCTCTGGCCTCTAAAGACTCCCGCAAACAGCTGCTGTGTGGCGCTGCCATCGTTACCCGTGAGGATGACAAGTACCGGCTGGACCTGCTCGTGCAGGCAGGAGTGGACGTGGTGGTGCAGGTAGGTCTTAAGGTCCTAAAGGGAGTGGGATTAGTCTCCATCCTGAGTATGGTGCCTGAATCAAATGACAAACTATTTTTGCTATGAGGCTGTGTAACACAGGACTGTGATTGGACATAGTGAATTTTTTCTGAAGGCTGTGTCTATTGTTTTAGGACTCATCTCAGGGAAACTCAGTGTTTCAGATCAGCATGATTAACTACATTAAACAGAAGTATCCTGAGCTCCAGGTGGTGGGGGGGAATGGTGAGTCACAGTTCTCACATTTGCTTGTTCTGTAAACTGAGAGGGTTGGGGTAGGTAAGAATTGATGGTGTTTGGTTCTTTTCATTTGTTGCTCTGTTCACTTTCATCCTTCTTCTCTCTCGCTCTGTCTCTGTGTATGTCTGTGTAGTAGTGACAGATGCTCAAACGAAGAATTTGATTGGTGATGGTGTGGATGCTCTTAGAGTGTGGATGGGTTATCTTTGATAAGACATCGTATACCAGAAAATTGTTTAAAAGATGGTAATAGCTAAACCACCAGACATAATAGTGATGGATAAACAGCAGAAAAGAGTCATAGTGACGGATGTAGCAATCGCAAGAGATAGCAACATCAGCAACAAGGAACATGAGACGCTAAAAGAAGAGGAAACACTGGCTCTGGTAGCAATCAGAGCACCAGGGGTTTAGGGACGATGACCATCAAACTGGGAGAGTGGCTCCAGCAGATCCCAGGAACAACATCCGAGATCCTCATCCAGAAGAGTGCAGTCGATGGAACACTTGGGATACTATGCAGGCAAATGTATATATTGTAAATTCCTGTTCTTTTTTATCAACATTCTTAGAACATAATTACTGTTCTAAGTTTACAACATCTGGTCGAGGTTTTCGTTTATTCAAGATGCATCCTGTAGTGCCTTTTCACATTTTTGCACTATTTCTTAATTTTGAATCAAATGTTTCAAAAATAATAATACAATCCACAAGGAAATGAAAACGAGAATTAAATCAAACTTATTGTTTCAGAAAGATTACTACTCATTCACACACCAGGACGCTACATCTTCTGGAGTATTATGCTCACGTTTCTAAACTTTTAAACATTATAATGTATTTCAGTTATGGAAATCAGTTAAACACTATAGGAAGGCCTACAACAGGAATGTACTACAAATACCATCCTACTCCAGCACCCCTAATCGTCCACTCCCAATGGTGGGATATCCCTGAATAACAGTTGAATGCTATCTTTGCCTATATTTGCCTCTGTCTGTCTTTCAGGAGACTACAATATGAGAGTTACACACTAACATTAAAGATGAATAATGAATTAAGTAAATGCTGCACCGGCTAACATCTACTTTCTTCCCTGTTTTATTACCTGTATTATTATTTATAATATTTGTGAGCTGAAAACATGATATCCACCAAAAACATGATTCACTGACTCATGAACAATGTCAACAAATCTACACCCACACACGCACACACACACACACACACACACACACACACACACACACACACACAGCAGGTGAGTTTTCTGTGGTGGCAGATGGGTCCAAGTGGGCTCATACTGGCCCTGCCCACATGTCGCCTCCTGCAGGTGTCAACCGTAGCCACTGTGCTCCATGTGCCCTTTCTCCTCTGCCACTGCTGGGAGAGGGCTCTGCCCACCCTCCTGACATGCTCCGCTACGCCTCCTGCATACCCCCTTTGTGCTTCAGACAGAGGCCAAAACCACTGGCTTTGCTGGTTCCAGGAACAGCCTGAGGTTGTCCAGGAGAGTGAAAGAATGCTATACCTTGCAAGGTATGATGGTCTTCATTGAAATGGGGGTTAAAAACATTTCAAGCCAGTGTTTTGTGCACTGACATCCCTCCTGCTACCGAAGGCCACCCGAGTGTTTCTTGTGAGTGTGAGTGTGAGGCAAAGGAGTGTGAAAGTGTTTGTGTGGATCAAGATGTAAATGCATGAAATGAAACGTACTGAGGCTATGTTTATTGTCACATATTTTATATCTAGAATGTTGGCCTACCTCCAAGTGAATTTGCACAAAGACCAAACATTTGTGTGGGGTGTTTGTTTGTGCATGTGAATATAGATGTGTGTAGTTCAATGGTGTATACATGTGTACATGTGAGTATGGATGTGTAAGTGTGAAAGATGTGTGTGTGTGTGTGTGAATTATATATTTGTTGGGGGCACATTCATATACTGCCACACTGCTATTCTCTCTGCTACTTTCTGTTTTTCAATTGGTGGATTGGATTAGGGCCTGTCAGAGAGACTCTGAGAGATCTGGTGAGCCCTGATTGTGATTCTTTTTGTTTCTCTCTCTCTCTCTCTCTCTCTCTCTCTCTCTCTCTCTTTGTGAGTGTGTGTTTGTGTGTGTGTCTCTTGTCAACACAGTGTGAATAATTTTGATTTTAATTGGTTCGTTGTTATGACATTATCTCTCAACTCTCTCAACCGTCTAAATCACACGCGCACACACACAAACAGTTGACACCCCCCATCCTATAGTCCACATTCATTCATGAGAAACAGAAAATTTCAATTTGAAATGTATTGGATTGAATAACAAAGATCCTTTTCTTTAGAACCATGCACAGCATGGACATGACAATGTTGTGCTAAATGGTGTGATCAAACCCTATCATCATCCTTCCCAGCAAAGCCCTGATCTACTCCTTCTGTAGTGAGCTAAACGCTATTAATAAACTCCCAAACTCCTCCAGTGCTCTCTCACCATTCTGAGCAGAGCCTGTGCCAGGCCTGCAATTTTATCAACTACATCACAGCTCTGTTTTCTCTCTTCCAAATGTGTAGAGAAAACACACACACACACACACACACACACACACGCGCGCGCGCGCTCTGTATTCTGACAGTCCCTGCAATGCTCCACTGTAATCCTCTTAGCCTGTAAGCGCTGGGCTTTCCCTGCAAACACACCCTAAACCCAGCACAGCATGGGACTATGTGGAAGACCACTTGCACAAACATCGACCGCACAGCTCTTTTTGCCTTTGCTTGCTATAGTTTCAACTGCTCGATGCACTGAAATGCCAAATACAGAGGCTAAAGCTCGAACACATGCGCCATGAACCAGCTGCACCCATTCCGAGGTAAATCAAATACACAGTTGCCAATGTTTAAAAAAGCTTTTTGAGCTTTTTACATTTTATTGATTTATTTTTTTTAAAGAACATGAGGACTTTTTCATTTTTATTTTTTCAGAATGCTAAATAGTAGTAGTCCCAGTAATTTTGTAGTTCCAGTAGTATCGTCATTCAGGTCTCCTTTATCAGGTTTTGGATGGCTTGGTAGAAGTTCATATTGACTGGTTATAAACATAGTTCTGATGTAGTCAAGCACAGCATCTGTCTCTTTGGCCAGTTGGTAATCATAGCCTTTTTATGTGCTCGGGAAACCTTTCTGCATACTACCGATTTCTTTAGCTGGTCCTCCTTGGGAAGTGTGTGGTCCCTTTGAGCAGTACAAAGCTTCCCCAGCCATGGCTCTCCTCATGCGCTGCTGCTTAGTTTTCTTCCCCACTACTTTGTCCCATAACGTCTTCAGGTTCTTTCTTTCACACTTTGGGTTTTGGTTTTCACTCTCTAGAGCCTCTCTTTCACTCTTCAGGTGTTGTCTTTCACTCTCAAGATTCTCTCTTTCACCCTTCAGGTGTTGTCTTTCTCTCTCCAGAGCCTCTCTTTCACTCTTCAGGTGTTGTCTTTCACACTCTAGATCCTCTCTTTCACTCTTCAGGTGTTGTCTTTCACTCTCAAGATTCTCTCTTTCACCCTTCAGGTGTTGTCTTTCTCTCTCTAGAGCCTCTCTTTCACTCTTCAGGTGTTGTCTTTCACTCTCAAGATTCTCTCTTTCACCCTTCAGGTGTTGTCTTTCTCTCTCCAGAGCCTCTCTTTCACTCTTCAGGTGTTGTCTTTCACGCTCTAGATCCTCTCTTTCACTCTTCAGGTGTTGTCTTTCACTCTCAAGATTCTCTCTTTCACCCTTCAGGTGTTGTCTTTCACTCTCTAGATCCTCTCTTTCACTCTTCAGGTGCCATCTTTCACTCTGTTCATTTTTTGTCTCCTTCTGCTTCTCCTCCAACTCCTTCCCACTACATTCCTCCTCAAATTTTCCAATTTTAACACAGTGTCGTTTTCTAATTTCCTTCGTATCTACTCTGTCAGGTAGTTCTTGTTGCAATCTACTCATTGCTTTTTGTGTGTTCCTGTCCAACAAAATCTTCGTTTTCTTCTTCTTCGAAGATCTTCTGTGAGAGCAGCAGAACTGCATTTTGCTGCTGCAACCTCCCATTTCTGTCAACAGACTGACCAATTTTACCTTTGTCAAGCAGATTATAAGAATAGCTATTATGACAATGGTCAGTGATATTATGACATCACAGTTTTGGTTTTGTTGACAATTCCATTGTCATCACACAGAATAGAATAGAATAGAATAAACTATTGTGGGCTTGCTTTGTTTTCACTTTAGCCTTAATTAGATTAATTAGATTCATATGTTTGCTTTAGATTTGCCTTTTTACATTTTATTTATACCATGAAAAACAATACAGAAATAATTAAAGAAGTCAAAGCCTTTGTCACAGTCTCTCCAGACATGCCTTTCTCTGGTTGTCAAAAAGACAAAAGAGATGACTGTGGACTACAGAAGGATGCAAATGCCTCACACCCTAATACATACAGTGAAGAGTGAGAACATACACTCTCTTAAAATCACAATCAATCTCTCATGGTCCCTGAGCACTTTTTCCTTAGTGAAGAAAGCTCTGCTTCCTGAGGAGACTGAAGAAGGACAGCATGTCCGTCATCCTGATCTGGTCTGCAACAGCATCATAGAGAGTGTCCCGACCTGCGCCATCGCTGTCTGGTACTGGCACTGCTCCCCCTGCTCTTTTGGATTGTTTAGTTGAATTTAGCAGTCTGCTCTCAAATTTTCTGTGCCTGTTTTCTGGGATTCTGAAATTCAGGCAATGTTTTTGTTGTTCTTCTGCAACACTATTAAAACTCTGAACTCCTCAAACTATTTTACTTCTCTAAGTAAATCTGTCACATTTGTCTAGTACAGAATTATTAGATTTCTTTCTTTGACCATAAGCAAGATACACACATTTACTTTGCACATTTACATATTTCTTTGTCTGTGTCTCTCTATCACTCTCCTTTTCTCAGAGAGTTGGATAAGAGATTAAGGACACTTCCTGAGGCAGAGAATGATTGGTCAGTAGTACATTAGAATGGCCATACATACATTTCATCATTCCATATCTTTTCAGTGGTTATCAAAACCATTTATACACTTTTGCAGTTAAACAATGTTAAGATATTGATTAGTGTTTCAGTCAAATTAGTCTAACTCTGAAAGTATGTGTTTACCTTCCATATGAGATGCTATTTAAGACTACACACACATCAGATTTTGCAATGAAAAGATGCACACATGCATACATGATAAAACAAACAAAGGCAAATAGTCAGTGTACACACACACACACACACGTTTTAGGCTCCTTTTGTCATTCAGTTTTGAAAGAAGGAGATGGAGGGCATGTCAGTATGTAGCAGTAGCCATAGTATTGGAACAGATGGGTCAGCATGGTAAGGGCAGACAGAACGTTGGTCAGGGTGTATCACTGGTCTCCATTGCATCTCAGTGATTCAAAATTCAGAACTAAAATATTAGAAAAAACACTCTCAAAGCATAGAGGGCCAAGTCAGTAGTTGCACTAATATCAGAATTTGTATCAAGATATTTTTAAGTGAGAAACTTTTAAGCGAGAAATAAGTTTAGCCCTCATTAAAAATGTTGTAATTTCAACTCTTTGACACTCTTGGAAAAATAAATGTAATATTTTGTTCAAAATATTATTTATTTGGGGAAAAAAGTGATCTGCAGGCACTGCGGATTCTTGCCCTGCTAGAGATGATTAAGAAAAGAGGTTAAATTGATTAGGACTTCTAACCTGCAGTAATAAACAGTATAAATTGATATGAAATGAAATAGGCAGATGCTGACTGTATATGAATTGTATGGGGCAGCAGTGTCTCACAAAGACTGGAGCACAGCAATGATGTCATCATGTCATGGGTGTGAAAAGAAGGCCTCTAGGAAATAGGCTTCGTCAAGGGGCATGGGGGCTGGGGCCAAAAGACAGAGCGCAGGAGACTAATGAATGAAGATGGAGAACCCCTCTGTTCGCTACTGTAATATACACACTGAGAGGTAGAGGAGCAAGGACTCTTCATCAGGCCCTCAGCCAGCCTGGCACTAGCTCATCAACAGATGTCTCCCTCTCTGAGAGAGAGAGAGAGAGAGAGAGAGAGAGAGAGAGAGAGAGAGAGAGAGAGAGAGAGAGGGAGGGTCTTATTGAATTATATGCTTTGTTGTCATCTGTGTAGCATTACTACAGATTCTTTATAACTCAGTATCTGCAATGTTTGGTTTAGAATCACAGATGAGGATGTGTTTAATGTGACGTGGTTGGTTTACGTCTCACAAATGTCAATTGTCTTCATTAATGTTCCATCTGAAATATTAGGTTCAGGAAGAAGCTAAGGGTTTTGACCTCAGCATAGACTTCACTGGTGCTGACATCATCACCAGCTAAGTGACCTGTTCCTCTCATCCTGGTGTGTGTCTGTCTGTGTGTGTGTGTGTGTGTGTGTGTGTGTGTGTGTGTGTGTGTGTGTGTGTGTGTGTGTGTGTGTGTGTGTGCGTGCGTGTGCGTGTGTGTGTCCAGCTGTGATCGGCCCTTACTCATACACATTTCACTTGGCTGACACACAGTGAAAAAAGTGCATTTACAGTCCTCTGTGGTCTCATTGCCAGCCCAGATTTCCAAAACTTATTATATATTTTACATATGTAGTAGTCATTATATATTATTTGAAACTACAATTTTGAACAGTGTTTCAGTGTTGTGTAATTACTGAATAGGGCTTAAATAAAACCATTGTCATTGTAAGAAGGCTCAACAGCAGTACTCATCTACTCATCTACCACACATTTCACTGCGTGTTGTACTGTGTATGACTATGTATGTGACAAATAAACCAAACTTGAAACTTGAAAAAACAAGATGTGGGTTAAGATGAATCTACTTCCCTTTTCATGTACACTGAAAAACATCAGTTTTTCAAATGCTAGGATATATTTTGTCTACAAACACATTTCTATTTATGGTCTTTCTTATCTTTTATAGCTTCAAGGGTTCTTTGGAAGGTCAGCAGAAAATGGAAGAGAGGAAGCTGTGTGTGAGTGAATGCTTGTGTGTAATGTCATTTTCTATGTTGAGTGTAGCTCTATGATGTACTCTGGAGAGCTGAAGTTTGAGAAGAGGACCATGTCTGCTCAGGTGGAGGGGGGTGTTCATGGCCTGCACTCGTAAGTCTTCGTCCTCTCTGCTCACTAAACTCCTACTACCGAATCCATCATGCTCAGTGGCTCTTTTAGGGAACACTCCACCAACTGTCAAGCAGTGCCACAAAAGCACTCAAGGACTGGAAAATAACCTGTGTGTGTCTGTTCTCACAGTTTGCAGGCACAGTGTTATGAATAATAATACACAGCAATAGACCCCTGCTGATCTCCACTGAAATCTGAATGGACATGAAACTGACAATTTATTTATGAATAATTAATTCAGATAAATTGTGGGTTTCTAATAGATAACAGGGTCATGACATAATGAGTAATGCCTCTATAGATTTCTATTCATGTCTTCAAGTAATTCATGTACATACATTGAATTGAAAGAAAACTGGCTTTGGCATGACTGGACAGAGCATTGTAATGTAAACGTCAGTACTATGCACATTTTGCAGTGTGGACTTTTATAAACTCATCAGCTCTGTGCAGATATAGACTGTAGAGCTCTATATTGAATTGTGGATGAGCATATTAAAACCACAAGGCGGAGCTTCGAGAGAGAGAGAGAGAGAGAGAGAGAGAGAGAGAGAGAGAGAGAGAGAGAGAGAGAGAAGATGAAACAGAGCTGTTTAATGTTCAACAAATGGAAAGAAGAAGAAAATTATGAAAATCAGTAGAACTATTAGCAAAGTTGAAACTAGTTAATATTTAGTGACAGCGGAGTGGCTCTAGATCCCTGTGGCAGGGACTACGGACGATCACGGACTACAGGAGCCCACCCTCCGGACTGATGAGTGCGGATGAGTCTCTGGCGAACGAGCTGAATACATTCTTCGCTCGCTTCGAGGCTACATCTAGCAGCGCTAATGCTAACGGCGCTAATGCTAGCAGCGCTAATGCTAGCAGCGCTAATGCTAGCAGCGCTAGTGCTAATGGCACTATCGGCGCAGCCAATGGCACATGCGCGGGGCGCACCATAGAACAGCGCCCTCTCATCGTCACGGAGAGTGACGTGAGAAGAGTGTTTAAAAGGGTGAATACCAGGAAGGCGATGGGAGCAGACGGTATCTGCGGGAGGGTCCTCAAAGCCTGCGCAGATCAGCTAGCCCCGGTATTCACCGACATCTTCAATCTCTCCCTGACGCTCGGTATCGTCCCGTCCAGCTTCAAGCGATCCACCATCGTCCCCGTCCCGAAGAAACCTCGACCCTCCGACCTCAATGACTACCGACCTGTCGCCCTCACATCAGTCGTGATGAAGTGCTTTAAAAAGCTAGTCGGAGACTTCATCACATCTTCACTGCCAGCCTCCATGGACCCACTGCAGTTTGCATACCGCCACAACCGCTCCACTGACGATGCAATTGCACATCTGCTCCACACTACACTGACTCACCTGGACGAAGGGAGGGGAAATTATGTTAAAATGCCATTTGTCGACTACAGTTCAGCATTTAACACTATCATCCCCTCCCTACTCACTACTAAGTTGGGGGATCTAGGACTGCATACATCCCTGTGCGACTGGATCTCCAACTTCCTAACAGACAGACCACAATCAGTACGGGTGGGCAACTGCGCCTCATCCACCCTCACCCTCAGCACTGGAGCTCCTCAGGGTTGTGTCCTAAGCCCCCTGCTCTACTCACTGTACACCTACGACTGCACAGCCACTTCCAGCTCCACCATCATTGTCAAGTTTGCTGACGACACCGTTGTCATGGGTCTGATCTCGGACAAGGACGAGAGGGCCTACCTGGATTAAACACCTGGAAAACTGGCGCCAGGAAAATTATCTCCTCCTAAACGTCAGTAAGACAAAGGAGCTGATCGTGGATTGCAGCAAGAAGCAGGAGCGGCACTACCAACCTGTGAGGATCAGTGGAACCACGGTGGAGAGAGTAGATAGTTTCAGGTACCTTGGTGTTCACATCTCGCAGGACCTGTCCTTCAGACTGCCCTCCAAGGTACTGCGGAACTTCTATACCTGCACTATCGAGAGCATCCTCACGGGGAACATCACAGTCTGGTTTGGGAATAGCACCAAGCAGGACAGACAAGCACTCCAAAGGGTAGTGCGTTCAGCAGAGCGCATCACTCACACGGAACTTCCTGACCTGCAGACCATCTACTACAAGCGGTGCCAGACCAAGGCCAGGAGGATTGTGAAGGACCCCACCCATCCCAACAATAGACTCTTCTCTCTGTTGAGGTCAGGGAGGCGCTTTCACTCCCTGAAGACCAAGACAGAGAGGCTGAAGAGCAGCTTCTTCCCACAGGCCATTCGGGCCCTGAATCAGGGAAACTGATAAACTGTGGGGACCACCACCACAATGTAACATAACTGTATATCTGTATATATATATTTATATTCAATGACCTTGTTACACAACAACTGTAGATATGTTATTATACGAAATGGATCTGTACATTCTGTAGATTGTGTACATATATACACAACCATATACATTGTACATTGTGTATATAATCATAATGTACATATATTGTACATACATTGTTAATATATTTTGTACATACATAGAATATATATATATTTATCTTTGCATATATATATTTCACATATAGAGAATGTCTATATTTCTCTATGCACCCCTGTTTTCTTTTCCTCAGTTTGGACAGAGCACTCTCCACCATTTCACTGCGAGTTATACTGTGTATGACTATGTATGTGACGAATAAACCAAACTTGAACTTGAACTTGAACAGTACTTGTGGTAGCCTTTTTAACTAAGTGTACTTAAAATCAGACATTAGCACACTAAAACATTAAGCATTAAGATAAAAGATAAATCCTTTATGCAAATGCAGTTGTTTCTTAAAGATTGTTTCTTTTAGAAATATAAGTTCTTATCACACCTGTATTAGAATATGAGCCCAGGAGAGTAACCCTAGCACACTAGGAACATTTATGTTACAATTTCCTTGCAAAATCACAAGCCTGATGTGAATATTAAAATAAGAACAACAAATAGATATACCTGTTATCATTTTATTATCCATCTTCACATAATATAGGGAAGGTGCATATGTGCTCATTTCTCCTTTGTTAAAAAAGCACTGACATTTTGCTGCATCAAACATTTGTGTGCCATGCATTTAGTGTGTAGCATAACAACAAACAAATTCTGCAAACTCCTACTTTATGAGCATTAAAGGCGGTTGGGCAGAGTGTTGAGTGAAGCTTCAGAGCTTGACTGTAACCTTGTTATATTTCAATGGCAATGAGGGCAGTACAGGTAGTGACTAAGAGGCTTTCCTTCCCAATCCCTCTGAATGTTGTCTCTGACAACATTCCAGACAGCACTTTAGAGAAAACAGTAGTCCAATGGCAGCAGACAGGCCTTTTTAGGGATCACCACTTACAGAGTCTTACCAAGACACCCAGTAGCTTTATTTTGTTTGGGACGAAGCCTCTATCAGAGCCGTATTTCATTCTACCTGATTCAGCTGCTGCTTGTATGATGCATGTTGGATGAATCTCTTACTCTGCTCCTCAGCTAAGAGAAAGCTCTCCATCTCGATCTGAGGAACAAACTTGGATTGTGTGCGTGGCTCCAGCACAACCACTGGTGAATGCGCACGCAGTGTCCCAGGAGCCGCTCTGTGGTGCAGGTGGAGAGGGGAGGTGGGCGGAGGCCCGGGGCGTCAGCTCACGCAGGGTTGTAGAGGAGGATTGGAGTACTGGACATCGCTTACATGGAGGGCCATGTCTATGAGCACTTTGCCAATGGCAAGCACGACAGCTACCAGATCGACTACCGCCTCATTGTGGGCGACACAGAGCCAGCCAGATTGCAGCTGTCGCCTCGCGACCCTGAGCACCAGGGGCCATTTGGCCACAACACATCTCATGGGCATGAGACTGCAGCTCAGCGCTACAGCGCCACACGCATCCAGGCTGGCTACGAACCAGAGACGTGAGACTCCTACGGTTTCAAAGGAGTGCTGATCAGCAAAATTAACCATGTTTGCATCACTAGGTTAACGTTAGTGTCACTAAACAAGTTCATTAGGAGTGGACTTTATTTTTCTTTTGGATTGTGTACTTTTAAACTGTTGCACAGACTGGGTTGGGTTCTCAGTGATGTGCAATTTTAGCCCAATTCCATATTGTTGGTCTCAGAAGAACACATTCCTTTCGGGGATTATCATCACATAAAATAGACCTATACATTTACAGTCTCTACAGAGAAATACAGTCATGTCATAGTATAATAAAATGTCCTAATGTGTAAATAGTGATGTTTACTCATTTATAATGTCCAGCACTACTCAAATATAACTGCTTGCCTTCTTTGCCCATCATATTAACATTCCCATGTCAGCAGAGTAAAAAGGACCATAAATCTGATTAAGAATTATATTATCAAGACCGATATAATCTGTGTTGAAGAACAGATATGAAAACATTTTGCCATAGCAATGCTCAAAAGCATCACATTCCATTTGTTTTACAGACTGTGAAGGAAATATTGTTGTGTTTCTTTCTCTATCATTGTAAAGCGTGAGAAAGCTTAGCATAAGATTAGAAGAACAGGACGTTCCCTATTGAACGTCCTTGAAGAAATACACTCCTTCCAAGGAGTTATCTGGTCTCAGCAGAAGCAAACCCTCCCTCGTTCTCTCGAACGCTACGGCTATTATATAAGGGGAGGGAAATCACCCAAAGGGGAGCGAAGCAAATAGGCACGCTCATTTTCTTGAAACTAATAACTCAATAAAATCTTCTTATCCACATCTGACTCCTTGTTTGCTGAATTTCCACCACAGGACGATGACCATCAAACTGGGAGAGTGGCTCCAGCAGATCCCAGGAACAACATCTGAGATTCTCATCCAGAGGAGTGCAGTCGATGGAACACTTGGGATACTATGCAGGAAAATGTATATATTGTAAATTCCTGTTCTTTTTTATCAACATTCTTAGAACATAATTACTGTTCTAAGTTTACAACATCTGGTCGAGGTTTTCGTTTATTCAAGATGCATCCTGTAGTGCCTTTTCACATTTTTGCACTATTTCTTTATTTTGAGTCAAATGTTTCAAATAAAATAATACAATCCACAAGGAAATGAAAACGAGAATTAAATCAAACTTATTCTTTCAGAAAGATTACTACTCATTCATACACCAGGACGCTACATCTGCTGGAGTATTATGCTCACGTTTCTAAACTTTTAAACATTATAATGTATTTCAGTTATGGAAATCAGTTAAACACTATAGGAAGGCCTACAACAGGAATGTACTACAAATACCTTCCTACTCCAGCACCCCTAATCGTCCACTCCCAATGGTGGGATATCCCTGAATAACAGTTGAATGCTATCTTTGCCTATATTTGCCTCTGTCTGTCTTTCAGGAGACTACAATATAAGTGTTACACACTAACATAAAAGAACGAATAATGAATTAAGTAAATGCTGCACTGGCTAACATCTACTTTCTTCCCTGTTTTATTACCTGTATTATTATTTATAATATTTGTGAGCTGAAAACATGATATCCACCAAAAACATGATTGACTGACTCATGAACAATGTCAACAAATCTACACGCACACACACACACACACACACACACACACACACACAGCAGGTGGGTTTTCTGTGGTGGCAGGTGGGTCCCAGTGGGCTCATACTGGCCCTGCCCACATGTCGCCTCCTGCAGGTGTCAACCGTAGCCACTGTGCTCCATGTGCCCTTTCTCCTCTGCCACTGCTGGGAGAGGGCTCTGCCCACCCTCCTGACACGCTCCGCTACGCCTCCTGCATACCCCCTTTGTGCTTCAGACAGAGGCCAAAACCACTGGCTTTGCTGGTTCCAGGAACAGCCTGAGGTTGTCCGGGAGAGTGGAAGAATGGTATACCTTGCAAGGTATGATGGTCTTCATTGAAATGGGGGTTAAAAACATTTCAAGTCAGTGTTTTGTGCACTGACATCCCTCTTGCTACCGAAGGCCACCCGAGTGTTTCTTGTGTTTGTAAGTGTGAGGCAAAGGAGTGTGAAAGTGTTTGTGTGGATCAAGATGTAAATGCATGAAATGAAACGTACTGAGGCTATGTTTATTGTCACATATTTTATATCTAGAATGTTGGCCTACCTCCAAGTGAATTTGCACAAAGACCAAACATTTGTGTGGGGTCTTTGTTTGTGCATGTGAATATAGATGTGTGTAGTTCAATGGTGTATACATGTGTACATGTGAGTATGGATGTGTAAGTGTGAAAGATGTGTGTGTGTGTGTGTGAATTATATATTTGTTGGGGGCACATTCATATACTGCCACACTGCTATTCTCTCTGCTAGTTTCTGTTTTTCAATTGGCGGAGTGGATTAGGGCCTGTCAGAGAGACTCTGAGAGATCTGGTGAGCCCTGATTGTGATTCTTTTTGTTTCTTTCTCTCTCTCTCTCTCTCTCTCTCTCTCTCTCTCTCTTTGTGTGTGTGTGTTTGTGTGTGTGTCTCTTGTCAACACAGTGTGAATAATTTTTATTTTAATTGGTTCGTTGTCATGAAATTATCTCTCAACTCTCTCAACCGTCTAAATCACACGCGCACACACACAAACAGTTGACACCCCCCATCCTATAGTCCACATTCATTCATGAGAAACAGAAAAATTGAATTTGAAATGTATTGGATTGAATAACAAAGATCCTTTTCTTTAGAACCATGCACAGCATGGACATGACAATGTTGTGCTAAATGGTGTGATCAAACCCTATCATCATCCTTCCCAGCAAAGCCCTGATCTACTCCTTCTGTAGTGAGCTAAACGCTATTAATAAACTCCCAAACTCCTCCAGTGCTCTCTCACCATTCTGAGCAGAGCCTGTGCCAGGCCTGCAATATTATCAACTACAGCACAGCTCTGTTTTTTCTCTTCCAAATGTGTAGAGAAAACACACACACACACACACACACGCGCGCGCGCGCTCTGTATTCTGACAGTCCCTGCAATGCTCCACTGTAATCCTCTTAGCCTGTAAGCGCTGGGCTCTCCCTGCAAACACACCCTAAACCCAACACAGCATGGGACTATGTGGAAGACCACTTGCACAAACATCGACCGCACAGCTCCTTTTGCCTTTGCTTGCTATAGTTTCAACTGCTCGATGCACTGAAATGCCAAATACAGAGGCTAAAGCTCGAACACATGCGCCATGAACCAGCTGCACCCATTCCGAGGTAAATCAAATACACAGTTGCCAATGTTTAAAAAAGCTTTTTGAGCTTTTTACATTTTATTGATTTATTTTTTTTAAAGAACATGAGGACTTTTTCATTTTTATTTTTTCAGAATGCTAAATAGTAGTAGTCCCAGTAATTTTGTAGTTCCAGTAGTATCGTCATTCAGGTCTCCTTTATCAGGTTTTGGATGGATTGGTAGAAGTTCATATTGACTGGTTATAAACATAGTTCTGATGTAGTCAAGCACAGCGTCTGTCTCTTTGGCCAGTTGGTAATCATAGCCTTTTTATGTGCTCGGGAAACCTTTCTGCATACTACCGATTTCTTTAGCTGGTCCTCCTTGGGAAGTGTGTGGTCCCTTTGAGCAGTACAAAGCTTCCCCAGCCATGGCTCTCCCCATGCGCTGCTGCTTAGTTTTCTTCCCCACTACTTTGTCCCATAATGTCTTCAGGTTCTTTCTTTCACACTTTGGGTTTTGGTTTTCACTCTCTAGAGCCTCTCTTTCACTCTTCAGGTGTTGTCTTTCACTCTCAAGATTCTCTCTTTCACCCTTCAGGTGTTGTCTTTCTCTCTCCAGAGCCTCTCTTTCACTCTTCAGGTGTTGTCTTTCACGCTCTAGATCCTCTCTTTCACTCTTCAGGTGTTGTCTTTCACTCTCAAGATTCTCTCTTTCACCCTTCAGGTGTTGTCTTTCTCTCTCTAGAGCCTCTCTTTCACTCTTCAGGTGTTGTCTTTCACGCTCTAGATCCTCTCTTTCACTCTTCAGGTGTTGTCTTTCACTCTCAAGATTCTCTCTTTCACCCTTCAGGTGTTGTCTTTCACTCTCTAGATCCTCTCTTTCACTCTTCAGGTGCCATCTTTCACTCTGTTCATTTTTTGTCTCCTTCTGCTTCTCCTCCAACTCCTTCCCACTACATTCCTCCTCAAATTTTCCAATTTTAACACAGTGTCGTTTTCTAATTTCCTTCGTATCTACTCTGTCAGGTAGTTCTTGTTGCAATCTACTCATTGCTTTTTGTGTGTTCCTGTCCAACAAAATCTTCGTTTTCTTCTTCTTCGAAGATCTTCTGTGAGAGCAGCAGAACTGCATTTTGCTGCTGCAACCTCCCATTTCTGTCAACAGACTGACCAATTTTACCTTTGTCAAGCAGATTATAAGAATAGCTATTATGACAATGGTCAGTGATATTATGACATCACAGTTTTGGTTTTGTTGACAATTCCATTGTCATCACACAGAATAGAATAGAATAGAATAAACTATTGTGGGCTTGCTTTGTTTTCACTTTAGCCTTAATTAGATTAATTAGATTCATATGTTTGCTTTAGATTTGCCTTTTTACATTTTATTTATACCATGAAAAACAATACAGAAATAATTAAAGAAGTCAAAGCCTTTGTCACAGTCTCTCCAGACATGCCTTTCTCTGGTTGTCAAAAAGACAAAAGAGATGACTGTGGACTACAGAAGGATGCAAATGCCTCACACCCTAATACATACAGTGAAGAGTGAGAACATACACTCTCTTAAAATCACAATCAATCTCTCATGGTCCCTGAGCACTTTTTCCTTAGTGAAGAAAGCTCTGCTTCCTGAGGAGACTGAAGAAGGACAGCATGTCCGTCATCCTGATCTGGTCTGCAACAGCATCATAGAGAGTGTCCCGACCTGCGCCATCGCTGTCTGGTACTGGCACTGCTCCCCCTGCTCTTTTGGATTGTTTAGTTGAATTTAGCAGTCTGCTCTCAAATTTTCTGTGCCTGTTTTCTGGGATTCTGAAATTCAGGCAATGTTTTTGTTGTTCTTCTGCAACACTATTAAAACTCTGAACTCCTCAAACTATTTTACTTCTCTAAGTAAATCTGTCACATTTGTCTAGTACAGAATTATTAGATTTCTTTCTTTGACCATAAGCAAGATACACACATTTACTTTGCACATTTACATATTTCTTTGTCTGTTTCTCTCTATCGCTCTCCTTTTCTCAGAGAGTTGGATAAGAGATTAAGGACACTTCCTGAGGCAGAGAATGATTGGTCAGTAGTACATTAGAATGGCCATACATACATTTCATCATTCCATATCTTTTCAGTGGTTATCAAAACCATTTATACACTTTTGCAGTTAAACAATGTTAAGATATTGATTAGTGTTTCAGTCAAATCAGTCTAACTCTGAAAGTATGTGTTTACCTTCCATATGAGACGCTATTTAAGACTACACACACATCAGATTTTGCAATGAAAATAAAAATGATAAAACAAACAAAGGGAAATAGTCAGTGTACACACACACACACACACACAGTCTGCATAATAAAACAAACTTTATTTAATAGTCCACAATTTGGTAAGGTGACCTGCAATTTTAAAATCCACATTCCACAGTCTGCATTTCTCAAGCATTGCAGATTATTATTATAATGTTAAGTATAGAGACGATCTCTATGCTGCATTAGTTCTGCTGTCCTACTGCAGAGGTACACGTGGTCAAAGTGCTGTGTGTAGGGGTAGAGAGAGAGAGAGTGAGGGAGAGTGTAGAGAGGGAGGGTGGGAGTGTTAGAGAACAATAATCAAATACATTAGAGCAATCTAGCCAGAGAGACCAATGAAGACTTTGTCCCTAGGGTGTGGCAGTCACTGCTATAGGTGTGTGTGTGTGTGTGTGTGTGTGTGTGTGTGTTCCTGTCTTGGAGGGGATCGAACACTTCACTTACCATAAGGAGGCAGATGGCGGATTCAGGCATCAGCTGTACAGCCATGTTCCCCTGCTGCTCCCTCCCTCACCCAAACCTTAGACGCACTGCACAGGTAACACCCAGCACCTCCAGCACACTGGCAATGCCCACGAGACCCCCAGCACAGTGGCTCTCTGCCGTAACGTTCAGAAAACGCAAAGTCAAGACTCAGGCAACACCAGCTTCTGGGCTCCAGGCAGAGAGTTGTAGTGCAGCCTGCTCCTATTGTCCAATGCCTTGCAAGCGCTGGCTGAAAGGTCCACGTGCCAGCCCCTTGTCTTGTCGTTCCGCACAGTCTTTCCCTCTTCCGTCAGGACCCCCGGCTGTTCTGTCTGCGCTCTCTCACACACTCCTGCTTCTGTGACATCCAACGGCCAGTTAAAGCTCCCTCCTCCCCTCAGAATGGGTGCTGGGACATGCACACATTCGCGTATGCACACAAACACACACACACACACACAAGCACTGGCTCCCTTCCTTCTCTCTCCCCTTCATGCACACTCTCACAGGAATGGTGATAGGACATGGATCGGCTTCTCGGGTGGAGAGGAGGGGCAGCAGAAGCCCATACATCCGCTTGTGTACTTTTCCGCTCCCAAATCCATCGCATCACACTCCTAAAACCAAGGCAATGAACAAGAGAGAAAGAGGGAGAAGGAGGGAGGAAGAAAGAAGGAAGGAAGAGATCAGTCTCACCTCCAGACTGCCTCTGAACTCATTTCAAGCTCTGCAAGGCAGAGGCACTGGCAAATACAGACACGAGTGCATACACACTCACACCTCAACCCCCCCCCTCCACTGTCTGTACATGAGATGGTTCTTATAGTCTTTTTAACCTCTTGTTTGCTAGCAGAAAGCAAATAGAGCCTATAGGGATAAGAGAGAAAGAGAAAGAATGACATAAAAAATAAGAATGAGATAAAAAGAGATCCAGATACATGAAGCACATGTTGATGAGGGTTGGACTTGCAGAGGCCACATGGCAGTCACGTTAGAAGTGTTGATGCAGTAACTGCATCTGCAGCTAAACTAATGCTGCGTGCGTGTGTGTGTGTGCATGCGTGCGCGGGTCTGTGTATATGTGTATCTTTTTCCATTCTCCACCAAAAAGAGGCCAGGAGGCAATTGTCTCTCTAGAGATGTAACACACTTTCTGCAAACATATCATCAGATAATGGCAGAACACCTTACAACACACCAATGCATATCTGTTTACATATACAGTTGAATCATGAGAGATTATGCAAGGTGAGAATTATGATTTTAATGTCCTCTGGTTCTATGGCTTTTGATACAGCCTGTGCTAACTGAACATGGTTTTTCTTTTCTCCAAGACAATTGTGTCTCAGTTTTATTGCAGCTTAATGGTTTAATGCTTGGTTCCTAATATACATATACATATACATGCATGCACCCATACACACGTTTTTTCCTTGACAAGCTCTTATAGGCCTCTGGACTAATTAATCCCCAATAAAAGTGAAATGACATATATTTATATATATACACACACACACAGCGCTTCACTTTTTCCACATTTTATGTTATGTTACAGCCTTATTCCAAATTGGATTAAAAAAAAAAAAATTCCCCTCAAACTCCTACACACAATACCCCATTATGACAAAGTGAAAAAATCTTTGTTTGGAGTTTTTGCAACTTTATTAAAAATAAAAAAAACAAAAATCACATGTACATAAGTATTCATAGCCTTTGCTCAATACTTGGTTGAAGCACCTTGGGCAGCAATTACAGCCTCAAATCTTTTTGAGTATGATGCTACAAGCTTGGCACACATATTTTTGGGCAGTTTCTCCCATTCTTCTTTGTAGAACCTCTCAAGCTCCATCAGGTTGGATGGGGCGCGCCGGGGTACAGCCATTTTCAGATCTCTCCAGAGATGTTCAGTTGGGTTCAAGTCTGGGCTCTGGCTAGGCCACTCAAGAACATTCACAGAGTTGTCCTGAAGCCAGTCCTTTATTATCTTAGTTGTGTGGTTAGGGCCATTGTACTGTTGGGTGAACCTTCACCCTGGTCCAGAGCACTCTGGAGCAGGTTTTCTTCAAGGATGTCTCTGTATGTTGCTGCATTCATCTTTCCCTGACTAGTCTCCCAGTTCCTGCTGCCAAAAAACAACCCCACAGCATGATGCTGCCACCAGCATGCTTCACTGTAGGGATGGTATTGGCCAGGTGCTGAGCGGTGCCTGGTTTCCTCCAGACATGACGCTTGGCATTCAGGCCAAAGAGTTGAATCTTTGTTTCATCAGACCAGAGAATTTTGTTTCTCATGGTCTGAGAGTCCTTCAGGTGCCTTTTGGCAAACTCCAAGCAGGCTGTCTTATGCCTTTTACTGAGGAGTGGCTTCCGTCTGGCCACTCTACCATACAGGCCTGATTGGTGGAGTGCTGCAGGAATGGTTGTCCTTCTGGAAGGTTCTCCTCTCTCCACAGAGCAATGCTAAAGCTCTGTCAGAGTGACCCTTGGGTTCTTGGTCACCTCCCTGACTAAGGCCCTTCTACCCCGATCACTCAGAGTCCTGGTGGTTCCAAACTTCTTCCATTTACGGATGATGGAAGCCACTGTGCTCATTGGGACCTTCAATGCTGCAGAAATTTTTCTGTACCCTTCCCTCGATCTGTGCCTCGATACAATCCTGTCTCAGTAGTCTACAAAGAATTCCTTGGACTTCATGGCTTGGTTTGTGCTCTGACATGTACTGTCAACTATGGGACCTTATATAGACAGGTGTGTGCCTTTACAAAGCATGTCCAATCAACTGGATTTACCACAGGTGGACTCCAATCAAGTTGTTGAAACAACTGAAGGATGATCAGTGGAAACAAGATGCACATGAGCTCAATTTTGAGTGTCATGGTAAAGGCTGTGAATACTTATGTGCATGTGATTTTTTTGTTTTTTTTATTTTTAATAAATTTGTTACAATTCCAAACAAACTTTTTTTACTTTGTCATTATGGGGTATTGTGTGTAGAATTTTGAGGGGAAAAAAATAATTTAATCCAATTTGGAATAAGGCTGAAACATAACAAAATGTGGAAAAAGTGAAGCACTGTGAATACTTTCTGGATGCACTGTATATATATATATATATATATATATATATATATATATATATATATATATATATATATATATATATATATATATATATATATATAGAGAGAGAGAGAGAGAGAGAGAGAGAGAGAGAGAGAGAGAGAGAGAGAGAGAGAGAGAGTGTTTATTATAATGGCTTTGTTTGCATACATGGATGTCCTTACTTGAGCAGTCATAATTCATAATCATAATAATTCACTAAAATGATTCATTATAGCTAATGTTTTGAAATAATGAAATCATAGTGTCTGTGATTTCTTTTTTGTGTAAAGTGTCAGACTTTGTTTTTACTAAGATGTTGGGCCCATCAGTACCACCCTAGCTGCTAAGAACTGCTACTTCCTTTACTGAGCCTGTATTCCTCTGTTCACCACACTGCACTCACACTCAATGTGCAACACAATTAATGTGTGAAGAATTGTGAGTTTACTAAAATCTAATGGCTTTAGTTCACTCATTGCACTTTAGTAAATCTAAACTCCAATTTATTTTTTCTACTGAAAAAGAGATGAGCAATAGCTAATAATTAGTAATAGCTACTCTGCAATCTGAAATGTTTTTTTGTTTGTTTGTTTGGCATACATATTACCTCTTGGATTTTAAAGTTCTTTGAATCACAAAGAAAAACAACACGAGACAGTATGATGCTGCAGTAATTTAATCAAAAGAACAAAATTGATTATTCAGAATAAATTAACAGACAGGAATTAGGTCAAACCTTCTAATCATGTTTTTGTCAAATGTAATACTGTATACATACTACATTAAAATGACAGAAAAAAGAAAAGAAAAGTATAGGAAAATGCACTATTAAATGCACTATTATGAAGTTATGCATATTGGTCAGCATCATCCTCAGTTATAGCCTTCATCTCAGTTGCTGGTTTGTCTTCCTCCACCTTCTGAATTGGTTCCTTCATTGCATCTATTGCCTTCTTCAGATTGAGATTGTCCTTTTCACTCAGTGGGGCCAGTGCTGCGGTAAGGATTGTCTTGATTTGAGTTATTCTTTCCTCGCATCTGTTGTAAAACTCCTTCCTGTTTCTTGCTGCAAGGCTGTTGATACCATTTTGGGCAGATTCGCATTCCTTCCCTAACTTGTCAATCTCTGCAAGGAACTGAGGTGAGTTTGGATCCATGGTCATCAGTCTTCCCAGAGTACTGACATTGTTCATCAGGTACTGGACAGACACCTCAGTGTAAGTGGTAGACATCATGTTAACCAAATAGGCGTAGGCAGAAGCATTCAGAGCATTAGTGTAGATTTTGTCTTTGACAAACATGCTGTAGGTGTAGTTGTTCTCTACAGCTATTTCAACAGTCTGTTTAAAATGTTTAAGATTTTCACTAAGAGTGGTCTTAACAATGTTTGAAATGATCTGAAAGAAGTGCACCAGTCTCTCCCACTGTTCTTTCACCTGCCCCATGATTTCCAGGCCTTTCGCTAGCACCACAATTCTCTTGTTGAAGTCAATCTCCTTGAGATTATAATGTTTCAGCTCACTCACAATTTCAGCAAGAGCTTTTTCCTTCTGATCCAAGTTGTCCATAGTCTTCTCGTTCCGTTCATTTGCAATTTTTAGCTGGGTTTCAGCCATTTGTAGACGTAGATGAGATTGTCTTAAGTGCATCTGGACCACATCTGTATTTGCTGAGTCATAGATTTGCTGTTGACTTGACTTGGGGGGTGCTGTCAAGAAAGATGGCTGATTTGTAAAAGACTTGCTTTTGGAATAAAAGGCCATGGCCCTTACATTCAGTTCGTCAATGGCTTTAATAAGCTCCTCTGTTTTGGCATCATCACATTTCCCCTCTGGAGCATATTTACCTAGCTCTGTTAAAGTGGAGATACCCTTGTCACAGATGCCTAGTGCCTCGGATTTAATCGGGCATTCAGCTTCTTGCTGTATATCTCTGCTGACTTGCTGAAATAGTCCCACCAAGTAATCAGACTTTACCGTTTGCTTCTCCTGATCATACACCTCAGGCCAATTTATTTCCTTACCTTTGCAAAGTTCTTCCATTTTCTCAACCACTAGTAGAAATGTTATAGATTTAGAAAATATGTTACTTGTTGCCAACATTTCATCCACGTTACTCTTCATTCCAGTGGCCATGTTTCTGTGGCTTTCAGGAGTGCCTTTTCAGTTTTTGATCACATGTGTTATGGCTTTTGGTGTAATAGTGTCCGCTTGGAGATAGGTTTGGATAATTTGTCCTGGAAGAAATTCTGTTGCAAACGCACAGGCTATTGATATTGCTTGCTCTGACATACTTGATATTAGCTTCAGGCCAAAAAGGCCCCATCCACTTGGCAAATCTTTCATTGCTTGCTGGTAGGCCCTTCTGTCCTCAGCTAATCTTTCATTAGCCAGATTGAAAGCAGCCTCGGCCCTGTCGCTTGCCTCCTTAGCTTCAGCCCGTTTAATCTTTGCTATCTCAATGTTTTTCTTGATTTCTTCCATCTCCTCATCATGACTCTGTCTTGCATTCACCAAAGCCTCCACCAGTTCTTGCATCAGCTTGATGATATCTGAGAATTGTTTCTCAGTCATGATGGCCAGGTTTAAGCATTCTGATGATATGTGCGCAATGTTGTGAAGCTCAGCTGGTAAGAAGGCTTGGACAAGACCATCATCCTCCTGTATTATGAGCCCAACTGAGTTTTTGATGTACTCTGGAACCTGTCCGGTGTACATACGAATTTGGTCCATGTTCTTGTGAGCAACATTAAAGGCTTGCCAGCAACCATTACATACTTGAAAGAGGCAGGCCCTAAAAGAATTGGGGTATCTGATGAATTTGAACCCGTCTTTTGGTGGATTTTTATTGATGGAGAAGTCATCTGCAGCAGAAATGCGTACCAGCTGAGCCAGTAAATCGATGGAGACGGGTGCCGGCAATAGATACTGCTCCCACTTAGCATAGGGCTGCATCAGCAGCATGATGTCATTTCTGTAATCCTGTGCTTTGGTGAAACTCTTAGTAGCTTGGTTGAGCTTTGACAGCGCCATTGTTTTCCCTAAAATAGAGGAAGGCAGAAAATTTGTATAACATAAAGCCATAATAAGACAATCAGGAGATTCAGCATTTATTATTTCTGTACTATAAAGCAGTTAGCACTAACAACAACAGCACCTGCAGTGTTTCATCCACTAAACAATTTCAGATTAGAACACATCATAAGTTACATGTGGTTGCTTAGTAGTTTTTTTTTCCTTCACAACAAGTGAAGTAAAATTAGTAGAAAGCAGAAAATAATACTATTTTAACTACCCACCATTTTACAAAATTAATACTCTTTCATTGAGGAGCATTTAAATGCTTTTTTTCATAAACATTGTTTTTTCATAAACTTCATTATGGTGTAGACTTCAAGAAATTCACTATACAGTATATTTCATAAAAAAGTTGATGAATGTAAACAGAAATTCATATTATGCAAACATAAACTCACAGAAATCTGTAGAGGATAGAATAGAACGGTTTGTACCTGAAGTACTGTGGATACCTCTTGAAGAAGTGAGTAGTTGAAGTAGTAGCCTACCAGACTAGATGCTGTTCTGCTCCAAAACAACAACTTTTATATCATCCTTTCATATTTGTCAGCAAAGCAATATAACTGTGTCCTGCAAAAATATGCAGTCTGAGTTGTAATTCTGAATTCTACAGAACAGCTTTACTTCCTATAACTACTGAAATTTCTTTGTTTTTCGTGTCTTTATTTGGATCCCCATTAGCTGAGGTAGCAGCTGCTCTTCCTGGGCTCCACCAACAAAACTGTGTACTCCCATGATCATAGTTGGTAACTTGTTCCATACTGTGGTGACCAAGACAATACAGATCTGCACGCTGCATCTGTTTTGGGTTTTGGTTTAACTAACCTGCCTGGCAGTGTGACTATGTTGAGCTCTCGCATAATTTATATTGTGTTTACTATCACAGATATTCCTAAAGACGCCCATTAGACCGCAGGGCAGCCTCTCCTGAGCTCTGAGCCATGAGAGAGGCATGCTCGCTCTCCTTACTGACAGGGCAGTGTGAGGCTTGCAGATTCATTCTCAGCTAACCAGAGCTTAGACAGCTCTTTCCTGACAGCTCCCCTGGGAAACACCACAATGAAAGCATCTAGGGGAGGAGAAACTGCTGTTTTACCATAGACTAAACCCATATATACTTTGTTTTGTTAATAACAAATGCCACAGTAAAGTCAAATAATACGATTCCGACCATTATTTTCTTGTAAAAATATCTTGTCGATCATTTTTGTCAGTGCTGTGCACGTAGAATGATCTGCTTTATAGGCATGCTTGAAATCAATGATTCATTAAGTGAAAAATAGTAGATTATCTGCTCAAGAATAACTTTTTCCATTAGGTTGCTCAATACAAAAGAAACTAATTCCAGGCAAAACACACCATTCTAAATTTGATAATAATAGCCCAAAAGTAACACCAGCAACCTTTGAAAGGATGATCAATACAATGTTTGATAATAATAATAATAACAATAATAATAATAATAATAATAATAAGAAGAAGAAGAAGAAGAAGAAGAAGAAGAAGAAGAAGAAGAAGAAGAAGAAGAATTTTATTCTAATTAAGAAATTACGGGCATTTCTTGTTACCCAATGGCACTTTACAAGTTCATACAATATAAAAAAGGTCAAATAAAATATAAAGAAGATTCAAATATATAAATAAGATAACAGGAGGGAGTAAAATTGGTTAAAAAAAATAGACATAATATTGATGCAAGTGCATACTATAGTAACCAATTAAAGGGCAGATGAGTGTCAGAGGGATGGAGACAGAGTGAAGGAAAAGACATATGAGGAACACCAGAAAGGGATGGACAGGTCAGACCATGAGGGCAAAAACCAAGAGAAGGATTTTGTACTGCACACAGCCACGAACAGGAACCCAGTGTAAATGTTTGAGTGTAGTAGTTATATGTTCCCTTAAGCTGGTGTGTGTAAGAACTCCAGCAGCCATTTTCTGAATGTTCTGCAGCTTCTTTAACCTACAGACAGGAAGCCCATAAAGAACAACACTGCAGCAGTCTAATCAACATCGCACAGCACTGTATTAGCCTAATCAGCATCACACAGTTCTGCAGTAGTCTAACTGGTATCATACAGAACTGCAGTAGTCTAGCTGGCATCACACAGCACTTCAGTAGTCTAATTAGCATCACAAAGCGCTGCAGTAGTATAATCATCATCAAAAATGCATAAATAAGTAACCTTGTATCACAATTTGCATGCCTATATCCTTACACATAGATATATTTGCTGACTATTACACCATTGTAACATTTTTTAAACAAATTAATTGCAATAACTAAACAATTGAATAATTTAAATTTAATGTCTCTTATACAATCATAAAGCTGACTAAGGCTGACAACTAATCAATAGGAGAACTTCTACCTTAAAGGATTAGTGTGACGGTTGAGTCTAAGGCATTGTGGGAATTGGAGAAATAATTGAATCATGTAGGTGTAACATAATGAAGAGAGGATAACTTAATAAAACATAGAAGGCTAAGGTTAGTCTAATTTTAATTGGCCCAGGCCATTCACTACCACTAAATGACTAAATAGGGATGTTGTGCCCTCTAGTGGGTGAGTCAGAGATAATTATGCAACAAAAATACTTGTGAAGTCTGGTATGCTTTATCATTAAAGTTGCTATAAGATCTTTTTTGGAAGCACTTTGACTAAACTGTTTTATGTATTTGTAGCTACCAATAAACCTCTCTTGTAGGAGGATATATTCTGTATCTGTTAATTCTATGTGTACATTCAGCACATGGAATCTGCCAACATCCATTCCTGCATGTTCTTTCAGGATCAAGGCCTCTGGAATGGTGACTGATGTAGCAGAGCACCTAGGCAACTTTCAGTATGTGATAAAAATGAAAAATAATATTGAACAAGCTGGTATGCATGCACACATGTGCACACACAAGCAGACCTTTCTTAACCTCTTCTCTTGCCAACCCCAGTTCACCTGTTTCTTACAGTTTATGGAAATTACTGTTTCTCCTTTCAATGTGCCTGTTATTTTTTTTAAATGTTGCTTCTGAGGAACTCACACAAATTTCCCCAATCAGATATGCTGAGCAGAGGTGGTGTTTGTCCTATTCAGCAGCTTCTTCCTGCTTACTTAGAAGCTTTTGCTCCTATAAGCTTCTTCTGGGCTTTGTGAGCTTTCAATCAGGGACTCTGCTGGGTCACTGGTGTATATGTGCATGTGTGATGTGGGCCCTGTGCGTGTGTGTGTGTGTGTGTGTGTATGTGTGGGTGTGGAGCCCAGAGAAGGGAGCTGCTCTTGGAGAGGACCTTCTCCAGTGGGTACTGGGCAAAAGCGCTAATCCCCTTCATTGTGAAGTAGAGCCTCCACAGAGGGTCATAGCAATACAGGCCTGACACAGAGCATGGGCTTCTATGTCATACACATGTCCACATATTCACCTTCAAGCTCACTGAGAGAGGCTTTCCTGCCTTCGCAAACAGTAGTCTCATTCATTATGAGAGAATACTTCTACTGAGAGTGCCTTAACTCTAGAACACTATATATTCAAATAAAAGACACATTTGTTACATATGTTTAATGTTCATAGGAATCATTATTTGTGACTTAATATTTTAATTTCAAAGAGCTGGACAAAGACTTTGAGTTCCTCTGAACAGTACATGGAGATCAGATTACATCTCAGTAAGATGCATGATGAGATCTTGTACTGCAGCTTGTGTTTATTGTAGTTTTCTATGGAATGACCATGATATTTGCATTAAATAGATGCCAGTCAGTTCAGTCAGCAATATATATTGCTAAAAAGATTCCCCTATGTTCTAACAGGCAAAACCTGTATGTCTAGGTTGGATGTAATCATTGAATTAGAACTGAAATTTAATTAATTAGTAAGATGCACAAAATATGGTTGTTTTTGATTGTGTAATGTTTTCCTTTTCCACATATGCCTTTCAGCACTTTAGTTCTGTTTAGTGGTTTATATTTCAGTGGAAACAGGTCCTTACATATTCCGCAGAAAGCAAAAAATAAAAACAACTAAACAACTACCAACTAATAAAGATGTCAAGTTGAACATGGAAAGTCTTGTTTTGTTTATTCATCTGTTGTTGTGGTTTCTCTTTATGCCGTTCTGTTGATTTGTATCCACTTCATGGCAGGTTGAAAATGATTTGATTCTGTGAGACATTTGGAGGAAGTGTGAGTACAGAAAAAAGCATGTAACTGAAGCATGACATTCTTTAATAGGCTGTATCACTTTTTCTTCTGTGAGTCTGTGAGGACCTCATAAAGCATGGCTTGTGGCAAGTGGGTTAGTACAAGGGTAAATATGGGATAGGAGTGTCAGACGAGAGGCTGATGCCTCTTGCCATGAAGCAGACCCTCCAGCAGATCAGAGTGCTCCTGGACTGGGACAGTGGTCTGATCTCCTTCTTTGATCCTCTCAACAACAGATATGTGCACACCTTCAGACAAACATTCACCAAGCAAGCCTATCCATACTTCTATAATGTTTGTCCTGCTATGAGGGTGTTACCAGAATAGGCTGCAACCACTAAGGACATTATGCTAGTGTAATGGAAAAAAGGAACCTAGTCTATTGAAAATGAACACATTTCTACTTGATCATCATTTCAACAAGGGTGCACCGTGAGATAACATTTATTATGGTAATTATGGATGGCCTTTTCACACTTGGCCAAAGTTTTTGCTTTCGGCTCAGTTTTCCATTGCTCTGAGGTTGTCTGCTTAAAGGATTCAAACCTAGTTTAAAGGCAATCAGACTTTCTTTTGTTTCCTGTGATCATATACCTTAAATCATTTAATGTGATAATGTTATTTCTATTTAGGAGTTGTTTTCCTTGTGCACGCAGATGCATGCAATTGAGAAACCATTGTTTAGTGAAAAGAATCAAATTTGTTTGCAACTTCCTGGATTTTCATTTATTTGCAATTTTCCTCAGAACTGTTGTGAGAATACACACTCCCTGATAAACAAATATAAAAGGTTTATTGTAGATATTTCCTGTCCACTAGACACCTCCAATGTTTGCTGTCTAGCAAATGTCAGCTGGGTTTACTAGTTTCTGGGAAAACCCATATTATGTGTATCACCTTCATGGTAACCTTTATAATCTCTGGACCTTTAGCTTTGCTGTTGATTTTCTCAAATACCCCAATATGGTCTTATGTAGCATTAATGCATGCTTTAAAATCTTCTAAGCCAAGTGAAAAGCACTCAGGTATTTACTCTTAAGTGCTGGTCATACTGCTGTTTTACTGTGATGTTTTCAGTGTTGTGTAATTACTGAATAGGGCTTAAATAAAACCATTGTCATTGTAAGAAGGCTCAACAGCAGTACTCATCTACTGAAAAAACAAGATGTGGGTTCAGATGAATCTACTTCCCTTTTCATGTACACTGAAAAACATCAGTTTTTCAAATGCTAGGATATATTTTGTCTACAAACACATTTCTATTTATGGTCTTTCTTATCTTTTATAGCTTCAAGGGTTCTTTGGAAGGTCAGCAGAAAATGGAAGAGAGGAAGCTGTGTGTGAGTGAATGCTTGTGTGTAATGTCATTTTCTATGTTGAGTGTAGCTCTATGATGTACTCTGGAGAGCTGAAGTTTGAGAAGAGGACCATGTCTGCTCAGGTGGAGGGGGGTGTTCATGGCCTGCACTCGTAAGTCTTCGTCCTCTCTGCTCACTAAACTCCTACTACCGAATCCATCATGCTCAGTGGCTCTTTTAGGGAACACTCCACCAACTGTCAAGCAGTGCCACAAAAGCACTCAAGGACTGGAAAATAACCTGTGTGTGTCTGTTCTCACAGTTTGCAGGCACAGTGTTATGAATAATAATACACAGCAATAGACCCCTGCTGATCTCCACTGAAATCTGAATGGACATGAAGCTGACAATTTATTTATGAATAATTAATTCAGATAAATTGTGGGTTTCTAATAGATAACAGGGTCATGACATAATGAGTAATGCCTCTATAGATTTCTATTCATGTCTTCAAGTAATTCATGTACATACATTGAATTGAAAGAAAACTGGCTTTGGCATGACTGGACAGAGCATTGTAATGTAAACGTCAGTACTATGCACATTTTGCAGTGTGGACTTTTATAAACTCATCAGCTCTGTGCAGATATAGACTGTAGAGCTCTATATTGAATTGTGGATGAGCATATTAAAACCACAAGGCGGAGCTTCGAGAGAGAGAGAGAGAGAGAGAGAGAGAGAGAGAGAGAGAGAGAGAGAGAGAGAGAGAGAGAGAGAAGATGAAACAGAGCTGTTTAATGTTCAACAAATGGAAAGAAGAAGAAAATTATGAAAATCAGTAGAACTATTAGCAAAGTTGAAACTAGTTAATATTTAGTGACAGCGGAGTGGCTCTAGATCCCTGTGGCAGGGACTACGGACGATCACGGACTACAGGAGCCCACCCTCCGGACTGATGAGTGCGGATGAGTCTCTGGCGAACGAGCTGAATACATTCTTCGCTCGCTTCGAGGCTACATCTAGCAGCGCTAATGCTAACGGCGCTAATGCTAGCAGCGCTAATGCTAACGGCGCTAGTGCTAACAGCACTAATGCTAGCAGCGCTAGCGCTAATGGCACTATCGGCGCAGCCAATGGCACATGCGCGGGGCCCACCATAGAACAGCGCCCTCTCATCGTCACGGAGAGTGACGTGAGAAGAGTGTTTAAAAGGGTGAATACCAGGAAGGCGATGGGAGCAGACGGTATCTGCGGGAGGGTCCTCAAAGCCTGCGCAGATCAGCTAGCCCCGGTATTCACCGACATCTTCAATCTCTCCCTGACGCTCGGTATCGTCCCGTCCAGCTTCAAGCGATCCACCATCGTCCCCGTCCCGAAGAAACCTCGACCCTCCGACCTCAATGACTACCGACCTGTCGCCCTCACATCAGTCGTGATGAAGTGCTTTAAAAAGCTACTCGGAGACTTCATCACATCTTCACTGCCAGCCTCCATGGACCCACTGCAGTTTGCATACCGCCACAACCGCTCCACTGACGATGCAATTGCACATCTGCTCCACACTACACCGACTCACCTGGACGAAGGGAGGGGAAATTATGTTAAAATGCTATTTGTCGACTACAGTTCAGCATTTAACACTATCATCCCTTCCCTACTCACTACTAAGTTGGGGGATCTAGGACTGCATACATCCCTGTGCGACTGGATCTCCAACTTCCTAACAGACAGACCACAATCAGTACGGGTGGGCAACTGCGCCTCATCCACCCTCACCCTCAGCACTGGAGCTCCTCAGGGTTGTGTCCTAAGCCCCCTGCTCTACTCACTGTACACCTACGACTGCACAGCCACTTCCAGCTCCACCATCATTGTCAAGTTTGCTGACGACACCGTTGTCATGGGTCTGATCTCGGACAACGACGAGAGGGCCTACCTGGATTAAACACCTGGAAAACTGGCGCCAGGAAAATTATCTCCTCCTAAACGTCAGTAAGACAAAGGAGCTGATCGTGGATTGCAGCAAGAAGCAGGAGCGGCACTACCAACCTGTGAGGATCAGTGGAACCACGGTGGAGAGAGTAGATAGTTTCAGGTACCTTGGTGTTCACATCTCGCAGGACCTGTCCTTCAGACTGCCCTCCAAGGTACTGCGGAACTTCTATACCTGCACTATCGAGAGCATCCTCACGGGGAACATCACAGTCTGGTTTGGGAATAGCACCAAGCAGGACAGACAAGCACTCCAAAGGGTAGTGCGTTCAGCAGAGCGCATCACTCACACGGAACTTCCTGACCTGCAGACCATCTACTACAAGCGGTGCCAGACCAAGGCCAGGAGGATTGTGAAGGACCCCACCCATCCCAACAATAGACTCTTCTCTCTGTTGAGGTCAGGGAGGCGCTTTCACTCCCTGAAGACCAAGACAGAGAGGCTGAAGAGCAGCTTCTTCCCACAGGCCATTCGGGCCCTGAATCAGGGAAACTGATAAACTGTGGGGACCACCACCACAATGTAACATAACTGTATATCTGTATATATATATTTATATTCAATGACCTTGTTACACAACAACTGTAGATATGTTATTATACGAAATGGATCTGTACATTCTGTAGATTGTGTACATATATACACAACCATATACATTGTACATTGTGTATATAATCATAATGTACATATATTGTACATACATTGTTAATATATTTTGTACATACATAGAATATATATATATATTTATCTTTGCATATATATATTTCACATATAGAGAATGTCTATATTTCTCTATGCACCCCTGTTTTCTTTTCCTCAGTTTGGACAGAGCACTCTCCACCATTTCACTGCGAGTTATACTGTGTATGACTATGTATGTGACGAATAAACCAAACTTGAACTTGAACTTGAACAGTACTTGTGGTAGCCTTTTTAACTAAGTGTACTTAAAATCAGACATTAGCACACTAAAACATTAAGCATTAAGATAAAAGATAAATCCTTTATGCAAATGCAGTTGTTTCTTAAAGATTGTTTCTTTTAGAAATATAAGTTCTTATCACACCTGTATTAGAATATGAGCCCAGGAGAGTAACCCTAGAACACTAGGAACATTTATGTTACAATTTCCTTGCAAAATCACAAGCCTGATGTGAATATTAAAATAAGAACAACAAATAGATACACCTGTTATCATTTTATTATCCATCTTCACATAATATAGGGAAGGTGCATATGTGCTCATTTCTCCTTTGTTAAAAAAGCACTGACATTTTGCTGCATCAAACATTTGTGTGCCATGCATTTAGTGTGTAGCATAACAACAAACAAATTCTGCAAACTCCTACTTTATGAGCATTAAAGGCGGTTGGGCAGAGTGTTGAGTGAAGCTTCAGAGCTTGACTGTAACCTTGTTATATTTCAATGGCAATGAGGGCAGTACAGGTAGTGACTAAGAGGCTTTCCTTCCCAATCCCTCTGAATGTTGTCTCTGACAACATTCCAGACAGCACTTTAGAGAAAACAGTAGTCCAATGGCAGCAGACAGGCCTTTTTAGGGATCACCACTTACAGAGTCTTACCAAGACACCCAGTAGCTTTATTTTGTTTGGGACAAAGCCTCTATCAGAGCCGTATTTCATTCTACCTGATTCAGCTGCTGCTTGTATGATGCATGTTGGATGAATCTCTTACTCTGCTCCTCAGCTAAGAGAAAGCTCTCCATCTCGATCTGAGGAACAAACTTGGATTGTGTGCGTGGCTCCAGCACAACCACTGGTGAATGCGCACGCAGTGTCCCAGGAGCCGCTCTGTGGTGCAGGTGGAGAGGGGAGGTGGGCGGAGGCCCGGGGCGTCAGCTCACGCAGGGTTGTAGAGGAGGATTGGAGTACTGGACATCGCTTACATGGAGGGCCATGTCTATGAGCACTTTGCCAATGGCAAGCACGACAGCTACCAGATCGACTACCGCCTCATTGTGGGCGACACAGAGCCAGCCAGATTGCAGCTGTCGCCTCGCGACCCTGAGCACCAGGGGCCATTTGGCCACAACACATCTCATGGGCATGAGACTGCAGCTCAGCGCTACAGCGCCACACGCACCCAGGCTGGCTACGAACCAGAGACGTGAGACTCCTACGGTTTCAAAGGAGTGCTGATCAGCAAAATTAACCATGTTTGCATCACTAGGTTAACGTTAGTGTCACTAAACAAGTTCATTAGGAGTGGACTTTATTTTTCTTTTGGATTGTGTACTTTTAAACTGTTGCACAGACTGGGTTGGGTTCTCAGTGATGTGCAATTTTAGCCCAATTCCATATTGTTGGTCTCAGAAGAACACATTCCTTTCGGGGATTATCATCACATAAAATAGACCTATACATTTACAGTCTCTACAGAGAAATACAGTCATGTCATAGTATAATAAAATGTCCTAATGTGTAAATAGTGATGTTTACTCATTTATAATGTCCAGCACTACTCAAATATAACTGCTTGCCTTCTTTGCCCATCATATTAACATTCCCATGTCAGCAGAGTAAAAAGGACCATAAATCTGATTAAGAATTATATTATCAAGACCGATATAATCTGTGTTGTAGAACAGATATGAAAACATTTTGCCATAGCAATGCTCAAAAGCATCACATTCCATTTGTTTTACAGACTGTGAAGGAAATATTGTTGTGTTTCTTTCTCTATCATTGTAAAGCGTGAGAAAGCTTAGCATAAGATTAGAAGAACAGGACGTTCCCTATTGAACATCCTTGAAGAAATACACTCCTTCCAAGGAGTTATCTGGTCTCAGCAGAAGCAAACCCTCCCTCGTTCTCTCGAACGCTACGGCTATTATATAAGGGCAGGGAAATCACCGAAAGGGGAGCGAAGCAAATAGGCACGCTCATTTTCTTGAAACTAATAACTCAATAAAATCTTCTTATCCACATCTGACTCCTTGTTTGCTGAATTTCCACCACAGGACGATGACCATCAAACTGGGAGAGTGGCTCCAGCAGATCCCAGGAACAACATCTGAGATCCTCATCCAGAAGAGTGCAGTCGATGGAACACTTGGGATACTATGCAGGAAAATGTATATATTGTAAATTCCTGTTCTTTTTTATCAACATTCTTAGAACATAATTACTGTTCTAAGTTTACAACATCTGGTCGAGGTTTTCGTTTATTCAAGACGCATCCTGTAGTGCCTTTTCACATTTTTGCACTATTTCTTTATTTTGAGTCAAATGTTTCAAATAAAATAATACAATCCACAAGGAAATGAAAACGAGAATTAAATCAAACTTATTCTTTCAGAAAGATTACTACTCATTCACACACCAGGACGCTACATCTGCTGGAGTATTATGCTCACGTTTCTAAACTTTTAAACATTATAATGTATTTCAGTTATGGAAATCAGTTAAACACTATAGGAAGGCCTACAACAGGAATGTACTACAAATACCTTCCTACTCCAGCACCCCTAATCGTCCACTCCCAATGGTGGGATATCCCTGAATAACAGTTGAATGCTATCTTTGCCTATATTTGCCTCTGTCTGTCTTTCAGGAGACTACAATATGAGAGTTACACACTAACATAAAAGAACGAATAATGAATTAAGTAAATGCTGCACTGGCTAACATCTACTTTCTTCCCTGTTTTATTACCTGTATTATTATTTATAATATTTGTGAGCTGAAAACATGATATCCACCAAAAACATGATTGACTGACTCATGAACAATGTCAACAAATCTACACGCACACACACACACACACACACACACACACAGCAGGTGGGTTTTCTGTGGTGGCAGGTGGGTCCCAGTGGGCTCATACTGGCCCTGCCCACATGTCGCCTCCTGCAGGTGTCAACCGTAGCCACTGTGCTCCATGTGCCCTTTCTCCTCTGCCACTGCTGGGAGAGGGCTCTGCCCACCCTCCTGACACGCTCCGCTACGCCTCCTGCATACCCCCTTTGTGCTTCAGACAGAGGCCAAAACCACTGGCTTTGCTGGTTCCAGGAACAGCCTGAGATTGTCCGGGAGAGTGGAAGAATGGTATACCTTGCAAGGTATGATGGTCTTCATTGAAATGGGGGTTAAAAACATTTCAAGTCAGTGTTTTGTGCACTGACATCCCTCTTGCTACCGAAGGCCACCCGAGTGTTTCTTGTGTTTGTAAGTGTGAGGCAAAGGAGTGTGAAAGTGTTTGTGTGGATCAAGATGTAAATGCATGAAATGAAAAGTACTGAGGCTATGTTTATTGTCACATATTTTATATCTAGAATGTTGGCCTACCTCCAAGTGAATTTGCACAAAGACCAAACATTTGTGTGGGGTGTTTTTTTTGTGCATGTGAATATAGATGTGTGTAGTTCAATGGTGTATACATGTGTACATGTGAGTATGGATGTGTAAGTGTGAAAGATGTGTGTGTGTGTGTGTGTGTGTGTGTGTGTGTGTGTGTGTGTGTGTGTGTGTGTGTGTGAATTATATATTTGTTGGGGGCACATTCATATACTGCCACACTGCTATTCTCTCTGCTAGTTTCTGTTTTTCAATTGGCGGAGTGGATTAGGGCCTGTCAGAGAGACTCTAAGAGATCTGGTGAGCCCTGATTGTGATTCTTTTTGTTTCTTTCTCTCTCTCTCTCTCTCTCTCTCTCTCTTTGTGTGTGTGTGTTTGTGTGTGTGTCTCTTGTCAACACAGTGTGAATAATTTTTATTTTAATTGGTTCGTTGTCATGAAATTATCTCTCAACTCTCTCAACCGTCTAAATCACACGCGCACACACACAAACAGTTGACACCCCCCATCCTATAGTCCACATTCATTCATGAGAAACAGAAAATTTCAATTTGAAATTTATTGGATTGAATAACAAAGATCCTTTTCTTTAGAACCATGCACAGCATGGACATGACAATGTTGTGCTAAATGGTGTGATCAAACCCTATCATCATCCTTCCCAGCAAAGCCCTGATCTACTCCTTCTGTAGTGAGCTAAACGCTATTAATAAACTCCCAAACTCCTCCAGTGCTCTCTCACCATTCTGAGCAGAGCCTGTGCCAGGCCTGCAATTTTATCAACTACATCACAGCTCTGTTTTCTCTCTTCCAAATGTGTAGAGAAAACACACACACACACACACACACGCGCGCGCGCGCTCTGTATTCTGACAGTCCCTGCAATGCTCCACTGTAATCCTCTTAGCCTGTAAGCGCTGGGCTCTCCCTGCAAACACACCCTAAACCCAGCACAGCATGGGACTATGTGGAAGACCACTTGCACAAACATCGACCGCACAGCTCCTTTTGCCTTTGCTTGCTATAGTTTCAACTGCTCGATGCACTGAAATGCCAAATACAGAGGCTAAAGCTCGAACACATGCGCCATGAACCAGCTGCACCCATTCCGAGGTAAATCAAATACACAGTTGCCATTGTTTAAAAAAGCTTTTTGAGCTTTTTACATTTTATTGATTTATTTTTTTTTAAAGAACATGAGGACTTTTTCATTTTTATTTTTTCAGAATGCTAAATAGTAGTAGTCCCAGTAATTTTGTAGTTCCAGTAGTATCGTCATTCAGGTCTCCTTTATCAGGTTTTGGATGGATTGGTAGAAGTTCATATTGACTGGTTATAAACAGTTCTGATGTAGTCAAGCACAGCGTCTGTCTCTTTGGCCAGTTGGTAATCATAGCCTTTTTATGTGCTCGGGAAACCTTTCTGCATACTACTGATTTCTTTAGCTGGTCCTCCTTGGGAAGTGTGTGGTCCCATTGAGCAGTACAAAGCTTCCCCAGCCATGGCTCTTCCCATGCGCTGCTGCTTAGTTTTCTTCCCCACTACTTTGTCCCATAACGTCTTCAGGTTCTTTCTTTCACACTTTGGGTTTTGTTTTTCACTCTGTAGAGCCTCTCTTTCACTCTTCAGGTGTTGTCTTTCACTCTCTAGAGTCTCTCTTTCACTCTTCAGGTGTTGTCTTTCTCTCTCTAGAGCCTCTCTTTCACTCTTCAGGTGTTGTCTTTCACACTCTAGATCCTCTCTTTCACTCTTCAGGTGTTGTCTTTCACTCTCAAGATTCTCTCTTTCACCCTTCAGGTGTTGTCTTTCTCTCTCTAGAGCCTCTCTTTCACTCTTCAGGTGTTGTCTTTCACGCTCTAGATCCTCTCTTTCACTCTTCAGGTGTTGTCTTTCACTCTCAAGATTCTCTCTTTCACCCTTCAGGTGTTGTCTTTCACTCTCTAGATCCTCTCTTTCACTCTTCAGGTGCCATCTTTCACTCTGTTCATTTTTTGTCTCCTTCTGCTTCTCCTCCAACTGCTTCCCACTACATTCCTCCTCAAATTTTCCAATTTTAACACAGTGTCGTTTTCTAATTTCCTTCGTATCTACTCTGTCAGGTAGTTCTTGTTGCAATCTACTCATTGCTTTTTGTGTGTTCCTGTCCAACAAAATCTTCGTTTTCTTCTTCTTCGAAGATCTTCTGTGAGAGCAGCAGAACTGCATTTTGCTGCTGCAACCTCCCATTTCTGTCAACAGACTGACCAATTTTACCTTTGTCAAGCAGATTATAAGAATAGCTATTATGACAATGGTCAGTGATATTATGACATCACAGTTTTGGTTTTGTTGACAATTCCATTGTCATCACACAGAATAGAATAGAATAGAATAAACTATTGTGGGCTTGCTTTCTTTTCACTTTAGCCTTAATTAGATTAATTAGATTCATATGTTTGCTTTAGATTTGCCTTTTTACATTTTATTTATACCATGAAAAACAATACAGAAATAATTAAAGAAGTCAAAGCCTTTGTCACAGTCTCTCCAGACATGCCTTTCTCTGGTTGTCAAAAAGACAAAAGAGATGACTGTGGACTACAGAAGGATGCAAATGCCTCACACCCTAATACATACAGTGAAGAGTGAGAACATACACTCTCTTAAAATCACAAACAATCTCTCATGGTCCCTGAGCACTTTTTCCTTAGTGAAGAAAGCTCTGCTTCCTGAGGAGACTGAAGAAGGACAGCATGTCCGTCATCCTGATCTGGTCTGCAACAGCATCATAGAGAGTGTCCCGACCTGCGCCATCGCTGTCTGGTACTGGCACTGCTCCCCCTGCTCTTTTGGATTGTTTAGTTGAATTTAGCAGTCTGCTCTCAAATTTTCTGTGCCTGTTTTCTGGGATTCTGAAATTCAGGCAATGTTTTTGTTGTTCTTCCGCAACACTATTAAAACTCTGAACTCCTCAAACTATTTTACTTCTCTAAGTAAATCTGTCACACATTTGTCTAGTACAGAATTATTAGATTTCTTTCTTTGACCATAAGCAAGATACACACATTTACTTTGCACATTTACATATTTCTTTGTCTGTTTCTCTCTATCGCTCTCCTTTTCTCAGAGAGTTGGATAAGAGATTAAGGACACTTCCTGAGGCAGAGAATGATTGGTCAGTAGTACATTAGAATGGCCCTACATACATTTCATCATTCCATATCTTTTCAGTGGTTATCAAAACCATTTATACACTTTTGCAGTTAAACAATGTTAAGATATTGATTAGTGTTTCAGTCAAATCAGTCTAACTCTGAAAGTATGTGTTTACCTTCCATATGAGACGCTATTTAAGACTACACACACATCAGATTTTGCAATGAAAATAAAAATGATAAAACAAACAAAGGGAAATAGTCAGTGTACACACACACACACACACACACACAGTCTGCATAAGAAAACAAACTTTATTTAATAGTCCACAATTTGGTAAGGTGACCTGCAATTTAAAATCCACATTCCACAGTCTGCATTTCTCAAGCATTGCAGATTATTATTATAATGTTAAGTATAGAGACGATCTCTATGCTGCATTAGTTCTGCTGTCCTACTGCAGAGGTACACGTGGTCAAAGTGCTGTGTGTAGGGGTAGAGAGAGAGAGAGTGAGGGAGAGTGTAGAGAGGGAGGGTGGGAGTGTTAGAGAACAATAATCAAATACAATAGAGCAATCTAGCCAGAGAGACCAATGAAGACTTTGTCCCTAGGGTGTGGCAGTCACTGCTATAGGTGTGTGTGTGTGTGTGTGTGTGTGTGTGTGTGTGTGTGTGTGTGTTCCTGTCTTGGAGGGGATCGAACACTTCACTTACCATAAGGAGGCAGATGGCGGATTCAGGCATCAGCTGTATAGCCATGCTCCCCTGCTGCTCCCTCCCTCACCCAAACCTTAGACGCACTGCACAGGTAACACCCAGCACCTCCAGCACACTGGCAATGCCCACGAGACCCCCAGCACAGTGGCTCTCCGCCGTAACGTTCAGAAAACGAAAGTCAAGACTCAAGCAACACCAGCTTCTGGGCTCCAGGCAGAGAGTTGTAGTGCAGCCTGCTCCTATTGTCCAATGCCTTGCAAGCGCTGGCTGAAAGGTCCACGTGCCAGCCCCTTGTCTTGTCGTTCCGCACAGTCTTTCCCTCTTCCGTCAGGACCCCCGGCTGTTCTGTCTGCGCTCTCTCACACACTCCTGCTTCTGTGACATCCAACGGCCAGTTAAAGCTCCCTCCTCCCCTCAGAATGGGTGCTGGGACATGCACACATGCGCGTATGCACACAAACACACACACACACACACAAACACACACACAAGCACTGGCTCCCCTCCTTCTCTCTCCCCTTCATGCACACTCACAGGAATGGTGATAGGACATGGATCGGCTTCTCGGGTGGAGAGGAGGGGCAGCAGAAGCCCATACATCCGCTTGTGTACTTTTCCGCTCCCAAATCCATCGCATCACACTCCTAAAACCAGGGCAATGAACAAGAGAGAAAGAGGGAGAAGGAGAGAGGAAGAAAGAAGGAAGGAAGAGATCAGTCTCACCTCCAGACTGCCTCTGAACTCATTTCAAGCTCTGCAAGGCAAAGGCACTGGCAAATACAGACACGAATGCATACACACTCACACCTCAACCCCCCCCCTCCACTGTTTGTACATGAGATGGTTCTTATAGTCTTTTTAACTTCTTGTTTGCTAGCAGAAAGCAAATAGAGCCTATAGGGATAAGAGAGAAAGAGAAAGAATGACATAAAAAATAAGAATGAGATAAAAAGAGATCCAGATACATGAAGCACATGTTGATGAGGGTTGGACTTGCAGAGGCCACATGGCAGTCACGTTAGAAGTGTTGATGCAGTAACTGCATCTGCAGCTAAACTAATGCTGCGTGCGTGTGTGTGTGTGCATGCGTGCGCGGGTCTGTGTATATGTGTATCTTTTTCCATTCTCCACCAAAAAGAGGCCAGGAGGCAATTGTCTCTCTAGAGATGTAACACACTTTCTGCAAACATATCATCAGATAATGGCAGAACACCTTACAACACACCAATGCATATCTGTTTACATATACAGTTGAATCATGAGAGATTATGCAAGGTGAGAATTATGATTTTAATGTCCTCTGGTTCTATGGCTTTTGATACAGCCTGTGCTAACTGAACATGGTTTTTCTTTTCTCCAAGACAATTGTGTCTCAGTTTTATTGCAGCTTAATGGTTTAATGCTTGGTTCCTAATATACATATACATATACATGCATGCACCCATACACACGTTTTTTCCTTGACAAGCTCTTATAGGCCTCTGGACTAATTAATCCCCAAGAAAAGTGAAATGACATATATTTATATATATACACACACACACAGCGCTTCACTTTTTCCACATTTTATGTTATGTTACAGCCTTATTCCAAATTGGATTAAAAAAAAAAAAATTCCCCTCAAACTCCTACACACAATACCCCATTATGACAAAGTGAAAAAATCTTTGTTTGGAGTTTTTGCAACTTTATTAAAAATAAAAAAAACAAAAATCACATGTACATAAGTATTCATAGCCTTTGCTCAATACTTGGTTGAAGCACCTTGGGCAGCAATTACAGCCTCAAATCTTTTTGAGTATGATGCTACAAGCTTGGCACACATATTTTTGGGCAGTTTCTCCCATTCTTCTTTGTAGAACCTCTCAAGCTCCATCAGGTTGGATGGGGCGTGCCGGGGTACAGCCATTTTCAGATCTCTCCAGAGATGTTCAGTTGGGTTCAAGTCTGGGCTCTGGCTAGGCCACTCAAGAACATTCACAGAGTTGTCCTGAAGCCAGTCCTTTATTATCTTAGTTGTGTGGTTAGGGCCATTGTACTGTTGGGTGAACCTTCACCCTGGTCCAGAGCACTCTGGAGCAGGTTTTCTTCAAGGATGTCTCTGTATGTTGCTGCATTCATCTTTCCCTGACTAGTCTCCCAGTTCCTGCTGCCAAAAAACAACCCCACAGCATGATGCTGCCACCAGCATGCTTCACTGTAGGGATGGTATTGGCCAGGTGCTGAGCGGTGCCTGGTTTCCTCCAGACATGACGCTTGGCATTCAGGCCAAAGAGTTGAATCTTTGTTTCATCAGACCAGAGAATTTTGTTTCTCATGGTCTGAGAGTCCTTCAGGTGCCTTTTGGCAAACTCCAAGCAGGCTGTCTTATGCCTTTTACTGAGGAGTGGCTTCCGTCTGGCCACTCTACCATACAGGCCTGATTGGTGGAGTGCTGCAGGAATGGTTGTCCTTCTGGAAGGTTCTCCTCTCTCCACAGAGCAATGCTAAAGCTCTGTCAGAGTGACCCTTGGGTTCTTGGTCACCTCCCTGACTAAGGCCCTTCTACCCCGATCACTCAGAGTCCTGGTGGTTCCAAACTTCTTCCATTTACGGATGATGGAAGCCACTGTGCTCATTGGGACCTTCAATGCTGCAGAAATTTTTCTGTACCCTTCCCTCGATCTGTGCCTCGATACAATCCTGTCTCAGTAGTCTACAAAGAATTCCTTGGACTTCATGGCTTGGTTTGTGCTCTGACATGTACTGTCAACTATGGGACCTTATATAGACAGGTGTGTGCCTTTACAAAGCATGTCCAATCAACTGGATTTACCACAGGTGGACTCCAATCAAGTTGTTGAAACAACTGAAGGATGATCAGTGGAAACAAGATGCACATGAGCTCAATTTTGAGTGTCATGGTAAAGGCTGTGAATACTTATGTGCATGTGATTTTTTTTGTTTTTTTTATTTTTAATAAATTTGTTACAATTCCAAACAAACTTTTTTTACTTTGTCATTATGGGGTATTGTGTGTAGAATTTTGAGGGGAAAAAAATAATTTAATCCAATTTGGAATAAGGCTGAAACATAACAAAATGTGGAAAAAGTGAAGCAGTGGATGCACTGTGTATATATATATATATATATATATATATAGAGAGAGAGAGAGAGAGAGAGAGAGAGAGAGAGTGTTTATTATAATGGCTTTGTTTGCATACATGGATGTCCTTACTTGAGCAGTCATAATTCATAATCATAATAATTCACTAAAATGATTCATTATAGCTAATGTTTTGAAATAATGAAATCATAGTGTCTGTGATTTCTTTTTTGTGTAAAGTGTCAGACTTTGTTTTTACTAAGATGTTGGGCCCATCAGTACCACCCTAGCTGCTAAGAACTGCTACTTCCTTTACTGAGCCTGTATTCCTCTGTTCACCACACTGCACTCACACTCAATGTGCAACACAATTAATGTGTGAAGAATTGTGAGTTTACTCAAATCTAATGGCTTTAGTTCACTCATTACACTTTAGTAAATCTAAACTCCAATTTCTTTTTTCTACTGAAAAAGAGATGAGCAATAGCTAATAATTAGTAATAGCTACTCTGCAATCTGAAATGTTTTTTTGTTTGTTTGTTTGGCATACATATTACCTCTTGGATTTTAAAGTTCTTTGAATCACAAAGAAAAACAATACGAGACAGTATGATGCTGCAGTAATTTAATCAAAAGAACAAAATTGATTATTCAGAATAAATTAACAGACAGGAATTAGGTCAAACCTTCTAATCATGTTTTTGTCAAATGTAATACTGTATACATACTACATTAAAATGACAGAAAAAAGAAAAGAAAAGTATAGGAAAATGCACTATTAAATGCACTATTATGAAGTTATGCATATTGGTCAGCATCATCCTCAGTTATAGCCTTCATCTCAGTTGCTGGTTTGTCTTCCTCCACCTTCTGAATTGGTTCCTTCATTGCATCTATTGCCTTCTTCAGATTGAGATTGTCCTTTTCACTCAGTGGGGCCAGTGCTGGGGTAAGGATTGTCTTGATTTGAGTTATTCTTTCCTCGCATCTGTTGTAAAACTCCTTCCTGTTTCTTGCTGCAAGGCTGTTGATACCATTTTGGGCAGATTCGCATTCCTTCCCTAACTTGTCAATCTCTGCAAGGAACTGAGGTGAGTTTGGATCCATGGTCATCAGTCTTCCCAGAGTACTGACATTGTTCATCAGGTACTGGACAGACACCTCAGTGTAAGTGGTAGACATCATGTTAACCAAATAGGCTTAGGCAGAAGCATTCAGAGCATTAGTGTAGATTTTGTCTTTGACAAACATGCTGTAGGTGTAGTTGTTCTCTACAGCTATTTCAACAGTCTGCTTAAAATGTTTAAGATTTTCACTAAGAGTGGTCTTAACAATGTTTGAAATGATCTGAAAGAAGTGCACCAGTTTCTCCCACTGTTCTTTCACCTGCCCCATGATTTCCAGGCCTTTCGCTAGCACCACAATTCTCTTGTTGAAGTCGATCTCCTTGAGATTATAATGTTTCAGCTCACTCACAATTTCAGCAAGAGCTTTTTTCTTCTGATCCAAGTTGTCCATAGTCTTCTCGTTCCGTTCATTTGCAATTTTTAGCTGGGTTTCAGCCATTTGTAGACGTAGATGAGATTGTTTTAAGTGCATCTGGACCACATCTGTATTTGCTGAGTCATAGATTTGCTGTTGACTTGACTCGGGGGGTGCTGTCAAGAAAGATGGCTGATTTGTAAAAGACTTGCTTTTGGAATAAAAGGCCATGGCCCTTACATTCAGTTCGTCAATGGCTTTAATAAGCTCCTCTGTTTTGGCATCATCACATTTCCCCTCTGGAGCATATTTACCTAGCTCTGTTAAAGTGGAGATACCCTTGTCACAGATGCCTAGTGCCTCGGATTTAATCGGGCATTCAGCTTCTTGCTGTATATCTCTGCTGACTTGCTGAAATAGTCCCACCAAGTAATCAGACTTTACCGTTTGCTTCTCCTGATCATACACCTCAGGCCAATTTATTTCCTTACCTTTGCAAAGTTCTTCCATTTTCTCAACCACTAGTAGAAATGTTATAGATTTAGAAAATATGTTACTTGTTGCTAACATTTCATCCACGTTACTCTTCATTCCAGTGGCCATGTTTCTGTGGCTTTCAGGAGTGCCTTTTCAGTTTTTGATCACATGTGTTATGGCTTTTGGTGTAATAGTGTCCGCTGGAGATAGGTTTGGATAATTTGTCCTGGAAGAAATTCTGTTGCAAATGCACAGGCTATTGATATTGCTTGCTCTGACATACTTGATATTAGCTTCAGGCCAAAAAGGCCCCATCCACTTGGCAAATCTTTCATTGCTTGCTGGTAGGCCCTTCTGTCCTCAGCTAATCTTTCATTAGCCAGATTGAAAGCAGCCTCGGCCCTGTCGCTTGCCTCCTTAGCTTCAGCCCGTTTAATCTTTGCTATCTCAATGTTTTTCTTGATTTCTTCCATCTCCTCATCATGACTCTGTCTTGCATTCACCAAAGCCTCCACCAGTTCTTGCATCAGCTTGATGATATCTGAGAATTGTTTCTCAGTCATGATGGCCAGGTTTAAGCAGTCTGATGATATGTGCGCAATGTTCTGAAGCTCAGCTGGTAAGAAGGCTTGGACAAGACCATCATCCTCCTGTATTATGAGCCCAACTGAGTTTTTGATGTACTCTGGAACCTGTCCGGTGTACATACGAATTTGGTCCATGTTCTTGTGAGCAACATTAAAGGCTTGCCAGCAACCATTACATACTTGAAAGAGGCAGGCCCTAAAAGAATTGGGGTATCTGATGAATTTGAACCCATCTTTTGGTGGATTTTTATTGATGGAGAAGTCATCTGCAGCAGAAATGCGTACCAGCTGAGCCAGTAAATCGATGGAGACGGGTGCCGGCAATAGATACTGCTCCCAGTTAGCATAGGGCTGCATCAGCAGCATGATGTCATTTCTGTAATCCTGTGCTTTGGTGAAACTCTTAGTAGCTTGGTTGAGCTTTAACAGCGCCATTGTTTTCCCTAAAATAGAGTAAGGCAGAAAATTTGCGATAATAAGGCAATCAGGAGATTCAGCATTTATTATTTCTGTACTATAAAGCAGTTAGCACTAACAACAACAGCACCTGCAGTGTTTCATCCACTAAACAATTTCAGATTAGAACACATCATAAGTTACATGTGGTTGCTTAGTAGTTTTTTTTTCCTTCACAACAAGTGAAGTAAAATTAGTAGAAAGCAGAAAATAAAACTATTTTAACTACCCAACAATTTTACAAAATTAATACTCTTTGATTGATGAGCATTTAAATGCTTTTTTTTCATAAACATTGTTTTTCATAAACTTCATTATGGTGTAGACTTCAGCAAATTCACTATACAGTATATTTCATAAAAAAAGTTGATGAATGTAAACAGAAATTCATATTATGCAAACATAAACTCACAGAAATCTGTAGAGGATAGAATAGAACGGTTTGTACCTGAAGTACTGTGGATACCTCTTGAAGAAGTGAGTAGTTGAAGTAGTAGCCTACCAGACTAGATGCTGTTCTGCTCCAAAACAACAACTTTGATATCATCCTTTCATATTTGTCAGCAAAACAATATAACTTTGTCCTGCAAACATATGCAATCTGAGTTGTAATTCTGAATTCTACAGAACAGCTTTACTTCCTATAACTACTGAAATGTCTTTGTTTTTCGTGTCTTTATTTGGATCCCCATTAGCTGAGGTAGCAGCTGCTCTTCCTGGGCTCCACCAACAAAACTGTGTACTCCCATGATCATAGTTGGTAACTTGTTCCATACTGTGGTGACCAAGACAATACAGATCTGCACGCTGCACCTGTTTTGGGTTTTGGTTTAACTAACCTGCCTGGCAGTGTGACTATGTTGAGCTCTCGCATAATTTATATTGTGTTTACTATCACAGATATTCCTAAAGACGCCCATTAGACCGCAGGCCAGCCTCTCCTGAGCTCTGAGGCATGAGAGAGGCATGCTCGCTCTCCTTACTGACAGGGCAGTGTGAGGCTTGCAGATTCATTCTCAGCTAACCAGAACTTAGACAGCTCTTTCCTGACAGCTCCCCTGGGAAACACCACAATGAAAGCATCTAGGGGAGGAGAAACTGCTGTTTTACCATAGACTAAACCCATATATACTTTGTTTTGTTAATAACAAATGCCACAGTAAAGTCAAGTAATACGATTCCGACCATCATTTTCTTGTAAAAATATCTTGTCGATCATTTTTGTCAGTGCTGTGCACGTAGAATGATCTGCTTTATAGGCATGCTTGAAATCAACGATTCATTAAGTGAAAAATAGTAGATTATATGCTCAAGAACAACTTTTTCCATTAGGTTGCTCAATACAAAAGAAACTAATTCCAGGCAAAACGCACCATTCTAAATTTGATAATAATAGCCCAAAAGTAACACCAGCAACCTTTGAAAGGATGATCAATACAATGTTTGATAATAATAATAATAATAATAATAATAATAATAATAAGAAGAAGAAGAAGAAGAAGAAGAAGAAGAAGAAGAAGAATTTTATTCTAATTAAGAAATTACGGGCATTTCTTGTTACCCAATGACACTTTACAAGTTCATACAATATAAAAAAGGTCAAATAAAATATAAAGAAGATTCAAATATATAAATAAGATAACAGGATGGAGTAAAACTGGTTAAAAAATAGACATAACATTGATGCAAGTGCATACTATAGTAACCAATTAAAGGTTGAAATGATCTCAGACAAAGAGATGAGTTATGAAATTCTTGTAAATGAGCAGCTGGAGGAAGAAGCCTTGGGTCTGCAGCTCCAGAAACGCCAATAGTGCAGAGTGTGATGTGAGGGACAGAGAGCAGATGAGTGTCAGAGGGATGGAGACAGAGTGAAGGAAAAGACATATGAGGAACACCAGAAAGGGATGGACAGGTCAGACCATGAGGGCAAAAACCAAGAGAAGGATTTTGTACTGCACACAGCCACGAACAGGAACCCAGTGTAAATGTTTGAGTGTAGTAGTTATATGTTCCCTTAAGCTGGTGTGTGTAAGAACTCCAGCAGCCATTTTCTGAATGTTCTGCAGCTTCTTTAACCTACAGACAGGAAGCCCATAAAGAACAACACTGCAGCAGTCTAATCAACATCGCACAGCACTGTATTAGCCTAATCAGCATCACACAGTGCTGCAGTAGTCTAACTGGTATCATACAGAACTGCAGTAGTCTAGCTGGCATCACACAGCACTTCAGTAGTCTAATTAGCATCACAGAGCACTTCAGTAGTCTAATTAGCATCACACAGTGCTGCAGTAGTATAATCATCATCAAAAATGCATAAATAAGAAACCTTGTATCAAAATTTGCATGCCTATATCCTTACACATAGATATATTTGCTGACTATTACGCCATTGTAACATTTTTTAAACAAATTAATTGCAATAACTAAACAATTGAATAATTTAAATTTAATGTCTCTTATACAATCATAAAGCTGACTAAGGCTGACAACCAATCAATAGGAGAACTTCTACCTTAAAGGATTAGTGTGACGGTTGAGTCTAAGGCATTGTGGGAATTGGAGAAATAATTGAATCATGTAGGTGTAACATAATGAAGAGAGGATAATTTAATAAAACATAGAAGGCTAAGGTTAGTCTAATTTTAATTGGCCCAGGCCATTCACTACCACTAAATGACTAAATAGGGATGTTGTGCCCTCTAGTGGGTGAGTCAGAGATAATTATGCAACAAAAATACTTGTGAAGTCTGGTATGCTTTATCATTAAAGTTGCTATAAGATCTTTTTTGGAAACACTTTGACTAAACTGTTTTATGTATTTGTAGCTACCAATAAACCTCTCTTGTAGGAGGATATATTCTGTATCTGTTAATTCTATGTGTACATTCAGCACATGGAATCTGCCAACATCCATTCCTGCATGTTCTTTCAGGATCAAGGCCTCTGGAATGGTGACTGATGTAGCAGAGCACCTAGGCAACTTTCAGTATGTGATAAAAATGAAAAATAATATTGAACAAGCTGGTATGCATGCACACATGTGCACACACAAGCAGACCTTTCTTAACCTCTACTCTTGCCAAGCCCAGTTCACCTGTTTCTTACAGTTTATGGAAGTTACTGTTTCTCCTTTCAATGTTCCTGTTATTAAAGACACATTTGTTACATATGTTTAATGTTCATAGGAATCATTATTTGTGACTTAATATTTTAATTTCAAAGAGCTGGACAAAGACTTTGAATTCCTCTGAACAGTACATGGAGATCAGATTACATCTCAGTAAGATGCATGATGAGATCTTGTACTGCAGCTTGTGTTCATTGTAGTTTTCCATGGAATGACCATGAGATTTGCACTAAATAGATGCCAGTCAGTTCAGTCAGCAATATATATTGCTAAAACGATTCCCCTATGTTCTAACAGGCAAAACCTGTATGTCTAGGTTGGATGTAATCATTGAATTAGAACTGAAATTTAATTAATTAGTAAGATGCACAAAATATGGTTGTTTTTGATTGTGTAATGTTTTCCTTTTCCACATATGCCTTTCAGCACTTTAGTTCTGTTTAGTGGTTTATATTTCAGTGGAAACAGGTCCTTACATATTCCGCAGAAAGCAAAAAATAAAAACAACTAAACAACTACCAACTAATAAAGATGTCAAGTTGAACATGGAAAGTCTTGTTTTGTTTATTCATCTGTTGTTGTGGTTTCTCTTTATGCCGTTCTGTTGATTTGTATCCACTTCATGGCAGGTTGAAAATGATTTGATTCTGTGAGACATTTGGAGGAAGTGTGAGTACAGAAAAAAGCATGTAACTGAAGCATGACATTCTTTAATAGGCTGTATCACTTTTTCTTCTGTGAGTCTGTGAGGACCTCATAAAGCATGGCTTGTGGCAAGTGGGTTAGTACAAGGGTAAATATGGGATAGGAGTGTCAGACGAGAGGCTGATGCCTCTTGCCATGAAGCAGACCCTCCAGCAGATCAGAGTGCTCCTGGACTGGGACAGTGGTCTGATCTCCTTCTTTGATCCTCTCAACAACAGATATGTGCACACCTTCAGACAAACATTCACCAAGCAAGCCTATCCATACTTCTATAATGTTTGTCCTGCTATGAGGGTGTTACCAGAATAGGCTGCAACCACTAAGGACATTATGCTAGTGTAATGGAAAAAAGGAACCTAGTCTATTGAAAATGAACACATTTCTACTTGATCATCATTTCAACAAGGGTGCACCGTGAGATAACATTTATTATGGTAATTATGGATGGCCTTTTCACACTTGGCCAAAGTTTTTGCTTTCGGCTCAGTTTTCCATTGCTCTGAGGTTGTCTGCTTAAAGGATTCAAACCTAGTTTAAAGGCAATCAGACTTTCTTTTGTTTCCTGTGATCATATACCTTAAATCATTTAATGTGATAATGTTATTTCTATTTAGGAGTTGTTTTCCTTGTGCACGCAGATGCATGCAATTGAGAAACCATTGTTTAGTGAAAAGAATCAAATTTGTTTGCAACTTCCTGGATTTTCATTTATTTGCAATTTTCCTCAAAACTGTTGTGAGAATACACACTCCCTGATAAACAAATATAAAAGGTTTATTGTAGATATTTCCTGTCCACTAGACACCTCCAATGTTTGCTGTCTAGCAAATGTCAGCTGGGTTTACTAGTTTCTGGGAAAACCCATATTATGTGTATCACCTTCAAGGTAACCTTTATAATCTCTGGACCTTTAGCTTTGCTGTTGATTTTCTCAAATACCCCAATATGGTCTTATGTAGCATTAATGCATGCTTTAAAATCTTCTAAGCCAAGTGAAAAGCACTCAGGTATTTACTCTTAAGTGCTGGTCATACTGCTGTTTTACTGTGATGTTTTCAGTGTTGTGTAATTACTGAATAGGGCTTAAATAAAACCATTGTCATTGTAAGAAGGCTCAGCAGCAGTACTCATCTACTGAAAAAACAAGATGTGGGTTCAGATGAATCTACTTCCCTTTTCATGTACAATGAAAAACATCAGTTTTTCAAATGCTAGGATATATTTTGTCTACAAACACATTTCTATTTATGGTCTTTCTTATCTTTTATAGCATCAAGGGTTCTTTGGAAGGTCAGCAGAAAATGGAAGAGAGGAAGGTGTGTGTGAGTGAATGCTTGTGTGTAATGCCGTTTTCTATGTTGAGTGTAGCTCTATGATCTACTCTGGACAGCTGAAGTTTGAGAAGAGGACCATGTCTGCTCAGGTGGAGGGGGGTGTTCATGGCCTGCACTCGTAAGTCTTCGTCCTCTCTGCTCACTAAACTCCTACTACCGAATCCATCATGCTCAGTGGCTCTTTTAGGGAACACTCCATCAACTGTCAAGCAGTGCCACAAAAGCATTCAGGGACTGGAAAATAACCTGTGTGTGTCTGTTCTCACAGTTTGCAGGCACAGTGTTATGAATAATAATACACAGTAATAGACCCCTGCTGATCTCCACTGAAATCTGAATGGACATGAAGCTGACAATTTATTTATGAATAATTAATTCAGATAAATTGTGGGTTTCTAATAGATAACAGGGTCATGACATAATGAGTAATGCCTCTATAGATTTCTATTCATGTCTTCAAGTAATCAAGTAAGAGACTGTTTTTGTTCGTTTTGTGGATCATGGATCACAATGACTTAAATAGCCTAAAGAAGCAGTATTTGCAAACTGTCCATATTACATATTACACCTGCACTGTACATTCTGTAGATTGTGTACATATATACCCAACCATATACATTGTACATTGTGTATATAATCATAATATACATATATTGTACATACATTGTTAATATATTTTGTACATACATAGAGTATATATATTTATCTTACATATATATATTTTTCTCTATGCACCCCTGTTTCCTTTCCTCAGTTTGGACACAGCACTCTCCACCATTTCACTGCGAGTTATACTGTGTATGACTATGTATGTGAGGAATAAACCGAACTTGAACTTGAACTTGAACAATGACAAAGAGGGAAGATTTAGTGGTTGCACCAGCAGGTGTTACACTCAAAGAGGCCAATGACATCCTGCAGTGCAGCAAAAAAAGGTCTGATTCTTCATCTTTTCAGCTTGAGAAGTGAAACTGCTTCTAAAGGACTTTGAAAGGTTATTTTCACTTCTCCACTTCTTCTCTGAGTAACGGGTCGGTCGTGGGGACGCTTGTTGATTGCAGGTAAACTGCCCATTGTGAACGACAGTGATGAGCTGGTGGCTATAATTGCTCGCACTGATCTGAAGAAGAACAGAGACTACCCTCTGGCCTCTAAAGACTCCCGCAAACAGCTGCTGTGTGGCGCTGCCATCGTTACCCGTGAGGATGACAAGTACCGGCTGGACCTGCTCGTGCAGGCAGGAGTGGACGTGGTGGTGCTGGTAGGTCTTAAGGTCCTAAAGGGAGTGGGATTAGGCTCCATCCTGAGTATGGTGCCTGAATCAAATGACAAACTATTTTTGCTATGAGGCTGTGTAACACAGGACTGTGATTGGACATAGTGAATTTGGTCTGAAGGCTGTGTCTATTGTTTTAGGACTCATCTGAGGGAAACTCAGTGTTTCAGATCAGCATGATTAACTACATTAAACAGAAGTATCCTGAGCTCCAGGTGGTGGGGGGGAATGGTGAGTCACAGTTCTCACATTTGCTTGTTCTGTAAACTGAGAGGGTTGAGGTAGGTAAGAATTGATGGTGTTTGGTTCTTTTCATTTGTTGCTCTGTTCACTTTCATCCTTCTTCTCTCTCGCTCTGTCTCTGTGTATGTCTGTGTAGTAGTGACAGCTGCTCAGACGAAGAATTTGATTGGTGATGGTGTGGATGCTCTTAGAGTGGGGATGGGTTATACTTGATAAGACATCGTATACCACAAAATTGTTTAAAAGATGGTAATAGCTAAACCACCAGACATAATAGTGATGGATAAACAGCAGAAAAGAGCCATAGTGACGGATGTAGCAATCCCAAGAGATAGCAACATCAGCAACAAGGAACATGAGACGCTAAAAGAAGAGGAAACACTGGCTCTGGTAGCAATCAGAGCACCAGGGGTTTAGGGACGATGACCATCAAACTGGGAGAGTGGCTCCAGCAGATCCCAGGAACAACATCCGAGATCCTCATCCAGAAGAGTGCAGTCGATGGAACACTTGGGATACTATGCAGGAAAATGTATATATTGTAAATTCCTGTTCTTTTTTATCAACATTCTTAGAACATAATTACTGTTCTAAGTTTACAACATCTGGGCGAGGTTTTCGTTTATTCAAGATGCATCCTGTAGTGCCTTTTCACATTTTTGCACTATTTCTTTATTTTGAGTCAAATGTTTCAAATAAAATAATACAATCCACAAGGAAATGAAAACGAGAATTAAATCAAACTTATTGTTTCAGAAAGATTACTACTCATTCACACACCAGGACGCTACATCTTCTGGAGTATTATGCTCACGTTTCTAAACTTTTAAACATTATAATGTATTTCAGTTATGGAAATCAGTTAAACACTATAGGAAGGCCTACAACAGGAATGTACTACAAATACCTTCCTACTCCAGCACCCCTAATCGTCCACTCCCAATGGTGGGATATCCCTGAATAACAGTTGAATGCTATCGTTGCCTATATTTGCCTCTGTCTGTCTTTCAGGAGACTACAATATGAGAGTTACACACTAACATAAAAGAACGAATAATGAATTAAGTAAATGCTGCACTGGCTAACATCTACTTTCTTCCCTGTTTTATTACCTGTATTATTATTTATATTATTTGTGAGCTGAAAACATGATATCCACCAAAAACATGATTCACTGACTCATGAACAATGTCAACAAATCTACACGCACACACACAAACACACACACACACACAGCAGGTGGGTTTTCTGTAGTGGCAGATGGGTCCAAGTGGGCTCATACTGGCCCTGCCCACATGTCGCCTCCTGCAGGTGTCAACCGTAGCCACTGTGCTCCATGTGCCCTTTCTCCTCTGCCACTGCTGGGAGAGGGCTCTGCCCACCCTCCTGACATGCTCCGCTACGCCTCCGGCATACGCCCATTGTGCTTCAGACAGAGGCCAAAACCACTGGCTTTGCTGGTTCCAGGAACAGCCTGAGGTTGTCCAGGAGAGTGAAAGAATGCTATACCTTGCAAGGTATGATGGTCTTCATTGAAATGGGGGTTAAAAACATTTCAAGTTAGTGTTTTGTGCACTGACATCCCTCCTGCTACCGAAGACCACCCGAGTGTTTCTTGTGTTTGTAAGTGTGAGGCAAAGGAGTGTGAAAGTGTTTGGATCAAGATGTAAATGCATGAAATGAAACGTACTGAGGCTATGTTTATTGTCACATATTTTATATCTAGAATGTTGGCCTACCTCCAAGTGAATTTGCACAAAGATCAAACATTTGTGTGGGGTGTTTGTTTGTGCATGTGAATATAGATGTGTGTAGTTCAATGGTGTATACATGTGTACATGTGAGTATGGATGTGTAAGTGTGAAAGATGTGTGTGTGTGTGTGTGTGTGAATTATATATTTGTTGGGGGCACATTCATATACTGCCACACTGCTATTCTCTCTGCTACTTTCTGTTTTTCAATTGGCGGAGTGGATTAGGGCCTGTCAGAGAGACTCTGAGAGATCTGGTGAGCCCTGATTGTGATTATTTTTGTTTCTCTCTCTCTCTCTCTCTCTCTCTCTCTCTGTGTATGTATGTGTTTGTGTGTGTGTCTCTTGTCAACACAGTGTGAATAATTTTGATTTTAATTGGTTCGTTGTCATGACATTATCTCTCAACTCTCTCAACCGTCTAAATCACACGCGCACACACACAAACAGTTGACACCCCCCATCCTATAGTCCACATTCATTCATGAGAAACAGAAAATTTGAATTTGAAATTTATTGGATTGAATAACAAAGATCCTTTTCTTTAGAACCATGCACAGCATGGACATGACAATGTTGTGCTAAATGGTGTGATCAAACCCTATCATCATCCTTCCCAGCAAAGCCCTGATCTACTCCTTCTGTAGTGAGCTAAACGCTATTAATAAACTCCCAAACTCCTCCAGTGCTCTCTCACCATTCTGAGCAGAGCCTGTGCCAGGCCTGCAATTTTATCAACTACATCACAGCTCTGTTTTCTCTCTTCCAAATGTGTAGAGAAAACACACACACACACACGCGCGCGCGCGCTCTGTATTCTGACAGTCCCTGCAATGCTCCACTGTAATCCTCTTAGCCTGTAAGCGCTGGGCTCTCCCTGCAAACACACCCTAAACCCAGCACAGCATGGGACTATGTGGAAGACCACTTGCACAAACATCGACCGCACAGCTCCTTTTGCCTTTGCTTGCTATAGTTTCAACTGCTCGATGCACTGAAATGCCAAATACAGAGGCTAAAGCTCGAACACATGCGCCATGAACCAGCTGCACCCATTCCGAGGTAAATCAAATACACAGTTGCCAATGTTTAAAAAAGCTTTTTGAGCTTTTTACATTTTATTGATTTATTTTTTTTAAAGAACATGAGGACTTTTTCATTTTTATTTTTTCAGAATGCTAAATAGTAGTAGTCCCAGTAATTTTGTAGTTCCAGTAGTATCGTCATTCAGGTCTCCTTTATCAGGTTTTGGATGGATTGGTAGAAGTTCATATTGACTGGTTATAAACATAGTTCTGATGTAGTCAAGCACAGCGTCTGTCTCTTTGGCCAGTTGGTAATCATAGCCTTTTTATGTGCTCGGGAAACCTTTCTGCATACTACCGATTTCTTTAGCTGGTCCTCCTTGGGAAGTGTGTGGTCCCTTTGAGCAGTACAAAGCTTCCCCAGCCATGGCTCTCCCCATGCGCTGCTGCTTAGTTTTCTTCCCCACTACTTTGTCCCATAACGTCTTCAGGTTCTTTCTTTCACACTTTGGGTTTTGGTTTTCACTCTCTAGAGCCTCTCTTTCACTCTTCAGGTGTTGTCTTTCACTCTCAAGATTCTCTCTTTCACCCTTCAGGTGTTGTCTTTCTCTCTCCAGAGCCTCTCTTTCACTCTTCAGGTGTTGTCTTTCACGCTCTAGATCCTCTCTTTCACTCTTCAGGTGTTGTCTTTCACTCTCAAGATTCTCTCTTTCACCCTTCAGGTGTTGTCTTTCTCTCTCTAGAGCCTCTCTTTCACTCTTCAGGTGTTGTCTTTCACGCTCTAGATCCTCTCTTTCACTCTTCAGGTGTTGTCTTTCACTCTCAAGATTCTCTCTTTCACCCTTCAGGTGTTGTCTTTCACTCTCTAGATCCTCTCTTTCACTCTTCAGGTGCCATCTTTCACTCTGTTCATTTTTTGTCTCCTTCTGCTTCTCCTCCAACTCCTTCCCACTACATTCCTCCTCAAATTTTCCAATTTTAACACAGTGTCGTTTTCTAATTTCCTTCGTATCTACTCTGTCAGGTAGTTCTTGTTGCAATCTACTCATTGCTTTTTGTGTGTTCCTGTCCAACAAAATCTTCGAAGATCTTCTGTGAGAGCAGCAGAACTGCATTTTGCTGCTGCAACCTCCCATTTCTGTCAACAGACTGACCAATTTTACCTTTGTCAAGCAGATTATAAGAATAGCTATTATGACAATGGTTCCATGTGACATCACAGTTTTGGTTTTGTTGACAATTCCATTGTCATCACACAGAATAGAATAAACTATTGTGGGCTTGCTTTCTTTTCACTTTAGCCTTAATTAGATTAATTAGATTCATATGTTTGCTTTAGATTTGCCTTTTTACATTTTATTTATACCATGAAAAACAATACAGAAATAATTAAAGAAGTCAAAGCCTTTGTCACAGTCTCTCCAGACATGCCTTTCTCTGGTTGTCAAAAAGACAAAAGAGATGACTATGGACTACAGAAGGATGCAAATGCCTCACACCCCAATACATACAGTGAAGAGTGAGAACATACACTCTCTTAAAATCACAAACAATCTCTCATGGTCCCTGAGCACTTTTTCCTTAGTGAAGAAAGCTCTGCTTCCTGAGGAGACTGAAGAAGGACAGCATGTCCGTCATCCTGATCTGGTCTGCAACAGCATCATAGAGAGTGTCCCGACCTGCGCCATCGCTGTCTGGTACTGGCACTGCTCCCCCTGCTCTTTTGGATTGTTTAGTTGAATTTAGCAGTCTGCTCTCAAATTTTCTGTGCCTGTTTTCTGGGATTCTGAAATTCAGGCAATGTTTTTGTTGTTCTTCTGCAACACTATTAAAACTCTGAACTCCTCAAACTATTTTACTTCTCTAAGTAAATCTGTCACACATTTGTCTAGTACAGAATTATTAGATTTCTTTCTTTGACCATAAGCAAGATACACACATTTACTTTGCACATTTACATATTTCTTTGTCTGTTTCTCTCTATCGCTCTCCTTTTCTCAGAGAGTTGGATAAGAGATTAAGGACACTTCCTGAGGCAGAGAATGATTGGTCAGTAGTACATTAGAATGGCCCTACATACATTTCATCATTCCATATCTTTTCAGTGGTTATCAAAACCATTTATACACTTTTGCAGTTAAACAATGTTAAGATATTGATTAGTGTTTCAGTCAAATCAGTCTAACTCTGAAAGTATGTGTTTACCTTCCATATGAGACGCTATTTAAGACTACACACACATCAGATTTTGCAATGAAAATAAAAATGATAAAACAAACAAAGGGAAATAGTCAGTGTACACACACACACACACACACACACACACACACACACACACACTCAGTCTGCATAATAAAACAAACTTTATTTAATAGTCCACAATTTGGTAAGGTGACCTGCAATTTTAAAATCCACATTCCACAGTCTGCATTTCTCAAGCATTGCAGATTATTATTATAATGTTAAGTATAGAGACGATCTCTATGCTGCATTAGTTCTGCTGTCCTACTGCAGAGGTACACGTGGTCAAAGTGCTGTGTGTAGGGGTAGAGAGAGAGAGAGTGAGGGAGAGTGTAGAGAGGGAGGGTGGGAGTGTTAGAGAACAATAATCAAATACATTAGAGCAATCTAGCCAGAGAGACCAATGAAGACTTTGTCCCTAGGGTGTGGCAGTCACTGCTATAGGTGTGTGTGTGTGTGTGTGTGTGTGTTCCTGTCTTGGAGGGGATCGAACACTTCACTTACCATAAGGAGGCAGATGGCGGATTCAGGCATCAGCTGTACAGCCATGTTCCCCTGCTGCTCCCTCCCTCACCCAAACCTTAGACGCACTGCAGAGGTAACACCCAGCACCTCCAGCACACTGGCAATGCCCACGAGACCCCCAGCACAGTGGCTCTCCGCCGTAACGTTCAGAAAACGCAAAGTCAAGACTCAGGCAACACCAGCTTCTGGGCTCCAGGCAGAGAGTTGTAGTGCAGCCTGCTCCTATTGTCCAATGCCTTGCAAGCGCTGGCTGAAAGGTCCACGTGCCAGCCCCTTGTCTTGTCGTTCCGCACAGTCTTTCCCTCTTCCGTCAGGACCCCCGGCTGTTCTGTCTGCGCTCTCTCACACACTCCTGCTTCTGTGACATCCAACGGCCAGTTAAAGCTCCCTCCTCCCCTCAGAATGGGTGCTGGGACATGCACACATGCGCATATGCACACAAACACACACACACACACACAAACACACACACACACACAAGCACTGGCTCCCTTCCTTCTCTCTCCCCTTCATGCACACTCTCACAGGAATGGTGATAGGACATGGATCGGCTTCTCGGGTGGAGAGGAGGGGCAGCAGAAGCCCATACATCCGCTTGTGTACTTTTCCGCTCCCAAATCCATCGCATCACACTCCTAAAACCAGGGCAATGAACAAGAGAGAAAGAGGGAGAAGGAGGGAGGAAGAAAGAAGGAAGGAAGAGATCAGTCTCATCTCCAGACTGCCTCTGAACTCATTTCAAGCTCTGCAAGGCAGAGGCACTGGCAAATACAGACACGAGTGCATACACACTCACACCTCAACCCCCCCCTCCACTGTCTGTACATGAGATGGTTCTTATAGTCTTTTTAACCTCTTGTTTGCTAGCAGAAAGCAAATAGAGCCTATAGGGATAAGAGAGAAAGAGAAAGAATGACATAAAAAATAAGAATGAGATAAAAAGAGATCCAGATACATGAAGCACATGTTGATGAGGGTTGGACTTGCAGAGGCCACATGGCAGTCACGTTAGAAGTGTTGATGCAGTAACTGCATCTGCAGCTAAACTAATGCTGCGTGCGTGTGTGTGTGTGTGCATGCGTGCGCGGGTCTGTGTATATGTGTATCTTTTTCCATTCTCCACCAAAAAGAGGCCAGGAGGCAATTGTCTCTCTAGAGATGTAACACACTTTCTGCAAACATATCATCAGATAATGGCAGAACACCTTACAACACACCAATGCATATCTGTTTACATATACAGTTGAATCATGAGAGATTATGCAAGGTGAGAATTATGATTTTAATGTCCTCTGGTTCTATGGCTTTTGATACAGCCTGTGCTAACTGAACATGGTTTTTCTTTTCTCCAAGACAATTGTGTCTCAGTTTTATTGCAGCTTAATGGTTTAATGCTTGGTTCCTAATATACATATACATATACATGCATGCACCCATACACACGTTTTTTCCTTGACAAGCTCTTATAGGCCTCTGGACTAATTAATCCCCAAGAAAAGTGAAATGACAAATATTTATATATATACACACACACACACAGCGCTTCACTTTTTCCACATTTAATGTTATGTTACAGCCTTATTCCAAATTGGATTAAAAAAAAAAAAATTCCCCTCAAACTCCTACACACAATACCCCATTATGACAAAGTGAAAAAATCTTTGTTTGGAGTTTTTGCAACTTTATTAAAAATAAAAAAACCAAAAATCACATGTACATAAGTATTCATAGCCTTTGCTCAATACTTGGTTGAAGCACCTTGGGCAGCAATTACAGCCTCAAATCTTTTTGAGTATGATGCTACAAGCTTGGCACACATATTTTTGGGCAGTTTCTCCCATTCTTCTTTGTAGAACCTCTCAAGCTCCATCAGGTTGGATGGGGCGCGCCGGGGTACAGACATTTTCAGATCTCTCCAGAGATGTTCAGTTGGGTTCAAGTCTGGGCTCTGGCTAGGCCACTCAAGAACATTCACAGAGTTGTCCTGAAGCCAGTCCTTTATTATCTTAGTTGTGTGGTTAGGGCCATTGTCCTGTTGGATGAACCTTCACCCTGGTCCAGAGCACTCTGGAGCAGGTTTTCTTCAAGGATGTCTCTGTATGTTGCTGCATTCATCTTTCCCTGACTAGTCTCCCAGTTCCTGCTGCCAAAAAACAACCCCACAGCATGATGCTGCCACCAGCATGCTTCACTGTAGGGATGGTATTGGCCAGGTGCTGAGCGGTGCCTGGTTTCCTCCAGACATGATGCTTGGCATTCAGGCCAAAGAGTTGAATCTTTGTTTCATCAGACCAGAGAATTTTGTTTCTCATGGTCTGAGAGTCCTTCAGGTGCCTTTTGGCAAACTCCAAGCAGGCTGTCTTATGCCTTTTACTGAGGAGTGGCTTCCGTCTGGCCACTCTACCATACAGGCCTGATTGGTGGAGTGCTGCAGGAATGGTTGTCCTTCTGGAAGGTTCTCCTCTCTCCACAGAGCAATGCTAAAGCTCTGTCAGAGTGACCCTTGGGTTCTTGGTCACCTCCCTGACTAAGGCCCTTCTACCCCGATCACTCAGATTGGCTGGGCGGCCAGCTCTAGGAAGAGTCCTGGTGGTTCCAAACTTCTTCCATTTACGGATGATGGAAGCCACTGTGCTCATTGGGACCTTCAATGCTGCAGAAATTTTTCTGTACCCTTCCCCCGATCTGTGCCTCGATACAATCCTGTCTCAGTAGTCTACAAAGAATTCCTTGGACTTCATGGCTTGGTTTGTGCTCTGACATGTACTGTCAACTATGGGACCTTATATAGACAGGTGTGTGCCTTTACAAAGCATGTCCAATCAACTGGATTTACCACAGGTGGACTCCAATCAAGTTGTTGAAACAACTGAAGGATGATCAGTGGAAACAAGATGCACATGAGCTCAATTTTGAGTGTCATGGTAAAGGCTGTGAATACTTATGTGCATGTGATTTTTTTGTTTTTTTTATTTTTAATAAATTTGTTACAATTCCAAACAAACTTTTTTTACTTTGTCATTATGGGGTATTGTGTGTAGAATTTTGAGGGGGAAAAAAATAATTTAATCCAATTTGGAATAAGGCTGAAACATAACAAAATGTGGAAAAAGTGAAGCACTGTGAATACTTTCTGGATGCACTGTATATATATATATATATATATATATATATATATATAGAGAGAGAGAGAGAGAGAGAGAGAGAGAGAGAGAGTGTTTATTATAATGGCTTTGTTTGCATACATGGATGTCCTTACTTGAGCAGTCATAATTCATAATCATAATAATTCACTAAAATGATTCATTATAGCTAATGTTTTGAAATAATGAAATCATAGTGTCTGTGATTTCTTTTTTGTGTAAAGTGTCAGACTTTGTTTTTACTAAGATGTTGGGCCCATCAGTACCACCCTAGCTGCTAAGAACTGCTACTTCCTTTACTGAGCCTGTATTCCTCTGTTCACCACACTGCACTCACACTCAATGTGCAACACAATTAATGTGTGAAGAATTGTGAGTTTACTAAAATCTAATGGCTTTAGTTCACTCATTGCACTTTAGTAAATCTAAACTCCAATTTATTTTTTCTACTGAAAAAGAGATGAGCAATAGCTAATAATTAGTAATAGCTACTCTGCAATCTGAAATGTTTTTTTGTTTGTTTGTTTGGCATACATATTACTTCTTGGATTTTAAAGTTCTTTGAATCACAAAGAAAAACAATACGAGACAGTATGATGCTGCAGTAATTTAATCAAAAGAACAAAATTGATTATTCAGAATAAATTAACAGACAGGAATTAGGTCAAACCTTCTAATCATGTTTTTGTCAAATGTAATACTGTATACATACTACATTAAAATGACAGAAAAAAGAAAAGAAAAGTATAGGAAAATGCACTATTAAATGCACTATTATGAAGTTATGCATATTGGTCAGCATCATCCTCAGTTATAGCCTTCATCTCAGTTGCTGGTTTGTCTTCCTCCACCTTCTGAATTGGTTCCTTCATTGCATCTATTGCCTTCTTCAGATTGAGATTGTCCTTTTCACTCAGTGGGGCCAGTGCTGGGGTAAGGATTGTCTTGATTTGAGTTATTCTTTCCTCGCATCTGTTGTAAAACTCCTTCCTGTTTCTTGCTGCAAGGCTGTTGATACCATTTTGGGCAGATTCGCATTCCTTCCCTAACTTGTCAATCTCTGCAAGGAACTGAGGTGAGTTTGGATCCATGGTCATCAGTCTTCCCAGAGTACTGACATTGTTCATCAGGTACTGGACAGACACCTCAGTGTAAGTGGTAGACATCATGTTAACCAAATAGGCGTAGGCAGAAGCATTCAGAGCATTAGTGTAGATTTTGTCTTTGACAAACATGCTGTAGGTGTAATTGTTCTCTACAGCTATTTCAACAGTCTGCTTAAAATGTTTAAGATTTTCACTAAGAGTGGTCTTAACAATGTTTGAAATGATGAGATTGTCTTAAGTGCATCTGGACCACATCTGTATTTGCTGAGTCATAGATTTGCTGTTGACTTGACTTGGGGGGTGCTGTCAAGAAAGATGGCTGATTTGTAAAAGACTTGCTTTTGGAATAAAAGGCCATGGCCCTTACATTCAGTTCGTCAATGGCTTTAATAAGCTCCTCTGTTTTGGCATCATCACATTTCCCCTCTGGAGCATATTTACCTAGCTCTGTTAAAGTGGAGATACCCTTGTCACAGATGCCTAGTGCCTCGGATTTAATCGGGCATTCAGCTTCTTGCTGTATATCTCTGCTGACTTGCTGAAATAGTCCCACCAAGTAATCAGACTTTACCGTTTGCTTCTCCTGATCATACACCTCAGGCCAATTTATTTCCTTATCTTTGCAAAGTTCTTCCATTTTCTCAACCACTAGTAGAAATGTTATAGATTTAGAAAATATGTTACTTGTTGCCAACATTTCATCCACGTTACTCTTCATTCCAGTGGCCATGTTTCTGTGGCTTTCAGGAGTGCCTTTTCAGTTTTTGATCACATGTGTTATGGCTTTTGGTGTAATAGTGTCCGCTTGGAGATAGGTTTGGATAATTTGTCCTGGAAGAAATTCTGTTGCAAACGCACAGGCTATTGATATTGCTTGCTCTGACATACTTGATATTAGCTTCAGGCCAAAAAGGCCCCATCCACTTGGCAAATCTTTCATTGCTTGCTGGTAGGCCCTTCTGTCCTCAGTTAATCTTTCATTAGCCAGATTGAAAGCAAACCTCGGCCCTGTCGCTTGCCTCCTTAGCTTCAGCCCGTTTAATCTTTGCTATCTCAATGTTTTTCTTGATTTCTTCCATCTCCTCATCATGACTCTGTCTTGCATTCACCAAAGCCTCCACCAGTTCTTGCATCAGCTTGATGATATCTGAGAATTGTTTCTCAGTCATGATGGCCAGGTTTAAGCATTCTGATGATATGTGCGCAATGTTCTGAAGCTCAGCTGGTAAGAAGGCTTGGACAAGACCATCATCCTCCTGTATTATGAGCCCAACTGAGTTTTTGATGTACTCTGGAACCTGTCCGGTGTACATACGAATTTGGTCCATGTTCTTGTGAGCAACATTAAAGGCTTGCCAGCAACCATTACATACTTGAAAGAGGCAGGCCCTAAAAGAATTGGGGTATCTGATGAATTTGAACCCGTCTTTTGGTGGATTTTTATTGATGGAGAAGTCATCTGCAGCAGAAATGCGTACCAGCTGAGCCAGTAAATCGATGGAGACGGGTGCCGGCAATAGATACTGCTCCCAGTTAGCATAGGGCTGCATCAGCAGCATGATGTCATTTCTGTAATCCTGTGCTTTGGTGAAACTCTTAGTAGCTTGGTTGAGCTTTGACAGCGCCATTGTTTTCCCTAAAATAGAGTAAGGCAGAAAATTTGTATAACATAAAGCCATAATAAGACAATCAGGAGATTCAGCATTTATTATTTCTGTACTATAAAGCAGTTAGCACTAACAACAACAGCACCTGCAGTGTTTCATCCACTAAACAATTTCAGATTAGAACACATCATAAGTTACATGTGGTTGCTTAGTAGTTTTTTTTTTCCTTCACAACAAGTGAAGTAAAATTAGTAGAAAGCAGAAAATAATACTATTTTAACTACCCACCATTTTACAAAATTAATACTCTTTGATTGAGGAGCATTTAAATGCTTTTTTTCATAAACATTGTTTTTTCATAAACTTCATTATGGTGTAGACTTCAAGAAATTCACTATACAGTATATTTCATAAAAAAGTTGATGAATGTAAACAGAAATTCATATTATGCAAACATAAACTCACAGAAATCTGTAGAGGATAGAATAGAACGGTTTGTACCTGAAGTACTGTGGATACCTCTTGAAGAAGTGAGTAGTTGAAGTAGTAGCCTACCAGACTAGATGCTGTTCTGCTCCAAAACAACAACTTTTATATCATCCTTTCATGTTTGTCAGCAAAGCAATATAACTGTGTCCTGCAAAAATATGCAGTCTGAGTTGTAATTCTGAATTCTACAGAACAGCTTTACTTCCTATAACTACTGAAATGTCTTTGTTTTTCGTGTCTTTATTTGGATCCCCATTAGCTGAGGTAGCAGCTGCTCTTCCTGGGCTCCACCAACAAAACTGTGTACTCCCATGATCATAGTTGGTAACTTGTTCCATACTGTGGTGACCAAGACAATACAGATCTGCACGCTGCACCTGTTTTGGGTTTTGGTTTAACTAACCTGCCTGGCAGTGTGACTATGTTGAGCTCTCGCATAATTTATATTGTGTTTACTATCACAGATATTCCTAAAGACGCCCATTAGACCGCAGGCCAGCCTCTCCTGAGCTCTGAGCCATGAGAGAGGCATGCTCGCTCTCCTTACTGACAGGGCAGTGTGAGGCTTGCAGATTCATTCTCAGCTAACCAGAACTTAGACAGCTCTTTCCTGACAGCTCCCCTGGGAAACACCACAATGAAAGCATCTAGGGGAGGAGAAACTGCTGTTTTACCATAGACTAAACCCATATATACTTTGTTTTGTTAATAACAAATGCCACAGTAAAGTCAAGTAATACGATTCCGACCATCATTTTCTTGTAAAAATATCTTGTCGATCATTTTTGTCAGTGCTGTGCACGTAGAATGATCTGCTTTATAGGCATGCTTGAAATCAACGATTCATTAAGTGAAAAATAGTAGATTATCTGCTCAAGAACAACTTTTTCCATTAGGTTGCTCAATACAAAAGAAACTAATTCCAGGCAAAACGCACCATTCTAAATTTGATAATAATAGCCCAAAAGTAACACCAGCAACCTTTGAAAGGATGATCAATACACTGTTTGATAATAATAATAATAATAATAATAAGAAGAAGAAGAAGAAGAAGAAGAATTTTATTCTAATTAAGAAATTACGTGCATTTCTTGTTACCCAATGGCACTTTACAAGATCATACAATATAAAAAAGGTCAAATAAAATATAAAGAAGCTTCAAATATATAAATAAGATAACAGGAGGGAGTAAACCTGGTTAAAAAAAATAGACATAATATTGATGCAAGTGCATACTATAGTAACCAATTAAAGGTTGAAATGATCTCAGACAAAGAGATGAGTTATGAAATTCTTGTAAATGAGCAGCTGGAGGAAGAAGCCTTGGGTCTGCAGCTCCAGAAACGCCAATAGTGCAGAGTGTGACGTGAGCGACAGAGAGCAGATGAGTGTCAGAGGGATGGAGACAGAGTGAAGGAAAAGACATATGAGGAACACCAGAAAGGGATGGACAGGTCAGACCATGAGGGCAAAAACCAAGAGAAGGATTTTGTACTGCACACAGCCATGAACAGGAACCCAGTGTAAATGTTTGAGTGTAGTAGTTATATGTTCCCTTAAGCTGGTGTGTGTAAGAACTCCAGCAGCCATTTTCTGAATGTTCTGCAGCTTCTTTAACCCACAGACAGGAAGCCCATAAAGAACAACACTGCAGCAGTCCAATCAACATCGCACAGCACTGTATTAGCCTAATCAGCATCACACAGTTCTGCAGTAGTCTAGCTGGCATCACACAGCACTTCAGTAGTCTAATTAGCATCACAAAGCGCTGCAGTAGTATAATCATCATCAAAAATGCATAAATAAGAAACCTTGTATCAAAATTTGCATGCCTATATCCTTACACATAGATATATTTGCTGACTATACACCATTGTAACATTTTTTAAACAAATTAATTGCAATAACTAAACAATTGAATAATTTAAATTTAATGTCTCTTATACAATCATAAAGCTGACTAAGGCTGACAACTAATCAATAGGAGAACTTCTACCTTAAAGGATTAGTGTGACGGTTGAGTCTAAGGCATTGTGGGAATTGGAGAAATAATTGAATCATGTAGGTGTAACATAATGAAGAGAGGATAATTTAATAAAACATAGAAGGCTAAGGTTAGTCTAATTTTAATTGGCCCAGGCCATTCACTACCACTAAATGACTAAATAGGGATGTTGTGCCCTCTAGTGGGTGAGTCAGAGATAATTATGCAACAAAAATACTTGTGAAGTCTGGTATGCTTTATCATTAAAGTTGCTATAAGTTCTTTTTTGGAAGCACTTTGACTAAACTGTTTTATGTATTTGTAGCTACCAATAAACCTCTCTTGTAGGAGGATATATTCTGTATCTGTTAATTCTATGTGTACATTCAGCACATGGAATCTGCCAACATCCATTCCTGCATGTTCTTTCAGGATCAAGGCCTCTGGAATGGTGACTGATGTAGCAGAGCACCTAGGCAACTTTCAGTATGTGATAAAAATGAAAAATAATATTGAACAAGCTGGTATGCATGCACACATGTGCACACACAAGCAGACCTTTCTTAACCTCTTCTCTTGCCAACCCCAGTTTACCTGTTTCTTACAGTTTATGGAAATTACTGTTTCTCCTTTCAATGTGCCTGTTATTTTTTTTAAATGTTGCTTCTGAGGAACTCACACAAATTTCCCCCAATCAGATATGCTGAGCAGAGGTGGTGTTTGTCCTATTCAGCAGCTTCTTCCTGCTTACTTAGAAGCTTTTGCTCCTATAAGCTTCTTCTGGGCTTTGTGGGCTTTCAATCAGGGACTCTGCTGGGTCACTGGTGTATATGTGCATGTGTGATGTGGGCCCTGTGCGTGTGTGTGTGTGTGTGTGTGTATGTGTGGGTGTGGAGCCCAGAGAAGGGAGCTGCTCTTGGAGAGGACCTTCTCCAGTGGGTACTGGGCAAAAGCGCTAATCCCCTTCATTGTGAAGTAGAGCCTCCACAGAGGGTCATAGCAATACAGGCCTGACACAGAGCATGGGCTTCTATGTCATACACATGTCCACATATTCACCTTCAAGCTCACTGAGAGAGGCTTTCCTGCCTTCGCAAACAGTAGTCTCATTCATTATGAGAGAATACTTCTACTGAGAGTGCCTTAACTCTAGAACACTATATATTCAAATAAAAGACACATTTGTTACATATGTTTAATGTTCATAGGAATCATTATTTGTGACTTAATATTTTAATTTCAAAGAGCTGGACAAAGACTTTGAGTTCCTCTGAACAGTACATGGAGATCAGATTACATCTCAGTAAGATGCATGATGAGATCTTGTACTGCAGCTTGTGTTTATTGTAGTTTTCTATGGAATGACCATGATATTTGCACTAAATAGATGCCAGTCAGTTCAGTCAGCAATATATATTGCTAAAAAGATTCCCCTGTGTTCTAACAGGCAAAACCTGTATGTCTTGGTTGGATGTAATCATTGAATGTGTTGGATGTAATCATTGAATTAGAACTGAAATTTAATTAATTATTAAGATGCACAAAATATGGTTGTTTTTGATTGTGTAATGTTTTCCTTTTCCACATATGTCTTTTAGCACTTTAGTTCTGTTTAGTGGTTTATACTTCAGTGGAAACAGGTGCTTACATATTCCGCAGAAAGCAAAAAATAAAAACAACTAAACAACTACCAACTAATAAAGATGTCAAGTTGAACATGGAAAGTCTTGTTTTGTTTATTCATTTGTTGTTGTGGTTTCTCTTTATGCCGTTCTGTTGATTTGTATCCACTTCATGGCAAGTTGAAAATGATTTGATTCTATGAGACATTTGGAGGAAGTGCGAGTACAGAAAAAAAAGCGTGTAACTTAAATGTGACGTTCTTTAATAGGCTGTATCACTTTTTTTTCTGTGAGTCTGTGAGGACCTCATAAAGCATGGCTTGTGGCAAGTGGGTTAGTACAAGGGTAAATATGGGATAGGAGTGTCAGACGAGAGGCTGATGCCTCTTGCCATGAAGCAGACCCTCCAGCAGATCAGAGTGCTCCTGGACTGGGACAGTGGTCTGATCTCCTTCTTTGATCCTCTCAACAACAGATACGTGCACACTTTCAGACAAACATTCACCAAGCAAGTCTATCCATACTTCTATAATGTTTGTCCTGCTAAAACTATGAGGGTGTTACCAGAATAGGCTGCAACCACTAAGAACATTATGCTAGTGTAATGAAAAAAATTGTAATTATGGATGGCCTTTTCCCACTTGGCCAAAGTTTTTGCTTTTGGCTCAGTTTTCCATTGCTCTGAGGTTGTCTGCTTGAAGGATTCAAACCTAGTTTAAAGGTAATCAGACTTTCTTTTGTTTCCTGTGATCATATACCTTCAATCATTTAATGTGATAATGCTATTTCTATTTAGGAGTTGTTTTCCTTGTGCACGCAGATGCATGCAATTGAGAAACCATTGTTTAGTGAAAAGAATCAAATTTGTTGGCAACTTCCTGGATTTTCATTTATTTGCAATTTTCCTCAGAACTGTTGTGAGAATACACACTCCCTGATAAACAAATATAAAAGGTTTATTGTAGATATTTCCTGTCCACTAGACACCTCCAATGTTTGCTGTCTAGCAAATGTCAGCTGGGTTTACTAGTTTCTTGGAAAACCCATATTATGTGCATCACTTTCATGGTAACCTTTATAATCTCTGGACCTTTAGCTTCGCTGTTGATTTTCTCAAATACCCCAATATGGTCTTATGTAGCATTAATGCATGCTTTAAAATCTTCTAAGCCAAGTGAAAAGCACTCAGGTATTTACTCTTAAGTGCTGGTCATACTGCTGTTTTACTGTGATGTTTTCAGTGTTGTGTAATTACTAAATAGGGCTTAAATAAAACCATTGTCAGTGTAAGAAGGCTCAACAGCAGTACTCATCTACCGAAAAAACAAGATGTGAGTTAAGATGATTCTATTTCCCTTTTCATGTACACTGAAAAACATCAGAACAAATGCTAGGATATATTTTGTCTACAAACACATTTCTATTTATGGTCTTTCTTATCTTTTATAGCATCAAGGGTTCTTTGGAATTTCAGCAGAAAATGGAAGAGAGGAAGCTGTGTGTGAGTGAATGCTTGTGTGTAATGTCGTTTTCTATGTTGAGTGTAGCTCTATGATGTACCCTGGAGATCTGAAGTTTGAGAAGAGGACCATGTCTGCTCAGTTGGAGGGGGGTGTTCATGGCCTGCACTCGTAAGTCTTCGTCCTCTCTGCTCACTAAACTCCTACTACCGAATCCATCATGCTCAGAGGCTCTTTTAGGGAACACTCCACCAACTGTCAAGCAGTGCCACAAAAGCACTCAGGGACTGGAAAATAACCTGTGTGTGTCTGTTCACACAGTTTGCAGGCACAGTGTTATGAATAATAATACACAGTAATAGACCCCTGCTGATCTCCACTGAAATCTGAATGAACATGAAGCTGACAATTTATTTATGAATAATTAATTCAGATAAATTGTGGGTTTCTAATAGATAACAGGGTCATGACATAATGAGTAATGCCTCTATAGATTTCTATAGACAGAATTGGAGATCATGACCTCTCTTGTTCTGCTTTTCAAGTAGGGCAGTGCAAAGAGCTTTCTTTGATGATGTTATCAAAGATGTGAAGATGTATCCCTAGGCACTATCTAGCTGAGAAGAGGTCTCTGTCTATTTCTGCCCACTAGGCCGCCATCTTTAATCTCTGTAATGGAGGCTTTATCTGCACTAGATCCCACACTAGAGGACACTCTCAACTGTGGCCTTATGATTGTCGTACTGCTGGGATGCTCTCTCTCTCACACACGGATGTTCGCATACGCTGCTCTATTTTGTTTACAGTTAGGCTTCCTTTGGCTGCCTCTCTGTCTCCCGTGTCCTCTCAAGCAGTGGTGGGACATTAATGCCACTTTAATGGATAGGCTGTGACATGACGCATGCTTAAGAACATTAACACGACATCATTGGACAACATACTCTTAGGTAGATTAACTTATTCCATACTCCAGAATATGCGCTCAACTCTGCAAATCAAGCAGGTATGTTCAAGTCATGCTACTGGGACATGAAGTTTGAAGTTGAAATTGACCTCACATGTATGCACACAAAGTGTCCGAGCTTCTGCTAGTCGCAGGTGGCTATGGGAGCAATCATCAGTCATGTCTCCTCGTTCTATCAGCATGGGTGTCTGGAACTCCCCACGGTCATTTGGTATATGATGCACTAACTGATATGAGAATGTGAGAGTGTAGCATGTATGTCTCAGTGAACTAATTGGTATATATTTTTTTATTTGGCTTGTTTTTCTTTGTTTGTTTGTTCTGTGGTCTTTGATTCAGTGATTTTCTGATCCTGCCTGGCTTCATTGACTTTACCTCAGATGAAGTGGTGAGTTCTTTTGCAAAATGCACCAAAACAGCTCAGCAGGTTTCCTGACATGCCCCATAAGGGCTTACCAGTGTGTGTGTTTCAGTAAATACAGCACATCTAGTAATGATTTAGTGAAGGGGGCGGGATCTTCCTAATTAATTAGGGAGCTGGCGGTCTCCTCTACCTTCAGTGAGATGGAGGAGCTGAGTCAGTTGCCATGTAGTGCGAACACGACTACAACAGAGGGTGGAGTGTGGCATAGTGTAAGAGAGGGATGAAGGAGTAAAAATAAGATGTGCAAAATAGGTGGTGTTGGCATCCCAGGTGCATAGGGTGTGTTGTCACAGGCAGAGAGGCTGAGGGGGGTGTGTGTGTGTGTGTGTATGACAGTGTGAGGGAGGAGCGAACCAAAATTCCCATGTGTAATGGATATGGGATAGTAAATATTGTGGTATTTAAATTTGGTGTTACATTTTGTGTGTGTGTGTGTGCTGGAATGTGGGAGAGAACGTAGGATGTTTTTGTCTGTCTTACCACAGGGAGGTTAAACTGATGCCCTGCTTATAAAAACAGCAATATTTGTGCTTTGAATGAGCACATCCAAGTCACTTGAAGTCAAATTAATAATGGGACAGAGATGTGTGCATATATGAAAGCTTTCCAAAGTAACACCCCAAACTGTTCTTATCTTTGTGCAATGCATAGTCTGTATGAAAATACAAGCATGAACATAAACAAAGATAATTGTTCTGTAGAACATTGGTTCCTTTCTGTTACCATTTGCGTCTGTCATTCAGGATCTGACCTCTGCTCTGACCCGGAAGATAACCCTGAAGACGCCGCTTATTTCCTCCCCCATGGGTACTGTGACTGAATCCTCCATGGCCATCGCTATGGCTGTGAGTATCCCCCACACACTCAAAACCATGAAGTCCTGTTGCTTTTCCATTTAGCTTTCTGTGATTTTGTATTACAGCTCATGGGCGGTATTGGGATCATCCATCACAATTGCACCCCAGAGTTCCAAGCAAATGAAGTCCGGAAAGTTAAGGTGTCAAACTTTCAGTGAATTGTCTTAATAGGAATATAATGAACAACAAGTTGAACATGCAGATTTACACACAAGCTTCCCTGAGGCCTCTCATCAGCAGAGCAATATATGGTGTCATGGCAGAAATTCGAGCAGGGCTTCATCGCGGATCCGGTGGTGATGAGTCCATAGCACACGGTCGGAGATGTGTTTGAGGCCAAGGTGCGACACGGCTTCTCTGGAATCCCTGTCACCGAAACCGGCAAGATGGGCAGCAAGCTTGTGGGAATCGTGACGTCACGAGACATTGACTTCCTCTCAGAGAAGGACTATGACCGGCTGTTGGAGGAGGTTTCTGATTCATCTTTGATTGTACATACAATATACAAAAGGTTTTTAAAAACACAAATGAATCACATATGACATACAATGCTTAAAAATATAGGTGGAATAGAACTATCATGAAATTGTGATATTTCTGTGTCAGTGTGTGAAAGAGGGCAATATATATATATATATATAAAAATAAAAAATGTGTATATATATGTGTGTGTGTGTGTGTGTGTGTGTGTGTAAAATCACATTCTTTAAACTCACATCTTTTTGTGATTTATTTGTGATATTTGCCAGGCAATGACAAAGAGGGAAGATTTAGTGGTTGCACCAGCAGGTGTTACACTCAAAGAGGCCAATGACATCCTGCAGTGCAGCAAAAAAAGGTCTGATTCTTCATCTTTTCAGCTTGAGAAGTGAAACTGCTTCTAAAGGACTTTGAAAGGTTATTTTCACTTCTCCACTTCTTCTCTGAGTAACGGGTCGGTCGTGGGGACGCTTGTTGATTGCAGGTAAACTGCCCATTGTGAACGACAGTGATGAGCTGGTGGCTATAATTGCTCGCACTGATCTGAAGAAGAACAGAGACTACCCTCTGGCCTCTAAAGACTCCCGCAAACAGCTGCTGTGTGGCGCTGCCATCGTTACCCGTGAGGATGACAAGTACCGGCTGGACCTGCTCGTGCAGGCAGGAGTGGACGTGGTGGTGCAGGTAGGTCTTAAGGTCCTAAAGGGAGTGGGATTAGTCTCCATCCTGAGTATGGTGCCTGAATCAAATGACAAACTATTTTTGCTATGAGGCTGTGTAACACAGGACTGTGATTGGACATAGTGAATTTTTTCTGAAGGCTGTGTCTATTGTTTTAGGACTCATCTCAGGGAAACTCAGTGTTTCAGATCAGCATGATTAACTACATTAAACAGAAGTATCCTGAGCTCCAGGTGGTGGGGGGGAATGGTGAGTCACAGTTCTCACATTTGCTTGTTCTGTAAACTGAGAGGGTTGAGGTAGGTAAGAATTGATGGTGTTTGGTTCTTTTCATTTGTTGCTCTGTTCACTTTCATCCTTCTTCTCTCTCGCTCTGTCTCTGTGTATGTCTGTGTAGTAGTGACAGATGCTCAAACGAAGAATTTGATTGGTGATGGTGTGGATGCTCTTAGAGTGTGGATGGGTTATCTTTGATAAGACATCGTATACCAGAAAATTGTTTAAAAGATGGTAATAGCTAAACCACCAGACATAATAGTGATGGATAAACAGCAGAAAAGAGTCATAGTGACGGATGTAGCAATCGCAAGAGATAGCAACATCAGCAACAAGGAACATGAGACGCTAAAAGAAGAGGAAACACTGGCTCTGGTAGCAATCAGAGCACCAGGGGTTTAGGGACGATGACCATCAAACTGGGAGAGTGGCTCCAGCAGATCCCAGGAACAACATCCGAGATCCTCATCCAGAAGAGTGCAGTCGATGGAACACTTGGGATACTATGCAGGCAAATGTATATATTGTAAATTCCTGTTCTTTTTTATCAACATTCTTAGAACATAATTACTGTTCTAAGTTTACAACATCTGGTCGAGGTTTTCGTTTATTCAAGATGCATCCTGTAGTGCCTTTTCACATTTTTGCACTATTTCTTAATTTTGAATCAAATGTTTCAAAAATAATAATACAATCCACAAGGAAATGAAAACGAGAATTAAATCAAACTTATTGTTTCAGAAAGATTACTACTCATTCACACACCAGGACGCTACATCTTCTGGAGTATTATGCTCACGTTTCTAAACTTTTAAACATTATAATGTATTTCAGTTATGGAAATCAGTTAAACACTATAGGAAGGCCTACAACAGGAATGTACTACAAATACCATCCTACTCCAGCACCCCTAATCGTCCACTCCCAATGGTGGGATATCCCTGAATAACAGTTGAATGCTATCTTTGCCTATATTTGCCTCTGTCTGTCTTTCAGGAGACTACAATATGAGAGTTACACACTAACATTAAAGATGAATAATGAATTAAGTAAATGCTGCACCGGCTAACATCTACTTTCTTCCCTGTTTTATTACCTGTATTATTATTTATAATATTTGTGAGCTGAAAACATGATATCCACCAAAAACATGATTCACTGACTCATGAACAATGTCAACAAATCTACACCCACACACGCACACACACACACACACACACACACACACACACACAGCAGGTGAGTTTTCTGTGGTGGCAGATGGGTCCAAGTGGGCTCATACTGGCCCTGCCCACATGTCGCCTCCTGCAGGTGTCAACCGTAGCCACTGTGCTCCATGTGCCCTTTCTCCTCTGCCACTGCTGGGAGAGGGCTCTGCCCACCCTCCTGACATGCTCCGCTACGCCTCCTGCATACCCCCTTTGTGCTTCAGACAGAGGCCAAAACCACTGGCTTTGCTGGTTCCAGGAACAGCCTGAGGTTGTCCAGGAGAGTGAAAGAATGCTATACCTTGCAAGGTATGATGGTCTTCATTGAAATGGGGGTTAAAAACATTTCAAGCCAGTGTTTTGTGCACTGACATCCCTCCTGCTACCGAAGGCCACCCGAGTGTTTCTTGTGTTTGTGAGTGTGAGGCAAAGGAGTGTGAAAGTGTTTGTGTGGATCAAGATGTAAATGCATGAAATGAAACGTACTGAGGCTATGTTTATTGTCACATATTTTATATCTAGAATGTTGGCCTACCTCCAAGTGAATTTGCACAAAGACCAAACATTTGTGTGGGGTGTTTGTTTGTGCATGTGAATATAGATGTGTGTAGTTCAATGGTGTATACATGTGTACATGTGAGTATGGATGTGTAAGTGTGAAAGATGTGTGTGTGTGTGTGAATTATATATTTGTTGGGGGCACATTCATATACTGCCACACTGCTATTCTCTCTGCTACTTTCTGTTTTTCAATTGGTGGATTGGATTAGGGCCTGTCAGAGAGACTCTGAGAGATCTGGTGAGCCCTGATTGTGATTCTTTTTGTTTCTCTCTCTCTCTCTCTCTCTCTCTCTCTCTCTCTCTCTCTCTTTGTGAGTGTGTGTTTGTGTGTGTGTCTCTTGTCAACACAGTGTGAATAATTTTGATTTTAATTGGTTCGTTGTTATGACATTATCTCTCAACTCTCTCAACCGTCTAAATCACACGCGCACACACACAAACAGTTGACACCCCCCATCCTATAGTCCACATTCATTCATGAGAAACAGAAAATTTCAATTTGAAATGTATTGGATTGAATAACAAAGATCCTTTTCTTTAGAACCATGCACAGCATGGACATGACAATGTTGTGCTAAATGGTGTGATCAAACCCTATCATCATCCTTCCCAGCAAAGCCCTGATCTACTCCTTCTGTAGTGAGCTAAACGCTATTAATAAACTCCCAAACTCCTCCAGTGCTCTCTCACCATTCTGAGCAGAGCCTGTGCCAGGCCTGCAATTTTATCAACTACATCACAGCTCTGTTTTCTCTCTTCCAAATGTGTAGAGAAAACACACACACACACACACACACACACACACACGCGCGCGCGCGCTCTGTATTCTGACAGTCCCTGCAATGCTCCACTGTAATCCTCTTAGCCTGTAAGCGCTGGGCTCTCCCTGCAAACACACCCTAAACCCAGCACAGCATGGGACTATGTGGAAGACCACTTGCACAAACATCGACCGCACAGCTCTTTTTGCCTTTGCTTGCTATAGTTTCAACTGCTCGATGCACTGAAATGCCAAATACAGAGGCTAAAGCTCGAACACATGCGCCATGAACCAGCTGCACCCATTCCGAGGTAAATCAAATACACAGTTGCCAATGTTTAAAAAAGCTTTTTGAGCTTTTTACATTTTATTGATTTATTTTTTTTAAAGAACATGAGGACTTTTTCATTTTTATTTTTTCAGAATGCTAAATAGTAGTAGTCCCAGTAATTTTGTAGTTCCAGTAGTATCGTCATTCAGGTCTCCTTTATCAGGTTTTGGATGGATTGGTAGAAGTTCATATTGACTGGTTATAAACATAGTTCTGATGTAGTCAAGCACAGCGTCTGTCTCTTTGGCCAGTTGGTAATCATAGCCTTTTTATGTGCTCGGGAAACCTTTCTGCATACTACCGATTTCTTTAGCTGGTCCTCCTTGGGAAGTGTGTGGTCCCTTTGAGCAGTACAAAGCTTCCCCAGCCATGGCTCTCCCCATGCGCTGCTGCTTAGTTTTCTTCCCCACTACTTTGTCCCATAACGTCTTCAGGTTCTTTCTTTCACACTTTGGGTTTTGGTTTTCACTCTCTAGAGCCTCTCTTTCACTCTTCAGGTGTTGTCTTTCACTCTCAAGATTCTCTCTTTCACCCTTCAGGTGTTGTCTTTCTCTCTCCAGAGCCTCTCTTTCACTCTTCAGGTGTTGTCTTTCACGCTCTAGATCCTCTCTTTCACTCTTCAGGTGTTGTCTTTCACTCTCAAGATTCTCTCTTTCACCCTTCAGGTGTTGTCTTTCTCTCTCTAGAGCCTCTCTTTCACTCTTCAGGTGTTGTCTTTCACGCTCTAGATCCTCTCTTTCACTCTTCAGGTGTTGTCTTTCACTCTCAAGATTCTCTCTTTCACCCTTCAGGTGTTGTCTTTCTCTCTCCAGAGCCTCTCTTTCACTCTTCAGGTGTTGTCTTTCACGCTCTAGATCCTCTCTTTCACTCTTCAGGTGTTGTCTTTCACTCTCAAGATTCTCTCTTTCACTCTTCAGGTGTTGTCTTTCACGCTCTAGATCCTCTCTTTCACTCTTCAGGTGTTGTCTTTCACTCTCAAGATTCTCTCTTTCACCCTTCAGGTGTTGTCTTTCACTCTCTAGATCCTCTCTTTCACTCTTCAGGTGCCATCTTTCACTCTGTTCATTTTTTGTCTCCTTCTGCTTCTCCTCCAACTCCTTCCCACTACATTCCTCCTCAAATTTTCCAATTTTAACACAGTGTCGTTTTCTAATTTCCTTCGTATCTACTCTGTCAGGTAGTTCTTGTTGCAATCTACTCATTGCTTTTTGTGTGTTCCTGTCCAACAAAATCTTCGTTTTCTTCTTCTTCGAAGATCTTCTGTGAGAGCAGCAGAACTGCATTTTGCTGCTGCAACCTCCCATTTCTGTCAACAGACTGACCAATTTTACCTTTGTCAAGCAGATTATAAGAATAGCTATTATGACAATGGTCAGTGATATTATGACATCACAGTTTTGGTTTTGTTGACAATTCCATTGTCATCACACAGAATAGAATAGAATAGAATAAACTATTGTGGGCTTGCTTTGTTTTCACTTTAGCCTTAATTAGATTAATTAGATTCATATGTTTGCTTTAGATTTGCCTTTTTACATTTTATTTATACCATGAAAAACAATACAGAAATAATTAAAGAAGTCAAAGCCTTTGTCACAGTCTCTCCAGACATGCCTTTCTCTGGTTGTCAAAAAGACAAAAGAGATGACTGTGGACTACAGAAGGATGCAAATGCCTCACACCCTAATACATACAGTGAAGAGTGAGAACATACACTCTCTTAAAATCACAATCAATCTCTCATGGTCCCTGAGCACTTTTTCCTTAGTGAAGAAAGCTCTGCTTCCTGAGGAGACTGAAGAAGGACAGCATGTCCGTCATCCTGATCTGGTCTGCAACAGCATCATAGAGAGTGTCCCGACCTGCGCCATCGCTGTCTGGTACTGGCACTGCTCCCCCTGCTCTTTTGGATTGTTTAGTTGAATTTAGCAGTCTGCTCTCAAATTTTCTGTGCCTGTTTTCTGGGATTCTGAAATTCAGGCAATGTTTTTGTTGTTCTTCTGCAACACTATTAAAACTCTGAACTCCTCAAACTATTTTACTTCTCTAAGTAAATCTGTCACATTTGTCTAGTACAGAATTATTAGATTTCTTTCTTTGACCATAAGCAAGATACACACATTTACTTTGCACATTTACATATTTCTTTGTCTGTGTCTCTCTATCACTCTCCTTTTCTCAGAGAGTTGGATAAGAGATTAAGGACACTTCCTGAGGCAGAGAATGATTGGTCAGTAGTACATTAGAATGGCCCTACATACATTTCATCATTCCATATCTTTTCAGTGGTTATCAAAACCATTTATACACTTTTGCAGTTAAACAATGTTAAGATATTGATTAGTGTTTCAGTCAAATTAGTCTAACTCTGAAAGTATGTGTTTACCTTCCATATGAGATGCTATTTAAGACTACACACACATCAGATTTTGCAATGAAAAGATGCACACATGCATACATGATAAAACAAACAATGGCAAATAGTCAGTGTACACACACACACACACACGTTTTAGGCTCCTTTTGTCATTCAGTTTTGAAAGAAGGAGATGGAGGGCATGTCAGTATGTAGCAGTAGCCATAGTATTGGAACAGATGGGTCAGCATGGTAAGGGCAAACAGAACGTTGGTCAGGGTGTATCACTGGTCTCCATTGCATCTCAGTGATTCAAAATTCAGAACTAAAATATTAGAAAAAACACTCTCAAAGCATAGAGGGCCAAGTCAGTAGTTGCACTAATATCAGAATTTGTATCAAGATATTTTTAAGTGAGAAATTTTTAAGCGAGAAATAAGTTTAGCCCTCATTAAAAATGTTGTAATTTCAACTCTTTGACACTCTTGGAAAAATAAATGTAATATTTTGTTCAAAATATTATTTATTTGGGGAAAAAAGTGATCTGCAGGCACTGCGGATTCTTGCCCTGCTAGAGATGATTAAGAAAAGAGGTTAAATTGATTAGGACTTCTAACCTGCAGTAATAAACAGTATAAATTGATATGAAATGAAATAGGCAGATGCTGACTGTATATGAATTGTATGGGGCAGCAGTGTCTCACAAAGACTGGAGCACAGCAATGATGTCATCATGTCATGGGTGTGAAAAGAAGGCCTCTAGGAAATAGGCTTCGTCAAGGGGCATGGGGGCTGGGGCCAAAAGACAGAGCGCAGGAGACTAATGAATGAAGATGGAGAACCCCTCTGTTCGCTACTGTAATATACACACTGAGAGGTAGAGGAGCAAGGACTCTTCATCAGGCCCTCAGCCAGCCTGGCACTAGCTCATCAACAGATGTCTCCCTCTCTGAGAGAGAGAGAGAGAGAGAGAGAGAGAGAGAGAGAGAGAGAGAGGGAGGGTCTTATTGAATTATATGCTTTGTTGTCATCTGTGCAGCATTACTACAGATTCTTTATAACTCAGTATCTGCAATGTTTGGTTTAGAATCACAGATGAGGATGTGTTTAATGTGACGTGGTTGGTTTACGTCTCACAAATGTCAATTGTCTTCATTAATGTTCCATCTGAAATATTAATGTTCACAGCAGAGACCTCATCAATATTCATCAACCCGGAAACGTTGCACAATCTCCTGTTAAAATTTCATGAGATGGCGTGTCTCTAACATAATATGATTGTGTGTGTGTGCGTGTGTGTGTGTGTGTGTGTGTGTGTGTGTAAAGTACATGTCAAGTTCACATGTGTTTGTGTATGTATATAGGTTCAGGAAGAAGCTAAGGGTTTTGACCTCAGCATAGACTTCACTGGTGCTGACATCATCACCAGCTAAGTGACCTGTTCCTCTCATCCTGGTGTGTGTGTGTGTGTGTGTGTGTGTGTGTGTGTGTGTGTGTGTGTGTGTGTGTGTGTGTGCGTGCGTGTGTGCGTGTGTGTGTCCAGCTGTGATCGGCCCTTACTCATACACATTTCACTTGGCTGACACACAGTGAAAAAAGTGCATTTACAGTCCTCTGTGGTCTCATTGCCAGCCCAGATTTCCAAAACTTATTATATATTTTACATATGTAGTAGTCATTATATATTATTTGAAACTACAATTTTGAACAGTGTTTCAGTGTTGTGTAATTACTGAATAGGGCTTAAATAAAACCATTGTCATTGTAAGAAGGCTCAACAGCAGTACTCATCTACTCATCTACCACACATTTCACTGTGTGTTGTACTGTGTATGACTATGTATGTGACAAATAAACCAAACTTGAAATTTGAAAAAACAAGATGTGGGTTAAGATGAATCTACTTCCCTTTTCATGTACACTGAAAAACATCAGTTTTTCAAATGCTAGGATATATTTTGTCTACAAACACATTTCTATTTATGGTCTTTCTTATCTTTTATAGCATCAAGGGTTCTTTGGAAGGTCAGCAGAAAATGGAAGAGAGGAAGGTGTGTGTGAGTGAATGCTTGTGTGTAATGTCATTTTCTATGTTGAGTGTAGCTCTATGATGTACTCTGGAGAGCTGAAGTTTGAGAAGAGGACCATGTCTGCTCAGGTGGAGGGGGGTGTTCATGGCCTGCACTCGTAAGTCTTCGTCCTCTCTGCTCACTAAACTCCTACTACCGAATCCATCATGCTCAGTGGCTCTTTTAGGGAACACTCCACCAACTGTCAAGCAGTGCCACAAAAGCACTCAAGGACTGGAAAATAACCTGTGTGTGTCTGTTCTCACAGTTTGCAGGCACAGTGTTATGAATAATAATACACAGCAATAGACCCCTGCTGATCTCCACTGAAATCTGAATGGACATGAAACTGACAATTTATTTATGAATAATTAATTCAGATAAATTGTGGGTTTCTAATAGATAACAGGGTCATGACATAATGAGTAATGCCTCTATAGATTTCTATTCATGTCTTCAAGTAATTCATGTACATACATTGAATTGAAAGAAAACTGGCTTTGGCATGACTGGACAGAGCATTGTAATGTAAACGTCAGTACTATGCACATTTTGCAGTGTGGACTTTTATAAACTCATCAGCTCTGTGCAGATATAGACTGTAGAGCTCTATATTGAATTGTGGATGAGCATATTAAAACCACAAGGCGGAGCTTCGAGAGAGAGAGAGAGAGAGAGAGAGAGAGAGAGAGAGAGAGAGAGAGAGAGAGAGAGAGAAGATGAAACAGAGCTGTTTAATGTTCAACAAATGGAAAGAAGAAGAAAATTATGAAAATCGGTAGAACTATTAGCAAAGTTGAAACTAGTTAATATTTAGTGACAGCGGAGTGGCTCTAGATCCCTGTGGCAGGGACTACGGACGATCACGGACTACAGGAGCCCACCCTCCGGACTGATGAGTGCGGATGAGTCTCTGGCGAACGAGCTGAATACATTCTTCGCTCGCTTCGAGGCTACATCTAGCAGCGCTAATGCTAACGGCGCTAATGCTAGCAGCGCTAATGCTAACGGCGCTAGTGCTAACAGCACTAATGCTAGCAGCGCTAGTGCTAATGGCACTATCGGCGCAGCCAATGGCACATGCGCGGGGCCCACCATAGAACAGCGCCCTCTCATCGTCACGGAGAGTGACGTGAGAAAAGTGTTTAAAAGGGTGAATACCAGGAAGGCGATGGGAGCAGACGGTATCTGCGGGAGGGTCCTCAAAGCCTGCGCAGATCAGCTAGCCCCGGTATTCACCGACATCTTCAATCTCTCCCTGACGCTCGGTATCGTCCCGTCCAGCTTCAAGCGATCCACCATCGTCCCCGTCCCGAAGAAACCTCGACCCTCCGACCTCAATGACTACCGACCTGTCGCCCTCACATCAGTCGTGATGAAGTGCTTTAAAAAGCTAGTCGGAGACTTCATCACATCTTCACTGCCAGCCTCCATGGACCCACTGCAGTTTGCATACCGCCACAACCGCTCCACTGACGATGCAATTGCACATCTGCTCCACACTACACTGACTCACCTGGACGAAGGGAGGGGAAATTATGTTAAAATGCCATTTGTCGACTACAGTTCAGCATTTAACACTATCATCCCCTCCCTACTCACTACTAAGTTGGGGGATCTAGGACTGCATACATCCCTGTGCGACTGGATCTCCAACTTCCTAACAGACAGACCACAATCAGTACGGGTGGGCAACTGCGCCTCATCCACCCTCACCCTCAGCACTGGAGCTCCTCAGGGTTGTGTCCTAAGCCCCCTGCTCTACTCACTGTACACCTACGACTGCACAGCCACTTCCAGCTCCACCATCATTGTCAAGTTTGCTGACGACACCGTTGTCATGGGTCTGATCTCGGACAACGACGAGAGGGCCTACCTGGATTAAACACCTGGAAAACTGGCGCCAGGAAAATTATCTCCTCCTAAACGTCAGTAAGACAAAGGAGCTGATCGTGGATTGCAGCAAGAAGCAGGAGCGGCACTACCAACCTGTGAGGATCAGTGGAACCACGGTGGAGAGAGTAGATAGTTTCAGGTACCTTGGTGTTCACATCTCGCAGGACCTGTCCTTCAGACTGCCCTCCAAGGTACTGCGGAACTTCTATACCTGCACTATCGAGAGCATCCTCACGGGGAACATCACAGTCTGGTTTGGGAATAGCACCAAGCAGGACAGACAAGCACTCCAAAGGGTAGTGCGTTCAGCAGAGCGCATCACTCACACGGAACTTCCTGACCTGCAGACCATCTACTACAAGCGGTGCCAGACCAAGGCCAGGAGGATTGTGAAGGACCCCACCCATCCCAACAATAGACTCTTCTCTCTGTTGAGGTCAGGGAGGCGCTTTCACTCCCTGAAGACCAAGACAGAGAGGCTGAAGAGCAGCTTCTTCCCACAGGCCATTCGGGCCCTGAATCAGGGAAACTGATAAACTGTGGGGACCACCACCACAATGTAACATAACTGTATATCTGTATATATATATTTATATTCAATGACCTTGTTACACAACAACTGTAGATATGTTATTATACGAAATGGATCTGTACATTCTGTAGATTGTGTACATATATACACAACCATATACATTGTACATTGTGTATATAATCATAATATACATATATTGTATACATTGTTAATATATTTTGTACATACATAGAATATATATATTTATCTTTGCATATATATATTTCACATATAGAGAATGTCTATATTTCTCTATGCACCCCTGTTTTCTTTTCCTCAGTTTGGACAGAGCACTCTCCACCATTTCACTGCGAGTTATGCTGTGTATGACTATGTATGTGACGAATAAACCAAACTTGAACTTGAACTTGAACAGTACTTGTGGTAGCCTTTTTAACTAAGTGTACTTAAAATCAGACATTAGCACACTAAAACATTAAAGCATTAAGATAAAAGATAAATCCTTTATGCAAATGCAGTTGTTTCTTAAAGATTGTTTCTTTTAGAAATATAAGTTCTTATCACACCTGTATTAGAATATGAGCCCAGGAGAGTAACCCTAGAACACTAGGAACATTTATTTTACAATTTCCTTGCAAAATCACAAGCCTGATGTGAATATTAAAATAAGAACAACAAATAGATACACCTGTTATCATTTTATTATCCATCTTCACATAATATAGGGAAGGTGCTTATGTGCTCATTTCTCCTTTGTTAAAAAAGCACTGACATTTTGCTGCATCAAACATTTGTGTGCCATGCATTTAGTGTGTAGCATAACAACAAACAAATTCTGCAAACTCCTACTTTATGAGCATTAAAGGCGGTAGGGCAGAGTGTTGAGTGAAGCTTCAGAGCTTGACTGTAACCTTGTTATATTTCAATGGCAATGAGGGCAGTACAGGTAGTGACTAAGAGGCTTTCCTTCCCAATCCCTCTGAATGTTGTCTCTGACAACATTCCAGACAGCACTTTAGAGAAAACAGTAGTCCAATGGCAGCAGACAGGCCTTTTTAGGGATCACCACTTACAGAGTCTTACCAAGACACCCAGTAGCTTTATTTTGTTTGGGACGAAGCCTCTATCAGAGCCGTATTTCATTCTACCTGATTCAGCTGCTGCTTGTATGATGCATGTTGGATGAATCTCTTACTCTGCTCCTCAGCTAAGAGAAAGCTCTCCATCTCGATCTGAGGAACAAACTTGGATTGTGTGCGTGGCTCCAGCACAACCACTGGTGAATGCGCACGCAGTGTCCCAGGAGCCGCTCTGTGGTGCAGGTGGAGAGGGGAGGTGGGCGGAGGCCCGGGGCGTCAGCTCACGCAGGGTTGTAGAGGAGGATTGGAGTACTGGACATCGCTTACATTGAGGGCCATGTCTATGAGCACTTTGCCAATGGCAAGCACGACAGCTACCAGATCGACTACCGCCTCATTGTGGGCGACACAGAGCCAGCCAGATTGCAGCTGTCGCCTCGCGACCCTGAGCACCAGGGGCCATTTGGCCACAACACATCTCATGGGCATGAGACTGCAGCTCAGCGCTACAGCGCCACGCGCATCCAGGCTGGCTACGAACCAGAGAGGTGAGACTCCTACAGTTTCAAAGGAGTGCTGATCAGCAAAATTAACCATGTTTGCATCACTAGGTTAACGTTAGTGTCACTAAACAAGTTCATTAGGAGTGGACTTTATTTTTCTTTTGGATTGTGTACTTTTAAACTGTTGCACAGACTGGGTTGGGTTCTCAGTGATGTGCAATTTTAGCCCAATTCCATATTGTTGGTCTCAGAAGAACACATTCCTTTCGGGGATTATCATCACATAAAATAGACCTATACATTTACAGTCTCTACAGAGAAATACAGTCATGTCATAGTATAATAAAATGTCCTAATGTGTAAATAGTGATGTTTACTCATTTATAATGTCCAGCACTACTCAAATATAACTGCTTGCCTTCTTTGCCCATCATATTAACATTCCCATGTCATCAGAGTAAAAAGGACCATAAATCTGATTAAGAATTATATTATCAAGACCGATATAATCTGTGTTGTAGAACAGATATGAAAACATTTTGCCATAGCAATGCTCAAAAGCATCACATTCCATTTGTTTTACAGACCCATATCTCTGTACATTTCAATTTACAGAATGGACTAAATTAACTTCCAGGTGTTTAAAGCTCAGTTGGGGGCTGTGTCAGATCCTTTGTGAATAACATAATAAAGTTGAGTATTGGGCAGCCTGACCACGGCTTCAAAACGATTGTGTGGATTTGCTACATCACCAGTCCTCCTTTTATAAGCAAGATGATTATTTCAACCCAAGTCAAAAACATTTTTGTCTCATCCAAACGGAAATTTCACACGTCAGACCTGAACTGGGCTGGCCAGCTAATAGCGTGGACAGTAAAACAAAGGCGCATCGCCCGTCTGTTCTCTCTCACTTCACATCCAAATCCAACTGAAACGCACTATCAGTATTTCAGTTCCATGCCGGAGCTGAGAGACGTGAGCGCCCTTAAAATGTCCCGTCGTCATCCACCACGTTGAGAGGATGAGAGTTTTCTCAAACTGAGCAGGTCGAGTCTTTAAAATGTGTAAACTCCAACTGTGATTCTGGGTGATTTAGCTAAGGGCTAGACTTTCGCTTGACTTTGAGAGATGCCGCAGAGGCTAGTCTGTAACGGTCGCAGATGAAGACCAGCTGTGTTCCTTGACGTCGTTTTTTGTTGTCTGAAGTACGCGACGCTATCGTCTTGTGAGTAACCCGAGAAGCGGGATTTTCATTCACATTCACTAAGAATAAAGCATCATTGTTCAGTCTTGGAAGTATATCACACTAAATCCGTGTGTACTACTTGAGTACGATAATGACGGTTGTTGTTTGCATGCTGCGAATGCGAGACATCGGCTCTCCCGAATAAAAGGATAGCACGTCGAAATGGAGAAAGGGCAAAGCGTAACGAATAGAAATAGCTTTAGCATCCTCGGCCAACACCCACAGGATAAATATTTCGATCCGCGGATCAGTAAAACGCTTACGTTTTAACTCTGTTTACATGAGAGCACAGACAGAATAGCCTTTCTTTAGCGTACATCTACTTCTGATGTGACTTGTATTTGCTAGGTTGTTAGTATAATGTATTTTTAGTATCAGTTTTTCTTTGTTTGTTTGTTCTGTGGTCTTTGATTCAGTGATTTTCTGATCCTGCCTGGCTTCATTGACTTTACCTCAGATGAAGTGGTGAGTACTTTTGCAAAATGCACCAAAACAGCTCAGCAGGTTTCCTGACATGCCCCATAAGGGCTTACCAGTATGTGTGTTTCAGTAAATACAGCACATCTAGTAATGATTTAGTGGAGGGGGCGGGATCTTCCTAATTAATTAGTGAGCTGGCGGTCTCCTCTACCTTCAGTGAGATGGAGGAGCTGAGTCAGTTGCCATGTAGTGCGAACACGACTACAACAGAGGGTGGAGTGTGGCATAGTGTAAGAGAGGGATGAAGGAGTGCAAATAAGATGTGCAAAATAGGTGGTGTTGGCATCCCAGGTGCATAGGGTGTGTTGTCACAGGCAGAGAGGCTGAGGGGTGTGTGGGTGTGTGTGTGTGTGTGTATGACAGTGTGAGGGAGGCACGAACCAAAATTCCCATGTGTAATGGATATGGGATAGTATATATTGTGGTATTTATATTTGGTGTTACATTTTGTGTGTGTGTGTGCTAGAATGTGGGAGAGAACGTAGGATGTTTTTGTCTGTCTTACCACAGGGAGATTAAACTGATGCCCTGCTTATAAAAACAGCAATATTTGTGCTTTGAATGAGCACATCCAAGTCACTTGAAGTCAAATTAATAATGGGATAGAGATGTGTGCATATGTGAAAGCTGTCCAAAGTAACACCCCAAACTGTTCTTATCTTTGTGCAATGCATAGTCTGTATGAAAATACAAGCATGAACATAAACAAAGATAATTGTTCTGTAGAACATTGGTTCCTTTCTGTTACCATTTGCGTCTGTCATTCAGGATCTGACCTGTGCTCTGACCCGGAAGATAACCCTGAAGACGCCGCTTATTTCCTCCCCCATGGGTACTGTGACTGAATCCTCCATGGCCATCGCTATGGCCGTGAGTATCCCCCACACACTCAAAACCATGAAGTCCTGTTGCTTTTCCATTTAGCTTTCTGTGATTTTGTATTACAGCTCATGGGCGGTATTGGGATCATCCATCACAATTGCAACCCAGAGTTCCAAGCAAATGAAGTCCGGAAAGTTAAGGTGTCAAACTTTCAGTGAATTGTCTTAATAGGAATATAATGAACAACACGTTGAACATGCAGATTTACACACAAGCTTCCCTGAGGCCTCTCATCAGCAGAGCAATATATGGTGTCATGGCAGAAATTCGAGCAGGGCTTCATCACGGATCCGGTGGTGATGAGTCCACAGCACACGGTCGGAGATGTGTTTGAGGCCAAGGTGCGACACGGCTTCTCTGGAATCCCTGTCACCGAAACCGGCAAGATGGGCAGCAAGCTTGTGGGAATCGTGACGTCACGAGACATTGACTTCCTCTCAGAGAAGGACTATGACCGGCTGTTGGAGGAGGTTTGTGATTCATCTTTGATTGTACATACAATATACAAAAGGTTTTTAAAAACACAAATGAATCACATATGACATACAATGCTTAAAAATATAGGTGGAATAGAACTATCATGAAATTGTGATATTTCTGTGTCAGTGTGTGAAAGAGGGCAATATATATATATATATATATATATATATATATATATATATATATATATATATATAAAAAAATAAAAAATGTGTATATATATATAAGTGTGTGTGTGTGTGTGTGTGTGTGTGTGTGTGTGTGTATAAAATCACATTCTTTAAACTCACATCTTTTTGTGATTTATTTGTGATATTTGCCAGGCAATGACAAAGAGGGAAGATTTAGTGGTTGCACCAGCAGGTGTTACACTCAAAGAGGCCAATGACATCCTGCAGTGCAGCAAAAAAAGGTCTGATTCTTCATCTTTTCAGCTTGAGAAGTGAAACTGCTTCTAAAGGACTTTGAAAGGTTATTTTCACTTCTCCACTTCTTCTCTGAGTAACGGGTCGGTCGTGGGGACGCTTGTTGATTGCAGGTAAACTGCCCATTGTGAACGACAGTGATGAGCTGGTGGCTATAATTGCTCGCACTGATCTGAAGAAGAACAGAGACTACCCTCTGGCCTCTAAAGACTCCCGCAAACAGCTGCTGTGTGGCGCTGCCATCGTTACCCGTGAGGATGACAAGTACCGGCTGGACCTGCTCGTGCAGGCAGGAGTGGACGTGGTGGTGCTGGTAGGTCTTAAGGTCCTAAAGGGAGTGGGATTAGTCTCCATCCTGAGTATGGTGCCTGAATCAAATGACAAACTATTTTTGCTATGAGGCTGTGTAACACAGGACTGTGATTGGACATAGTGAATTTGGTCTGAAGGCTGTGTCTATTGTTTTAGGACTCATCTCAGGGAAACTCGGTGTTTCAGATCAGCATGATTAACTACATTAAACAGAAGTATCCTGAGCTCCAGGTGGTGGGGGGGAATGGTGAGTCACAGTTCTCACATTTGCTTGTTCTGTAAACTGAGAGGGTTGAGGTAGGTAAGAATTGATGGTGTTTGGTTCTTTTCATTTGTTGCTGTGTTCACTTTCATCCTTCTCTCTCGCTCTGTCTCTGTGTATGTCTGTGTAGTAGTGACAGCTGCTCAGACGAAGAATTTGATTGATGATGGTGTGGATGCTCTTAGAGTGTGGATGGGTTATCTTTGATAAGACATCGTATACCAGAAAATTGTTTAAAAGATGGTAATAGCTAAACCACCAGACATAATAGTGATGGATAAACAGCAGAAAAGAGTCATAGTGATGGATGTAGCAATCGCAAGAGATAGCAACATCAGCAACAAGGAACATGAGACGCTAAAAGAAGAGGCAACACTGGCTCTGGTAGCAATCAGGGCACCAGGGGTTTAGGGACGATGACCATCAAACTGGGAGAGTGGCTCCAGCAGATCCCAGGAACAACATCCGAGATCCTCATCCAGAAGAGTGCAGTCGATGGAACACTTGGGTTACTATGCAGGCAAATGTATATATTGTAAATTCCTGTTCTTTTTTATCAACATTCTTAGAACATAATTACTGTTCTAAGTTTACAACATCTGGTCGAGGTTTTCGTTTATTCAAGATGCATCCTGTAGTGCCTTTTCACATTTTTGCACTATTTCTTTATTTTGAGTCAAATGTTTCAAATAAAATAATACAATCCACAAGGAAATGAAAACGAGAATTAAATCAAACTTATTGTTTCAGAAAGATTACTACTCATTCACACACCAGGACGCTACATCTTCTGGAGTATTATGCTCACGTTTCTAAACTTTTAAACATTATAATGTATTTCAGTTATGGAAATCAGTTAAACACTATAGGAAGGCCTACAACAGGAATGTACTACAAATACCTTCCTACTCCAGCACCCCTAATCGTCCACTCCCAATGGTGGGATATCCCTGAATAACAGTTGAATGCTATCTTTGCCTATATTTGCCTCTGTCTGTCTTTCAGGAGACTACAATATGAGAGTTACACACTAACATAAAAGATGAATAATGAATTAAGTAAATGCTGCACCGGCTAACATCTACTTTCTTCCCTGTTTTATTACCTGTATTATTATTTATAATATTTGTGAGCTGAAAACATGATATCCACCAAAAACATGATTCACTGACTCATGAACAATGTCAACAAATCTACACACACACACACACACACAGCAGGTGAGTTTTCTGTGGTGGCAGATGGGTCCAAGTGGGCTCATACTGGCCCTGCCCACATGTCGCCTCCTGCAGGTGTCAACCGTAGCCACTGTGCTCCATGTGCCCTTTCTCCTCTGCCACTGCTGGGAGAGGGCTCTGCCCACCCTCCTGACATGCTCCGCTACGCCTCCTGCATACCCCCTTTGTGCTTCAGACAGAGGCCAAAACCACTGGCTTTGCTGGTTCCAGGAACAGCCTGAGGTTGTCCAGGAGAGTGAAAGAATGCTATACCTTGCAAGGTATGATGGTCTTCATTGAAATGGGGGTTAAAAACATTTCAAGCCAGTGTTTTGTGCACTGACATCCCTCCTGCTACCGAAGGCCACCCGAGTGTTTCTTGTGTTTGTGAGTGTGAGGCAAAGGAGTGTGAAAGTGTTTGTGTGGATCAAGATGTAAATGCATGAAATGAAACGTACTGAGGCTATGTTTATTGTCACATATTTTATATCTAGAATGTTGGCCTACCTCCAAGTGAATTTGCACAAAGACCAAACATTTGTGTGGGGTGTTTGTTTGTGCATGTGAATATAGATGTGTGTAGTTCAATGGTGTATACATGTGTACATGTGAGTATGGATGTGTAAGTGTGAAAGATGTGTGTGTGTGTGTGTGTGTGTGAATTATATATTTGTTGGGGGCACATTCATATACTGCCACACTGCTATTCTCTCTGCTACTTTCTGTTTTTCAATTGGCGGAGTGGATTAGGGCCTGTCAGAGAGACTCTGAGAGATCTGGTGAGCCCTGATTGTGATTCTTTTTGTTTCTCTCTCTCTCTGTGTGTGTGTGTTTGTGTGTGTGTCTCTTGTCAACACAGTGTGAATAATTTTGATTTTAATTGGTTCGTTGTCATGAAATTATCTCTCAACTCTCTCAACCGTCTAAATCACACGCGCACACACACAAACAGTTGACACCCCCCATCCTATAGTCCACATTCATTCATGAGAAACAGAAAATTTGAATTTGAAATTTATTGGATTGAATAACAAAGATCCTTTTCTTTAGAACCATACACAAGCATGGACAATGACAATGTTGTGCTAAATGGTGTGATCAAACCCTATCATCATCCTTCCCAGCAAAGCCCTGATCTAATCCTTCTGTAGTGAGCTAAACGCTATTAATAAACTCCCAAACTCCTCCAGTGCTCTCTCACCATTCTGAGCAGAGCCTGTGCCAGGCCTGCAATTTTATCAACTACATCACAGCTGTTTTCTCTCTTCCAAATGTGTAGAGAAAACACACACACACGCGCGCGCGCGCTCTGTATTCTGACAGTCCCTGCAATGCTCCACTGTAATCCTCTTAGCCTGTAAGCGCTGGGCTCTCCCTGCAAACACACCCTAAACCCAGCAAAGCATGGGACTATGTGGAAGACCACTTGCACAAACATCGACCGCACAGCTCCTTTTGCCTTTGCTTGCTATAGTTTCAACTGCTCGATACACTGAAATGCCAAATACAGAGGCTAAAGCTCGAACACATGCGCCATGAACCAGCTGCACCCATTCCGAGGTAAATCAAATACACAGTTGCCAATGTTTAAAAAAGCTTTTTGAGCTTTTTACATTTTATTGATTTATTTTTTTTTAAAGAACATGAGGACTTTTTCATTTTTATTTGTTCAGAATGTTAAATAGTAGTAGTCCCAGTAATTTTGTAGTTCCAGTAGTATCGTCATTCAGGTCTCCTTTATCAGGTTTTGGATGGATTGGTAGAAGTTCATATTGACTGGTTATAAACATAGTTCTGATGTAGTCAAGCACAGCGTCTGTCTCTTTGGCCAGTTGGTAATCATAGCCTTTTTATGTGCTCGGGAAACCTTTCTGCATACTACCGATTTCTTTAGCTGGTCCTCCTTGGGAAGTGTGTGGTCCCTTTGAGCAGTACAAAGCTTCCCCAGCCATGGCTCTCCCCATGCGCTGCTGCTTAGTTTTCTTCCCCACTACTTTGTCCCATAACGTCTTCAGGTTCTTTCTTTCACACTTTGGGTTTTGGTTTTCACTCTCTAGAGCCTCTCTTTCACTCTTCAGGTGTTGTCTTTCACTCTCAAGATTCTCTCTTTCACCCTTCAGGTGTTGTCTTTCTCTCTCCAGAGCCTCTCTTTCACTCTTCAGGTGTTGTCTTTCACGCTCTAGATCCTCTCTTTCACTCTTCAGGTGTTGTCTTTCACTCTCAAGATTCTCTCTTTCACCCTTCAGGTGTTGTCTTTCTCTCTCTAGAGCCTCTCTTTCACTCTTCAGGTGTTGTCTTTCACGCTCTAGATCCTCTCTTTCACTCTTCAGGTGTTGTCTTTCACTCTCAAGATTCTCTCTTTCACCCTTCAGGTGTTGTCTTTCACTCTCTAGATCCTCTCTTTCACTCTTCAGGTGCCATCTTTCACTCTGTTCATTTTTTGTCTCCTTCTGCTTCTCCTCCAACTCCTTCCCACTACATTCCTCCTCAAATTTTCCAATTTTAACACAGTGTCGTTTTCTAATTTCCTTCGTATCTACTCTGTCAGGTAGTTCTTGTTGCAATCTACTCATTGCTTTTTGTGTGTTCCTGTCCAACAAAATCTTCGTTTTCTTCTTCTTCGAAGATCTTCTGTGAGAGCAGCAGAACTGCATTTTGCTGCTGCAACCTCCCATTTCTGTCAACAGACTGACCAATTTTACCTTTGTCAAGCAGATTATAAGAATAGCTATTATGACAATGGTCAGTGATATTATGACATCACAGTTTTGGTTTTGTTGACAATTCCATTGTCATCACACAGAATAGAATAAACTATTGTGGGCTTGCTTTCTTTTCACTTTAGCCTTAATTAGATTAATTAGATTCATATGTTTGCTTTAGATTTGCCTTTTTACATTTTATTTATACCATGAAAAACAATACAGAAACAATTAAAGAAGTCAAAGCCTTTGTCACAGTCTCTCCAGACATGCCTTTCTCTGGTTGTCAAAAAGACAAAAGAGATGACTATGGACTACAGAAGGATGCAAATGCCTCACACCCCAATACATACAGTGAAGAGTGAGAACATACACTCTCTTAAAATCACAAACAATCTCTCATGGTCCCTGAGCACTTTTTCCTTAGTGAAGAAAGCTCTGCTTCCTGAGGAGACTGAAGAAGGACAGCATGTCCGTCATCCTGATCTGGTCTGCAACAGCATCATAGAGAGTGTCCCGACCTGCGCCATCGCTGTCTGGTACTGGCACTGCTCCCCCTGCTCTTTTGGATTGTTTAGTTGAATTTAGCAGTCTGCTCTCAAATTTTCTGTGCCTGTTTTCTGGGATTCTGAAATTCAGGCAATGTTTTTGTTGTTCTTCTGCAACACTATTAAAACTCTGAACTCCTCAAACTATTTTACTTCTCTAAGTAAATCTGTCACACATTTGTCTAGTACAGAATTATTAGATTTCTTTCTTTGACCATAAGCAAGATACACACATTTACTTTGCACATTTACATATTTCTTTGTCTGTTTCTCTCTATCGCTCTCCTTTTCTCAGAGAGTTGGATAAGAGATTAAGGACACTTCCTGAGGCAGAGAATGATTGGTCAGTAGTACATTAGAATGGCCCTACATACATTTCATCATTCCATATCTTTTCAGTGGTTATCAAAACCATTTATACACTTTTGCAGTTAAACAATGTTAAGATATTGATTAGTGTTTCAGTCAAATCAGTCTAACTCTGAAAGTATGTGTTTACCTTCCATATGAGATGCTATTTAAGACTACACACACATCAGATTTTGCAATGAAAATAAAAATGATAAAACAAACAAAGGGAAATAGTCTTTTTAACCTCTTGTTTGCTAGCAGAAAGCAAATAGAGCCTATAGGGATAAGAGAGAAAGAGAAAGAATGACATAAAAAATAAGAATGAGATAAAAAGAGATCCAGATACATGAAGCACATGTTGATGAGGGTTGGACTTGCAGAGGCCACATGGCAGTCACGTTAGAAGTGTTGATGCAGTAACTGCATCTGCAGCTAAACTAATGCTGCGTGCGTGTGTGTGTGTGCATGCGTGCGCGGGTCTGTGTATATGTGTATCTTTTTCCATTCTCCACCAAAAAGAGGCCAGGAGGCAATTGTCTCTCTAGAGATGTAACACACTTTCTGCAAACATATCATCAGATAATGGCAGAACACCTTACAACACACCAATGCATATCTGTTTACATATACAGTTGAATCATGAGAGATTATGCAAGGTGAGAATTATGATTTTAATGTCCTCTGGTTCTATGGCTTTTGATACAGCCTGTGCTAACTGAACATGGTTTTTCTTTTCTCCAAGACAATTGTGTCTCAGTTTTATTGCAGCTTAATGGTTTAATGCTTGGTTCCTAATATACATATACATATACATGCATGCACCCATACACACGTTTTTTCCTTGACAAGCTCTTATAGGCCTCTGGACTAATTAATCCCCAAGAAAAGTGAAATGACAAATATTTATATATATACACACACACAGCGCTTCACTTTTTCCACATTTTATGTTATGTTACAGCCTTATTCCAAATTGGATTAAAAAAAAAAAAATTCCCCTCAAACTCCTACACACAATACCCCATTATGACAAAGTGAAAAAATCTTTGTTTGGAGTTTTTGCAACTTTATTAAAAATAAAAAAACCAAAAATCACATGTACATAAGTATTCATAGCCTTTGCTCAATACTTGGTTGAAGCACCTTGGGCAGCAATTACAGCCTCAAATCTTTTTGAGTATGATGCTACAAGCTTGGCACACATATTTTTGGGCAGTTTCTCCCATTCTTCTTTGTAGAACCTCTCAAGCTCCATCAGGTTGGATGGGGCGCGCCGGGGTACAGCCATTTTCAGATCTCTCCAGAGATGTTCAGTTGGGTTCAAGTCTGGGCTCTGGCTAGGCCACTCAAGAACATTCACAGAGTTGTCCTGAAGCCAGTCCTTTATTCTCTTAGTTGTGTGGTTAGGGCCATTGTCCTGTTGGATGAACCTTCACCCTGGTCCAGAGCACTCTGGAGCAGGTTTTCTTCAAGGATGTCTCTGTATGTTGCTGCATTCATCTTTCCCTGACTAGTCTCCCAGTTCCTGCTGCCAAAAAACAACCCCACAGCATGATGCTGCCACCAGCATGCTTCACTGTAGGGATGGTTTTGGCCAGGTGCTGAGCGGTGCCTGGTTTCCTCCAGACATGATGCTTGGCATTCAGGCCAAAGAGTTGAATCTTTGTTTCATCAGACCAGAGAATTTTGTTTCTCATGGTCTGAGAGTCCTTCAGGTGCCTTTTGGCAAACTCCAAGCAGGCTGTCTTATGCCTTTTACTGAGGAGTGGCTTCCGTCTGGCCACTCTACCATACAGGCCTGATTGGTGGAGTGCTGCAGGAATGGTTGTCCTTCTGGAAGGTTCTCCTCTCTCCACAGAGCAATGCTAAAGCTCTGTCAGAGTGACCCTTGGGTTCTTGGTCACCTCCCTGACTAAGGCCCTTCTACCCCGATCACTCAGATTGGCTGGGCGGCCAGCTCTAGGAAGAGTCCTGGTGGTTCCAAACTTCTTCCATTTACGGATGATGGAAGCCACTGTGCTCATTGGGACCTTCAATGCTGCAGAAATTTTTCTGTACCCTTCCCTCGATCTGTGCCTCGATACAATCCTGTCTCAGTAGTCTACAAAGAATTCCTTGGACTTCATGGCTTGGTTTGTGCTCTGACATGTACTGTCAACTATGGGACCTTATATAGACAGGTGTGTGCCTTTACAAAGCATGTCCAATCAACTGGATTTACCACAGGTGGACTCCAATCAAGTTGTTGAAACAACTGAAGGATGATCAGTGGAAACAAGATGCACATGAGCTCAATTTTGAGTGTCATGGTAAAGGCTGTGAATACTTATGTGCATGTGATTTTTTTGTTTTTTTTATTTTTAATAAATTTGTTACAATTCCAAACAAACTTTTTTTACTTTGTCATTATGGGGTATTGTGTGTAGAATTTTGAGGGGGAAAAAAATAATTTAATCCAATTTGGAATAAGGCTGAAACATAACAAAATGTGGAAAAAGTGAAGCACTGTGAATACTTTCTGGATGCACTGTGTATATATATATATATATATATATATATAGAGAGAGAGAGAGAGAGAGAGAGAGAGAGTGTTTATTATAATGGCTTTGTTTGCATACATGGATGTCCTTACTTGAGCAGTCATAATTCATAATCATAATAATTCACTAAAATGATTCATTATAGCTAATGTTTTGAAATAATGAAATCATAGTGTCTGTGATTTCTTTTTTGTGTAAAGTGTCAGACTTTGTTTTTACTAAGATGTTGGGCCCATCAGTACCACCCTAGCTGCTAAGAACTGCTACTTCCTTTACTGAGCCTGTATTCCTCTGTTCACCACACTGCACTCACACTCAATGTGCAACACAATTAATGTGTGAAGAATTGTGAGTTTACTAAAATCTAATGGCTTTAGTTCACTCATTACACTTTAGTAAATCTAAACTCCAATTTCTTTTTTCTACTGAAAAAGAGATGAGCAATAGCTAATAATTAGTAATAGCTACTCTGCAATCTGAAATGTTTTTTTGTTTGTTTGTTTGGCATACATATTACCTCTTGGATTTTAAAGTTCTTTGAATCACAAAGAAAAACAATACGAGACAGTATGATGCTGCAGTAATTTAATCAAAAGAACAAAATTGATTATTCAGAATAAATTAACAGACAGGAATTAGGTCAAACCTTCTAATCATGTTTTTGTCAAATGTAATACTGTATACATACTACATTAAAATGACAGAAAAAAGAAAAGAAAAGTATAGGAAAATGCACTATTAAATGCACTATTATGAAGTTATGCATATTGGTCAGCATCATCCTCAGTTATAGCCTTCATCTCAGTTGCTGGTTTGTCTTCCTCCACCTTCTGAATTGGTTCCTTCATTGCATCTATTGCCTTCTTCAGATTGAGATTGTCCTTTTCACTCAGTGGGGCCAGTGCTGGGGTAAGGATTGTCTTGATTTGAGTTATTCTTTCCTCGCATCTGTTGTAAAACTCCTTCCTGTTTCTTGCTGCAAGGCTGTTGATACCATTTTGGGCAGATTCGCATTCCTTCCCTAACTTGTCAATCTCTGCAAGGAACTGAGGTGAGTTTGGATCCATGGTCATCAGTCTTCCCAGAGTACTGACATTGTTCATCAGGTACTGGACAGACACCTCAGTGTAAGTGGTAGACATCATGTTAACCAAATAGGCGTAGGCAGAAGTATTCAGAGCATTAGTGTAGATTTTGTCTTTGACAAACATGCTGTAGGTGTAGTTGTTCTCTACAGCTATTTCAACAGTCTGCTTAAAATGTTTAAGATTTTCACTAAGAGTGGTCTTAACAATGTTTGAAATGATCTGAAAGAAGTGCACCAGTTTCTCCCACTGTTCTTTCACCTGCCCCATGATTTCCAGGCCTTTCGCTAGCACCACAATTCTCTTGTTGAAGTCGATCTCCTTGAGATTATAATGTTTCAGCTCACTCACAATTTCAGCAAGAGCTTTTTTCTTCTGATCCAAGTTGTCCATAGTCTTCTCGTTCCGTTCATTTGCAATTTTTAGCTGGGTTTCAGCCATTTGTAGACGTAGATGAGATTGTCTTAAGTGCATCTGGACCACATCTGTATTTGCTGAGTCATAGATTTGCTGTTGACTTGACTTGGGGGGTGCTGTCAAGAAAGATGGCTGATTTGTAAAAGACTTGCTTTTGGAATAAAAGGCCATGGCCCTTACATTCAGTTCGTCAATGGCTTTAATAAGCTCCTCTGTTTTGGCATCATCACATTTCCCCTCTGGAGCATATTTACCTAGCTCTGTTAAAGTGGAGATACCCTTGTCACAGATGCCTAGTGCCTCGGATTTAATCGGGCATTCAGCTTCTTGCTGTATATCTCTGCTGACTTGCTGAAATAGTCCCACCAAGTAATCAGACTTTACCGTTTGCTTCTCCTGATCATACACCTCAGGCCAATTTATTTCCTTACCTTTGCAAAGTTCTTCCATTTTCTCAACCACTAGTAGAAATGTTATAGATTTAGAAAATATGTTACTTGTTGCCAACATTTCATCCACGTTACTCTTCATTCCAGTGGCCATGTTTCTGTGGCTTTCAGGAGTGCCTTTTCAGTTTTTGATCACATGTGTTATGGCTTTTGGTGTAATAGTGTCCGCTTGGAGATAGGTTTGGATAATTTGTCCTGGAAGAAATTCTGTTGCAAACGCACAGGCTATTGATATTGCTTGCTCTGACATACTTGATATTAGCTTCAGGCCAAAAAGGCCCCATCCACTTGGCAAATCTTTCATTGCTTGCTGGTAGGCCCTTCTGTCCTCAGCTAATCTTTCATTAGCCAGATTGAAAGCAGCCTCGGCCCTGTCGCTTGCCTCCTTAGCTTCAGCCCGTTTAATCTTTGCTATCTCAATGTTTTTCTTGATTTCTTCCATCTCCTCATCATGACTCTGTCTTGCATTCACCAAAGCCTCCACCAGTTCTTGCATCAGCTTGATGATATCTGAGAATTGTTTCTCAGTCATGATGGCCAGGTTTAAGCATTCTGATGATATGTGCGCAATGTTCTGAAGCTCAGCTGGTAAGAAGGCTTGGACAAGACCATCATCCTCCTGTATTATGAGCCCAACTGAGTTTTTGATGTACTCTGGAACCTGTCCGGTGTACATACGAATTTGGTCCATGTTCTTGTGAGCAACATTAAAGGCTTGCCAGCAACCATTACATACTTGAAAGAGGCAGGCCCTAAAAGAATTGGGGTATCTGATGAATTTGAACCCGTCTTTTGGTGGATTTTTATTGATGGAGAAGTCATCTGCAGCAGAAATGCGTACCAGCTGAGCCAGTAAATCGATGGAGACGGGTGCCGGCAATAGATACTGCTCCCAGTTAGCATAGGGCTGCATCAGCAGCATGATGTCATTTCTGTAATCCTGTGCTTTGGTGAAACTCTTAGTAGCTTGGTTGAGCTTTGACAGCGCCATTGTTTTCCCTAAAATAGAGTAAGGCAGAAAATTTGTATAACATAAAGCCATAATAAGACAATCAGGAGATTCAGCATTTATTATTTCTGTACTATAAAGCAGTTAGCACTAACAACAACAGCACCTGCAGTGTTTCATCCACTAAACAATTTCAGATTAGAACACATCATAAGTTACATGTGGTTGCTTAGTAGTTTTTTTTTTCCTTCACAACAAGTGAAGTAAAATTAGTAGAAAGCAGAAAATAATACTATTTTAACTACCCACCATTTTACAAAATTAATACTCTTTGATTGAGGAGCATTTAAATGCTTTTTTTCATAAACATTGTTTTTTCATAAACTTCATTATGGTGTAGACTTCAACAAATTCACTATACAGTATATTTCATAAAAAAGTTGATGAATGTAAACAGAAATTCATATTATGCAAACATAAACTCACAGAAATCTGTAGAGGATAGAATAGAACGGTTTGTACCTGAAGTACTGTGGATACCTCTTGAAGAAGTGAGTAGTTGAAGTAGTAGCCTACCAGACTAGATGCTGTTCTGCTCCAAAACAACAACTTTTATATCATCCTTTCATATTTGTCAGCAAAGCAATATAACTGTGTCCTGCAAAAATATGCAGTCTGAGTTGTAATTCTGAATTCTACAGAACAGCTTTACTTCCTATAACTACTGAAATTTCTTTGTTTTTCGTGTCTTTATTTGGATCCCCATTAGCTGAGGTAGCAGCTGCTCTTCCTGGGCTCCACCAACAAAACTGTGTACTCCCATGATCATAGTTGGTAACTTGTTCCATACTGTGGTGACCAAGACAATACAGATCTGCACGCTGCATCTGTTTTGGGTTTTGGTTTAACTAACCTGCCTGGCAGTGTGACTATGTTGAGCTCTCGCATAATTTATATTGTGTTTACTATCACAGATATTCCTAAAGACGCCCATTAGACCGCAGGCCAGCCTCTCCTGAGTTCTGAGCCATGAGAGAGGCATGCTCGCTCTCCTTACTGACAGGGCAGTGTGAGGCTTGCAGATTCATTCTCAGCTAACCAGAGCTTAGACAGCTCTTTCCTGACAGCTCCCCTGGGAAACACCACAATGAAAGCATCTAGGGGAGGAGAAACTGCTGTTTTACCATAGACTAAACCCATATATACTTTGTTTTGTTAATAACAAATGCCACAGTAAAGTCAAGTAATACGATTCCGACCATTATTTTCTTGTAAAAATATCTTGTCGATCATTTTTGTCAGTGCTGTGCACGTAGAATGATCTGCTTTATAGGCATGCTTGAAATCAATGATTCATTAAGTGAAAAATAGTAGATTATCTGCTCAAGAATAACTTTTTCCATTAGGTTGCTCAATACAAAAGAAACTAATTCCAGGCAAAACGCACCATTCTAAATTTGATAATAATAGCCCAAAAGTAACACCAGCAACCTTTGAAAGGATGATCAATACAATGTTTGATAAAAATAATAATAATAATAATAATAATAAGAAGAAGAAGAAGAAGAAGAAGAAGAAGAAGAAGAAGAAGAAGAAGAAGAAGAAGAAGAAGAAGAAGAAGAAGAAGAAGAAGAAGAAGAAGAATTTTATTCTAATTAAGAAATTACGGGCATTTCTTGTTACCCAATGGCACTTTACAAGTTCATACAATATAAAAAAGGTCAAATAAAATATAAAGAAGATTCAAATATATAAATAAGATAACAGGAGGGAGTAAAACTGGTTAAAAAAAATAGACATAATATTGATGCAAGTGCATACTATAGTAACCAATTAAAGGTTGAAATAATCTCAGACAAAGAGATGAGTTAGGAAATTCTTGGAAATGAGCAGCTGGAGGAAGAAGCCTTGGGTCTGCAGCTCCAGAAACGCCAATAGTGCAGAGTGTGATGTGAGGGACAGAGAGCAGATGAGTGTCAGAGGGATGGAGACAGAGTGAAGGAAAAGACATATGAGGAACACCAGAAAGGGATGGACAGGTCAGACCATGAGGGCAAAAACCAAGAGAAGGATTTTGTACTGCACACAGCCACGAACAGGAACCCATTGTAAATGTTTGAGTGTAGTAGTTATATGTTCCTTTAAGCTGGTGTGTGTAAGAACTCCAGCAGCCATTTTCTGAATGTTCTGCAGCTTCTTTAACCTACAGACAGGAAGCCCATAAAGAACAACACTGCAGCAGTCTAATCAACATCGCACAGCACTGTATTAGCCTAATCAGCATCACACAGTGCTGCAGTAGTCTAACTGGTATCATAAAGTACTGCAGTAGTCTAGCTGGCATCACACAGCACTTCAGTAGTCTAATTAGCATCACAGAGCACTTCAGTAGTCTAATTAGCATCACACAGTGCTGCAGTAGTATAATCATCATCAAAAATGCATAAATAAGAAACCTTGTATCAAAATTTGCATGCCTATATCCTTACACATAGATATATTTGCTGACTATTACGCCATTGTAACATTTTTTAAACAAATTAATTGCAATAACTAAACAATTGAATAATTTAAATTTAATGTCTCTTATACAATCATAAAGCTGACTAAGGCTGACAACCAATCAATAGGAGAACTTCTACCTTAAAGGATTAGTGTGACGGTTGAGTCTAAGGCATTGTGGGAATTGGAGAAATAATTGAATCATGTAGGTGTAACATAATGAAGAGAGGATAATTTAATAAAACATAGAAGGCTAAGGTTAGTCTAATTTTAATTGGCCCAGGCCATTCACTACCACTAAATGACTAAATAGGGATGTTGTGCCCTCTAGTGGGTGAGTCAGAGATAATTATGCAACAAAAATACTTGTGAAGTCTGGTATGCTTTATCATTAAAGTTGCTATAAGATCTTTTTTGGAAACACTTTGACTAAACTGTTTTATGTATTTGTAGCTACCAATAAACCTCTCTTGTAGGAGGATATATTCTGTATCTGTTAATTCTATGTGTACATTCAGCACATGGAATCTGCCAACATCCATTCCTGCATGTTCTTTCAGGATCAAGGCCTCTGGAATGGTGACTGATGTAGCAGAGCACCTAGGCAACTTTCAGTATGTGATAAAAATGAAAAATAATATTGAACAAGCTGGTATGCATGCACACATGTGCACACACAAGCAGACCTTTCTTAACCTCTACTCTTGCCAAGCCCAGTTCACCTGTTTCTTACAGTTTATGGAAGTTACTGTTTCTCCTTTCAATGTTCCTGTTATTAAAGACACATTTGTTATATATGTTTAATGTTCATAGGAATCATTATTTGTGACTTAATATTTTAATTTCAAAGAGCTGGACAAAGACTTTGAATTCCTCTGAACAATACATGGAGATCAGATTACATCTCAGTAAGATGCATGATGAGATCTTGTACTGCAGCTTGTGTTCATTGTAGTTTTCCATGGAATGACCATGAGATTTGCACTAAATAGATGCCAGTCAGTTCAGTCAGCAATATATATTGCTAAAAAGATTCCCCTATGTTCTAACAGGCAAAACCTGTATGTCTAGGTTGGATGTAATCATTGAATTAGAACTGAAATTTAATTAATTAGTAAGATGCACAAAATATGGTTGTTTTTGATTGTGTAATGTTTTCCTTTTCCACATATGCCTTTCAGCACTTTAGTTCTGTTTAGTGATTTATATTTCAGTGGAAACAGGTCCTTACATATTCCGCAGAAAGCAAAAAATAAAAACAACTAAACAACTACCAACTAATAAAGATGTCAAGTTGAACATGGAAAGTCTTGTTTTGTTTATTCATCTGTTGTTGTGGTTTCTCTTTATGCCGTTCTGTTGATTTGTATCCACTTCATGGCAGGTTGAAAATTATTTGATTCTGTGAGACATTTGGAGGAAGTGTGAGTACAGAAAAAAGCATGTAACTGAAGCATGACATTCTTTAATAGGCTGTATCACTTTTTCTTCTGTGAGTCTGTGAGGACCTCATAAAGCATGGCTTGTGGCAAGTGGGTTAGTACAAGGGTAAATATGGGATAGGAGTGTCAGACGAGAGGCTGATGCCTCTTGCCATGAAGCAGACCCTCCAGCAGATCAGAGTGCTCCTGGACTGGGACAGTGGTCTGATCTCCTTCTTTGATCCTCTCAACAACAGATATGTGCACACCTTCAGACAAACATTCACCAAGCAAGCCTATCCATACTTCTATAATGTTTGTCCTGCTATGAGGGTGTTACCAGAATAGGCTGCAACCACTAAGGACATTATGCTAGTGTAATGGAAAAAAGGAACCTAGTCTATTGAAAATGAACACATTTCTACTTGATCATCATTTCAACAAGGGTGCACCGTGAGATAACATTTATTATGGTAATTATGGATGGCCTTTTCACACTTGGCCAAAGTTTTTGCTTTCGGCTCAGTTTTCCATTGCTCTGAGGTTGTCTGCTTAAAGGATTCAAACCTAGTTTAAAGGCAATCAGACTTTCTTTTGTTTCCTGTGATCATATACCTTAAATCATTTAATGTGATAATGTTATTTCTATTTAGGAGTTGTTTTCCTTGTGCACGCAGATGCATGCAATTGAGAAACCATTGTTTAGTGAAAAGAATCAAATTTGTTTGCAACTTCCTGGATTTTCATTTATTTGCAATTTTCCTCAAAACTGTTGTGAGAATACACACTCCCTGATAAACAAATATAAAAGGTTTATTGTAGATATTTCCTGTCCACTAGACACCTCCAATGTTTGCTGTCTAGCAAATGTCAGCTGGGTTTACTAGTTTCTGGGAAAACCCATATTATGTGTATCACCTTCAAGGTAACCTTTATAATCTCTGGACCTTTAGCTTTGCTGTTGATTTTCTCAAATACCCCAATATGGTCTTATGTAGCATTAATGCATGCTTTAAAATCTTCTAAGCCAAGTGAAAAGCACTCAGGTATTTACTCTTAAGTGCTGGTCATACTGCTGTTTTACTGTGATGTTTTCAGTGTTGTGTAATTACTGAATAGGGCTTAAATAAAACCATTGTCATTGTAAGAAGGCTCAACAGCAGTACTCATCTACTGAAAAAACAAGATGTGGGTTCAGATGAATCTACTTCCCTTTTCATGTACACTGAAAAACATCAGTTTTTCAAATGCTAGGATATATTTTGTCTACAAACACATTTCTATTTATGGTCTTTCTTATCTTTTATAGCATCAAGGGTTCTTTGGAAGGTCAGCAGAAAATGGAAGAGAGGAAGGTGTGTGTGAGTGAATGCTTGTGTGTAATGTCATTTTCTATGTTGAGTGTAGCTCTATGATGTACTCTGGAGAGCTGAAGTTTGAGAAGAGGACCATGTCTGCTCAGGTGGAGGGGGGTGTTCATGGCCTGCACTCGTAAGTCTTCGTCCTCTCTGCTCACTAAACTCCTACTACCGAATCCATCATGCTCAGTGGCTCTTTTAGGGAACACTCCACCAACTGTCAAGCAGTGCCACAAAAGCACTCAAGGACTGGAAAATAACCTGTGTGTGTCTGTTCTCACAGTTTGCAGGGACAGTGTTATGAATAATAATACACAGCAATAGACCCCTGCTGATCTCCACTGAAATCTGAATGGACATGAACTGACAATTTATTTATGAATAATTAATTCAGATAAATTGTGGGTTTCTAATAGATAACAGGGTCATGACATAATGAGTAATGCCTCTATAGATTTCTATTCATGTCTTCAAGTAATTCATTTACATACATTGAATTGAAAGAAAACTGGCTTTGGCATGACTGGACAGAGCATTGTAATGTAAACGTCAGTACTATGCACATTTTGCAGTGTGGACTTTTATAAACTCATCAGCTCTGCAGATATAGACTGTAGAGCTCTATATTGAATTGTGGATGAGCATATTAAAACCACAAGGCGGAGCTTCGAGAGAGAGAGAGAGAGAGAGAGAGAGAGAGAGAGAGAGAGAGAGAGAGAGAGAGAGAGAGAAGATGAAACAGAGCTGTTTAATGTTCAACAAATGGAAAGAAGAAGAAAATTATGAAAATCAGTAGAACTATTAGCAAAGTTGAAACTAGTTAATATTTAGTGACAGCGGAGTGGCTCTAGATCCCTGTGGCAGGGACTACGGACGATCACGGACTACAGGAGCCCACCCTCCGGACTGATGAGTGCGGATGAGTCTCTGGCGAACGAGCTGAATACATTCTTCGCTCGCTTCGAGGCTACATCTAGCAGCGCTAATGCTAACGGCGCTAATGCTAGCAGCGCTAATGCTAACGGCGCTAGTGCTAACAGCACTAATGCTAGCAGCGCTAGTGCTAATGGCACTATCGGCGCAGCCAATGGCACATGCGCGGGGCCCACCATAGAACAGCGCCCTCTCATCGTCACGGAGAGTGACGTGAGAAGAGTGTTTAAAAGGGTGAATACCAGGAAGGCGATGGGAGCAGACGGTATCTGCGGGAGGGTCCTCAAAGCCTGCGCAGATCAGCTAGCCCCGGTATTCACCGACATCTTCAATCTCTCCCTGACGCTCGGTATCGTCCCGTCCAGCTTCAAGCGATCCACCATCCTCCCCGTCCCGAAGAAACCTCGACCCTCCGACCTCAATGACTACCGACCTGTCGCCCTCACATCAGTCGTGATGAAGTGCTTTAAAAAGCTAGTCGGAGACTTCATCACATCTTCACTGCCAGCCTCCATGGACCCAATGCAGTTTGCATACCGCCACAACCGCTCCACTGACGATGCAATTGCACATCTGCTCCACACTACACTGACTCACCTGGACGAAGGGAGGGGAAATTATGTTAAAATGCTATTTGTCGACTACAGTTCAGCATTTAACACTATCATCCCCTCCCTACTCACTACTAAGTTGGGGGATCTAGGACTGCATACATCCCTGTGCGACTGGATCTCCAACTTCCTAACAGACAGACCACAATCAGTACGGGTGGGCAACTGCGCCTCATCCACCCTCACCCTCAGCACTGGAGCTCCTCAGGGTTGTGTCCTAAGCCCCCTGCTCTACTCACTGTACACCTACGACTGCACAGCCACTTCCAGCTCCACCATCATTGTCAAGTTTGCTGACGACACCGTTGTCATGGGTCTGATCTCGGACAACGACGAGAGGGCCTACCTGGATTAAACACCTGGAAAACTGGCGCCAGGAAAATTATCTCCTCCTAAACGTCAGTAAGACAAAGGAGCTGATCGTGGATTGCAGCAAGAAGCAGGAGCGGCACTACCAACCTGTGAGGATCAGTGGAACCACGGTGGAGAGAGTAGATAGTTTCAGGTACCTTGGTGTTCACATCTCGCAGGACCTGTCCTTCAGACTGCCCTCCAAGGTACTGCGGAACTTCTATACCTGCACTATCGAGAGCATCCTCACGGGGAACATCACAGTCTGGTTTGGGAATAGCACCAAGCAGGACAGACAAGCACTCCAAAGGGTAGTGCGTTCAGCAGAGCGCATCACTCACACGGAACTTCCTGACCTGCAGACCATCTACTACAAGCGGTGCCAGACCAAGGCCAGGAGGATTGTGAAGGACCCCACCCATCCCAACAATAGACTCTTCTCTCTGTTGAGGTCAGGGAGGCGCTTTCGCTCCCTGAAGACCAAGACAGAGAGGCTGAAGAGCAGCTTCTTCCCACAGGCCATTCGGGCCCTGAATCAGGGAAACTGATAAACTGTGGGGACCACCACCACAATGTAACATAACTGTATATCTGTATATATATATTTATATTCAATGACCTTGTTACACAACAACTGTAGATATGTTATTATACGAAATGGATCTGTACATTCTGTAGATTGTGTACATATATACACAACCATATACATTGTACATTGTGTATATAATCATAATATACATATATTGTACATACATTGTTAATATATTTTGTACATACATAGAATATATAGATTTATCTTTGCATATATATATTTCACATATAGAGAATGTCTATATTTCTCTATGCACCCCTGTTTTCTTTTCCTCAGTTTGGACAGAGCACTCTCCACCATTTCACTGCGAGTTATGCTGTGTATGACTATGTATGTGACGAATAAACCAAACTTGAACTTGAACTTGAACAGTACTTGTGGTAGCCTTTTTAACTAAGTGTACTTAAAATCAGACATTAGCACACTAAAACATTAAAGCATTAAGATAAAAGATAAATCCTTTATGCAAATGCAGTTGTTTCTTAAAGATTGTTTCTTTTAGAAATATAAGTTCTTATCACACCTGTATTAGAATATGAGCCCAGGAGAGTAACCCTAGAACACTAGGAACATTTATGTTACAATTTCCTTGCAAAATCACAAGCCTGATGTGAATATTAAAATAAGAACAACAAATAGATACACCTGTTATCATTTTATTATCCATCTTCACATAATATAGGGAAGGTGCTTATGTGCTCATTTCTCCTTTGTTAAAAAAGCACTGACATTTTGCTGCATCAAACATTTGTGTGCCATGCATTTAGTGTGTAGCATAACAACAAACAAATTCTGCAAACTCCTACTTTATGAGCATTAAAGGCGGTTGGGCAGAGTGTTGAGTGAAGCTTCAGAGCTTGACTGTAACCTTGTTATATTTCAATGGCAATGAGGGCAGTACAGGTAGTGACTAAGAGGCTTTCCTTCCCAATCCCTCTGAATGTTGTCTCTGACAACATTCCAGACAGCACTTTAGAGAAAACAGTAGTCCAATGGCAGCAGACAGGCCTTTTTAGGGATCACCACTTACAGAGTCTTACCAAGACACCCAGTAGCTTTATTTTGTTTGGGACGAAGCCTCTATCAGAGCCGTATTTCATTCTACCTGATTCAGCTGCTGCTTGTATGATGCATGTTGGATGAATCTCTTACTCTGCTCCTCAGCTAAGAGAAAGCTCTCCATCTCGATCTGAGGAACAAACTTGGATTGTGTGCGTGGCTCCAGCACAACCACTGGTGAATGCGCACGCAGTGTCCCAGGAGCCGCTCTGTGGTGCAGGTGGAGAGGGGAGGTGGGCGGAGGCCCGGGGCGTCAGCTCACGCAGGGTTGTAGAGGAGGATTGGAGTACTGGACATCGCTTACATGGAGGGCCATGTCTATGAGCACTTTGCCAATGGCAAGCACGACAGCTACCAGATCGACTACCGCCTCATTGTGGGCGACACAGAGCCAGCCAGATTGCAGCTGTCGCCTCGCGACCCTGAGCACCAGGGGCCATTTGGCCACAACACATCTCATGGGCATGAGACTGCAGCTCAGCGCTACAGCGCCACGCGCATCCAGGCTGGCTACGAACCAGAGAGGTGAGACTCCTACGGTTTCAAAGGAGTGCTGATCAGCAAAATTAACCATGTTTGCATCACTAGGTTAACGTTAGTGTCACTAAACAAGTTCATTAGGAGTGGACTTTATTTTTCTTTTGGATTGTGTACTTTTAAACTGTTGCACAGACTGGGTTGGGTTCTCAGTGATGTGCAATTTTAGCCCAATTCCATATTGTTGGTCTCAGAAGAACACATTCCTTTCGGGGATTATCATCACATAAAATAGACCTATACATTTACAGTCTCTACAGAGAAATACAGTCATGTCATAGTATAATAAAATGTCCTAATGTGTAAATAGTGATGTTTACTCATTTATAATGTCCAGCACTACTCAAATATAACTGCTTGCCTTCTTTGCCCATCATATTAACATTCCCATGTCATCAGAGTAAAAAGGACCATAAATCTGATTAAGAATTATATTATCAAGACCGATATAATCTGTGTTGTAGAACAGATATGAAAACATTTTGCCATAGCAATGCTCAAAAGCATCACATTCCATTTGTTTTACAGACCCATATCTCTGTACATTTCAATTTACAGAATGGACTAAATTAACTTCCAGGTGTTTAAAGCTCAGTTGGGGGCTGTGTCAGATCCTTTGTGAATAACATAATAAAGTTGAGTATTGGGCAGCCTGACCACGGCTTCAAAACGATTGTGTGGATTTGCTACATCACCAGTCCTCCTTTTATAAGCAAGATGATTATTTCAACCCAAGTCAAAAACATTTTTGTCTCATCCAAACGTAAATTTCACACGTCAGACCTGAACTGGGCTGGCCAGCTAATAGCGTGGACAGTAAAACAAAGGCGCATCGCCCGTCTGTTCTCTCTCACTTCACATCCAAATCCAACTGAAACGCACTATCAGTATTTCAGTTCCATGCCGGAGCTGAGAGACGTGAGCGCCCTTAAAATGTCCCGTCGTCATCCACCACGTTGAGAGGATGAGAGTTTTCTCAAACTGAGCAGGTCGAGTCTTTAAAATGTGTAAACTCCAACTGTGATTCTGGGTGATTTAGCTAAGGGCTAGACTTTCGCTTGACTTTGAGAGATGCCACAGAGGCTAGTCTGTAACGGTCGCAGATGAAGACCAGCTGTGTTCCTTGACGTCGTTTTTTGTTGTCTGAAGTACGCGACGCTATCGTCTTGTGAGTAACCCGAGAAGCGGGATTTTCATTCACATTCACTAAGAATAAAGCATCATTGTTCAGTCTTGGAAGTATATCACACTAAATCCGTGTGTACTACTTGAGTACGATAATGACGGTTGTTGTTTGCATGCTGCGAATGCGAGACATCGGCTCTCCCGAATAAAAGGATAGCACGTCGAAATGGAGAAAGGGCAAAGCGTAACGAATAGAAATAGCTTTAGCATCCTCGGCCAACACCCACTGGATAAATATTTCGATCCGCGGATCAGTAAAACGCTTACGTTTTAACTCTGTTTACATGAGAGCACAGACAGAATAGCCTTTCTTTAGCGTACATCTACTTCTGATGTGACTTGTATTTGCTAGGTTGTTAGTATAATGTATTTTTAGTATCAGTTTTTCTTTGTTTGTTTGTTCTGTGGTCTTTGATTCAGTGATTTTCTGATCCTGCCTGGCTTCATTGACTTTACCTCAGATGAAGTGGTGAGTACTTTTGCAAAATGCACCAAAACAGCTCAGCAGGTATCCTGACATGCCCCATAAGGGCTTACCAGTGTGTGTGTTTCAGTAAATACAGCACATCTAGTAATGATTTAGTGGAGGGGGCGGGATCTTCCTAATTAATTAGTGAGCTGGCGGTCTCCTCTACCTTCAGTGAGATGGAGGAGCTGAGTCAGTTGCCATGTAGTGTGAACACGACTACAACAGAGGGTGGAGTGTGGCATAGTGTAAGAGAGGGATGAAGGAGTGCAAATAAGATGTGCAAAATTGGTGGTGTTGGCATCCCAGGTGCATAGGGTGTGTTGTCACAGGCAGAGAGGCTGAGGGGTGTGTGGGTGTGTGTGTGTGTGTGTGTGTATGACAGTGTGAGGGAGGCGCGAACCAAAATTCCCATGTGTAATGGATATGGGATAGTATATATTGTGGTATTTATATTTGGTGTTACATTTTGTGTGTGTGTGTGCTAGAATGTGGGAGAGAACGTAGGATGTTTTTGTCTGTCTTACCACAGGGAGGTTAAACTGATGCCCTGCTTATAAAAACAGCAATATTTGTGCTTTGAATGAGCACATCCAAGTCACTTGAAGTCAAATTAATAATGGGATAGAGATGTGTGCATATGTGAAAGCTGTCCAAAGTAACACCCCAAACTGTTCTTATCTTTGTGCAATGCATAGTCTGTATGAAAATACAAGCATGAACATAAACAAAGATAATTGTTCTGTAGAACATTGGTTCCTTTCTGTTACCATTTGCGTCTGTCATTCAGGATCTGACCTCTGCTCTGACCCGGAAGATAACCCTGAAGACGCCACTTATTTCCTCCCCCATGGGTACTGTGACTGAATCCTCCATGGCCATCGCTATGGCTGTGAGTATCCCCCACACACTCAAAACCATGAAGTCCTGTTGCTTTTCCATTTAGCTTTCTGTGATTTTGTATTACAGCTCATGGGCGGTATTGGGATCATCCATCACAATTGCACCCCAGAGTTCCAAGCAAATGAAGTCCGGAAAGTTAAGGTGTCAAACTTTCAGTGAATTGTCTTAATAGGAATATAATGAACAACACGTTGAACATGCAGATTTACACACAAGCTTCCCTGAGGCCTCTCATCAGCAGAGCAATATATGGTGTCATGGCAGAAATTCGAGCAGGGCTTCATCACGGATCCGGTGGTGATGAGTCCACAGCACACGGTCGGAGATGTGTTTGAGGCCAAGGTGCGACACGGCTTCTCTGGAATCCCTGTCACCGAAACCGGCAAGATGGGCAGCAAGCTTGTGGGAATCGTGACGTCACGAGACATTGACTTCCTCTCAGAGAAGGACTATGACCGGCTGTTGGAAGAGGTTTGTGATTCATCTTTGATTGTACATACAATATACAAAAGGTTTTTAAAAACACAAATGAATCACATATGACATACAATGCTTAAAAATATAGGTGGAATAGAACTATCATGAAATTGTGATATTTCTGTGTCAGTGTGTAAAAGAGGGCAATATATATATATATATATATATATATATATATATATATATATATATATATATATATATATATATATATATATATAAAATAAAAAATGTGTATATATATATGTGTGTGTGTGTGTGTGTGTGTGTGTGTGTGTGTGTGTATAAAATCACATTCTTTAAACTCACATCTTTTTGTGATTTATTTGTGATATTTGCCAGGCAATGACAAAGAGGGAAGATTTAGTGGTTGCACCAGCAGGTGTTACACTCAAAGAGGCCAATGACATCCTGCAGTGCAGCAAAAAAAGGTCTGATTCTTCATCTTTTCAGCTTGAGAAGTGAAACTGCTTCTAAAGGACTTTGAAAGGTTATTTTCACTTCTCCACTTCTTCTCTGAGTAACGGGTCGGTCGTGGGGACGCTTGTTGATTGCAGGTAAACTGCCCATTGTGAACGACAGTGATGAGCTGGTGGCTATAATTGCTCGCACTGATCTGAAGAAGAACAGAGACTACCCTCTGGCCTCTAAAGACTCCCGCAAACAGCTGCTGTGTGGCGCTGCCATCGTTACCCGTGAGGATGACAAGTACCGGCTGGACCTGCTCGTGCAGGCAGGAGTGGACGTGGTGGTGCTGGTAGGTCTTAAGGTCCTAAAGGGAGTGGGATTAGTCTCCATCCTGAGTATGGTGCCTGAATCAAATGACAAACTATTTTTGCTATGAGGCTGTGTAACACAGGACTGTGATTGGACATAGTGAATTTGGTCTGAAGGCTGTGTCTATTGTTTTAGGACTCATCTCAGGGAAACTCGGTGTTTCAGATCAGCATGATTAACTACATTAAACAGAAGTATCCTGAGCTCCAGGTGGTGGGGGGGAATGGTGAGTCACAGTTCTCACATTTGCTTGTTCTGTAAACTGAGAGGGTTGAGGTAGGTAAGAATTGATGGTGTTTGGTTCTTTTCATTTGTTGCTGTGTTCACTTTCATCCTTCTCTCTCGCTCTGTCTCTGTGTATGTCTGTGTAGTAGTGACAGCTGCTCAGACGAAGAATTTGATTGATGATGGTGTGGATGCTCTTAGAGTGTGGATGGGTTATCTTTGATAAGACATCGTATACCAGAAAATTGTTTAAAAGATGGTAATAGCCAAACCACCAGACATAATAGTGATGGATAAACAGCAGAAAAGAGTCATAGTGATGGATGTAGCAATCGCAAGAGATAGCAACATCAGCAACAAGGAACATGAGACGCTAAAAGAAGAGGAAACACTGGCTCTGGTAGCAATCAGGGCACCAGGGGTTTAGGGACGATGACCATCAAACTGGGAGAGTGGCTCCAGCAGATCCCAGGAACAACATCCGAGATCCTCATCCAGAAGAGTGCAGTCGATGGAACACTTGGGATACTATGCAGGCAAATGTATATATTGTAAATTCCTGTTCTTTTTTATCAACATTCTTAGAACATAATTACTGTTCTAAGTTTACAACATCTGGTCGAGGTTTTCGTTTATTCAAGATGCATCCTGTAGTGCCTTTTCACATTTTTGCACTATTTCTTTATTTTGAGTCAAATGTTTCAAATAAAATAATACAATCCACAAGGAAATGAAAACGAGAATTAAATCAAACTTATTGTTTCAGAAAGATTACTACTCATTCACACACCAGGACGCTACATCTTCTGGAGTATTATGCTCACGTTTCTAAACTTTTAAACATTATAATGTATTTCAGTTATGGAAATCAGTTAAACACTATAGGAAGGCCTACAACAGGAATGTACTACAAATACCTTCCTACTCCAGCACCCCTAATCGTCCACTCCCAATGGTGGGATATCCCTGAATAACAGTTGAATGCTATCTTTGCCTATATTTGCCTCTGTCTGTCTTTCAGGAGACTACAATATGAGAGTTACACACTAACATAAAAGATGAATAATGAATTAAGTAAATGCTGCACCGGCTAACATCTACTTTCTTCCCTGTTTTATTACCTGTATTATTATTTATAATATTTGTGAGCTGAAAACATGATATCCACCAAAAACATGATTCACTGACTCATGAACAATGTCAACAAATCTACACACACACACACACACACAGCAGGTGAGTTTTCTGTGGTGGCAGATGGGTCCAAGTGGGCTCATACTGGCCCTGCCCACATGTCGCCTCCTGCAGGTGTCAACCGTAGCCACTGTGCTCCATGTGCCCTTTCTCCTCTGCCACTGCTGGGAGAGGGCTCTGCCCACCCTCCTGACATGCTCCGCTACGCCTCCTGCATACCCCCTTTGTGCTTCAGACAGAGGCCAAAACCACTGGCTTTGCTGGTTCCAGGAACAGCCTGAGGTTGTCCAGGAGAGTGAAAGAATGCTATACCTTGCAAGGTATGATGGTCTTCATTGAAATGGGGGTTAAAAACATTTCAAGCCAGTGTTTTGTGCACTGACATCCCTCCTGCTACCGAAGGCCACCCGAGTGTTTCTTGTGTTTGTGAGTGTGAGGCAAAGGAGTGTGAAAGTGTTTGTGTGGATCAAGATGTAAATGCATGAAATGAAACGTACTGAGGCTATGTTTATTGTCACATATTTTATATCTAGAATGTTGGCCTACCTCCAAGTGAATTTGCACAAAGACCAAACATTTGTGTGGGGTGTTTGTTTGTGCATGTGAATATAGATGTGTGTAGTTCAATGGTGTATACATGTGTACATGTGAGTATGGATGTGTAAGTGTGAAAGATGTGTGTGTGTGTGTGTGTGTGTGTGTGAATTATATATTTGTTGGGGGCACATTCATATACTGCCACACTGCTATTCTCTCTGCTACTTTTTGTTTTTCAATTGGCGGAGTGGATTAGGGCCTGTCAGAGAGACTCTGAGAGATCTGGTGAGCCCTGATTGTGATTATTTTTGTTTCTCTCTCTCTCTCTTTGTGTGTGTGTGTTTGTGTGTGTGTCTCTTGTCAACACAGTGTGAATAATTTTGATTTTAATTGGTTCGTTGTCATGAAATTATCTCTCAACTCTCTCAACCGTCTAAATCACACGCGCACACACACAAACAGTTGACACCCCCCATCCTATAGTCCACATTCATTCATGAGAAACAGAAAATTTGAATTTGAAATTTATTGGATTGAATAACATAGATCCTTTTCTTTAGAACCATGCACAGCATGGACATGACAATGTTGTGCTAAATGGTGTGATCAAACCCTATCATCATCCTTCCCAGCAAAGCCCTGATCTACTCCTTCTGTAGTGAGCTAAACGCTATTAATAAACTCCCAAACTCCTCCAGTGCTCTCTCACCATTCTGAGCAGAGCCTGTGCCAGGCCTGCAATTTTATCAACTACATCACAGCTCTGTTTTCTCTCTTCCAAATGTGTAGAGAAAACACACACACACACACACACACACACACGCGCGCGCGCGCTCTGTATTCTGACAGTCCCTGCAATGCTCCACTGTAATCCTCTTAGCCTGTAAGCGCTGGGCTCTCCCTGCAAACACACCCTAAACCCAGCACAGCATGGGACTATGTGGAAGACCACTTGCACAAACATCGACCGCACAGCTCCTTTTGCCTTTGCTTGCTATAGTTTCAACTGCTCGATGCACTGAAATGCCAAATACAGAGGCTAAAGCTCGAACACATGCGCCATGAACCAGCTGCACCCATTCCGAGGTAAATCAAATACACAGTTGCCAATGTTTAAAAAAGCTTTTTGAGCTTTTTACATTTTATTGATTTATTTTTTTTAAAGAACATGAGGACTTTTTCATTTTTATTTTTTCAGAATGCTAAATAGTAGTAGTCCCAGTAATTTTGTAGTTCCAGTAGTATCGTCATTCAGGTCTCCTTTATCAGGTTTTGGATGGATTGGTAGAAGTTCATATTGACTGGTTATAAACATAGTTCTGATGTAGTCAAGCACAGCGTCTGTCTCTTTGGCCAGTTGGTAATCATAGCCTTTTTATGTGCTCGGGAAACCTTTCTGCATACTACCGATTTCTTTAGCTGGTCCTCCTTGGGAAGTGTGTGGTCCCTTTGAGCAGTACAAAGCTTCCCCAGCCATGGCTCTCCCCATGCGCTGCTGCTTAGTTTTCTTCCCCACTACTTTGTCCCATAACGTCTTCAGGTTCTTTCTTTCACACTTTGGGTTTTGGTTTTCACTCTCTAGAGCCTCTCTTTCACTCTTCAGGTGTTGTCTTTCACTCTCAAGATTCTCTCTTTCACCCTTCAGGTGTTGTCTTTCTCTCTCCAGAGCCTCTCTTTCACTCTTCAGGTGTTGTCTTTCACGCTCTAGATCCTCTCTTTCACTCTTCAGGTGTTGTCTTTCACTCTCAAGATTCTCTCTTTCACCCTTCAGGTGTTGTCTTTCTCTCTCTAGAGCCTCTCTTTCACTCTTCAGGTGTTGTCTTTCACGCTCTAGATCCTCTCTTTCACTCTTCAGGTGTTGTCTTTCACTCTCAAGATTCTCTCTTTCACCCTTCAGGTGTTGTCTTTCACTCTCTAGATCCTCTCTTTCACTCTTCAGGTGCCATCTTTCACTCTGTTCATTTTTTGTCTCCTTCTGCTTCTCCTCCAACTCCTTCCCACTACATTCCTCCTCAAATTTTCCAATTTTAACACAGTGTCGTTTTCTAATTTCCTTCGTATCTACTCTGTCAGGTAGTTCTTGTTGCAATCTACTCATTGCTTTTTGTGTGTTCCTGTCCAACAAAATCTTCGTTTTCTTCTTCTTCGAAGATCTTCTGTGAGAGCAGCAGAACTGCATTTTGCTGCTGCAACCTCCCATTTCTGTCAACAGACTGACCAATTTTACCTTTGTCAAGCAGATTATAAGAATAGCTATTATGACAATGGTCAGTGATATTATGACATCACAGTTTTGGTTTTGTTGACAATTCCATTGTCATCACACAGAATAGAATAGAATAGAATAAACTATTGTGGGCTTGCTTTGTTTTCACTTTAGCCTTAATTAGATTAATTAGATTCATATGTTTGCTTTAGATTTGCCTTTTTACATTTTATTTATACCATGAAAAACAATACAGAAATAATTAAAGAAGTCAAAGCCTTTGTCACAGTCTCTCCAGACATGCCTTTCTCTGGTTGTCAAAAAGACAAAAGAGATGATTGTGGACTACAGAAGGATGCAAATGCCTCACACCCCAATACATACAGTGAAGAGTGAGAACATACACTCTCTTAAAATCACAAACAATCTCTCATGGTCCCTGAGCACTTTTTCCTTAGTGAAGAAAGCTCTGCTTCCTGAGGAGACTGAAGAAGGACAGCATGTCCGTCATCCTGATCTGGTCTGCAACAGCATCATAGAGAGTGTCCCGACCTGCGCCATCGCTGTCTGGTACTGGCACTGCTCCCCCTGCTCTTTTGGATTGTTTAGTTGAATTTAGCAGTCTGCTCTCAAATTTTCTGTGCCTGTTTTCTGGGATTCTGAAATTCAGGCAATGTTTTTGTTGTTCTTCTGCAACACTATTAAAACTCTGAACTCCTCAAACTATTTTACTTCTCTAAGTAAATCTGTCACACATTTGTCTAGTACAGAATTATTAGATTTCTTTCTTTGACCATAAGCAAGATACACACATTTACTTTGCACATTTACATATTTCTTTGTCTGTTTCTCTCTATCGCTCTCCTTTTCTCAGAGAGTTGGATAAGAGATTAAGGACACTTCCTGAGGCAGAGAATGATTGGTCAGTAGTACATTAGAATGGCCCTACATACATTTCATCATTCCATATCTTTTCAGTGGTTATCAAAACCATTTATACACTTTTGCAGTTAAACAATGTTAAGATATTGATTAGTGTTTCAGTCAAATCAGTCTAACTCTGAAAGTATGTGTTTACCTTCCATATGAGACGCTATTTAAGACTACACACACATCAGATTTTGCAATGAAAATAAAAATGATAAAACAAACAAAGGGAAATAGTCTTTTTAACCTCTTGTTTGCTAGCAGAAAGCAAATAGAGCCTATAGGGATAAGAGAGAAAGAGAAAGAATGACATAAAAAATAAGAATGAGATAAAAAGAGATCCAGATACATGAAGCACATGTTGATGAGGGTTGGACTTGCAGAGGCCACATGGCAGTCACGTTAGAAGTGTTGATGCAGTAACTGCATCTGCAGCTAAACTAATGCTGCGTGCGTGTGTGTGTGTGCATGCGTGCGCGGGTCTGTGTATATGTGTATCTTTTTCCATTCTCCACCAAAAAGAGGCCAGGAGGCAATTGTCTCTCTAGAGATGTAACACACTTTCTGCAAACATATCATCAGATAATGGCAGAACACCTTACAACACACCAATGCATATCTGTTTACATATACAGTTGAATCATGAGAGATTATGCAAGGTGAGAATTATGATTTTAATGTCCTCTGGTTCTATGGCTTTTGATACAGCCTGTGCTAACTGAACATGGTTTTTCTTTTCTCCAAGACAATTGTGTCTCAGTTTTATTGCAGCTTAATGGTTTAATGCTTGGTTCCTAATATACATATACATATACATGCATGCACCCATACACACGTTTTTTCCTTGACAAGCTCTTATAGGCCTCTGGACTAATTAATCCCCAAGAAAAGTGAAATGACAAATATTTATATATATACACACACACAGCGCTTCACTTTTTCCACATTTTATGTTATGTTACAGCCTTATTCCAAATTGGATTAAAAAAAAAAAAATTCCCCTCAAACTCCTACACACAATACCCCATTATGACAAAGTGAAAAAATCTTTGTTTGGAGTTTTTGCAACTTTATTAAAAATAAAAAAACCAAAAATCACATGTACATAAGTATTCATAGCCTTTGCTCAATACTTGGTTGAAGCACCTTGGGCAGCAATTACAGCCTCAAATCTTTTTGAGTATGATGCTACAAGCTTGGCACACATATTTTTGGGCAGTTTCTCCCATTCTTCTTTGTAGAACCTCTCAAGCTCCATCAGGTTGGATGGGGCGCGCCGGGGTACAGCCATTTTCAGATCTCTCCAGAGATGTTCAGTTGGGTTCAAGTCTGGGCTCTGGCTAGGCCACTCAAGAACATTCACAGAGTTGTCCTGAAGCCAGTCCTTTATTCTCTTAGTTGTGTGGTTAGGGCCATTGTCCTGTTGGATGAACCTTCACCCTGGTCCAGAGCACTCTGGAGCAGGTTTTCTTCAAGGATGTCTCTGTATGTTGCTGCATTCATCTTTCCCTGACTAGTCTCCCAGTTCCTGCTGCCAAAAAACAACCCCACAGCATGATGCTGCCACCAGCATGCTTCACTGTAGGGATGGTTTTGGCCAGGTGCTGAGCGGTGCCTGGTTTCCTCCAGACATGATGCTTGGCATTCAGGCCAAAGAGTTGAATCTTTGTTTCATCAGACCAGAGAATTTTGTTTCTCATGGTCTGAGAGTCCTTCAGGTGCCTTTTGGCAAACTCCAAGCAGGCTGTCTTATGCCTTTTACTGAGGAGTGGCTTCCGTCTGGCCACTCTACCATACAGGCCTGATTGGTGGAGTGCTGCAGGAATGGTTGTCCTTCTGGAAGGTTCTCCTCTCTCCACAGAGCAATGCTAAAGCTCTGTCAGAGTGACCCTTGGGTTCTTGGTCACCTCCCTGACTAAGGCCCTTCTACCCCGATCACTCAGATTGGCTGGGCGGCCAGCTCTAGGAAGAGTCCTGGTGGTTCCAAACTTCTTCCATTTACGGATGATGGAAGCCACTGTGCTCATTGGGACCTTCAATGCTGCAGAAATTTTTCTGTACCCTTCCCTCGATCTGTGCCTCGATACAATCCTGTCTCAGTAGTCTACAAAGAATTCCTTGGACTTCATGGCTTGGTTTGTGCTCTGACATGTACTGTCAACTATGGGACCTTATATAGACAGGTGTGTGCCTTTACAAAGCATGTCCAATCAACTGGATTTACCACAGGTGGACTCCAATCAAGTTGTTGAAACAACTGAAGGATGATCAGTGGAAACAAGATGCACATGAGCTCAATTTTGAGTGTCATGGTAAAGGCTGTGAATACTTATGTGCATGTGATTTTTTTGTTTTTTTTATTTTTAATAAATTTGTTACAATTCCAAACAAACTTTTTTTACTTTGTCATTATGGGGTATTGTGTGTAGAATTTTGAGGGGGAAAAAAATAATTTAATCCAATTTGGAATAAGGCTGAAACATAACAAAATGTGGAAAAAGTGAAGCACTGTGAATACTTTCTGGATGCACTGTATATATATATATATATATATATATATATATATATATATATATAGAGAGAGAGAGAGAGCGAGAGAGAGAGAGAGTGTTTATTATAATGGCTTTGTTTGCATACATGGATGTCCTTACTTGAGCAGTCATAATTCATAATCATAATAATTCACTAAAATGATTCATTATAGCTAATGTTTTGAAATAATGAAATCATAGTGTCTGTGATTTCTTTTTTGTGTAAAGTGTCAGACTTTGTTTTTACTAAGATGTTGGGCCCATCAGTACCACCCTAGCTGCTAAGAACTGCTACTTCCTTTACTGAGCCTGTATTCCTCTGTTCACCACACTGCACTCACACTCAATGTGCAACACAATTAATGTGTGAAGAATTGTGAGTTTACTAAAATCTAATGGCTTTAGTTCACTCATTACACTTTAGTAAATCTAAACTCCAATTTCTTTTTTCTACTGAAAAAGAGATGAGCAATAGCTAATAATTAGTAATAGCTACTCTGCAATCTGAAATGTTTTTTTGTTTGTTTGTTTGGCATACATATTACCTCTTGGATTTTAAAGTTCTTTGAATCACAAAGAAAAACAATACGAGACAGTATGATGCTGCAGTAATTTAATCAAAAGAACAAAATTGATTATTCAGAATAAATTAACAGACAGGAATTAGGTCAAACCTTCTAATCATGTTTTTGTCAAATGTAATACTGTATACATACTACATTAAAATGACAGAAAAAAGAAAAGAAAAGTATAGGAAAATGCACTATTAAATGCACTATTATGAAGTTATGCATATTGGTCAGCATCATCCTCAGTTATAGCCTTCATCTCAGTTGCTGGTTTGTCTTCCTCCACCTTCTGAATTGGTTCCTTCATTGCATCTATTGCCTTCTTCAGATTGAGATTGTCCTTTTCACTCAGTGGGGCCAGTGCTGGGGTAAGGATTGTCTTGATTTGAGTTATTCTTTCCTCGCATCTGTTGTAAAACTCCTTCCTGTTTCTTGCTGCAAGGCTGTTGATACCATTTTGGGCAGATTCGCATTCCTTCCCTAACTTGTCAATCTCTGCAAGGAACTGAGGTGAGTTTGGATCCATGGTCATCAGTCTTCCCAGAGTACTGACATTGTTCATCAGGTACTGGACAGACACCTCAGTGTAAGTGGTAGACATCATGTTAACCAAATAGGCGTAGGCAGAAGTATTCAGAGCATTAGTGTAGATTTTGTCTTTGACAAACATGCTGTAGGTGTAGTTGTTCTCTACAGCTATTTCAACAGTCTGCTTAAAATGTTTAAGATTTTCACTAAGAGTGGTCTTAACAATGTTTGAAATGATCTGAAAGAAGTGCACCAGTTTCTCCCACTGTTCTTTCACCTGCCCCATGATTTCCAGGCCTTTCGCTAGCACCACAATTCTCTTGTTGAAGTCGATCTCCTTGAGATTATAATGTTTCAGCTCACTCACAATTTCAGCAAGAGCTTTTTTCTTCTGATCCAAGTTGTCCATAGTCTTCTCGTTCCGTTCATTTGCAATTTTTAGCTGGGTTTCAGCCATTTGTAGACGTAGATGAGATTGTCTTAAGTGCATCTGGACCACATCTGTATTTGCTGAGTCATAGATTTGCTGTTGACTTGACTTGGGGGGTGCTGTCAAGAAAGATGGCTGATTTGTAAAAGACTTGCTTTTGGAATAAAAGGCCATGGCCCTTACATTCAGTTCGTCAATGGCTTTAATAAGCTCCTCTGTTTTGGCATCATCACATTTCCCCTCTGGAGCATATTTACCTAGCTCTGTTAAAGTGGAGATACCCTTGTCACAGATGCCTAGTGCCTCGGATTTAATCGGGCATTCAGCTTCTTGCTGTATATCTCTGCTGACTTGCTGAAATAGTCCCACCAAGTAATCAGACTTTACCGTTTGCTTCTCCTGATCATACACCTCAGGCCAATTTATTTCCTTACCTTTGCAAAGTTCTTCCATTTTCTCAACCACTAGTAGAAATGTTATAGATTTAGAAAATATGTTACTTGTTGCCAACATTTCATCCACGTTACTCTTCATTCCAGTGGCCATGTTTCTGTGGCTTTCAGGAGTGCCTTTTCAGTTTTTGATCACATGTGTTATGGCTTTTGGTGTAATAGTGTCCGCTTGGAGATAGGTTTGGATAATTTGTCCTGGAAGAAATTCTGTTGCAAACGCACAGGCTATTGATATTGCTTGCTCTGACATACTTGATATTAGCTTCAGGCCAAAAAGGCCCCATCCACTTGGCAAATCTTTCATTGCTTGCTGGTAGGCCCTTCTGTCCTCAGCTAATCTTTCATTAGCCAGATTGAAAGCAGCCTCGGCCCTGTCGCTTGCCTCCTTAGCTTCAGCCCGTTTAATCTTTGCTATCTCAATGTTTTTCTTGATTTCTTCCATCTCCTCATCATGACTCTGTCTTGCATTCACCAAAGCCTCCACCAGTTCTTGCATCAGCTTGATGATATCTGAGAATTGTTTCTCAGTCATGATGGCCAGGTTTAAGCATTCTGATGATATGTGCGCAATGTTCTGAAGCTCAGCTGGTAAGAAGGCTTGGACAAGACCATCATCCTCCTGTATTATGAGCCCAACTGAGTTTTTGATGTACTCTGGAACCTGTCCGGTGTACATACGAATTTGGTCCATGTTCTTGTGAGCAACATTAAAGGCTTGCCAGCAACCATTACATACTTGAAAGAGGCAGGCCCTAAAAGAATTGGGGTATCTGATGAATTTGAACCCGTCTTTTGGTGGATTTTTATTGATGGAGAAGTCATCTGCAGCAGAAATGCGTACCAGCTGAGCCAGTAAATCGATGGAGACGGGTGCCGGCAATAGATACTGCTCCCAGTTAGCATAGGGCTGCATCAGCAGCATGATGTCATTTCTGTAATCCTGTGCTTTGGTGAAACTCTTAGTAGCTTGGTTGAGCTTTGACAGCGCCATTGTTTTCCCTAAAATAGAGTAAGGCAGAAAATTTGTATAACATAAAGCCATAATAAGACAATCAGGAGATTCAGCATTTATTATTTCTGTACTATAAAGCAGTTAGCACTAACAACAACAGCACCTGCAGTGTTTCATCCACTAAACAATTTCAGATTAGAACACATCATAAGTTACATGTGGTTGCTTAGTAGTTTTTTTTTTCCTTCACAACAAGTGAAGTAAAATTAGTAGAAAGCAGAAAATAATACTATTTTAACTACCCACCATTTTACAAAATTAATACTCTTTGATTGAGGAGCATTTAAATGCTTTTTTTCATAAACATTGTTTTTTCATAAACTTCATTATGGTGTAGACTTCAACAAATTCACTATACAGTATATTTCATAAAAAAGTTGATGAATGTAAACAGAAATTCATATTATGCAAACATAAACTCACAGAAATCTGTAGAGGATAGAATAGAACGGTTTGTACCTGAAGTACTGTGGATACCTCTTGAAGAAGTGAGTAGTTGAAGTAGTAGCCTACCAGACTAGATGCTGTTCTGCTCCAAAACAACAACTTTTATATCATCCTTTCATATTTGTCAGCAAAGCAATATAACTGTGTCCTGCAAAAATATGCAGTCTGAGTTGTAATTCTGAATTCTACAGAACAGCTTTACTTCCTATAACTACTGAAATTTCTTTGTTTTTCGTGTCTTTATTTGGATCCCCATTAGCTGAGGTAGCAGCTGCTCTTCCTGGGCTCCACCAACAAAACTGTGTACTCCCATGATCATAGTTGGTAACTTGTTCCATACTGTGGTGACCAAGACAATACAGATCTGCACGCTGCATCTGTTTTGGGCTTTGGTTTAACTAACCTGCCTGGCAGTGTGACTATGTTGAGCTCTCGCATAATTTATATTGTGTTTACTATCACAGATATTCCTAAAGACGCCCATTAGACCGCAGGCCAGCCTCTCCTGAGTTCTGAGCCATGAGAGAGGCATGCTCGCTCTCCTTACTGACAGGGCAGTGTGAGGCTTGCAGATTCATTCTCAGCTAACCAGAGCTTAGACAGCTCTTTCCTGACAGCTCCCCTGGGAAACACCACAATGAAAGCATCTAGGGGAGGAGAAACTGCTGTTTTACCATAGACTAAACCCATATATACTTTGTTTTGTTAATAACAAATGCCACAGTAAAGTCAAGTAATACGATTCCGACCATTATTTTCTTGTAAAAATATCTTGTCGATCATTTTTGTCAGTGCTGTGCACGTAGAATGATCTGCTTTATAGGCATGCTTGAAATCAATGATTCATTAAGTGAAAAATAGTAGATTATCTGCTCAAGAATAACTTTTTCCATTAGGTTGCTCAATACAAAAGAAACTAATTCCAGGCAAAACGCACCATTCTAAATTTGATAATAATAGCCCAAAAGTAACACCAGCAACCTTTGAAAGGATGATCAATACAATGTTTGATAAAAATAATAATAATAATAATAATAATAATAATAATAAGAAGAAGAAGAAGAAGAAGAAGAAGAAGAAGAAGAAGAAGAAGAAGAAGAAGAAGAATTTTATTCTAATTAAGAAATTACGGGCATTTCTTGTTACCCAATGGCACTTTACAAGTTCATACAATATAAAAAAGGTCAAATAAAATATAAAGAAGATTCAAATATATAAATAAGATAACAGGAGGGAGTAAAACTGGTTAAAAAAAATAGACATAATATTGATGCAAGTGCATACTATAGTAACCAATTAAAGGTTGAAATAATCTCAGACAAAGAGATGAGTTAGGAAATTCTTGGAAATGAGCAGCTGGAGGAAGAAGCCTTGGGTCTGCAGCTCCAGAAACGCCAATAGTGCAGAGTGTGATGTGAGGGACAGAGAGCAGATGAGTGTCAGAGGGATGGAGACAGAGTGAAGGAAAAGACATATGAGGAACACCAGAAAGGGATGGACAGGTCAGACCATGAGGGCAAAAACCAAGAGAAGGATTTTGTACTGCACACAGCCACGAACAGGAACCCATTGTAAATGTTTGAGTGTAGTAGTTATATGTTCCTTTAAGCTGGTGTGTGTAAGAACTCCAGCAGCCATTTTCTGAATGTTCTGCAGCTTCTTTAACCTACAGACAGGAAGCCCATAAAGAACAACACTGCAGCAGTCTAATCAACATCGCACAGCACTGTATTAGCCTAATCAGCATCACACAGTGCTGCAGTAGTCTAACTGGTATCATAAAGTACTGCAGTAGTCTAGCTGGCATCACACAGCACTTCAGTAGTCTAATTAGCATCACAGAGCACTTCAGTAGTCTAATTAGCATCACACAGTGCTGCAGTAGTATAATCATCATCAAAAATGCATAAATAAGAAACCTTGTATCAAAATTTGCATGCCTATATCCTTACACATAGATATATTTGCTGACTATTACGCCATTGTAACATTTTTTAAACAAATTAATTGCAATAACTAAACAATTGAATAATTTAAATTTAATGTCTCTTATACAATCATAAAGCTGACTAAGGCTGACAACCAATCAATAGGAGAACTTCTACCTTAAAGGATTAGTGTGACGGTTGAGTCTAAGGCATTGTGGGAATTGGAGAAATAATTGAATCATGTAGGTGTAACATAATGAAGAGAGGATAATTTAATAAAACATAGAAGGCTAAGGTTAGTCTAATTTTAATTGGCCCAGGCCATTCACTACCACTAAATGACTAAATAGGGATGTTGTGCCCTCTAGTGGGTGAGTCAGAGATAATTATGCAACAAAAATACTTGTGAAGTCTGGTATGCTTTATCATTAAAGTTGCTATAAGATCTTTTTTGGAAACACTTTGACTAAACTGTTTTATGTATTTGTAGCTACCAATAAACCTCTCTTGTAGGAGGATATATTCTGTATCTGTTAATTCTATGTGTACATTCAGCACATGGAATCTGCCAACATCCATTCCTGCATGTTCTTTCAGGATCAAGGCCTCTGGAATGGTGACTGATGTAGCAGAGCACCTAGGCAACTTTCAGTATGTGATAAAAATGAAAAATAATATTGAACAAGCTGGTATGCATGCACACATGTGCACACACAAGCAGACCTTTCTTAACCTCTACTCTTGCCAAGCCCAGTTCACCTGTTTCTTACAGTTTATGGAAGTTACTGTTTCTCCTTTCAATGTTCCTGTTATTAAAGACACATTTGTTACATATGTTTAATGTTCATAGGAATCATTATTTGTGACTTAATATTTTAATTTCAAAGAGCTGGACAAAGACTTTGAATTCCTCTGAACAGTACATGGAGATCAGATTACATCTCAGTAAGATGCATGATGAGATCTTGTACTGCAGCTTGTGTTCATTGTAGTTTTCCATGGAATGACCATGAGATTTGCACTAAATAGATGCCAGTCAGTTCAGTCAGCAATATATATTGCTAAAAAGATTCCCCTATGTTCTAACAGGCAAAACCTGTATGTCTAGGTTGGATGTAATCATTGAATTAGAACTGAAATTTAATTAATTAGTAAGATGCACAAAATATGGTTGTTTTTGATTGTGTAATGTTTTCCTTTTCCACATATGCCTTTCAGCACTTTAGTTCTGTTTAGTGATTTATATTTCAGTGGAAACAGGTCCTTACATATTCCGCAGAAAGCAAAAAATAAAAACAACTAAACAACTACCAACTAATAAAGATGTCAAGTTGAACATGGAAAGTCTTGTTTTGTTTATTCATCTGTTGTTGTGGTTTCTCTTTATGCCGTTCTGTTGATTTGTATCCACTTCATGGCAGGTTGAAAATTATTTGATTCTGTGAGACATTTGGAGGAAGTGTGAGTACAGAAAAAAGCATGTAACTGAAGCATGACATTCTTTAATAGGCTGTATCACTTTTTCTTCTGTGAGTCTGTGAGGACCTCATAAAGCATGGCTTGTGGCAAGTGGGTTAGTACAAGGGTAAATATGGGATAGGAGTGTCAGACGAGAGGCTGATGCCTCTTGCCATGAAGCAGACCCTCCAGCAGATCAGAGTGCTCCTGGACTGGGACAGTGGTCTGATCTCCTTCTTTGATCCTCTCAACAACAGATATGTGCACACCTTCAGACAAACATTCACCAAGCAAGCCTATCCATACTTCTATAATGTTTGTCCTGCTATGAGGGTGTTACCAGAATAGGCTGCAACCACTAAGGACATTATGCTAGTGTAATGGAAAAAAGGAACCTAGTCTATTGAAAATGAACACATTTCTACTTGATCATCATTTCAACAAGGGTGCACCGTGAGATAACATTTATTATGGTAATTATGGATGGCCTTTTCACACTTGGCCAAAGTTTTTGCTTTCGGCTCAGTTTTCCATTGCTCTGAGGTTGTCTGCTTAAAGGATTCAAACCTAGTTTAAAGGCAATCAGACTTTCTTTTGTTTCCTGTGATCATATACCTTAAATCATTTAATGTGATAATGTTATTTCTATTTAGGAGTTGTTTTCCTTGTGCACGCAGATGCATGCAATTGAGAAACCATTGTTTAGTGAAAAGAATCAAATTTGTTGGCAACTTCCTGGATTTTCATTTATTTGCAATTTTCCTCAGAACTGTTGTGAGAATACACACTCCCTGATAAACAAATATAAAAGGTTTATTGTAGATATTTCCTGTCCACTAGACACCTCCAATGTTTGCTGTCTAGCAAATGTCAGCTGGGTTTACTAGTTTCTTGGAAAACCCATATTATGTGCATCACTTTCATGGTAACCTTTATAATCTCTGGACCTTTAGCTTTGCTGTTGATTTTCTCAAATACCCCAATATGGTCTTATGTAGCATTAATGCATGCTTTAAAATCTTCTAAGCCAAGTGAAAAGCACTCAGGTATTTACTCTTAAGTGCTGGTCATACTGCTGTTTTACTGTGATGTTTTCAGTGTTGTGTAATTACTGAATAGGGCTTAAATAAAACCATTGTCATTGTAAGAAGGCTCAACAGCAGTACTCATCTACTGAAAAAACAAGATGTGGGTTCAGATGAATCTACTTCCCTTTTCATGTACACTGAAAAACATCAGTTTTTCAAATGCTAGGATATATTTTGTCTACAAACACATTTCTATTTATGGTCTTTCTTATCTTTTATAGCATCAAGGGTTCTTTGGAAGGTCAGCAGAAAATGGAAGAGAGGAAGGTGTGTGTGAGTGAATGCTTGTGTGTAATGTCATTTTCTATGTTGAGTGTAGCTCTATGATGTACTCTGGAGAGCTGAAGTTTGAGAAGAGGACCATGTCTGCTCAGGTGGAGGGGGGTGTTCATGGCCTGCACTCGTAAGTCTTCGTCCTCTCTGCTCACTAAACTCCTACTACCGAATCCATCATGCTCAGTGGCTCTTTTAGGGAACACTCCACCAACTGTCAAGCAGTGCCACAAAAGCACTCAAGGACTGGAAAATAACCTGTGTGTGTCTGTTCTCACAGTTTGCAGGGACAGTGTTATGAATAATAATACACAGCAATAGACCCCTGCTGATCTCCACTGAAATCTGAATGGACATGAACTGACAATTTATTTATGAATAATTAATTCAGATAAATTGTGGGTTTCTAATAGATAACAGGGTCATGACATAATGAGTAATGCCTCTATAGATTTCTATTCATGTCTTCAAGTAATTCATTTACATACATTGAATTGAAAGAAAACTGGCTTTGGCATGACTGGACAGAGCATTGTAATGTAAACGTCAGTACTATGCACATTTTGCAGTGTGGACTTTTATAAACTCATCAGCTCTGCAGATATAGACTGTAGAGCTCTATATTGAATTGTGGATGAGCATATTAAAACCACAAGGCGGAGCTTCGAGAGAGAGAGAGAGAGAGAGAGAGAGAGAGAGAGAGAGAGAGAGAGAGAGAGAGAGAGAGAGAGAGAGAGAGAGAGAGAGAGAGAGAGAGAGAAGATGAAACAGAGCTGTTTAATGTTCAACAAATGGAAAGAAGAAGAAAATTATGAAAATCAGTAGAACTATTAGCAAAGTTGAAACTAGTTAATATTTAGTGACAGCGGAGTGGCTCTAGATCCCTGTGGCAGGGACTACGGACAATCACGGACTACAGGAGCCCACCCTCCGGACTGATGAGTGCGGATGAGTCTCTGGCGAACGAGCTGAATACATTCTTCGCTCGCTTCGAGGCTACATCTAGCAGCGCTAATGCTAACGGCGCTAATGCTAGCAGCGCTAATGCTAACGGCGCTAGTGCTAACAGCACTAATGCTAGCAGCGCTAGTGCTAATGGCACTATCGGCGCAGCCAATGGCACATGCGCGGGGCCCACCATAGAACAGCGCCCTCTCATCGTCACGGAGAGTGACGTGAGAAGAGTGTTTAAAAGGGTGAATACCAGGAAGGCGATGGGAGCAGACGGTATCTGCGGGAGGGTCCTCAAAGCCTGCGCAGATCAGCTAGCCCCGGTATTCACCGACATCTTCAATCTCTCCCTGACGCTCGGTATCGTCCCGTCCAGCTTCAAGCGATCCACCATCCTCCCCGTCCCGAAGAAACCTCGACCCTCCGACCTCAATGACTACCGACCTGTCGCCCTCACATCAGTCGTGATGAAGTGCTTTAAAAAGCTAGTCGGAGACTTCATCACATCTTCACTGCCAGCCTCCATGGACCCACTGCAGTTTGCATACCGCCACAACCGCTCCACTGACGATGCAATTGCACATCTGCTCCACACTACACCGACTCACCTGGACGAAGGGAGGGGAAATTATGTTAAAATGCTATTTGTCGACTACAGTTCAGCATTTAACACTATCATCCCCTCCCTACTCACTACTAAGTTGGGGGATCTAGGACTGCATACATCCCTGTGCGACTGGATCTCCAACTTCCTAACAGACAGACCACAATCAGTACGGGTGGGCAACTGCGCCTCATCCACCCTCACCCTCAGCACTGGAGCTCCTCAGGGTTGTGTCCTAAGCCCCCTGCTCTACTCACTGTACACCTACGACTGCACAGCCACTTCCAGCTCCACCATCATTGTCAAGTTTGCTGACGACACCGTTGTCATGGGTCTGATCTCGGACAACGACGAGAGGGCCTACCTGGATTAAACACCTGGAAAACTGGCGCCAGGAAAATTATCTCCTCCTAAACGTCAGTAAGACAAAGGAGCTGATCGTGGATTGCAGCAAGAAGCAGGAGCGGCACTACCAACCTGTGAGGATCAGTGGAACCACGGTGGAGAGAGTAGATAGTTTCAGGTACCTTGGTGTTCACATCTCGCAGGACCTGTCCTTCAGACTGCCCTCCAAGGTACTGCGGAACTTCTATACCTGCACTATCGAGAGCATCCTCACGGGGAACATCACAGTCTGGTTTGGGAATAGCACCAAGCAGGACAGACAAGCACTCCAAAGGGTAGTGCGTTCAGCAGAGCGCATCACTCACACGGAACTTCCTGACCTGCAGACCATCTACTACAAGCGGTGCCAGACCAAGGCCAGGAGGATTGTGAAGGACCCCACCCATCCCAACAATAGACTCTTCTCTCTGTTGAGGTCAGGGAGGCGCTTTCGCTCCCTGAAGACCAAGACAGAGAGGCTGAAGAGCAGCTTCTTCCCACAGGCCATTCGGGCCCTGAATCAGGGAAACTGATAAACTGTGGGGACCACCACCACAATGTAACATAACTGTATATCTGTATATATATATTTATATTCAATGACCTTGTTACACAACAACTGTAGATATGTTATTATACGAAATGGATCTGTACATTCTGTAGATTGTGTACATATATACACAACCATATACATTGTACATTGTGTATATAATCATAATATACATATATTGTACATACATTGTTAATATATTTTGTACATACATAGAATATATAGATTTATCTTTGCATATATATATTTCACATATAGAGAATGTCTATATTTCTCTATGCACCCCTGTTTTCTTTTCCTCAGTTTGGACAGAGCACTCTCCACCATTTCACTGCGAGTTATGCTGTGTATGACTATGTATGTGACGAATAAACCAAACTTGAACTTGAACTTGAACAGTACTTGTGGTAGCCTTTTTAACTAAGTGTACTTAAAATCAGACATTAGCACACTAAAACATTAAAGCATTAAGATAAAAGATAAATCCTTTATGCAAATGCAGTTGTTTCTTAAAGATTGTTTCTTTTAGAAATATAAGTTCTTATCACACCTGTATTAGAATATGAGCCCAGGAGAGTAACCCTAGAACACTAGGAACATTTATGTTACAATTTCCTTGCAAAATCACAAGCCTGATGTGAATATTAAAATAAGAACAACAAATAGATACACCTGTTATCATTTTATTATCCATCTTCACATAATATAGGGAAGGTGCTTATGTGCTCATTTCTCCTTTGTTAAAAAAGCACTGACATTTTGCTGCATCAAACATTTGTGTGCCATGCATTTAGTGTGTAGCATAACAACAAACAAATTCTGCAAACTCCTACTTTATGAGCATTAAAGGCGGTTGGGCAGAGTGTTGAGTGAAGCTTCAGAGCTTGACTGTAACCTTGTTATATTTCAATGGCAATGAGGGCAGTACAGGTAGTGACTAAGAGGCTTTCCTTCCCAATCCCTCTGAATGTTGTCTCTGACAACATTCCAGACAGCACTTTAGAGAAAACAGTAGTCCAATGGCAGCAGACAGGCCTTTTTAGGGATCACCACTTACAGAGTCTTACCAAGACACCCAGTAGCTTTATTTTGTTTGGGACGAAGCCTCTATCAGAGCCGTATTTCATTCTACCTGATTCAGCTGCTGCTTGTATGATGCATGTTGGATGAATCTCTTACTCTGCTCCTCAGCTAAGAGAAAGCTCTCCATCTCGATCTGAGGAACAAACTTGGATTGTGTGCGTGGCTCCAGCACAACCACTGGTGAATGCGCACGCAGTGTCCCAGGAGCCGCTCTGTGGTGCAGGTGGAGAGGGGAGGTGGGCGGAGGCCCGGGGCGTCAGCTCACGCAGGGTTGTAGAGGAGGATTGGAGTACTGGACATCGCTTACATGGAGGGCCATGTCTATGAGCACTTTGCCAATGGCAAGCACGACAGCTACCAGATCGACTACCGCCTCATTGTGGGCGACACAGAGCCAGCCAGATTGCAGCTGTCGCCTCGCGACCCTGAGCACCAGGGGCCATTTGGCCACAACACATCTCATGGGCATGAGACTGCAGCTCAGCGCTACAGCGCCACGCGCATCCAGGCTGGCTACGAACCAGAGAGGTGAGACTCCTACGGTTTCAAAGGAGTGCTGATCAGCAAAATTAACCATGTTTGCATCACTAGGTTAACGTTAGTGTCACTAAACAAGTTCATTAGGAGTGGACTTTATTTTTCTTTTGGATTGTGTACTTTTAAACTGTTGCACAGACTGGGTTGGGTTCTCAGTGATGTGCAATTTTAGCCCAATTCCATATTGTTGGTCTCAGAAGAACACATTCCTTTCGGGGATTATCATCACATAAAATAGACCTATACATTTACAGTCTCTACAGAGAAATACAGTCATGTCATAGTATAATAAAATGTCCTAATGTGTAAATAGTGATGTTTACTCATTTATAATGTCCAGCACTACTCAAATATAACTGCTTGCCTTCTTTGCCCATCATATTAACATTCCCATGTCATCAGAGTAAAAAGGACCATAAATCTGATTAAGAATTATATTATCAAGACCGATATAATCTGTGTTGTAGAACAGATATGAAAACATTTTGCCATAGCAATGCTCAAAAGCATCACATTCCATTTGTTTTACAGACCCATATCTCTGTACATTTCAATTTACAGAATGGACTAAATTAACTTCCAGGTGTTTAAAGCTCAGTTGGGGGCTGTGTCAGATCCTTTGTGAATAACATAATAAAGTTGAGTATTGGGCAGCCTGACCACGGCTTCAAAACGATTGTGTGGATTTGCTACATCACCAGTCCTCCTTTTATAAGCAAGATGATTATTTCAACCCAAGTCAAAAACATTTTTGTCTCATCCAAACGTAAATTTCACACGTCAGACCTGAACTGGGCTGGCCAGCTAATAGCGTGGACAGTAAAACAAAGGCGCATCGCCCGTCTGTTCTCTCTCACTTCACATCCAAATCCAACTGAAACGCACTATCAGTATTTCAGTTCCATGCCGGAGCTGAGAGACGTGAGCGCCCTTAAAATGTCCCGTCGTCATCCACCACGTTGAGAGGATGAGAGTTTTCTCAAACTGAGCAGGTCGAGTCTTTAAAATGTGTAAACTCCAACTGTGATTCTGGGTGATTTAGCTAAGGGCTAGACTTTCGCTTGACTTTGAGAGATGCCACAGAGGCTAGTCTGTAACGGTCGCAGATGAAGACCAGCTGTGTTCCTTGACGTCGTTTTTTGTTGTCTGAAGTACGCGACGCTATCGTCTTGTGAGTAACCCGAGAAGCGGGATTTTCATTCACATTCACTAAGAATAAAGCATCATTGTTCAGTCTTGGAAGTATATCACACTAAATCCGTGTGTACTACTTGAGTACGATAATGACGGTTGTTGTTTGCATGCTGCGAATGCGAGACATCGGCTCTCCCGAATAAAAGGATAGCACGTCGAAATGGAGAAAGGGCAAAGCGTAACGAATAGAAATAGCTTTAGCATCCTCGGCCAACACCCACTGGATAAATATTTCGATCCGCGGATCAGTAAAACGCTTACGTTTTAACTCTGTTTACATGAGAGCACAGACAGAATAGCCTTTCTTTAGCGTACATCTACTTCTGATGTGACTTGTATTTGCTAGGTTGTTAGTATAATGTATTTTTAGTATCAGTTTTTCTTTGTTTGTTTGTTCTGTGGTCTTTGATTCAGTGATTTTCTGATCCTGCCTGGCTTCATTGACTTTACCTCAGATGAAGTGGTGAGTACTTTTGCAAAATGCACCAAAACAGCTCAGCAGGTATCCTGACATGCCCCATAAGGGCTTACCAGTGTGTGTGTTTCAGTAAATACAGCACATCTAGTAATGATTTAGTGGAGGGGGCGGGATCTTCCTAATTAATTAGTGAGCTGGCGGTCTCCTCTACCTTCAGTGAGATGGAGGAGCTGAGTCAGTTGCCATGTAGTGTGAACACGACTACAACAGAGGGTGGAGTGTGGCATAGTGTAAGAGAGGGATGAAGGAGTGCAAATAAGATGTGCAAAATTGGTGGTGTTGGCATCCCAGGTGCATAGGGTGTGTTGTCACAGGCAGAGAGGCTGAGGGGTGTGTGGGTGTGTGTGTGTGTGTGTGTGTATGACAGTGTGAGGGAGGCGCGAACCAAAATTCCCATGTGTAATGGATATGGGATAGTATATATTGTGGTATTTATATTTGGTGTTACATTTTGTGTGTGTGTGTGCTAGAATGTGGGAGAGAACGTAGGATGTTTTTGTCTGTCTTACCACAGGGAGGTTAAACTGATGCCCTGCTTATAAAAACAGCAATATTTGTGCTTTGAATGAGCACATCCAAGTCACTTGAAGTCAAATTAATAATGGGATAGAGATGTGTGCATATGTGAAAGCTGTCCAAAGTAACACCCCAAACTGTTCTTATCTTTGTGCAATGCATAGTCTGTATGAAAATACAAGCATGAACATAAACAAAGATAATTGTTCTGTAGAACATTGGTTCCTTTCTGTTACCATTTGCGTCTGTCATTCAGGATCTGACCTCTGCTCTGACCCGGAAGATAACCCTGAAGACGCCGCTTATTTCCTCCCCCATGGGTACTGTGACTGAATCCTCCATGGCCATCGCTATGGCTGTGAGTATCCCCCACACACTCAAAACCATGAAGTCCTGTTGCTTTTCCATTTAGCTTTCTGTGATTTTGTATTACAGCTCATGGGCGGTATTGGGATCATCCATCACAATTGCACCCCAGAGTTCCAAGCAAATGAAGTCCGGAAAGTTAAGGTGTCAAACTTTCAGTGAATTGTCTTAATAGGAATATAATGAACAACACGTTGAACATGCAGATTTACACACAAGCTTCCCTGAGGCCTCTCATCAGCAGAGCAATATATGGTGTCATGGCAGAAATTCGAGCAGGGCTTCATCACGGATCCGGTGGTGATGAGTCCACAGCACACGGTCGGAGATGTGTTTGAGGCCAAGGTGCGACACGGCTTCTCTGGAATCCCTGTCACCGAAACCGGCAAGATGGGCAGCAAGCTTGTGGGAATCGTGACGTCACGAGACATTGACTTCCTCTCAGAGAAGGACTATGACCGGCTGTTGGAAGAGGTTTGTGATTCATCTTTGATTGTACATACAATATACAAAAGGTTTTTAAAAACACAAATGAATCACATATGACATACAATGCTTAAAAATATAGGTGGAATAGAACTATCATGAAATTGTGATATTTCTGTGTCAGTGTGTGAAAGAGGGCAATATATATATATATATATATATATAAATAAAAAATGTGTATATATATATGTGTGTGTGTGTGTGTGTGTGTGTGTGTGTGTGTGTGTGTGTGTATAAAATCACATTCTTTAAACTCACATCTTTTTGTGATTTATTTGTGATATTTGCCAGGCAATGACAAAGAGGGAAGATTTAGTGGTTGCACCAGCAGGTGTTACACTCAAAGAGGCCAATGACATCCTGCAGTGCAGCAAAAAAAGGTCTGATTCTTCATCTTTTCAGCTTGAGAAGTGAAACTGCTTCTAAAGGACTTTGAAAGGTTATTTTCACTTCTCCACTTCTTCTCTGAGTAACGGGTCGGTCGTGGGGACGCTTGTTGATTGCAGGTAAACTGCCCATTGTGAACGACAGTGATGAGCTGGTGGCTATAATTGCTCGCACTGATCTGAAGAAGAACAGAGACTACCCTCTGGCCTCTAAAGACTCCCGCAAACAGCTGCTGTGTGGCGCTGCCATCGTTACCCGTGAGGATGACAAGTACCGGCTGGACCTGCTCGTGCAGGCAGGAGTGGACGTGGTGGTGCTGGTAGGTCTTAAGGTCCTAAAGGGAGTGGGATTAGTCTCCATCCTGAGTATGGTGCCTGAATCAAATGACAAACTATTTTTGCTATGAGGCTGTGTAACACAGGACTGTGATTGGACATAGTGAATTTGGTCTGAAGGCTGTGTCTATTGTTTTAGGACTCATCTCAGGGAAACTCGGTGTTTCAGATCAGCATGATTAACTACATTAAACAGAAGTATCCTGAGCTCCAGGTGGTGGGGGGGAATGGTGAGTCACAGTTCTCACATTTGCTTGTTCTGTAAACTGAGAGGGTTGAGGTAGGTAAGAATTGATGGTGTTTGGTTCTTTTCATTTGTTGCTGTGTTCACTTTCATCCTTCTCTCTCGCTCTGTCTCTGTGTATGTCTGTGTAGTAGTGACAGCTGCTCAGACGAAGAATTTGATTGATGATGGTGTGGATGCTCTTAGAGTGTGGATGGGTTATCTTTGATAAGACATCGTATACCAGAAAATTGTTTAAAAGATGGTAATAGCTAAACCACCAGACATAATAGTGATGGATAAACAGCAGAAAAGAGTCATAGTGATGGATGTAGCAATCGCAAGAGATAGCAACATCAGCAACAAGGAACATGAGACGCTAAAAGAAGAGGAAACACTGGCTCTGGTAGCAATCAGGGCACCAGGGGTTTAGGGACGATGACCATCAAACTGGGAGAGTGGCTCCAGCAGATCCCAGGAACAACATCCGAGATCCTCATCCAGAAGAGTGCAGTCGATGGAACACTTGGGATACTATGCAGGCAAATGTATATATTGTAAATTCCTGTTCTTTTTTATCAACATTCTTAGAACATAATTACTGTTCTAAGTTTACAACATCTGGTCGAGGTTTTCGTTTATTCAAGATGCATCCTGTAGTGCCTTTTCACATTTTTGCACTATTTCTTTATTTTGAGTCAAATGTTTCAAATAAAATAATACAATCCACAAGGAAATGAAAACGAGAATTAAATCAAACTTATTGTTTCAGAAAGATTACTACTCATTCACAAACCAGGACGCTACATCTTCTGGAGTATTATGCTCACGTTTCTAAACTTTTAAACATTATAATGTATTTCAGTTATGGAAATCAGTTAAACACTATAGGAAGGCCTACAACAGGAATGTACTACAAATACCTTCCTACTCCAGCACCCCTAATCGTCCACTCCCAATGGTGGGATATCCCTGAATAACAGTTGAATGCTATCTTTGCCTATATTTGCCTCTGTCTGTCTTTCAGGAGACTACAATATGAGAGTTACACACTAACATAAAAGATGAATAATGAATTAAGTAAATGCTGCACCGGCTAACATCTACTTTCTTCCCTGTTTTATTACCTGTATTATTATTTATAATATTTGTGAGCTGAAAACATGATATCCACCAAAAACATGATTCACTGACTCATGAACAATGTCAACAAATCTACACACACACACACACACACAGCAGGTGAGTTTTCTGTGGTGGCAGATGGGTCCAAGTGGGCTCATACTGGCCCTGCCCACATGTCGCCTCCTGCAGGTGTCAACCGTAGCCACTGTGCTCCATGTGCCCTTTCTCCTCTGCCACTGCTGGGAGAGGGCTCTGCCCACCCTCCTGACATGCTCCGCTACGCCTCCTGCATACCCCCTTTGTGCTTCAGACAGAGGCCAAAACCACTGGCTTTGCTGGTTCCAGGAACAGCCTGAGGTTGTCCAGGAGAGTGAAAGAATGCTATACCTTGCAAGGTATGATGGTCTTCATTGAAATGGGGGTTAAAAACATTTCAAGCCAGTGTTTTGTGCACTGACATCCCTCCTGCTACCGAAGGCCACCCGAGTGTTTCTTGTGTTTGTGAGTGTGAGGCAAAGGAGTGTGAAAGTGTTTGTGTGGATCAAGATGTAAATGCATGAAATGAAACGTACTGAGGCTATGTTTATTGTCACATATTTTATATCTAGAATGTTGGCCTACCTCCAAGTGAATTTGCACAAAGACCAAACATTTGTGTGGGGTGTTTGTTTGTGCATGTGAATAAAGATGTGTGTAGTTCAATGGTGTATACATGTGTACATGTGAGTATGGATGTGTAAGTGTGAAAGATGTGTGTGTGTGTGTGTGTGTGTGTGTGTGAATTATATATTTGTTGGGGGCACATTCATATACTGCCACACTGCTATTCTCTCTGCTACTTTTTGTTTTTCAATTGGCGGAGTGGATTAGGGCCTGTCAGAGAGACTCTGAGAGATCTGGTGAGCCCTGATTGTGATTCTTTTTGTTTCTCTCTCTCTCTCTTTGTGTGTGTGTGTTTGTGTGTGTGTCTCTTGTCAACACAGTGTGAATAATTTTGATTTTAATTGGTTCGTTGTCATGAAATTATCTCTCAACTCTCTCAACCGTCTAAATCACACGCGCACACACACAAACAGTTGACACCCCCCATCCTATAGTCCACATTCATTCATGAGAAACAGAAAATTTGAATTTGAAATTTATTGGATTGAATAACATAGATCCTTTTCTTTAGAACCATGCACAGCATGGACATGACAATGTTGTGCTAAATGGTGTGATCAAACCCTATCATCATCCTTCCCAGCAAAGCCCTGATCTACTCCTTCTGTAGTGAGCTAAACGCTATTAATAAACTCCCAAACTCCTCCAGTGCTCTCTCACCATTCTGAGCAGAGCCTGTGCCAGGCCTGCAATTTTATCAACTACATCACAGCTCTGTTTTCTCTCTTCCAAATGTGTAGAGAAAACACACACACACACACACACACACGCGCGCGCGCGCGCTCTGTATTCTGACAGTCCCTGCAATGCTCCACTGTAATCCTCTTAGCCTGTAAGCGCTGGGCTCTCCCTGCAAACACACCCTAAACCCAGCACAGCATGGGACTATGTGGAAGACCACTTGCACAAACATCGACCGCACAGCTCCTTTTGCCTTTGCTTGCTATAGTTTCAACTGCTCGATGCACTGAAATGCCAAATACAGAGGCTAAAGCTCGAACACATGCGCCATGAACCAGCTGCACCCATTCCGAGGTAAATCAAATACACAGTTGCCAATGTTTAAAAAAGCTTTTTGAGCTTTTTACATTTTATTGATTTATTTTTTTTAAAGAACATGAGGACTTTTTCATTTTTATTTTTTCAGAATGCTAAATAGTAGTAGTCCCAGTAATTTTGTAGTTCCAGTAGTATCGTCATTCAGGTCTCCTTTATCAGGTTTTGGATGGATTGGTAGAAGTTCATATTGACTGGTTATAAACATAGTTCTGATGTAGTCAAGCACAGCATCTGTCTCTTTGGCCAGTTGGTAATCATAGCCTTTTTATGTGCTCGGGAAACCTTTCTGCATACTATCGATTTCTTTAGCTGGTCCTCCTTGGGAAGTGTGTGGTCCCTTTGAGCAGTACAAAGCTTCCCCAGCCATGGCTCTCCCCATGCGCTGCTGCTTAGTTTTCTTCCCCACTACTTTGTCCCATAACGTCTTCAGGTTCTTTCTTTCACACTTTGGGTTTTGGTTTTCACTCTCTAGAGCCTCTCTTTCACTCTTCAGGTGTTGTCTTTCACTCTCAAGATTCTCTCTTTCACCCTTCAGGTGTTGTCTTTCTCTCTCCAGAGCCTCTCTTTCACTCTTCAGGTGTTGTCTTTCACGCTCTAGATCCTCTCTTTCACTCTTCAGGTGTTGTCTTTCACTCTCAAGATTCTCTCTTTCACCCTTCAGGTGTTGTCTTTCTCTCTCTAGAGCCTCTCTTTCACTCTTCAGGTGTTGTCTTTCACGCTCTAGATCCTCTCTTTCACTCTTCAGGTGTTGTCTTTCACTCTCAAGATTCTCTCTTTCACCCTTCAGGTGTTGTCTTTCACTCTCTAGATCCTCTCTTTCACTCTTCAGGTGCCATCTTTCACTCTGTTCATTTTTTGTCTCCTTCTGCTTCTCCTCCAACTCCTTCCCACTACATTCCTCCTCAAATTTTCCAATTTTAACACAGTGTCGTTTTCTAATTTCCTTCGTATCTACTCTGTCAGGTAGTTCTTGTTGCAATCTACTCATTGCTTTTTGTGTGTTCCTGTCCAACAAAATCTTCGTTTTCTTCTTCTTCGAAGATCTTCTGTGAGAGCAGCAGAACTGCATTTTGCTGCTGCAACCTCCCATTTCTGTCAACAGACTGACCAATTTTACCTTTGTCAAGCAGATTATAAGAATAGCTATTATGACAATGGTCAGTGATATTATGACATCACAGTTTTGGTTTTGTTGACAATTCCATTGTCATCACACAGAATAGAATAAACTATTGTGGGCTTGCTTTCTTTTCACTTTAGCCTTAATTAGATTAATTAGATTCATATGTTTGCTTTAGATTTGCCTTTTTACATTTTATTTATACCATGAAAAACAATACAGAAACAATTAAAGAAGTCAAAGCCTTTGTCACAGTCTCTCCAGACATGCCTTTCTCTGGTTGTCAAAAAGACAAAAGAGATGACTATGGACTACAGAAGGATGCAAATGCCTCACACCCCAATACATACAGTGAAGAGTGAGAACATACACTCTCTTAAAATCACAAACAATCTCTCATGGTCCCTGAGCACTTTTTCCTTAGTGAAGAAAGCTCTGCTTCCTGAGGAGACTGAAGAAGGACAGCATGTCCGTCATCCTGATCTGGTCTGCAACAGCATCATAGAGAGTGTCCCGACCTGCGCCATCGCTGTCTGGTACTGGCACTGCTCCCCCTGCTCTTTTGGATTGTTTAGTTGAATTTAGCAGTCTGCTCTCAAATTTTCTGTGCCTGTTTTCTGGGATTCTGAAATTCAGGCAATGTTTTTGTTGTTCTTCTGCAACACTATTAAAACTCTGAACTCCTCAAACTATTTTACTTCTCGAAGTAAATCTGTCACACATTTGTCTAGTACAGAATTATTAGATTTCTTTCTTTGACCATAAGCAAGATACACACATTTACTTTGCACATTTACATATTTCTTTGTCTGTTTCTCTCTATCGCTCTCCTTTTCTCAGAGAGTTGGATAAGAGATTAAGGACACTTCCTGAGGCAGAGAATGATTGGTCAGTAGTACATTAGAATGGCCCTACATACATTTCATCATTCCATATCTTTTCAGTGGTTATCAAAACCATTTATACACTTTTGCAGTTAAACAATGTTAAGATATTGATTAGTGTTTCAGTCAAATCAGTCTAACTCTGAAAGTATGTGTTTACCTTCCATATGAGACGCTATTTAAGACTACACACACATCAGATTTTGCAATGAAAATAAAAATGATAAAACAAACAAAGGGAAATAGTCTTTTTAACCTCTTGTTTGCTAGCAGAAAGCAAATAGAGCCTATAGGGATAAGAGAGAAAGAGAAAGAATGACATAAAAAATAAGAATGAGATAAAAAGAGATCCAGATACATGAAGCACATGTTGATGAGGGTTGGACTTGCAGAGGCCACATGGCAGTCACGTTAGAAGTGTTGATGCAGTAACTGCATCTGCAGCTAAACTAATGCTGCGTGCGTGTGTGTGTGTGCATGCGTGCGCGGGTCTGTGTATATGTGTATCTTTTTCCATTCTCCACCAAAAAGAGGCCAGGAGGCAATTGTCTCTCTAGAGATGTAACACACTTTCTGCAAACATATCATCAGATAATGGCAGAACACCTTACAACACACCAATGCATATCTGTTTACATATACAGTTGAATCATGAGAGATTATGCAAGGTGAGAATTATGATTTTAATGTCCTCTGGTTCTATGGCTTTTGATACAGCCTGTGCTAACTGAACATGGTTTTTCTTTTCTCCAAGACAATTGTGTCTCAGTTTTATTGCAGCTTAATGGTTTAATGCTTGGTTCCTAATATACATATACATATACATGCATGCACCCATACACACGTTTTTTCCTTGACAAGCTCTTATAGGCCTCTGGACTAATTAATCCCCAAGAAAAGTGAAATGACAAATATTTATATATATACACACACACAGCGCTTCACTTTTTCCACATTTTATGTTATGTTACAGCCTTATTCCAAATTGGATTAAAAAAAAAATAATTCCCCTCAAACTCCTACACACAATACCCCATTATGACAAAGTGAAAAAATCTTTGTTTGGAGTTTTTGCAACTTTATTAAAAATAAAAAAACCAAAAATCACATGTACATAAGTATTCATAGCCTTTGCTCAATACTTGGTTGAAGCACCTTGGGCAGCAATTACAGCCTCAAATCTTTTTGAGTATGATGCTACAAGCTTGGCACACATATTTTTGGGCAGTTTCTCCCATTCTTCTTTGTAGAACCTCTCAAGCTCCATCAGGTTGGATGGGGCGCGCCGGGGTACAGCCATTTTCAGATCTCTCCAGAGATGTTCAGTTGGGTTCAAGTCTGGGCTCTGGCTAGGCCACTCAAGAACATTCACAGAGTTGTCCTGAAGCCAGTCCTTTATTCTCTTAGTTGTGTGGTTAGGGCCATAATAATCATAATAATTCACTAAAATGATTCATTATAGCTAATGTTTTGAAATAATGAAATCATAGTGTCTGTGATTTCTTTTTTGTGTAAAGTGTCAGACTTTGTTTTTACTAAGATGTTGGGCCCATCAGTACCACCCTAGCTGCTAAGAACTGCTACTTCCTTTACTGAGCCTGTATTCCTCTGTTCACCACACTGCACTCACACTCAATGTGCAACACAATTAATGTGTGAAGAATTGTGAGTTTACTCAAATCTAATGGCTTTAGTTCACTCATTACACTTTAGTAAATCTAAACTCCAATTTCTTTTTTCTACTGAAAAAGAGATGAGCAATAGCTAATAATTAGTAATAGCTACTCTGCAATCTGAAATGGTTTTTTGTTTGTTTGTTTGGCATACATATTACCTCTTGGATTTTAAAGTTCTTTGAATCACAAAGAAAAACAATACGAGACAGTATGATGCTGCAGTAATTTAATCAAAAGAACAAAATTGATTATTCAGAATAAATTAACAGACAGGAATTAGGTCAAACCTTCTAATCATGTTTTTGTCAAATGTAATACTGTATACATACTACATTAAAATGACAGAAAAAAGAAAAGTATAGGAAAATGCACTATTAAATGCACTATTATGAAGTTATGCATATTGGTCAGCATCATCCTCAGTTATAGCCTTCATCTCAGTTGCTGGTTTGTCTTCCTCCACCTTCTGAATTGGTTCCTTCATTGCATCTATTGCCTTCTTCAGATTGAGATTGTCCTTTTCACTCAGTGGGGCCAGTGCTGGGGTAAGGATTGTCTTGATTTGAGTTATTCTTTCCTCGCATCTGTTGTAAAACTCCTTCCTGTTTCTTGCTGCAAGGCTGTTGATACCATTTTGGGCAGATTCGCATTCCTTCCCTAACTTGTCAATCTCTGCAAGGAACTGAGGTGAGTTTGGATCCATGGTCATCAGTCTTCCCAGAGTACTGACATTGTTCATCAGGTACTGGACAGACACCTCAGTGTAAGTGGTAGACATCATGTTAACCAAATAGGCGTAGGCAGAAGCATTCAGAGCATTAGTGTAGATTTTGTCTTTGACAAACATGCTGTAGGTGTAGTTGTTCTCTACAGCTATTTCAACAGTCTGCTTAAAATGTTTAAGATTTTCACTAAGAGTGGTCTTAACAATGTTTGAAATGATCTGAAAGAAGTGCACCAGTTTCTCCCACTGTTCTTTCACCTGCCCCATGATTTCCAGGCCTTTCGCTAGCACCACAATTCTCTTGTTGAAGTCGATCTCCTTGAGATTATAATGTTTCAGCTCACTCACAATTTCAGCAAGAGCTTTTTTCTTCTGATCCAAGTTGTCCATAGTCTTCTCGTTCCGTTCATTTGCAATTTTTAGCTGGGTTTCAGCCATTTGTAGACGTAGATGAGATTGTTTTAAGTGCATCTGGACCACATCTGTATTTGCTGAGTCATAGATTTGCTGTTGACTTGACTCGGGGGGTGCTGTCAAGAAAGATGGCTGATTTGTAAAAGACTTGCTTTTGGAATAAAAGGCCATGGCCCTTACATTCAGTTCGTCAATGGCTTTAATAAGCTCCTCTGTTTTGGCATCATCACATTTCCCCTCTGGAGCATATTTACCTAGCTCTGTTAAAGTGGAGATACCCTTGTCACAGATGCCTAGTGCCTCGGATTTAATCGGGCATTCAGCTTCTTGCTGTATATCTCTGCTGACTTGCTGAAATAGTCCCACCAAGTAATCAGACTTTACCGTTTGCTTCTCCTGATCATACACCTCAGGCCAATTTATTTCCTTACCTTTGCAAAGTTCTTCCATTTTCTCAACCACTAGTAGAAATGTTATAGATTTAGAAAATATGTTACTTGTTGCCAACATTTCATCCACGTTACTTTTCATTCCAGTGGCCATGTTTCTGTGGCTTTCAGGAGTGCCTTTTCAGTTTTTGATCACATGTGTTATGGCTTTTGGTGTAATAGTGTCCGCTGGAGATAGGTTTGGATAATTTGTCCTGGAAGAAATTCTGTTGCAAACGCACAGGCTATTGATATTGCTTGCTCTGACATACTTGATATTAGCTTCAGGCCAAAAAGGCCCCATCCACTTGGCAAATCTTTCATTGCTTGCTGGTAGGCCCTTCTGTCCTCAGCTAATCTTTCATTAGCCAGATTGAAAGCAGCCTCGGCCCTGTCGCTTGCCTCCTTAGCTTCAGCCCGTTTAATCTTTGCTATCTCAATGTTTTTCTTGATTTCTTCCATCTCCTCATCATGACTCTGTCTTGCATTCACCAAAGCCTCCACCAGTTCTTGCATCAGCTTGATGATATCTGAGAATTGTTTCTCAGTCATGATGGCCAGGTTTAAGCAGTCTGATGATATGTGCGCAATGTTCTGAAGCTCAGCTGGTAAGAAGGCTTGGACAAGACCATCATCCTCCTGTATTATGAGCCCAACTGAGTTTTTGATGTACTCTGGAACCTGTCCGGTGTACATACGAATTTGGTCCATGTTCTTGTGAGCAACATTAAAGGCTTGCCAGCAACCATTACATACTTGAAAGAGGCAGGCCCTAAAAGAATTGGGGTATCTGATGAATTTGAACCCATCTTTTGGTGGATTTTTATTGATGGAGAAGTCATCTGCAGCAGAAATGCGTACCAGCTGAGCCAGTAAATCGATGGAGACGGGTGCCGGCAATAGATACTGCTCCCAGTTAGCATAGGGCTGCATCAGCAGCATCATGTCATTTCTGTAATCCTGTGCTTTGGTGAAACTCTTAGTAGCTTGGTTGAGCTTTAACAGCGCCATTGTTTTCCCTAAAATAGAGTAAGGCAGAAAATTTGCGATAATAAGGCAATCAGGAGATTCAGCATTTATTATTTCTGTACTATAAAGCAGTTAGCACTAACAACAACAGCACCTGCAGTGTTTCATCCACTAAACAATTTCAGATTAGAACACATCATAAGTTACATGTGGTTGCTTAGTAGTTTTTTTTTCCTTCACAACAAGTGAAGTAAAATTAGTAGAAAGCAGAAAATAAAACTATTTTAACTACCCAACAATTTTACAAAATTAATACTCTTTGATTGATGAGCATTTAAATGCTTTTTTTTCATAAACATTGTTTTTCATAAACTTCATTATGGTGTAGACTTCAGCAAATTCACTATACAGTATATTTCATAAAAAAAGTTGATGAATGTAAACAGAAATTCATATTATGCAAACATAAACTCACAGAAATCTGTAGAGGATAGAATAGAACGGTTTGTACCTGAAGTACTGTGGATACCTCTTGAAGAAGTGAGTAGTTGAAGTAGTAGCCTACCAGACTAGATGCTGTTCTGCTCCAAAACAACAACTTTGATATCATCCTTTCATATTTGTCAGCAAAACAATATAACTTTGTCCTGCAAACATATGCAATCTGAGTTGTAATTCTGAATTCTACAGAACAGCTTTACTTCCTATAACTACTGAAATGTCTTTGTTTTTCGTGTCTTTATTTGGATCCCCATTAGCTGAGGTAGCAGCTGCTCTTCCTGGGCTCCACCAACAAAACTGTGTACTCCCATGATCATAGTTGGTAACTTGTTCCATACTGTGGTGACCAAGACAATACAGATCTGCACGCTGCACCTGTTTTGGGTTTTGGTTTAACTAACCTGCCTGGCAGTGTGACTATGTTGAGCTCTCGCATAATTTATATTGTGTTTACTATCACAGATATTCCTAAAGACGCCCATTAGACCGCAGGCCAGCCTCTCCTGAGCTCTGAGGCATGAGAGAGGCATGCTCGCTCTCCTTACTGACAGGGCAGTGTGAGGCTTGCAGATTCATTCTCAGCTAACCAGAGCTTAGACAGCTCTTTCCTGACAGCTCCCCTGGGAAACACCACAATGAAAGCATCTAGGGGAGGAGAAACTGCTGTTTTACCATAGACTAAACCCATATATACTTTGTTTTGTTAATAACAAATGCCACAGTAAAGTCAAGTAATACGATTCCGACCATCATTTTCTTGTAAAAATATCTTGTCGATCATTTTTGTCAGTGCTGTGCACGTAGAATGATCTGCTTTATAGGCATGCTTGAAATCAACGATTCATTAAGTGAAAAATAGTAGATTATATGCTCAAGAACAACTTTTTCCATTAGGTTGCTCAATACAAAAGAAACTAATTCCAGGCAAAACGCACCATTCTAAATTTGATAAAAAATAGATAATAAAAGTAACACCAGCAACCTTTGAAAGGATGATCAATACAATGTTTGATAATAATAATAATAATAATAATAAGAAGAAGAAGAAGAAGAAGAAGAAGAAGAAGAAGAAGAAGAAGAAGAAGAAGAAGAAGAAGAAGAAGAAGAAGAATTTTATTCTAATTAAGAAATTACGGGCATTTCTTGTTACCCAATGACACTTTACAAGTTCATACAATATAAAAAAGGTCAAATAAAATATAAAGAAGATTCAAATATATAAATAAGATAACAGGATGGAGTAAAACTGGTTAAAAAATAGACATAACATTGATGCAAGTGCATACTATAGTAACCAATTAAAGGTTGAAATGATCTCAGACAAAGAGATGAGTTATGAAATTCTTGTAAATGAGCAGCTGGAGGAAGAAGCCTTGGGTCTGCAGCTCCAGAAACGCCAATAGTGCAGAGTGTGATGTGAGGGACAGAGAGCAGATGAGTGTCAGAGGGATGGAGACAGAGTGAAGGAAAAGACATATGAGGAACACCAGAAAGGGATGGACAGGTCAGACCATGAGGGCAAAAACCAAGAGAAGGATTTTGTACTGCACACAGCCACGAACAGGAACCCAGTGTAAATGTTTGAGTGTAGTAGTTATATGTTCCCTTAAGCTGGTGTGTGTAAGAACTCCAGCAGCCATTTTCTGAATGTTCTGCAGCTTCTTTAACCTACAGACAGGAAGCCCATAAAGAACAACACTGCAGCAGTCTAATCAACATCGCACAGCACTGTATTAGCCTAATCAGCATCACACAGTGCTGCAGTAGTCTAACTGGTATCATACAGAACTGCAGTAGTCTAGCTGGCATCACACAGCACTTCAGTAGTCTAATTAGCATCACAGAGCACTTCAGTAGTCTAATTAGCATCACACAGTGCTGCAGTAGTATAATCATCATCAAAAATGCATAAATAAGAAACCTTGTATCAAAATTTGCATGCCTATATCCTTACACATAGATATATTTGCTGACTATTACGCCATTGTAACATTTTTTAAACAAATTAATTGCAATAACTAAACAATTGAATAATTTAAATTTAATGTCTCTTATACAATCATAAAGCTGACTAAGGCTGACAACCAATCAATAGGAGAACTTCTACCTTAAAGGATTAGTGTGACGGTTGAGTCTAAGGCATTGTGGGAATTGGAGAAATAATTGAATCATGTAGGTGTAACATAATGAAGAGAGGATAATTTAATAAAACATAGAAGGCTAAGGTTAGTCTAATTTTAATTGGCCCAGGCCATTCACTACCACTAAATGACTAAATAGGGATGTTGTGCCCTCTAGTGGGTGAGTCAGAGATAATTATGCAACAAAAATACTTGTGAAGTCTGGTATGCTTTATCATTAAAGCTGCTATAAGATCTTTTTTGGAAACACTTTGACTAAACTGTTTTATGTATTTGTAGCTACCAATAAACCTCTCTTGTAGGAGGATATATTCTGTATCTGTTAATTCTATGTGTACATTCAGCACATGGAATCTGCCAACATCCATTCCTGCATGTTCTTTCAGGATCAAGGCCTCTGGAATGGTGACTGATGTAGCAGAGCACCTAGGCAACTTTCAGTATGTGATAAAAATGAAAAATAATATTGAACAAGCTGGTATGCATGCACACATGTGCACACACAAGCAGACCTTTCTTAACCTCTACTCTTGCCAAGCCCAGTTCACCTGTTTCTTACAGTTTATGGAAGTTACTGTTTCTCCTTTCAATGTTCCTGTTATTAAAGACACATTTGTTACATATGTTTAATGTTCATAGGAATCATTATTTGTGACTTAATATTTTAATTTCAAAGAGCTGGACAAAGACTTTGAATTCCTCTGAACAGTACATGGAGATCAGATTACATCTCAGTAAGATGCATGATGAGATCTTGTACTGCAGCTTGTGTTCATTGTAGTTTTCCATGGAATGACCATGAGATTTGCACTAAATAGATGCCAGTCAGTTCAGTCAGCAATATATATTGCTAAAACGATTCCCCTATGTTCTAACAGGCAAAACCTGTATGTCTAGGTTGGATGTAATCATTGAATTAGAACTGAAATTTAATTAATTAGTAAGATGCACAAAATATGGTTGTTTTTGATTGTGTAATGTTTTCCTTTTCCACATATGCCTTTCAGCACTTTAGTTCTGTTTAGTGGTTTATATTTCAGTGGAAACAGGTCCTTACATATTCCGCAGAAAGCAAAAAATAAAAACAACTAAACAACTACCAACTAATAAAGATGTCAAGTTGAACATGGAAAGTCTTGTTTTGTTTATTCATCTGTTGTTGTGGTTTCTCTTTATGCCGTTCTGTTGATTTGTATCCACTTCATGGCAGGTTGAAAATGATTTGATTCTGTGAGACATTTGGAGGAAGTGTGAGTACAGAAAAAAGCATGTAACTGAAGCATGACATTCTTTAATAGGCTGTATCACTTTTTCTTCTGTGAGTCTGTGAGGACCTCATAAAGCATGGCTTGTGGCAAGTGGGTTAGTACAAGGGTAAATATGGGATAGGAGTGTCAGACGAGAGGCTGATGCCTCTTGCCATGAAGCAGACCCTCCAGCAGATCAGAGTGCTCCTGGACTGGGACAGTGGTCTGATCTCCTTCTTTGATCCTCTCAACAACAGATATGTGCACACCTTCAGACAAACATTCACCAAGCAAGCCTTTCCATACTTCTATAATGTTTGTCCTGCTATGAGGGTGTTACCAGAATAGGCTGCAACCACTAAGGACATTATGCTAGTGTAATGGAAAAAAGGAACCTAGTCTATTGAAAATGAACACATTTCTACTTGATCATCATTTCAACAAGGGTGCACCGTGAGATAACATTTATTATGGTAATTATGGATGGCCTTTTCACACTTGGCCAAAGTTTTTGCTTTCGGCTCAGTTTTCCATTGCTCTGAGGTTGTCTGCTTAAAGGATTCAAACCTAGTTTAAAGGCAATCAGACTTTCTTTTGTTTCCTGTGATCATATACCTTAAATCATTTAATGTGATAATGTTATTTCTATTTAGGAGTTGTTTTCCTTGTGCACGCAGATGCATGCAATTGAGAAACCATTGTTTAGTGAAAAGAATCAAATTTGTTTGCAACTTCCTGGATTTTCATTTATTTGCAATTTTCCTCAGAACTGTTGTGAGAATACACACTCCCTGATAAACAAATATAAAAGGTTTATTGTAGATATTTCCTGTCCACTAGACACCTCCAATGTTTGCTGTCTAGCAAATGTCAGCTGGGTTTACTAGTTTCTGGGAAAACCCATATTATGTGTATCACCTTCAAGGTAACCTTTATAATCTCTGGACCTTTAGCTTTGCTGTTGATTTTCTCAAATACCCCAATATGGTCTTATGTAGCATTAATGCATGCTTTAAAATCTTCTAAGCCAAGTGAAAAGCACTCAGGTATTTACTCTTAAGTGCTGGTCATACTGCTGTTTTACTGTGATGTTTTCAGTGTTGTGTAATTACTGAATAGGGCTTAAATAAAACCATTGTCATTGTAAGAAGGCTCAGCAGCAGTACTCATCTACTGAAAAAACAAGATGTGGGTTCAGATGAATCTACTTCCCTTTTCATGTACAATGAAAAACATCAGTTTTTCAAATGCTAGGATATATTTTGTCTACAAACACATTTCTATTTATGGTCTTTCTTATCTTTTATAGCATCAAGGGTTCTTTGGAAGGTCAGCAGAAAATGGAAGAGAGGAAGGTGTGTGTGAGTGAATGCTTGTGAGTAATGCCGTTTTCTATGTTGAGTGTAGCTCTATGATCTACTCTGGAGAGCTGAAGTTTGAGAAGAGGACCATGTCTGCTCAGGTGGAGGGGGGTGTTCATGGCCTGCACTCGTAAGTCTTCGTCCTCTCTGCTCACTAAACTCCTACTACCGAATCCATCATGCTCAGTGGCTCTTTTAGGGAACACTCCATCAACTGTCAAGCAGTGCCACAAAAGCATTCAGGGACTGGAAAATAACCTGTGTGTGTCTGTTCTCACAGTTTGCAGGCACAGTGTTATGAATAATAATACACAGTAATAGACCCCTGCTGATCTCCACTGAAATCTGAATGGACATGAAGCTGACAATTTATTTATGAATAATTAATTCAGATAAATTGTGGGTTTCTAATAGATAACAGGGTCATGACATAATGAGTAATGCCTCTATAGATTTCTATTCATGTCTTCAAGTAATCAAGTAAGAGACTGTTTTTGTTCGTTTTGTGGATCATGGATCACAATGACTTAAATAGCCTAAAGAAGCAGTATTTGCAAACTGTCCATATTACATATTACACCTGCACTGTACATTCTGTAGATTGTGTACATATATACCCAACCATATACATTGTACATTGTGTATATAATCATAATATACATATATTGTACATACATTGTTAATATATTTTGTACATACATAGAGTATATATATTTATCTTGCATATATATATTTTTCTCTATGCACCCCTGTTTCCTTTCCTCAGTTTGGACACAGCACTCTCCACCATTTCACTGCGAGTTATACTGTGTATGACTATGTATGTGAGGAATAAACCGAACTTGAACTTGAACTTGAACAATGACAAAGAGGGAAGATTTAGTGGTTGCACCAGCAGGTGTTACACTCAAAGAGGCCAATGACATCCTGCAGTGCAGCAAAAAAAGGTCTGATTCTTCATCTTTTCAGCTTGAGAAGTGAAACTGCTTCTAAAGGACTTTGAAAGGTTATTTTCACTTCTCCACTTCTTCTCTGAGTAACGGGTCGGTCGTGGGGACGCTTGTTGATTGCAGGTAAACTGCCCATTGTGAACGACAGTGATGAGCTGGTGGCTATAATTGCTCGCACTGATCTGAAGAAGAACAGAGACTACCCTCTGGCCTCTAAAGACTCCCGCAAACAGCTGCTGTGTGGCGCTGCCATCGTTACCCGTGAGGATGACAAGTACCGGCTGGACCTGCTCGTGCAGGCAGGAGTGGACGTGGTGGTGCTGGTAGGTCTTAAGGTCCTAAAGGGAGTGGGATTAGTCTCCATCCTGAGTATGGTGCCTGAATCAAATGACAAACTATTTTTGCTATGAGGCTGTGTAACACAGGACTGTGATTGGACATAGTGAATTTGGTCTGAAGGCTGTGTCTATTGTTTTAGGACTCATCTCAGGGAAACTCGGTGTTTCAGATCAGCATGATTAACTACATTAAACAGAAGTATCCTGAGCTCCAGGTGGTGGGGGGGAATGGTGAGTCACAGTTCTCACATTTGCTTGTTCTGTAAACTGAGAGGGTTGAGGTAGGTAAGAATTGATGGTGTTTGGTTCTTTTCATTTGTTGCTGTGTTCACTTTCATCCTTCTCTCTCGCTCTGTCTCTGTGTATGTCTGTGTAGTAGTGACAGCTGCTCAGACGAAGAATTTGATTGATGATGGTGTGGATGCTCTTAGAGTGTGGATGGGTTATCTTTGATAAGACATCGTATACCAGAAAATTGTTTAAAAGATGGTAATAGCTAAACCACCAGACATAATAGTGATGGATAAACAGCAGAAAAGAGTCATAGTGATGGATGTAGCAATCGCAAGAGATAGCAACATCAGCAACAAGGAACATGAGACGCTAAAAGAAGAGGAAACACTGGCTCTGGTAGCAATCAGGGCACCAGGGGTTTAGGGACGATGACCATCAAACTGGGAGAGTGGCTCCAGCAGATCCCAGGAACAACATCCGAGATCCTCATCCAGAAGAGTGCAGTCGATGGAACACTTGGGATACTATGCAGGCAAATGTATATATTGTAAATTCCTGTTCTTTTTTATCAACATTCTTAGAACATAATTACTGTTCTAAGTTTACAACATCTGGTCGAGGTTTTCGTTTATTCAAGATGCATCCTGTAGTGCCTTTTCACATTTTTGCACTATTTCTTTATTTTGAGTCAAATGTTTCAAATAAAATAATACAATCCACAAGGAAATGAAAACGAGAATTAAATCAAACTTATTGTTTCAGAAAGATTACTACTCATTCACAAACCAGGACGCTACATCTTCTGGAGTATTATGCTCACGTTTCTAAACTTTTAAACATTATAATGTATTTCAGTTATGGAAATCAGTTAAACACTATAGGAAGGCCTACAACAGGAATGTACTACAAATACCTTCCTACTCCAGCACCCCTAATCGTCCACTCCCAATGGTGGGATATCCCTGAATAACAGTTGAATGCTATCTTTGCCTATATTTGCCTCTGTCTGTCTTTCAGGAGACTACAATATGAGAGTTACACACTAACATAAAAGATGAATAATGAATTAAGTAAATGCTGCACCGGCTAACATTTACTTTCTTCCCTGTTTTATTACCTGTATTATTATTTATAATATTTGTGAGCTGAAAACATGATATCCACCAAAAACATGATTCACTGACTCATGAACAATGTCAACAAATCTACACACACACACACACACACAGCAGGTGAGTTTTCTGTGGTGGCAGATGGGTCCAAGTGGGCTCATACTGGCCCTGCCCACATGTCGCCTCCTGCAGGTGTCAACCGTAGCCACTGTGCTCCATGTGCCCTTTCTCCTCTGCCACTGCTGGGAGAGGGCTCTGCCCACCCTCCTGACATGCTCCGCTACGCCTCCTGCATACCCCCTTTGTGCTTCAGACAGAGGCCAAAACCACTGGCTTTGCTGGTTCCAGGAACAGCCTGAGGTTGTCCAGGAGAGTGAAAGAATGCTATACCTTGCAAGGTATGATGGTCTTCATTGAAATGGGGGTTAAAAACATTTCAAGCCAGTGTTTTGTGCACTGACATCCCTCCTGCTACCGAAGGCCACCCGAGTGTTTCTTGTGTTTGTGAGTGTGAGGCAAAGGAGTGTGAAAGTGTTTGTGTGGATCAAGATGTAAATGCATGAAATGAAACGTACTGAGGCTATGCTTATTGTCACATATTTTATATCTAGAATGTTGGCCTACCTCCAAGTGAATTTGCACAAAGACCAAACATTTGTGTGGGGTGTTTGTTTGTGCATGTGAATAAAGATGTGTGTAGTTCAATGGTGTATACATGTGTACATGTGAGTATGGATGTGTAAGTGTGAAAGATGTGTGTGTGTGTGTGTGTGTGTGTGTGTGTGTGAATTATATATTTGTTGGGGGCACATTCATATACTGCCACACTGCTATTCTCTCTGCTACTTTTTGTTTTTCAATTGGCGGAGTGGATTAGGGCCTGTCAGAGAGACTCTGAGAGATCTGGTGAGCCCTGATTGTGATTCTTTTTGTTTCTCTCTCTCTCTCTTTGTGTGTGTGTGTTTGTGTGTGTGTCTCTTGTCAACACAGTGTGAATAATTTTGATTTTAATTGGTTCGTTGTCATGAAATTATCTCTCAACTCTCTCAACCGTCTAAATCACACGCGCACACACACAAACAGTTGACACCCCCCATCCTATAGTCCACATTCATTCATGAGAAACAGAAAATTTGAATTTGAAATTTATTGGATTGAATAACATAGATCCTTTTCTTTAGAACCATGCACAGCATGGACATGACAATGTTGTGCTAAATGGTGTGATCAAACCCTATCATCATCCTTCCCAGCAAAGCCCTGATCTACTCCTTCTGTAGTGAGCTAAACGCTATTAATAAACTCCCAAACTCCTCCAGTGCTCTCTCACCATTCTGAGCAGAGCCTGTGCCAGGCCTGCAATTTTATCAACTACATCACAGCTCTGTTTTCTCTCTTCCAAATGTGTAGAGAAAACACACACACACACACACACACACACGCGCGCGCGCGCTCTGTATTCTGACAGTCCCTGCAATGCTCCACTGTAATCCTCTTAGCCTGTAAGCGCTGGGCTCTCCCTGCAAACACACCCTAAACCCAGCACAGCATGGGACTATGTGGAAGACCACTTGCACAAACATCGACCGCACAGCTCCTTTTGCCTTTGCTTGCTATAGTTTCAACTGCTCGATGCACTGAAATGCCAAATACAGAGGCTAAAGCTCGAACACATGCGCCATGAACCAGCTGCACCCATTCCGAGGTAAATCAAATACACAGTTGCCAATGTTTAAAAAAGCTTTTTGAGCTTTTTACATTTTATTGATTTATTTTTTTTAAAGAACATGAGGACTTTTTCATTTTTATTTTTTCAGAATGCTAAATAGTAGTAGTCCCAGTAATTTTGTAGTTCCAGTAGTATCGTCATTCAGGTCTCCTTTATCAGGTTTTGGATGGCTTGGTAGAAGTTCATATTGACTGGTTATAAACATAGTTCTGATGTAGTCAAGCACAGCGTCTGTCTCTTTGGCCAGTTGGTAATCATAGCCTTTTTATGTGCTCGGGAAACCTTTCTGCATACTACCGATTTCTTTAGCTGGTCCTCCTTGGGAAGTGTGTGGTCCCTTTGAGCAGTACAAAGCTTCCCCAGCCATGGCTCTCCCCATGCGCTGCTGCTTAGTTTTCTTCCCCACTACTTTGTCCCATAACGTCTTCAGGTTCTTTCTTTCACACTTTGGGTTTTGGTTTTCACTCTCTAGAGCCTCTCTTTCACTCTTCAGGTGTTGTCTTTCACTCTCAAGATTCTCTCTTTCACCCTTCAGGTGTTGTCTTTCTCTCTCCAGAGCCTCTCTTTCACTCTTCAGGTGTTGTCTTTCACGCTCTAGATCCTCTCTTTCACTCTTCAGGTGTTGTCTTTCACTCTCAAGATTCTCTCTTTCACCCTTCAGGTGTTGTCTTTCTCTCTCTAGAGCCTCTCTTTCACTCTTCAGGTGTTGTCTTTCACGCTCTAGATCCTCTCTTTCACTCTTCAGGTGTTGTCTTTCACTCTCAAGATTCTCTCTTTCACCCTTCAGGTGTTGTCTTTCACTCTCTAGATCCTCTCTTTCACTCTTCAGGTGCCATCTTTCACTCTGTTCATTTTTTGTCTCCTTCTGCTTCTCCTCCAACTCCTTCCCACTACATTCCTCCTCAAATTTTCCAATTTTAACACAGTGTCGTTTTCTAATTTCCTTCGTATCTACTCTGTCAGGTAGTTCTTGTTGCAATCTACTCATTGCTTTTTGTGTGTTCCTGTCCAACAAAATCTTCGTTTTCTTCTTCTTCGAAGATCTTCTGTGAGAGCAGCAGAACTGCATTTTGCTGCTGCAACCTCCCATTTCTGTCAACAGACTGACCAATTTTACCTTTGTCAAGCAGATTATAAGAATAGCTATTATGACAATGGTCAGTGATATTATGACATCACAGTTTTGGTTTTGTTGACAATTCCATTGTCATCACACAGAATAGAATAGAATAGAATAAACTATTGTGGGCTTGCTTTCTTTTCACTTTAGCCTTAATTAGATTAATTAGATTCATATGTTTGCTTTAGATTTGCCTTTTTACATTTTATTTATACCATGAAAAACAATACAGAAATAATTAAAGAAGTCAAAGCCTTTGTCACAGTCTCTCCAGACATGCCTTTCTCTGGTTGTCAAAAAGACAAAAGAGATGATTGTGGACTACAGAAGGATGCAAATGCCTCACACCCCAATACATACAGTGAAGAGTGAGAACATACACTCTCTTAAAATCACAAACAATCTCTCATGGTCCCTGAGCACTTTTTCCTTAGTGAAGAAAGCTCTGCTTCCTGAGGAGACTGAAGAAGGACAGCATGTCCGTCATCCTGATCTGGTCTGCAACAGCATCATAGAGAGTGTCCCGACCTGCGCCATCGCTGTCTGGTACTGGCACTGCTCCCCCTGCTCTTTTGGATTGTTTAGTTGAATTTAGCAGTCTGCTCTCAAATTTTCTGTGCCTGTTTTCTGGGATTCTGAAATTCAGGCAATGTTTTTGTTGTTCTTCTGCAACACTATTAAAACTCTGAACTCCTCAAACTATTTTACTTCTCTAAGTAAATCTGTCACACATTTGTCTAGTACAGAATTATTAGATTTCTTTCTTTGACCATAAGCAAGATACACACATTTACTTTGCACATTTACATATTTCTTTGTCTGTTTCTCTCTATCGCTCTCCTTTTCTCAGAGAGTTGGATAAGAGATTAAGGACACTTCCTGAGGCAGAGAATGATTGGTCAGTAGTACATTAGAATGGCCCTACATACATTTCATCATTCCATATCTTTTCAGTGGTTATCAAAACCATTTATACACTTTTGCAGTTAAACAATGTTAAGATATTGATTAGTGTTTCAGTCAAATCAGTCTAACTCTGAAAGTATGTGTTTACCTTCCATATGAGACGCTATTTAAGACTACACACACATCAGATTTTGCAATGAAAATAAAAATGATAAAACAAACAAAGGGAAATAGTCTTTTTAACCTCTTGTTTGCTAGCAGAAAGCAAATAGAGCCTATAGGGATAAGAGAGAAAGAGAAAGAATGACATAAAAAATAAGAATGAGATAAAAAGAGATCCAGATACATGAAGCACATGTTGATGAGGGTTGGACTTGCAGAGGCCACATGGCAGTCACGTTAGAAGTGTTGATGCAGTAACTGCATCTGCAGCTAAACTAATGCTGCGTGCGTGTGTGTGTGCATGCGTGCGCGGGTCTGTGTATATGTGTATCTTTTTCCATTCTCCACCAAAAAGAGGCCAGGAGGCAATTGTCTCTCTAGAGATGTAACACACTTTCTGCAAACATATCATCAGATAATGGCAGAACACCTTACAACACACCAATGCATATCTGTTTACATATACAGTTGAATCATGAGAGATTATGCAAGGTGAGAATTATGATTTTAATGTCCTCTGGTTCTATGGCTTTTGATACAGCCTGTGCTAACTGAACATGGTTTTTCTTTTCTCCAAGACAATTGTGTCTCAGTTTTATTGCAGCTTAATGGTTTAATGCTTGGTTCCTAATATACATATACATATACATGCATGCACCCATACACACGTTTTTTCCTTGACAAGCTCTTATAGGCCTCTGGACTAATTAATCCCCAAGAAAAGTGAAATGACAAATATTTATATATATACACACACACAGCGCTTCACTTTTTCCACATTTTATGTTATGTTACAGCCTTATTCCAAATTGGATTAAAAAAAAAAATTCCCCTCAAACTCCTACACACAATACCCCATTATGACAAAGTGAAAAAAATCTTTGTTTGGAGTTTTTGCAACTTTATTAAAAATAAAAAAAACAAAAATCACATGTACATAAGTATTCATAGCCTTTGCTCAATACTTGGTTGAAGCACCTTGGGCAGCAATTACAGCCTCAAATCTTTTTGAGTATGATGCTACAAGCTTGGCACACATATTTTTGGGCAGTTTCTCCCATTCTTCTTTGTAGAACCTCTCAAGCTCCATCAGGTTGGATGGGGCGCGCCGGGGTACAGCCATTTTCAGATCTCTCCAGAGATGTTCAGTTGGGTTCAAGTCTGGGCTCTGGCTAGGCCACTCAAGAACATTCACAGAGTTGTCCTGAAGCCAGTCCTTTATTATCTTAGTTGTGTGGTTAGGGCCATAATAATCATAATAATTCACTAAAATGATTCATTATAGCTAATGTTTTGAAATAATGAAATCATAGTGTCTGTGATTTCTTTTTTGTGTAAAGTGTCAGACTTTCTTTTTACTAAGATGTTGGGCCCATCAGTACCACCCTAGCTGCTAAGAACTGCTACTTCCTTTACTGAGCCTGTATTCCTCTGTTCACCACACTGCACTCACACTCAATGTGCAACACAATTAATGTGTGAAGAATTGTGAGTTTACTCAAATCTAATGGCTTTAGTTCACTCATTACACTTTAGTAAATCTAAACTCCAATTTCTTTTTTCTACTGAAAAAGAGATGAGCAATAGCTAATAATTAGTAATAGCTACTCTGCAATCTGAAATGTTTTTTTGTTTGTTTGTTTGGCATACATATTACCTCTTGGATTTTAAAGTTCTTTGAATCACAAAGAAAAACAATACGAGACAGTATGATGCTGCAGTAATTTAATCAAAAGAACAAAATTGATTATTCAGAATAAATTAACAGACAGGAATTAGGTCAAACCTTCTAATCATGTTTTTGTCAAATGTAATACTGTATACATACTACATTAAAATGACAGAAAAAAGAAAAGTATAGGAAAATGCACTATTAAATGCACTATTATGAAGTTATGCATATTGGTCAGCATCATCCTCAGTTATAGCCTTCATCTCAGTTGCTGGTTTGTCTTCCTCCACCTTCTGAATTGGTTCCTTCATTGCATCTATTGCCTTCTTCAGATTGAGATTGTCCTTTTCACTCAGTGGGGCCAGTGCTGGGGTAAGGATTGTCTTGATTTGAGTTATTCTTTCCTCGCATCTGTTGTAAAACTCCTTCCTGTTTCTTGCTGCAAGGCTGTTGATACCATTTTGGGCAGATTCGCATTCCTTCCCTAACTTGTCAATCTCTGCAAGGAACTGAGGTGAGTTTGGATCCATGGTCATCAGTCTTCCCAGAGTACTGACATTGTTCATCAGGTACTGGACAGACACCTCAGTGTAAGTGGTAGACATCATGTTAACCAAATAGGCGTAGGCAGAAGCATTCAGAGCATTAGTGTAGATTTTGTCTTTGACAAACATGCTGTAGGTGTAGTTGTTCTCTACAGCTATTTCAACAGTCTGCTTAAAATGTTTAAGATTTTCACTAAGAGTGGTCTTAACAATGTTTGAAATGATCTGAAAGAAGTGCACCAGTTTCTCCCACTGTTCTTTCACCTGCCCCATGATTTCCAGGCCTCTCGCTAGCACCACAATTCTCTTGTTGAAGTCGATCTCCTTGAGATTATAATGTTTCAGCTCACTCACAATTTCAGCAAGAGCTTTTTTCTTCTGATCCAAGTTGTCCATAGTCTTCTCGTTCCGTTCATTTGCAACTTTTAGCTGGGTTTCAGCCATTTGTAGACGTAGATGAGATTGTTTTAAGTGCATCTGGACCACATCTGTATTTGCTGAGTCATAGATTTGCTGTTGACTTGACTCGGGGGGTGCTGTCAAGAAAGATGGCTGATTTGTAAAAGACTTGCTTTTGGAATAAAAGGCCATGGCCCTTACATTCAGTTCGTCAATGGCTTTAATAAGCTCCTCTGTTTTGGCATCATCACATTTCCCCTCTGGAGCATATTTACCTAGCTCTGTTAAAGTGGAGATACCCTTGTCACAGATGCCTAGTGCCTCGGATTTAATCGGGCATTCAGCTTCTTGCTGTATATCTCTGCTGACTTGCTGAAATAGTCCCACCAAGTAATCAGACTTTACCGTTTGCTTCTCCTGATCATACACCTCAGGCCAATTTATTTCCTTACCTTTGCAAAGTTCTTCCATTTTCTCAACCACTAGTAGAAATGTTATAGATTTAGAAAATATGTTACTTGTTGCTAACATTTCATCCACGTTACTCTTCATTCCAGTGGCCATGTTTCTGTGGCTTTCAGGAGTGCCTTTTCAGTTTTTGATCACATGTGTTATGGCTTTTGGTGTAATAGTGTCCGCTGGAGATAGGTTTGGATAATTTGTCCTGGAAGAAATTCTGTTGCAAATGCACAGGCTATTGATATTGCTTGCTCTGACATACTTGATATTAGCTTCAGGCCAAAAAGGCCCCATCCACTTGGCAAATCTTTCATTGCTTGCTGGTAGGCCCTTCTGTCCTCAGCTAATCTTTCATTAGCCAGATTGAAAGCAGCCTCGGCCCTGTCGCTTGCCTCCTTAGCTTCAGCCCGTTTAATCTTTGCTATCTCAATGTTTTTCTTGATTTCTTCCATCTCCTCATCATGACTCTGTCTTGCATTCACCAAAGCCTCCACCAGTTCTTGCATCAGCTTGATGATATCTGAGAATTGTTTCTCAGTCATGATGGCCAGGTTTAAGCAGTCTGATGATATGTGCGCAATGTTCTGAAGCTCAGCTGGTAAGAAGGCTTGGACAAGACCATCATCCTCCTGTATTATGAGCCCAACTGAGTTTTTGATGTACTCTGGAACCTGTCCGGTGTACATACGAATTTGGTCCATGTTCTTGTGAGCAACATTAAAGGCTTGCCAGCAACCATTACATACTTGAAAGAGGCAGGCCCTAAAAGAATTGGGGTATCTGATGAATTTGAACCCGTCTTTTGGTGGATTTTTATTGATGGAGAAGTCATCTGCAGCAGAAATGCGTACCAGCTGAGCCAGTAAATCGATGGAGACGGGTGCCGGCAATAGATACTGCTCCCAGTTAGCATAGGGCTGCATCAGCAGCATCATGTCATTTCTGTAATCCTGTGCTTTGGTGAAACTCTTAGTAGCTTGGTTGAGCTTTAACAGCGCCATTGTTTTCCCTAAAATAGAGTAAGGCAGAAAATTTGCGATAATAAGGCAATCAGGAGATTCAGCATTTATTATTTCTGTACTATAAAGCAGTTAGCACTAACAACAACAGCACCTGCAGTGTTTCATCCACTAAACAATTTCAGATTAGAACACATCATAAGTTACATGTGGTTGCTTAGTAGTTTTTTTTTCCTTCACAACAAGTGAAGTAAAATTAGTAGAAAGCAGAAAATAAAACTATTTTAACTACCCAACAATTTTACAAAATTAATACTCTTTGATTGATGAGCATTTAAATGCTTTTTTTTCATAAACATTGTTTTTCATAAACTTCATTATGGTGTAGACTTCAGCAAATTCACTATACAGTATATTTCATAAAAAAAGTTGATGAATGTAAACAGAAATTCATATTATGCAAACATAAACTCACAGAAATCTGTAGAGGATAGAATAGAACGGTTTGTACCTGAAGTACTGTGGATACCTCTTGAAGAAGTGAGTAGTTGAAGTAGTAGCCTACCAGACTAGATGCTGTTCTGCTCCAAAACAACAACTTTGATATCATCCTTTCATATTTGTCAGCAAAACAATATAACTTTGTCCTGCAAACATATGCAATCTGAGTTGTAATTCTGAATTCTACAGAACAGCTTTACTTCCTATAACTACTGAAATGTCTTTATTTTTCGTGTCTTTATTTGGATCCCCATTAGCTGAGGTAGCAGCTGCTCTTCCTGGGCTCCACCAACAAAACTGTGTACTCCCATGATCATAGTTGGTAACTTGTTCCATACTGTGGTGACCAAGACAATACAGATCTGCACGCTGCACCTGTTTTGGGTTTTGGTTTAACTAACCTGCCTGGCAGTGTGACTATGTTGAGCTCTCGCATAATTTATATTGTGTTTACTATCACAGATATTCCTAAAGACGCCCATTAGACCGCAGGCCAGCCTCTCCTGAGCTCTGAGGCATGAGAGAGGCATGCTCGCTCTCCTTACTGACAGGGCAGTGTGAGGCTTGCAGATTCATTCTCAGCTAACCAGAGCTTAGACAGCTCTTTCCTGACAGCTCCCCTGGGAAACACCACAATGAAAGCATCTAGGGGAGGAGAAACTGCTGTTTTACCATAGACTAAACCCATATATACTTTGTTTTGTTAATAACAAATGCCACAGTAAAGTCAAGTAATACGATTCCGACCATCATTTTCTTGTAAAAATATCTTGTCGATCATTTTTGTCAGTGCTGTGCACGTAGAATGATCTGCTTTATAGGCATGCTTGAAATCAACGATTCATTAAGTGAAAAATAGTAGATTATATGCTCAAGAACAACTTTTTCCATTAGGTTGCTCAATACAAAAGAAACTAATTCCAGGCAAAACGCACCATTCTAAATTTGATAATAATAGCCCAAAAGTAACACCAGCAACCTTTGAAAGGATGATCAATACAATGTTTGATAATAATAATAATAATAATAATAATAATAATAATAAGAAGAAGAAGAAGAAGAAGAAGAAGAAGAAGAAGAAGAAGAAGAAGAAGAAGAAGAATTTTATTCTAATTAAGAAATTACGGGCATTTCTTGTTACCCAATGACACTTTACAAGTTCATACAATATAAAAAAGGTCAAATAAAATATAAAGAAGATTCAAATATATAAATAAGATAACAGGATGGAGTAAAACTGGTTAAAAAATAGACATAACATTGATGCAAGTGCATACTATAGTAACCAATTAAAGGTTGAAATGATCTCAGACAAAGAGATGAGTTATGAAATTCTTGTAAATGAGCAGCTGGAGGAAGAAGCCTTGGGTCTGCAGCTCCAGAAACGCCAATAGTGCAGAGTGTGATGTGAGGGACAGAGAGCAGATGAGTGTCAGAGGGATGGAGACAGAGTGAAGGAAAAGACAGAAAAGACCAGAAAGGGATGGACAGGTCAGACCATGAGGGCAAAAACCAAGAGAAGGATTTTGTACTGCACACAGCCACGAACAGGAACCCAGTGTAAATGTTTGAGTGTAGTAGTTATATGTTCCCTTAAGCTGGTGTGTGTAAGAACTCCAGCAGCCATTTTCTGAATGTTCTGCAGCTTCTTTAACCTACAGACAGGAAGCCCATAAAGAACAACACTGCAGCAGTCTAATCAACATCGCACAGCACTGTATTAGCCTAATCAGCATCACACAGTGCTGCAGTAGTCTAACTGGTATCATACAGAACTGCAGTAGTCTAGCTGGCATCACACAGCACTTCAGTAGTCTAATTAGCATCACAGAGCACTTCAGTAGTCTAATTAGCATCACACAGTGCTGCAGTAGTATAATCATCATCAAAAATGCATAAATAAGAAACCTTGTATCAAAATTTGCATGCCTATATCCTTACACATAGATATATTTGCTGACTATTACACCATTGTAACATTTTTTAAACAAATTAATTGCAATAACTAAACAATTGAATAATTTAAATTTAATGTCTCTTATACAATCATAAAGCTGACTAAGGCTGACAACTAATCAATAGGAGAACTTCTACCTTAAAGGATTAGTGTGACGGTTGAGTCTAAGGCATTGTGGGAATTGGAGAAATAATTGAATCATGTAGGTGTAACATAATGAAGAGAGGATAATTTAATAAAACATAGAAGGCTAAGGTTAGTCTAATTTTAATTGGCCCAGGCCATTCACTACCACTAAATGACTAAATAGGGATGTTGTGCCCTCTAGTGGGTGAGTCAGAGATAATTATGCAACAAAAATACTTGTGAAGTCTGGTATGCTTTATCATTAAAGCTGCTATAAGATCTTTTTTGGAAACACTTTGACTAAACTGTTTTATGTATTTGTAGCTACCAATAAACCTCTCTTGTAGGAGGATATATTCTGTATCTGTTAATTCTATGTGTACATTCAGCACATGGAATCTGCCAACATCCATTCCTGCATGTTCTTTCAGGATCAAGGCCTCTGGAATGGTGACTGATGTAGCAGAGCACCTAGGCAACTTTCAGTATGTGATAAAAATGAAAAATAATATTGAACAAGCTGGTATGCATGCACACATGTGCACACACAAGCAGACCTTTCTTAACCTCTACTCTTGCCAAGCCCAGTTCACCTGTTTCTTACAGTTTATGGAAGTTACTGTTTCTCCTTTCAATGTTCCTGTTATTAAAGACACATTTGTTACATATGTTTAATGTTCATAGGAATCATTATTTGTGACTTAATATTTTAATTTCAAAGAGCTGGACAAAGACTTTGAATTCCTCTGAACAGTACATGGAGATCAGATTACATCTCAGTAAGATGCATGATGAGATCTTGTACTGCAGCTTGTGTTCATTGTAGTTTTCCATGGAATGACCATGAGATTTGCACTAAATAGATGCCAGTCAGTTCAGTCAGCAATATATATTGCTAAAACGATTCCCCTATGTTCTAACAGGCAAAACCTGTATGTCTAGGTTGGATGTAATCATTGAATTAGAACTGAAATTTAATTAATTAGTAAGATGCACAAAATATGGTTGTTTTTGATTGTGTAATGTTTTCCTTTTCCACATATGCCTTTCAGCACTTTAGTTCTGTTTAGTGGTTTATATTTCAGTGGAAACAGGTCCTTACATATTCCGCAGAAAGCAAAAAATAAAAACAACTAAACAACTACCAACTAATAAAGATGTCAAGTTGAACATGGAAAGTCTTGTTTTGTTTATTCATCTGTTGTTGTGGTTTCTCTTTATGCCGTTCTGTTGATTTGTATCCACTTCATGGCAGGTTGAAAATGATTTGATTCTGTGAGACATTTGGAGGAAGTGTGAGTACAGAAAAAAGCATGTAACTGAAGCATGACATTCTTTAATAGGCTGTATCACTTTTTCTTCTGTGAGTCTGTGAGGACCTCATAAAGCATGGCTTGTGGCAAGTGGGTTAGTACAAGGGTAAATATGGGATAGGAGTGTCAGACGAGAGGCTGATGCCTCTTGCCATGAAGCAGACCCTCCAGCAGATCAGAGTGCTCCTGGACTGGGACAGTGGTCTGATCTCCTTCTTTGATCCTCTCAACAACAGATATGTGCACACCTTCAGACAAACATTCACCAAGCAAGCCTATCCATACTTCTATAATGTTTGTCCTGCTATGAGGGTGTTACCAGAATAGGCTGCAACCACTAAGGACATTATGCTAGTGTAATGGAAAAAAGGAACCTAGTCTATTGAAAATGAACACATTTCTACTTGATCATCATTTCAACAAGGGTGCACCGTGAGATAACATTTATTATGGTAATTATGGATGGCCTTTTCACACTTGGCCAAAGTTTTTGCTTTCGGCTCAGTTTTCCATTGCTCTGAGGTTGTCTGCTTAAAGGATTCAAACCTAGTTTAAAGGCAATCAGACTTTCTTTTGTTTCCTGTGATCATATACCTTAAATCATTTAATGTGATAATGTTATTTCTATTTAGGAGTTGTTTTCCTTGTGCACGCAGATGCATGCAATTGAGAAACCATTGTTTAGTGAAAAGAATCAAATTTGTTTGCAACTTCCTGGATTTTCATTTATTTGCAATTTTCCTCAAAACTGTTGTGAGAATACACACTCCCTGATAAACAAATATAAAAGGTTTATTGTAGATATTTCCTGTCCACTAGACACCTCCAATGTTTGCTGTCTAGCAAATGTCAGCTGGGTTTACTAGTTTCTGGGAAAACCCATATTATGTGTATCACCTTCAAGGTAACCTTTATAATCTCTGGACCTTTAGCTTTGCTGTTGATTTTCTCAAATACCCCAATATGGTCTTATGTAGCATTAATGCATGCTTTAAAATCTTCTAAGCCAAGTGAAAAGCACTCAGGTATTTACTCTTAAGTGCTGGTCATACTGCTGTTTTACTGTGATGTTTTCAGTGTTGTGTAATTACTGAATAGGGCTTAAATAAAACCATTGTCATTGTAAGAAGGCTCAGCAGCAGTACTCATCTACTGAAAAAACAAGATGTGGGTTCAGATGAATCTACTTCCCTTTTCATGTACAATGAAAAACATCAGTTTTTCAAATGCTAGGATATATTTTGTCTACAAACACATTTCTATTTATGGTCTTTCTTATCTTTTATAGCATCAAGGGTTCTTTGGAAGGTCAGCAGAAAATGGAAGAGAGGAAGGTGTGTGTGAGTGAATGCTTGTGAGTAATGCCGTTTTCTATGTTGAGTGTAGCTCTATGATCTACTCTGGAGAGCTGAAGTTTGAGAAGAGGACCATGTCTGCTCAGGTGGAGGGGGGTGTTCATGGCCTGCACTCGTAAGTCTTCGTCCTCTCTGCTCACTAAACTCCTACTACCGAATCCATCATGCTCAGTGGCTCTTTTAGGGAACACTCCATCAACTGTCAAGCAGTGCCACAAAAGCATTCAGGGACTGGAAAATAACCTGTGTGTGTCTGTTCTCACAGTTTGCAGGCACAGTGTTATGAATAATAATACACAGTAATAGACCCCTGCTGATCTCCACTGAAATCTGAATGGACATGAAGCTGACAATTTATTTATGAATAATTAATTCAGATAAATTGTGGGTTTCTAATAGATAACAGGGTCATGACATAATGAGTAATGCCTCTATAGATTTCTATTCATGTCTTCAAGTAATCAAGTAAGAGACTGTTTTTGTTCGTTTTGTGGATCATGGATCACAATGACTTAAATAGCCTAAAGAAGCAGTATTTGCAAACTGTCCATATTACATATTACACCTGCACTGTACATTCTGTAGATTGTGTACATATATACCCAACCATATACATTGTACATTGTGTATATAATCATAATATACATATATTGTACATACATTGTTAATATATTTTGTACATACATAGAGTATATATATTTATCTTACATATATATATTTTTCTCTATGCACCCCTGTTTCCTTTCCTCAGTTTGGACACAGCACTCTCCACCATTTCACTGCGAGTTATACTGTGTATGACTATGTATGTGAGGAATAAACCGAACTTGAACTTGAACTTGAACAATGACAAAGAGGGAAGATTTAGTGGTTGCACCAGCAGGTGTTACACTCAAAGAGGCCAATGACATCCTGCAGTGCAGCAAAAAAAGGTCTGATTCTTCATCTTTTCAGCTTGAGAAGTGAAACTGCTTCTAAAGGACTTTGAAAGGTTATTTTCACTTCTCCACTTCTTCTCTGAGTAACGGGTCGGTCGTGGGGACGCTTGTTGATTGCAGGTAAACTGCCCATTGTGAACGACAGTGATGAGCTGGTGGCTATAATTGCTCGCACTGATCTGAAGAAGAACAGAGACTACCCTCTGGCCTCTAAAGACTCCCGCAAACAGCTGCTGTGTGGCGCTGCCATCGTTACCCGTGAGGATGACAAGTACCGGCTGGACCTGCTCGTGCAGGCAGGAGTGGACGTGGTGGTGCTGGTAGGTCTTAAGGTCCTAAAGGGAGTGGGATTAGTCTCCATCCTGAGTATGGTGCCTGAATCAAATGACAAACTATTTTTGCTATGAGGCTGTGTAACACAGGACTGTGATTGGACATAGTGAATTTGGTCTGAAGGCTGTGTCTATTGTTTTAGGACTCATCTCAGGGAAACTCGGTGTTTCAGATCAGCATGATTAACTACATTAAACAGAAGTATCCTGAGCTCCAGGTGGTGGGGGGGAATGGTGAGTCACAGTTCTCACATTTGCTTGTTCTGTAAACTGAGAGGGTTGAGGTAGGTAAGAATTGATGGTGTTTGGTTCTTTTCATTTGTTGCTGTGTTCACTTTCATCCTTCTCTCTCGCTCTGTCTCTGTGTATGTCTGTGTAGTAGTGACAGCTGCTCAGACGAAGAATTTGATTGATGATGGTGTGGATGCTCTTAGAGTGTGGATGGGTTATCTTTGATAAGACATCGTATACCAGAAAATTGTTTAAAAGATGGTAATAGCTAAACCACCAGACATAATAGTGATGGATAAACAGCAGAAAAGAGTCATAGTGATGGATGTAGCAATCGCAAGAGATAGCAACATCAGCAACAAGGAACATGAGACGCTAAAAGAAGAGGAAACACTGGCTCTGGTAGCAATCAGGGCACCAGGGGTTTAGGGACGATGACCATCAAACTGGGAGAGTGGCTCCAGCAGATCCCAGGAACAACATCCGAGATCCTCATCCAGAAGAGTGCAGTCGATGGAACACTTGGGATACTATGCAGGCAAATGTATATATTGTAAATTCCTGTTCTTTTTTATCAACATTCTTAGAACATAATTACTGTTCTAAGTTTACAACATCTGGTCGAGGTTTTCGTTTATTCAAGATGCATCCTGTAGTGCCTTTTCACATTTTTGCACTATTTCTTTATTTTGAGTCAAATGTTTCAAATAAAATAATACAATCCACAAGGAAATGAAAACGAGAATTAAATCAAACTTATTGTTTCAGAAAGATTACTACTCATTCACACACCAGGACGCTACATCTTCTGGAGTATTATGCTCACGTTTCTAAACTTTTAAACATTATAATGTATTTCAGTTATGGAAATCAGTTAAACACTATAGGAAGGCCTACAACAGGAATGTACTACAAATACCTTCCTACTCCAGCACCCCTAATCGTCCACTCCCAATGGTGGGATATCCCTGAATAACAGTTGAATGCTATCTTTGCCTATATTTGCCTCTGTCTGTCTTTCAGGAGACTACAATATGAGAGTTACACACTAACATAAAAGATGAATAATGAATTAAGTAAATGCTGCACCGGCTAACATCTACTTTCTTCCCTGTTTTATTACCTGTATTATTATTTATAATAATTGTGAGCTGAAAACATGATATCCACCAAAAACATGATTCACTGACTCATGAACAATGTCAACAAATCTACACACACACACACACACACACAGCAGGTGAGTTTTCTGTGGTGGCAGATGGGTCCAAGTGGGCTCATACTGGCCCTGCCCACATGTCGCCTCCTGCAGGTGTCAACCGTAGCCACTGTGCTCCATGTGCCCTTTCTCCTCTGCCACTGCTGGGAGAGGGCTCTGCCCACCCTCCTGACATGCTCCGCTACGCCTCCTGCATACCCCCTTTGTGCTTCAGACAGAGGCCAAAACCACTGGCTTTGCTGGTTCCAGGAACAGCCTGAGGTTGTCCAGGAGAGTGAAAGAATGCTATACCTTGCAAGGTATGATGGTCTTCATTGAAATGGGGGTTAAAAACATTTCAAGCCAGTGTTTTGTGCACTGACATCCCTCCTGCTACCGAAGGCCACCCGAGTGTTTCTTGTGTTTGTGAGTGTGAGGCAAAGGAGTGTGAAAGTGTTTGTGTGGATCAAGATGTAAATGCATGAAATGAAACGTACTGAGGCTATGTTTATTGTCACATATTTTATATCTAGAATGTTGGCCTACCTCCAAGTGAATTTGCACAAAGACCAAACATTTGTGTGGGGTGTTTGTTTGTGCATGTGAATAAAGATGTGTGTAGTTCAATGGTGTATACATGTGTACATGTGAGTATGGATGTGTAAGTGTGAAAGATGTGTGTGTGTGTGTGTGTGTGTGTGTGTGTGTGTGTGTGAATTATATATTTGTTGGGGGCACATTCATATACTGCCACACTGCTATTCTCTCTGCTACTTTTTGTTTTTCAATTGGCGGAGTGGATTAGGGCCTGTCAGAGAGACTCTGAGAGATCTGGTGAGCCCTGATTGTGATTCTTTTTGTTTCTCTCTCTCTCTCTTTGTGTGTGTGTGTTTGTGTGTGTGTCTCTTGTCAACACAGTGTGAATAATTTTGATTTTAATTGGTTCGTTGTCATGAAATTATCTCTCAACTCTCTCAACCGTCTAAATCACACGCGCACACACACAAACAGTTGACACCCCCCATCCTATAGTCCACATTCATTCATGAGAAACAGAAAATTTGAATTTGAAATTTATTGGATTGAATAACATAGATCCTTTTCTTTAGAACCATGCACAGCATGGACATGACAATGTTGTGCTAAATGGTGTGATCAAACCCTATCATCATCCTTCCCAGCAAAGCCCTGATCTACTCCTTCTGTAGTGAGCTAAACGCTATTAATAAACTCCCAAACTCCTCCAGTGCTCTCTCACCATTCTGAGCAGAGCCTGTGCCAGGCCTGCAATTTTATCAACTACATCACAGCTCTGTTTTCTCTCTTCCAAATGTGTAGAGAAAACACACACACACACACACACACACACGCGCGCGCGCGCTCTGTATTCTGACAGTCCCTGCAATGCTCCACTGTAATCCTCTTAGCCTGTAAGCGCTGGGCTCTCCCTGCAAACACACCCTAAACCCAGCACAGCATGGGACTATGTGGAAGACCACTTGCACAAACATCGACCGCACAGCTCCTTTTGCCTTTGCTTGCTATAGTTTCAACTGCTCGATGCACTGAAATGCCAAATACAGAGGCTAAAGCTCGAACACATGCGCCATGAACCAGCTGCACCCATTCCGAGGTAAATCAAATACACAGTTGCCAATGTTTAAAAAAGCTTTTTGAGCTTTTTACATTTTATTGATTTATTTTTTTTAAAGAACATGAGGACTTTTTCATTTTTATTTTTTCAGAATGCTAAATAGTAGTAGTCCCAGTAATTTTGTAGTTCCAGTAGTATCGTCATTCAGGTCTCCTTTATCAGGTTTTGGATGGATTGGTAGAAGTTCATATTGACTGGTTATAAACATAGTTCTGATGTAGTCAAGCACAGCGTCTGTCTCTTTGGCCAGTTGGTAATCATAGCCTTTTTATGTGCTCGGGAAACCTTTCTGCATACTACCGATTTCTTTAGCTGGTCCTCCTTGGGAAGTGTGTGGTCCCTTTGAGCAGTACAAAGCTTCCCCAGCCATGGCTCTCCCCATGCGCTGCTGCTTAGTTTTCTTCCCCACTACTTTGTCCCATAACGTCTTCAGGTTCTTTCTTTCACACTTTGGGTTTTGGTTTTCACTCTCTAGAGCCTCTCTTTCACTCTTCAGGTGTTGTCTTTCACTCTCAAGATTCTCTCTTTCACCCTTCAGGTGTTGTCTTTCTCTCTCCAGAGCCTCTCTTTCACTCTTCAGGTGTTGTCTTTCACGCTCTAGATCCTCTCTTTCACTCTTCAGGTGTTGTCTTTCACTCTCAAGATTCTCTCTTTCACCCTTCAGGTGTTGTCTTTCTCTCTCTAGAGCCTCTCTTTCACTCTTCAGGTGTTGTCTTTCACGCTCTAGATCCTCTCTTTCACTCTTCAGGTGTTGTCTTTCACTCTCAAGATTCTCTCTTTCACCCTTCAGGTGTTGTCTTTCACTCTCTAGATCCTCTCTTTCACTCTTCAGGTGCCATCTTTCACTCTGTTCATTTTTTGTCTCCTTCTGCTTCTCCTCCAACTCCTTCCCACTACATTCCTCCTCAAATTTTCCAATTTTAACACAGTGTCGTTTTCTAATTTCCTTCGTATCTACTCTGTCAGGTAGTTCTTGTTGCAATCTACTCATTGCTTTTTGTGTGTTCCTGTCCAACAAAATCTTCGTTTTCTTCTTCTTCGAAGATCTTCTGTGAGAGCAGCAGAACTGCATTTTGCTGCTGCAACCTCCCATTTCTGTCAACAGACTGACCAATTTTACCTTTGTCAAGCAGATTATAAGAATAGCTATTATGACAATGGTCAGTGATATTATGACATCACAGTTTTGGTTTTGTTGACAATTCCATTGTCATCACACAGAATAGAATAAACTATTGTGGGCTTGCTTTCTTTTCACTTTAGCCTTAATTAGATTAATTAGATTCATATGTTTGCTTTAGATTTGCCTTTTTACATTTTATTTATACCATGAAAAACAATACAGAAATAATTAAAGAAGTCAAAGCCTTTGTCACAGTCTCTCCAGACATGCCTTTCTCTGGTTGTCAAAAAGACAGCAGAGATGACTATGGACTACAGAAGGATGCAAATGCCTCACACCCCAATACATACAGTGAAGAGTCAGAACATACACTCTCTTAAAATCACAAACAATCTCTCATGGTCCCTGAGCACTTTTTCCTTAGTGAAGAAAGCTCTGCTTCCTGAGGAGACTGAAGAAGGACAGCATGTCCGTCATCCTGATCTGGTCTGCAACAGCATCATAGAGAGTGTCCCGACCTGCGCCATCGCTGTCTGGTACTGGCACTGCTCCCCCTGCTCTTTTGGATTGTTTAGTTGAATTTAGCAGTCTGCTCTCAAATTTTCTGTGCCTGTTTTCTGGGATTCTGAAATTCAGGCAATGTTTTTGTTGTTCTTCTGCAACACTATTAAAACTCTGAACTCCTCAAACTATTTTACTTCTCTAAGTAAATCTGTCACACATTTGTCTAGTACAGAATTATTAGATTTCTTTCTTTGACCATAAGCAAGATACACACATTTACTTTGCACATTTACATATTTCTTTGTCTGTTTCTCTCTATCGCTCTCCTTTTCTCAGAGAGTTGGATAAGAGATTAAGGACACTTCCTGAGGCAGAGAATGATTTGTCAGTAGTACATTAGAATGGCCCTACATACATTTCATCATTCCATATCTTTTCAGTGGTTATCAAAACCATTTATACACTTTTACAGTTAAACAATGTTAAGATATTGATTAGTGTTTCAGTCAAATCAGTCTAACTCTGAAAGTATGTGTTTACCTTCCATATGAGACGCTATTTAAGACTACAAACACATCACATTTTGCAATGAAAATAAAAATGATAAAACAAACAAAGGGAAATAGTCTTTTTAACCTCTTGTTTGCTAGCAGAAAGCAAATAGAGCCTATAGGGATAAGAGAGAAAGAGAAAGAATGACATAAAAAATAAGAATGAGATAAAAAGAGATCCAGATACATGAAGCACATGTTGATGAGGGTTGGACTTGCAGAGGCCACATGGCAGTCACGTTAGAAGTGTTGATGCAGTAACTGCATCTGCAGCTAAACTAATGCTGCGTGCGTGTGTGTGTGTGCATGCGTGCGCGGGTCTGTGTATATGTGTATCTTTTTCCATTCTCCACCAAAAAGAGGCCAGGAGGCAATTGTCTCTCTAGAGATGTAACACACTTTCTGCAAACATATCATCAGATAATGGCAGAACACCTTACAACACACCAATGCATATCTGTTTACATATACATTTGAATCATGAGAGATTATGCAAGGTGAGAATTATGATTTTAATGTCCTCTGGTTCTATGGCTTTTGATACAGCCTGTGCTAACTGAACATGGTTTTTCTTTTCTCCAAGACAATTGTGTCTCAGTTTTATTGCAGCTTAATGGTTTAATGCTTGGTTCCTAATATACATATACATATACATGCATGCACCCATACACACGTTTTTTCCTTGACAAGCTCTTATAGGCCTCTGGACTAATTAATCCCCAAGAAAAGTGAAATGACAAATATTTATATATATACACACACACAGCGCTTCACTTTTTCCACATTTTATGTTATGTTACAGCCTTATTCCAAATTGGATTAAAAAAAAAAAAATTCCCCTCAAACTCCTACACACAATACCCCATTATGACAAAGTGAAAAAATCTTTGTTTGGAGTTTTTGCAACTTTATTAAAAATAAAAAAACCAAAAATCACATGTACATAAGTATTCATAGCCTTTGCTCAATACTTGGTTGAAGCACCTTGGGCAGCAATTACAGCCTCAAATGTTTTTGAGTATGATGCTACAAGCTTGGCACACATATTTTTGGGCAGTTTCTCCCATTCTTCTTTGTAGAACCTCTCAAGCTCCATCAGGTTGGATGGGGCGCGCCGGGGTACAGCCATTTTCAGATCTCTCCAGAGATGTTCAGTTGGGTTCAAGTCTGGGCTCTGGCTAGGCCACTCAAGAACATTCACAGAGTTGTCCTGAAGCCAGTCCTTTATTCTCTTAGTTGTGTGGTTAGGGCCATTGTCCTGTTGGATGAACCTTCACCCTGGTCCAGAGCACTCTGGAGCAGGTTTTCTTCAAGGATGTCTCTGTATGTTGCTGCATTCATCTTTCCCTGACTAGTCTCCCAGTTCCTGCTGCCAAAAAACAACCCCACAGCATGATGCTGCCACCAGCATGCTTCACTGTAGGGATGGTTTTGGCCAGGTGCTGAGCGGTGCCTGGTTTCCTCCAGACATGATGCTTGGCATTCAGGCCAAAGAGTTGAATCTTTGTTTCATCAGACCAGAGAATTTTGTTTCTCATGGTCTGAGAGTCCTTCAGGTGCCTTTTGGCAAACTCCAAGCAGGCTGTCTTATGCCTTTTACTGAGGAGTGGCTTCCGTCTGGCCACTCTACCATACAGGCCTGATTGGTGGAGTGCTGCAGGAATGGTTGTCCTTCTGGAAGGTTCTCCTCTCTCCACAGAGCAATGCTAAAGCTCTGTCAGAGTGACCCTTGGGTTCTTGGTCACCTCCCTGACTAAGGCCCTTCTACCCCGATCACTCAGATTGGCTGGGCGGCCAGCTCTAGGAAGAGTCCTGGTGGTTCCAAACTTCTTCCATTTACGGATGATGGAAGCCACTGTGCTCATTGGGACCTTCAATGCTGCAGAAATTTTTCTGTACCCTTCCCTCGATCTGTGCCTCGATACAATCCTGTCTCAGTAGTCTACAAAGAATTCCTTGGACTTCATGGCTTGGTTTGTGCTCTGACATGTACTGTCAACTATGGGACCTTATATAGACAGGTGTGTGCCTTTACAAAGCATGTCCAATCAACTGGATTTACCACAGGTGGACTCCAATCAAGTTGTTGAAACAACTGAAGGATGATCAGTGGAAACAAGATGCACATGAGCTCAATTTTGAGTGTCATGGTAAAGGCTGTGAATACTTATGTGCATGTGATTTTTTTGTTTTTTTTATTTTTAATAAATTTGTTACAATTCCAAACAAACTTTTTTTACTTTGTCATTATGGGGTATTGTGTGTAGAATTTTGAGGGGGAAAAAAATAATTTAATCCAATTTGGAATAAGGCTGAAACATAACAAAATGTGGAAAAAGTGAAGCACTGTGAATACTTTCTGGATGCACTGTATATATATATATATATATATATATATATATAGAGAGAGAGAGAGAGAGAGAGAGAGAGAGTGTTTATTATAATGGCTTTGTTTGCATACATGGATGTCCTTACTTGAGCAGTCATAATTCATAATCATAATAATTCACTAAAATGATTCATTATAGCTAATGTTTTGAAATAATGAAATCATAGTGTCTGTGATTTCTTTTTTGTGTAAAGTGTCAGACTTTGTTTTTACTAAGATGTTGGGCCCATCAGTACCACCCTAGCTGCTAAGAACTGCTACTTCCTTTACTGAGCCTGTATTCCTCTGTTCACCACACTGCACTCACACTCAATGTGCAACACAATTAATGTGTGAAGAATTCTGAGTTTACTCAAATCTAATGGCTTTAGTTCACTCATTACACTTTAGTAAATCTAAACTCCAATTTCTTTTTTCTACTGAAAAAGAGATGAGCAATAGCTAATAATTAGTAATAGCTACTCTGCAATCTGAAATGTTTTTTTGTTTGTTTGTTTGGCATACATATTACCTCTTGGATTTTAAAGTTCTTTGAATCACAAAGAAAAACAATACGAGACAGTATGATGCTGCAGTAATTTAATCAAAAGAACAAAATTGATTATTCAGAATAAATTAACAGACAGGAATTAGGTCAAACCTTCTAATCATGTTTTTGTCAAATGTAATACTGTATACATACTACATTAAAATGACAGAAAAAAGAAAAGAAAAGTATAGGAAAATGCACTATTAAATGCACTATTATGAAGTTATGCATATTGGTCAGCATCATCCTCAGTTATAGCCTTCATCTCAGTTGCTGGTTTGTCTTCCTCCACCTTCTGAATTGGTTCCTTCATTGCATCTATTGCCTTCTTCAGATTGAGATTGTCCTTTTCACTCAGTGGGGCCAGTGCTGGGGTAAGGATTGTCTTGATTTGAGTTATTCTTTCCTCGCATCTGTTGTAAAACTCCTTCCTGTTTCTTGCTGCAAGGCTGTTGATACCATTTTGGGCAGATTCGCATTCCTTCCCTAACTTGTCAATCTCTGCAAGGAACTGAGGTGAGTTTGGATCCATGGTCATCAGTCTTCCCAGAGTACTGACATTGTTCATCAGGTACTGGACAGACACCTCAGTGTAAGTGGTAGACATCATGTTAACCAAATAGGCGTAGGCAGAAGTATTCAGAGCATTAGTGTAGATTTTGTCTTTGACAAACATGCTGTAGGTGTAGTTGTTCTCTACAGCTATTTCAACAGTCTGCTTAAAATGTTTAAGATTTTCACTAAGAGTGGTCTTAACAATGTTTGAAATGATCTGAAAGAAGTGCACCAGTTTCTCCCACTGTTCTTTCACCTGCCCCATGATTTCCAGGCCTTTCGCTAGCACCACAATTCTCTTGTTGAAGTCGATCTCCTTGAGATTATAATGTTTCAGCTCACTCACAATTTCAGCAAGAGCTTTTTTCTTCTGATCCAAGTTGTCCATAGTCTTCTCGTTCCGTTCATTTGCAATTTTTAGCTGGGTTTCAGCCATTTGTAGACGTAGATGAGATTGTCTTAAGTGCATCTGGACCACATCTGTATTTGCTGAGTCATAGATTTGCTGTTGACTTGACTTGGGGGGTGCTGTCAAGAAAGATGGCTGATTTGTAAAAGACTTGCTTTTGGAATAAAAGGCCATGGCCCTTACATTCAGTTCGTCAATGGCTTTAATAAGCTCCTCTGTTTTGGCATCATCACATTTCCCCTCTGGAGCATATTTACCTAGCTCTGTTAAAGTGGAGATACCCTTGTCACAGATGCCTAGTGCCTCGGATTTAATCGGGCATTCAGCTTCTTGCTGTATATCTCTGCTGACTTGCTGAAATAGTCCCACCAAGTAATCAGACTTTACCGTTTGCTTCTCCTGATCATACACCTCAGGCCAATTTATTTCCTTACCTTTGCAAAGTTCTTCCATTTTCTCAACCACTAGTAGAAATGTTATAGATTTAGAAAATATGTTACTTGTTGCCAACATTTCATCCACGTTACTCTTCATTCCAGTGGCCATGTTTCTGTGGCTTTCAGGAGTGCCTTTTCAGTTTTTGATCACATGTGTTATGGCTTTTGGTGTAATAGTGTCCGCTTGGAGATAGGTTTGGATAATTTGTCCTGGAAGAAATTCTGTTGCAAACGCACAGGCTATTGATATTGCTTGCTCTGACATACTTGATATTAGCTTCAGGCCAAAAAGGCCCCATCCACTTGGCAAATCTTTCATTGCTTGCTGGTAGGCCCTTCTGTCCTCAGCTAATCTTTCATTAGCCAGATTGAAAGCAGCCTCGGCCCTGTCGCTTGCCTCCTTAGCTTCAGCCCGTTTAATCTTTGCTATCTCAATGTTTTTCTTGATTTCTTCCATCTCCTCATCATGACTCTGTCTTGCATTCACCAAAGCCTCCACCAGTTCTTGCATCAGCTTGATGATATCTGAGAATTGTTTCTCAGTCATGATGGCCAGGTTTAAGCATTCTGATGATATGTGCGCAATGTTCTGAAGCTCAGCTGGTAAGAAGGCTTGGACAAGACCATCATCCTCCTGTATTATGAGCCCAACTGAGTTTTTGATGTACTCTGGAACCTGTCCGGTGTACATACGAATTTGGTCCATGTTCTTGTGAGCAACATTAAAGGCTTGCCAGCAACCATTACATACTTGAAAGAGGCAGGCCCTAAAAGAATTGGGGTATCTGATGAATTTGAACCCGTCTTTTGGTGGATTTTTATTGATGGAGAAGTCATCTGCAGCAGAAATGCGTACCAGCTGAGCCAGTAAATCGATGGAGACGGGTGCCGGCAATAGATACTGCTCCCAGTTAGCATAGGGCTGCATCAGCAGCATGATGTCATTTCTGTAATCCTGTGCTTTGGTGAAACTCTTAGTAGCTTGGTTGAGCTTTGACAGCGCCATTGTTTTCCCTAAAATAGAGTAAGGCAGAAAATTTGTATAACATAAAGCCATAATAAGACAATCAGGAGATTCAGCATTTATTATTTCTGTACTATAAAGCAGTTAGCACTAACAACAACAGCACCTGCAGTGTTTCATCCACTAAACAATTTCAGATTAGAACACATCATAAGTTACATGTGGTTGCTTAGTAGTTTTTTTTTTCCTTCACAACAAGTGAAGTAAAATTAGTAGAAAGCAGAAAATAATACTATTTTAACTACCCACCATTTTACAAAATTAATACTCTTTGATTGAGGAGCATTTAAATGCTTTTTTTCATAAACATTGTTTTTTCATAAACTTCATTATGGTGTAGACTTCAACAAATTCACTATACAGTATATTTCATAAAAAAGTTGATGAATGTAAACAGAAATTCATATTATGCAAACATAAACTCACAGAAATCTGTAGAGGATAGAATAGAACGGTTTGTACCTGAAGTACTGTGGATACCTCTTGAAGAAGTGAGTAGTTGAAGTAGTAGCCTACCAGACTAGATGCTGTTCTGCTCCAAAACAACAACTTTTATATCATCCTTTCATATTTGTCAGCAAAGCAATATAACTGTGTCCTGCAAAAATATGCAGTCTGAGTTGTAATTCTGAATTCTACAGAACAGCTTTACTTCCTATAACTACTGAAATTTCTTTGTTTTTCGTGTCTTTATTTGGATCCCCATTAGCTGAGGTAGCAGCTGCTCTTCCTGGGCTCCACCAACAAAACTGTGTACTCCCATGATCATAGTTGGTAACTTGTTCCATACTGTGGTGACCAAGACAATACAGATCTGCACGCTGCATCTGTTTTGGGCTTTGGTTTAACTAACCTGCCTGGCAGTGTGACTATGTTGAGCTCTCGCATAATTTATATTGTGTTTACTATCACAGATATTCCTAAAGACGCCCATTAGACCGCAGGCCAGCCTCTCCTGAGTTCTGAGCCATGAGAGAGGCATGCTCGCTCTCCTTACTGACAGGGCAGTGTGAGGCTTGCAGATTCATTCTCAGCTAACCAGAGCTTAGACAGCTCTTTCCTGACAGCTCCCCTGGGAAACACCACAATGAAAGCATCTAGGGGAGGAGAAACTGCTGTTTTACCATAGACTAAACCCATATATACTTTGTTTTGTTAATAACAAATGCCACAGTAAAGTCAAGTAATACGATTCCGACCATTATTTTCTTGTAAAAATATCTTGTCGATCATTTTTGTCAGTGCTGTGCACGTAGAATGATCTGCTTTATAGGCATGCTTGAAATCAATGATTCATTAAGTGAAAAATAGTAGATTATCTGCTCAAGAATAACTTTTTCCATTAGGTTGCTCAATACAAAAGAAACTAATTCCAGGCAAAACGCACCATTCTAAATTTGATAATAATAGCCCAAAAGTAACACCAGCAACCTTTGAAAGGATGATCAATACAATGTTTGATAAAAATAATAATAATAATAATAATAATAATAAGAAGAAGAAGAAGAAGAAGAAGAAGAAGAAGAAGAAGAAGAATTTTATTCTAATTAAGAAATTACGGGCATTTCTTGTTACCCAATGGCACTTTACAAGTTCATACAATATAAAAAAGGTCAAATAAAATATAAAGAAGATTCAAATATATAAATAAGATAACAGGAGGGAGTAAAACTGGTTAAAAAAAATAGACATAATATTGATGCAAGTGCATACTATAGTAACCAATTAAAGGTTGAAATAATCTCAGACAAAGAGATGAGTTAGGAAATTCTTGGAAATGAGCAGCTGGAGGAAGAAGCCTTGGGTCTGCAGCTCCAGAAACGCCAATAGTGCAGAGTGTGATGTGAGGGACAGAGAGCAGATGAGTGTCAGAGGGATGGAGACAGAGTGAAGGAAAAGACATATGAGGAACACCAGAAAGGGATGGACAGGTCAGACCATGAGGGCAAAAACCAAGAGAAGGATTTTGTACTGCACACAGCCACGAACAGGAACCCATTGTAAATGTTTGAGTGTAGTAGTTATATGTTCCTTTAAGCTGGTGTGTGTAAGAACTCCAGCAGCCATTTTCTGAATGTTCTGCAGCTTCTTTAACCTACAGACAGGAAGCCCATAAAGAACAACACTGCAGCAGTCTAATCAACATCGCACAGCACTGTATTAGCCTAATCAGCATCACACAGTGCTGCAGTAGTCTAACTGGTATCATAAAGTACTGCAGTAGTCTAGCTGGCATCACACAGCACTTCAGTAGTCTAATTAGCATCACAGAGCACTTCAGTAGTCTAATTAGCATCACACAGTGCTGCAGTAGTATAATCATCATCAAAAATGCATAAATAAGAAACCTTGTATCAAAATTTGCATGCCTATATCCTTACACATAGATATATTTGCTGACTATTACGCCATTGTAACATTTTTTAAACAAATTAATTGCAATAACTAAACAATTGAATAATTTAAATTTAATGTCTCTTATACAATCATAAAGCTGACTAAGGCTGACAACCAATCAATAGGAGAACTTCTACCTTAAAGGATTAGTGTGACGGTTGAGTCTAAGGCATTGTGGGAATTGGAGAAATAATTGAATCATGTAGGTGTAACATAATGAAGAGAGGATAATTTAATAAAACATAGAAGGCTAAGGTTAGTCTAATTTTAATTGGCCCAGGCCATTCACTACCACTAAATGACTAAATAGGGATGTTGTGCCCTCTAGTGGGTGAGTCAGAGATAATTATGCAACAAAAATACTTGTGAAGTCTGGTATGCTTTATCATTAAAGTTGCTATAAGATCTTTTTTGGAAACACTTTGACTAAACTGTTTTATGTATTTGTAGCTACCAATAAACCTCTCTTGTAGGAGGATATATTCTGTATCTGTTAATTCTATGTGTACATTCAGCACATGGAATCTGCCAACATCCATTCCTGCATGTTCTTTCAGGATCAAGGCCTCTGGAATGGTGACTGATGTAGCAGAGCACCTAGGCAACTTTCAGTATGTGATAAAAATGAAAAATAATATTGAACAAGCTGGTATGCATGCACACATGTGCACACACAAGCAGACCTTTCTTAACCTCTACTCTTGCCAAGCCCAGTTCACCTGTTTCTTACAGTTTATGGAAGTTACTGTTTCTCCTTTCAATGTTCCTGTTATTAAAGACACATTTGTTACATATGTTTAATGTTCATAGGAATCATTATTTGTGACTTAATATTTTAATTTCAAAGAGCTGGACAAAGACTTTGAATTCCTCTGAACAGTACATGGAGATCAGATTACATCTCAGTAAGATGCATGATGAGATCTTGTACTGCAGCTTGTGTTCATTGTAGTTTTCCATGGAATGACCATGAGATTTGCACTAAATAGATGCCAGTCAGTTCAGTCAGCAATATATATTGCTAAAAAGATTCCCCTATGTTCTAACAGGCAAAACCTGTATGTCTAGGTTGGATGTAATCATTGAATTAGAACTGAAATTTAATTAATTAGTAAGATGCACAAAATATGGTTGTTTTTGATTGTGTAATGTTTTCCTTTTCCACATATGCCTTTCAGCACTTTAGTTCTGTTTAGTGATTTATATTTCAGTGGAAACAGGTCCTTACATATTCCGCAGAAAGCAAAAAATAAAAACAACTAAACAACTACCAACTAATAAAGATGTCAAGTTGAACATGGAAAGTCTTGTTTTGTTTATTCATCTGTTGTTGTGGTTTCTCTTTATGCCGTTCTGTTGATTTGTATCCACTTCATGGCAGGTTGAAAATTATTTGATTCTGTGAGACATTTGGAGGAAGTGTGAGTACAGAAAAAAGCATGTAACTGAAGCATGACATTCTTTAATAGGCTGTATCACTTTTTCTTCTGTGAGTCTGTGAGGACCTCATAAAGCATGGCTTGTGGCAAGTGGGTTAGTACAAGGGTAAATATGGGATAGGAGTGTCAGACGAGAGGCTGATGCCTCTTGCCATGAAGCAGACCCTCCAGCAGATCAGAGTGCTCCTGGACTGGGACAGTGGTCTGATCTCCTTCTTTGATCCTCTCAACAACAGATATGTGCACACCTTCAGACAAACATTCACCAAGCAAGCCTATCCATACTTCTATAATGTTTGTCCTGCTATGAGGGTGTTACCAGAATAGGCTGCAACCACTAAGGACATTATGCTAGTGTAATGGAAAAAAGGAACCTAGTCTATTGAAAATGAACACATTTCTACTTGATCATCATTTCAACAAGGGTGCACCGTGAGATAACATTTATTATGGTAATTATGGATGGCCTTTTCACACTTGGCCAAAGTTTTTGCTTTCGGCTCAGTTTTCCATTGCTCTGAGGTTGTCTGCTTAAAGGATTCAAACCTAGTTTAAAGGCAATCAGACTTTCTTTTGTTTCCTGTGATCATATACCTTAAATCATTTAATGTGATAATGTTATTTCTATTTAGGAGTTGTTTTCCTTGTGCACGCAGATGCATGCAATTGAGAAACCATTGTTTAGTGAAAAGAATCAAATTTGTTGGCAACTTCCTGGATTTTCATTTATTTGCAATTTTCCTCAGAACTGTTGTGAGAATACACACTCCCTGATAAACAAATATAAAAGGTTTATTGTAGATATTTCCTGTCCACTAGACACCTCCAATGTTTGCTGTCTAGCAAATGTCAGCTGGGTTTACTAGTTTCTTGGAAAACCCATATTATGTGCATCACTTTCATGGTAACCTTTATAATCTCTGGACCTTTAGCTTTGCTGTTGATTTTCTCAAATACCCCAATATGGTCTTATGTAGCATTAATGCATGCTTTAAAATCTTCTAAGCCAAGTGAAAAGCACTCAGGTATTTACTCTTAAGTGCTGGTCATACTGCTGTTTTACTGTGATGTTTTCAGTGTTGTGTAATTACTGAATAGGGCTTAAATAAAACCATTGTCATTGTAAGAAGGCTCAACAGCAGTACTCATCTACTGAAAAAACAAGATGTGGGTTCAGATGAATCTACTTCCCTTTTCATGTACACTGAAAAACATCAGTTTTTCAAATGCTAGGATATATTTTGTCTACAAACACATTTCTATTTATGGTCTTTCTTATCTTTTATAGCATCAAGGGTTCTTTGGAAGGTCAGCAGAAAATGGAAGAGAGGAAGGTGTGTGTGAGTGAATGCTTGTGTGTAATGTCATTTTCTATGTTGAGTGTAGCTCTATGATGTACTCTGGAGAGCTGAAGTTTGAGAAGAGGACCATGTCTGCTCAGGTGGAGGGGGGTGTTCATGGCCTGCACTCGTAAGTCTTCGTCCTCTCTGCTCACTAAACTCCTACTACCGAATCCATCATGCTCAGTGGCTCTTTTAGGGAACACTCCACCAACTGTCAAGCAGTGCCACAAAAGCACTCAAGGACTGGAAAATAACCTGTGTGTGTCTGTTCTCACAGTTTGCAGGGACAGTGTTATGAATAATAATACACAGCAATAGACCCCTGCTGATCTCCACTGAAATCTGAATGGACATGAACTGACAATTTATTTATGAATAATTAATTCAGATAAATTGTGGGTTTCTAATAGATAACAGGGTCATGACATAATGAGTAATGCCTCTATAGATTTCTATTCATGTCTTCAAGTAATTCATTTACATACATTGAATTGAAAGAAAACTGGCTTTGGCATGACTGGACAGAGCATTGTAATGTAAACGTCAGTACTATGCACATTTTGCAGTGTGGACTTTTATAAACTCATCAGCTCTGCAGATATAGACTGTAGAGCTCTATATTGAATTGTGGATGAGCATATTAAAACCACAAGGCGGAGCTTCGAGAGAGAGAGAGAGAGAGAGAGAGAGAGAGAGAGAGAGAGAGAGAGAGAGAGAGAGAGAGAGAGAGAGAGAGAGAGAGAGAGAGAGAAGATGAAACAGAGCTGTTTAATGTTCAACAAATGGAAAGAAGAAGAAAATTATGAAAATCAGTAGAACTATTAGCAAAGTTGAAACTAGTTAATATTTAGTGACAGCGGAGTGGCTCTAGATCCCTGTGGCAGGGACTACGGACAATCACGGACTACAGGAGCCCACCCTCCGGACTGATGAGTGCGGATGAGTCTCTGGCGAACGAGCTGAATACATTCTTCGCTCGCTTCGAGGCTACATCTAGCAGCGCTAATGCTAACGGCGCTAATGCTAGCAGCGCTAATGCTAACGGCGCTAGTGCTAACAGCACTAATGCTAGCAGCGCTAGTGCTAATGGCACTATCGGCGCAGCCAATGGCACATGCGCGGGGCCCACCATAGAACAGCGCCCTCTCATCGTCACGGAGAGTGACGTGAGAAGAGTGTTTAAAAGGGTGAATACCAGGAAGGCGATGGGAGCAGACGGTATCTGCGGGAGGGTCCTCAAAGCCTGCGCAGATCAGCTAGCCCCGGTATTCACCGACATCTTCAATCTCTCCCTGACGCTCGGTATCGTCCCGTCCAGCTTCAAGCGATCCACCATCCTCCCCGTCCCGAAGAAACCTCGACCCTCCGACCTCAATGACTACCGACCTGTCGCCCTCACATCAGTCGTGATGAAGTGCTTTAAAAAGCTAGTCGGAGACTTCATCACATCTTCACTGCCAGCCTCCATGGACCCAATGCAGTTTGCATACCGCCACAACCGCTCCACTGACGATGCAATTGCACATCTGCTCCACACTACACTGACTCACCTGGACGAAGGGAGGGGAAATTATGTTAAAATGCTATTTGTCGACTACAGTTCAGCATTTAACACTATCATCCCCTCCCTACTCACTACTAAGTTGGGGGATCTAGGACTGCATACATCCCTGTGCGACTGGATCTCCAACTTCCTAACAGACAGACCACAATCAGTACGGGTGGGCAACTGCGCCTCATCCACCCTCACCCTCAGCACTGGAGCTCCTCAGGGTTGTGTCCTAAGCCCCCTGCTCTACTCACTGTACACCTACGACTGCACAGCCACTTCCAGCTCCACCATCATTGTCAAGTTTGCTGACGACACCGTTGTCATGGGTCTGATCTCGGACAACGACGAGAGGGCCTACCTGGATTAAACACCTGGAAAACTGGCGCCAGGAAAATTATCTCCTCCTAAACGTCAGTAAGACAAAGGAGCTGATCGTGGATTGCAGCAAGAAGCAGGAGCGGCACTACCAACCTGTGAGGATCAGTGGAACCACGGTGGAGAGAGTAGATAGTTTCAGGTACCTTGGTGTTCACATCTCGCAGGACCTGTCCTTCAGACTGCCCTCCAAGGTACTGCGGAACTTCTATACCTGCACTATCGAGAGCATCCTCACGGGGAACATCACAGTCTGGTTTGGGAATAGCACCAAGCAGGACAGACAAGCACTCCAAAGGGTAGTGCGTTCAGCAGAGCGCATCACTCACACGGAACTTCCTGACCTGCAGACCATCTACTACAAGCGGTGCCAGACCAAGGCCAGGAGGATTGTGAAGGACCCCACCCATCCCAACAATAGACTCTTCTCTCTGTTGAGGTCAGGGAGGCGCTTTCGCTCCCTGAAGACCAAGACAGAGAGGCTGAAGAGCAGCTTCTTCCCACAGGCCATTCGGGCCCTGAATCAGGGAAACTGATAAACTGTGGGGACCACCACCACAATGTAACATAACTGTATATCTGTATATATATATTTATATTCAATGACCTTGTTACACAACAACTGTAGATATGTTATTATACGAAATGGATCTGTACATTCTGTAGATTGTGTACATATATACACAACCATATACATTGTACATTGTGTATATAATCATAATATACATATATTGTACATACATTGTTAATATATTTTGTACATACATAGAATATATAGATTTATCTTTGCATATATATATTTCACATATAGAGAATGTCTATATTTCTCTATGCACCCCTGTTTTCTTTTCCTCAGTTTGGACAGAGCACTCTCCACCATTTCACTGCGAGTTATGCTGTGTATGACTATGTATGTGACGAATAAACCAAACTTGAACTTGAACTTGAACAGTACTTGTGGTAGCCTTTTTAACTAAGTGTACTTAAAATCAGACATTAGCACACTAAAACATTAAAGCATTAAGATAAAAGATAAATCCTTTATGCAAATGCAGTTGTTTCTTAAAGATTGTTTCTTTTAGAAATATAAGTTCTTATCACACCTGTATTAGAATATGAGCCCAGGAGAGTAACCCTAGAACACTAGGAACATTTATGTTACAATTTCCTTGCAAAATCACAAGCCTGATGTGAATATTAAAATAAGAACAACAAATAGATACACCTGTTATCATTTTATTATCCATCTTCACATAATATAGGGAAGGTGCTTATGTGCTCATTTCTCCTTTGTTAAAAAAGCACTGACATTTTGCTGCATCAAACATTTGTGTGCCATGCATTTAGTGTGTAGCATAACAACAAACAAATTCTGCAAACTCCTACTTTATGAGCATTAAAGGCGGTTGGGCAGAGTGTTGAGTGAAGCTTCAGAGCTTGACTGTAACCTTGTTATATTTCAATGGCAATGAGGGCAGTACAGGTAGTGACTAAGAGGCTTTCCTTCCCAATCCCTCTGAATGTTGTCTCTGACAACATTCCAGACAGCACTTTAGAGAAAACAGTAGTCCAATGGCAGCAGACAGGCCTTTTTAGGGATCACCACTTACAGAGTCTTACCAAGACACCCAGTAGCTTTATTTTGTTTGGGACGAAGCCTCTATCAGAGCCGTATTTCATTCTACCTGATTCAGCTGCTGCTTGTATGATGCATGTTGGATGAATCTCTTACTCTGCTCCTCAGCTAAGAGAAAGCTCTCCATCTCGATCTGAGGAACAAACTTGGATTGTGTGCGTGGCTCCAGCACAACCACTGGTGAATGCGCACGCAGTGTCCCAGGAGCCGCTCTGTGGTGCAGGTGGAGAGGGGAGGTGGGCGGAGGCCCGGGGCGTCAGCTCACGCAGGGTTGTAGAGGAGGATTGGAGTACTGGACATCGCTTACATGGAGGGCCATGTCTATGAGCACTTTGCCAATGGCAAGCACGACAGCTACCAGATCGACTACCGCCTCATTGTGGGCGACACAGAGCCAGCCAGATTGCAGCTGTCGCCTCGCGACCCTGAGCACCAGGGGCCATTTGGCCACAACACATCTCATGGGCATGAGACTGCAGCTCAGCGCTACAGCGCCACGCGCATCCAGGCTGGCTACGAACCAGAGAGGTGAGACTCCTACGGTTTCAAAGGAGTGCTGATCAGCAAAATTAACCATGTTTGCATCACTAGGTTAACGTTAGTGTCACTAAACAAGTTCATTAGGAGTGGACTTTATTTTTCTTTTGGATTGTGTACTTTTAAACTGTTGCACAGACTGGGTTGGGTTCTCAGTGATGTGCAATTTTAGCCCAATTCCATATTGTTGGTCTCAGAAGAACACATTCCTTTCGAGGATTATCATCACATAAAATAGACCTATACATTTACAGTCTCTACAGAGAAATACAGTCATGTCATAGTATAATAAAATGTCCTAATGTGTAAATAGTGATGTTTACTCATTTATAATGTCCAGCACTACTCAAATATAACTGCTTGCCTTCTTTGCCCATCATATTAACATTCCCATGTCATCAGAGTAAAAAGGACCATAAATCTGATTAAGAATTATATTATCAAGACCGATATAATCTGTGTTGTACAACAGATATGAAAACATTTTGCCATAGCAATGCTCAAAAGCATCACATTCCATTTGTTTTACAGACCCATATCTCTGTACATTTCAATTTACAGAATGGACTAAATTAACTTCCAGGTGTTTAAAGCTCAGTTGGGGGCTGTGTCAGATCCTTTGTGAATAACATAATAAAGTTGAGTATTGGGCAGCCTGACCACGGCTTCAAAACGATTGTGTGGATTTGCTACATCACCAGTCCTCCTTTTATAAGCAAGATGATTATTTCAACCCAAGTCAAAAACATTTTTGTCTCATCCAAACGTAAATTTCACACGTCAGACCTGAACTGGGCTGGCCAGCTAATAGCGTGGACAGTAAAACAAAGGCGCATCGCCCGTCTGTTCTCTCTCACTTCACATCCAAATCCAACTGAAACGCACTATCAGTATTTCAGTTCCATGCCGGAGCTGAGAGACGTGAGCGCCCTTAAAATGTCCCGTCGTCATCCACCACGTTGAGAGGATGAGAGTTTTCTCAAATTGAGCAGGTCGAGTCTTTAAAATGTGTAAACTCCAACTGTGATTCTGGGTGATTTAGCTAAGGGCTAGACTTTCGCTTGACTTTGAGAGATGCCACAGAGGCTAGTCTGTAACGGTCGCAGATGAAGACCAGCTGTGTTCCTTGACGTCGTTTTTTGTTGTCTGAAGTACGCGACGCTATCGTCTTGTGAGTAACCCGAGAAGCGGGATTTTCATTCACATTCACTAAGAATAAAGCATCATTGTTCAGTCTTGGAAGTATATCACACTAAATCCGTGTGTACTACTTGAGTACGATAATGACGGTTGTTGTTTGCATGCTGCGAATGCGAGACATCGGCTCTCCCGAATAAAAGGATAGCACGTCGAAATGGAGAAAGGGCAAAGCGTAACGAATAGAAATAGCTTTAGCATCCTCGGCCAACACCCACTGGATAAATATTTCGATCCGCGGATCAGTAAAACGCTTACGTTTTAACTCTGTTTACATGAGAGCACAGACAGAATAGCCTTTCTTTAGCGTACATCTACTTCTGATGTGACTTGTATTTGCTAGGTTGTTAGTATAATGTATTTTTAGTATCAGTTTTTCTTTGTTTGTTTGTTCTGTGGTCTTTGATTCAGTGATTTTCTGATCCTGCCTGGCTTCATTGACTTTACCTCAGATGAAGTGGTGAGTACTTTTGCAAAATGCACCAAAACAGCTCAGCAGGTATCCTGACATGCCCCATAAGGGCTTACCAGTGTGTGTGTTTCAGTAAATACAGCACATCTAGTAATGATTTAGTGGAGGGGGCGGGATCTTCCTAATTAATTAGTGAGCTGGCGGTCTCCTCTACCTTCAGTGAGATGGAGGAGCTGAGTCAGTTGCCATGTAGTGTGAACACGACTACAACAGAGGGTGGAGTGTGGCATAGTGTAAGAGAGGGATGAAGGAGTGCAAATAAGATGTGCAAAATTGGTGGTGTTGGCATCCCAGGTGCATAGGGTGTGTTGTCACAGGCAGAGAGGCTGAGGGGTGTGTGGGTGTGTGTGTGTGTGTGTGTGTATGACAGTGTGAGGGAGGCGCGAACCAAAATTCCCATGTGTAATGGATATGGGATAGTATATATTGTGGTATTTATATTTGGTGTTACATTTTGTGTGTGTGTGTGCTAGAATGTGGGAGAGAACGTAGGATGTTTTTGTCTGTCTTACCACAGGGAGGTTAAACTGATGCCCTGCTTATAAAAACAGCAATATTTGTGCTTTGAATGAGCACATCCAAGTCACTTGAAGTCAAATTAATAATGGGATAGAGATGTGTGCATATGTGAAAGCTGTCCAAAGTAACACCCCAAACTGTTCTTATCTTTGTGCAATGCATAGTCTGTATGAAAATACAAGCATGAACATAAACAAAGATAATTGTTCTGTAGAACATTGGTTCCTTTCTGTTACCATTTGCGTCTGTCATTCAGGATCTGACCTCTGCTCTGACCCGGAAGATAACCCTGAAGACGCCGCTTATTTCCTCCCCCATGGGTACTGTGACTGAATCCTCCATGGCCATCGCTATGGCTGTGAGTATCCCCCACACACTCAAAACCATGAAGTCCTGTTGCTTTTCCATTTAGCTTTCTGTGATTTTGTATTACAGCTCATGGGCGGTATTGGGATCATCCATCACAATTGCACCCCAGAGTTCCAAGCAAATGAAGTCCGGAAAGTTAAGGTGTCAAACTTTCAGTGAATTGTCTTAATAGGAATATAATGAACAACACGTTGAACATGCAGATTTACACACAAGCTTCCCTGAGGCCTCTCATCAGCAGAGCAATATATGGTGTCATGGCAGAAATTCGAGCAGGGCTTCATCACGGATCCGGTGGTGATGAGTCCACAGCACACGGTCGGAGATGTGTTTGAGGCCAAGGTGCGACACGGCTTCTCTGGAATCCCTGTCACCGAAACCGGCAAGATGGGCAGCAAGCTTGTGGGAATCGTGACGTCACGAGACATTGACTTCCTCTCAGAGAAGGACTATGACCGGCTGTTGGAAGAGGTTTGTGATTCATCTTTGATTGTACATACAATATACAAAAGGTTTTTAAAAACACAAATGAATCACATATGACATACAATGCTTAAAAATATAGGTGGAATAGAACTATCATGAAATTGTGATATTTCTGTGTCAGTGTGTGAAAGAGGGCAATATATATATATATATATATATATATATATATATATATATATATATATATATATATATATATATATATATATATATATAAAATAAAAAATGTGTATATATATATGTGTGTGTGTGTGTGTGTGTGTGTGTGTATAAAATCACATTCTTTAAACTCACATCTTTTTGTGATTTATTTGTGATATTTGCCAGGCAATGACAAAGAGGGAAGATTTAGTGGTTGCACCAGCAGGTGTTACACTCAAAGAGGCCAATGACATCCTGCAGTGCAGCAAAAAAAGGTCTGATTCTTCATCTTTTCAGCTTGAGAAGTGAAACTGCTTCTAAAGGACTTTGAAAGGTTATTTTCACTTCTCCACTTCTTCTCTGAGTAACGGGTCGGTCGTGGGGACGCTTGTTGATTGCAGGTAAACTGCCCATTGTGAACGACAGTGATGAGCTGGTGGCTATAATTGCTCGCACTGATCTGAAGAAGAACAGAGACTACCCTCTGGCCTCTAAAGACTCCCGCAAACAGCTGCTGTGTGGCGCTGCCATCGTTACCCGTGAAGATGACAAGTACCGGCTGGACCTGCTCGTGCAGGCAGGAGTGGACGTGGTGGTGCTGGTAGGTCTTAAGGTCCTAAAGGGAGTGGGATTAGTCTCCATCCTGAGTATGGTGCCTGAATCAAATGACAAACTATTTTTGCTATGAGGCTGTGTAACACAGGACTGTGATTGGACATAGTGAATTTGGTCTGAAGGCTGTGTCTATTGTTTTAGGACTCATCTCAGGGAAACTCGGTGTTTCAGATCAGCATGATTAACTACATTAAACAGAAGTATCCTGAGCTCCAGGTGGTGGGGGGGAATGGTGAGTCACAGTTCTCACATTTGCTTGTTCTGTAAACTGAGAGGGTTGAGGTAGGTAAGAATTGATGGTGTTTGGTTCTTTTCATTTGTTGCTGTGTTCACTTTCATCCTTCTCTCTCGCTCTGTCTCTGTGTATGTCTGTGTAGTAGTGACAGCTGCTCAGACGAAGAATTTGATTGATGATGGTGTGGATGCTCTTAGAGTGTGGATGGGTTATCTTTGATAAGACATCGTATACCAGAAAATTGTTTAAAAGATGGTAATAGCCAAACCACCAGACATAATAGTGATGGATAAACAGCAGAAAAGAGTCATAGTGATGGATGTAGCAATCGCAAGAGATAGCAACATCAGCAACAAGGAACATGAGACGCTAAAAGAAGAGGAAACACTGGCTCTGGTAGCAATCAGGGCACCAGGGGTTTAGGGACGATGACCATCAAACTGGGAGAGTGGCTCCAGCAGATCCCAGGAACAACATCCGAGATCCTCATCCAGAAGAGTGCAGTCGATGGAACACTTGGGATACTATGCAGGCAAATGTATATATTGTAAATTCCTGTTCTTTTTTATCAACATTCTTAGAACATAATTACTGTTCTAAGTTTACAACATCTGGTCGAGGTTTTCGTTTATTCAAGATGCATCCTGTAGTGCCTTTTCACATTTTTGCACTATTTCTTTATTTTGAGTCAAATGTTTCAAATAAAATAATACAATCCACAAGGAAATGAAAACGAGAATTAAATCAAACTTATTGTTTCAGAAAGATTACTACTCATTCACACACCAGGACGCTACATCTTCTGGAGTATTATGCTCACGTTTCTAAACTTTTAAACATTATAATGTATTTCAGTTATGGAAATCAGTTAAACACTATAGGAAGGCCTACAACAGGAATGTACTACAAATACCTTCCTACTCCAGCACCCCTAATCGTCCACTCCCAATGGTGGGATATCCCTGAATAACAGTTGAATGCTATCTTTGCCTATATTTGCCTCTGTCTGTCTTTCAGGAGACTACAATATGAGAGTTACACACTAACATAAAAGATGAATAATGAATTAAGTAAATGCTGCACCGGCTAACATCTACTTTCTTCCCTGTTTTATTACCTGTATTATTATTTATAATATTTGTGAGCTGAAAACATGATATCCACCAAAAACATGATTCACTGACTCATGAACAATGTCAACAAATCTACACACACACACACACACACACACACACACAGCAGGTGAGTTTTCTGTGGTGGCAGATGGGTCCAAGTGGGCTCATACTGGCCCTGCCCACATGTCGCCTCCTGCAGGTGTCAACCGTAGCCACTGTGCTCCATGTGCCCTTTCTCCTCTGCCACTGCTGGGAGAGGGCTCTGCCCACCCTCCTGACATGCTCCGCTACGCCTCCTGCATACCCCCTTTGTGCTTCAGACAGAGGCCAAAACCACTGGCTTTGCTGGTTCCAGGAACAGCCTGAGGTTGTCCAGGAGAGTGAAAGAATGCTATACCTTGCAAGGTATGATGGTCTTCATTGAAATGGGGGTTAAAAACATTTCAAGCCAGTGTTTTGTGCACTGACATCCCTCCTGCTACCGAAGGCCACCCGAGTGTTTCTTGTGTTTGTGAGTGTGAGGCAAAGGAGTGTGAAAGTGTTTGTGTGGATCAAGATGTAAATGCATGAAATGAAACGTACTGAGGCTATGTTTATTGTCACATATTTTATATCTAGAATGTTGGCCTACCTCCAAGTGAATTTGCACAAAGACCAAACATTTGTGTGGGGTGTTTGTTTGTGCATGTGAATATAGATGTGTGTAGTTCAATGGTGTATACATGTGTACATGTGAGTATGGATGTGTAAGTGTGAAAGATGTGTGTGTGTGTGTGTGTGTGTGTGAATTATATATTTGTTGGGGGCACATTCATATACTGCCACACTGCTATTCTCTCTGCTACTTTTTGTTTTTCAATTGGCGGAGTGGATTAGGGCCTGTCAGAGAGACTCTGAGAGATCTGGTGAGCCCTGATTGTGATTATTTTTGTTTCTCTCTCTCTCTCTTTGTGTGTGTGTGTTTGTGTGTGTGTCTCTTGTCAACACAGTGTGAATAATTTTGATTTTAATTGGTTCGTTGTCATGAAATTATCTCTCAACTCTCTCAACCGTCTAAATCACACGCGCACACACACAAACAGTTGACACCCCCCATCCTATAGTCCACATTCATTCATGAGAAACAGAAAATTTGAATTTGAAATTTATTGGATTGAATAACATAGATCCTTTTCTTTAGAACCATGCACAGCATGGACATGACAATGTTGTGCTAAATGGTGTGATCAAACCCTATCATCATCCTTCCCAGCAAAGCCCTGATCTACTCCTTCTGTAGTGAGCTAAACGCTATTAATAAACTCCCAAACTCCTCCAGTGCTCTCTCACCATTCTGAGCAGAGCCTGTGCCAGGCCTGCAATTTTATCAACTACATCACAGCTCTGTTTTCTCTCTTCCAAATGTGTAGAGAAAACACACACACACACACACACACACACGCGCGCGCGCGCTCTGTATTCTGACAGTCCCTGCAATGCTCCACTGTAATCCTCTTAGCCTGTAAGCGCTGGGCTCTCCCTGCAAACACACCCTAAACCCAGCACAGCATGGGACTATGTGGAAGACCACTTGCACAAACATCGACCGCACAGCTCCTTTTGCCTTTGCTTGCTATAGTTTCAACTGCTCGATGCACTGAAATGCCAAATACAGAGGCTAAAGCTCGAACACATGCGCCATGAACCAGCTGCACCCATTCCGAGGTAAATCAAATACACAGTTGCCAATGTTTAAAAAAGCTTTTTGAGCTTTTTACATTTTATTGATTTATTTTTTTTAAAGAACATGAGGACTTTTTCATTTTTATTTTTTCAGAATGCTAAATAGTAGTAGTCCCAGTAATTTTGTAGTTCCAGTAGTATCGTCATTCAGGTCTCCTTTATCAGGTTTTGGATGGATTGGTAGAAGTTCATATTGACTGGTTATAAACATAGTTCTGATGTAGTCAAGCACAGCGTCTGTCTCTTTGGCCAGTTGGTAATCATAGCCTTTTTATGTGCTCGGGAAACCTTTCTGCATACTACCGATTTCTTTAGCTGGTCCTCCTTGGGAAGTGTGTGGTCCCTTTGAGCAGTACAAAGCTTCCCCAGCCATGGCTCTCCCCATGCGCTGCTGCTTAGTTTTCTTCCCCACTACTTTGTCCCATAACGTCTTCAGGTTCTTTCTTTCACACTTTGGGTTTTGGTTTTCACTCTCTAGAGCCTCTCTTTCACTCTTCAGGTGTTGTCTTTCACTCTCAAGATTCTCTCTTTCACCCTTCAGGTGTTGTCTTTCTCTCTCCAGAGCCTCTCTTTCACTCTTCAGGTGTTGTCTTTCACGCTCTAGATCCTCTCTTTCACTCTTCAGGTGTTGTCTTTCACTCTCAAGATTCTCTCTTTCACCCTTCAGGTGTTGTCTTTCTCTCTCTAGAGCCTCTCTTTCACTCTTCAGGTGTTGTCTTTCACGCTCTAGATCCTCTCTTTCACTCTTCAGGTGTTGTCTTTCACTCTCAAGATTCTCTCTTTCACCCTTCAGGTGTTGTCTTTCACTCTCTAGATCCTCTCTTTCACTCTTCAGGTGCCATCTTTCACTCTGTTCATTTTTTGTCTCCTTCTGCTTCTCCTCCAACTCCTTCCCACTACATTCCTCCTCAAATTTTCCAATTTTAACACAGTGTCGTTTTCTAATTTCCTTCGTATCTACTCTGTCAGGTAGTTCTTGTTGCAATCTACTCATTGCTTTTTGTGTGTTCCTGTCCAACAAAATCTTCGTTTTCTTCTTCTTCGAAGATCTTCTGTGAGAGCAGCAGAACTGCATTTTGCTGCTGCAACCTCCCATTTCTGTCAACAGACTGACCAATTTTACCTTTGTCAAGCAGATTATAAGAATAGCTATTATGACAATGGTCAGTGATATTATGACATCACAGTTTTGGTTTTGTTGACAATTCCATTGTCATCACACAGAATAGAATAAACTATTGTGGGCTTGCTTTCTTTTCACTTTAGCCTTAATTAGATTAATTAGATTCATATGTTTGCTTTAGATTTGCCTTTTTACATTTTATTTATACCATGAAAAACAATACAGAAACAATTAAAGAAGTCAAAGCCTTTGTCACAGTCTCTCCAGACATGCCTTTCTCTGGTTGTCAAAAAGACAAAAGAGATGACTATGGACTACAGAAGGATGCAAATGCCTCACACCCCAATACATACAGTGAAGAGTGAGAACATACACTCTCTTAAAATCACAAACAATCTCTCATGGTCCCTGAGCACTTTTTCCTTAGTGAAGAAAGCTCTGCTTCCTGAGGAGACTGAAGAAGGACAGCATGTCCGTCATCCTGATCTGGTCTGCAACAGCATCATAGAGAGTGTCCCGACCTGCGCCATCGCTGTCTGGTACTGGCACTGCTCCCCCTGCTCTTTTGGATTGTTTAGTTGAATTTAGCAGTCTGCTCTCAAATTTTCTGTGCCTGTTTTCTGGGATTCTGAAATTCAGGCAATGTTTTTGTTGTTCTTCTGCAACACTATTAAAACTCTGAACTCCTCAAACTATTTTACTTCTCGAAGTAAATCTGTCACACATTTGTCTAGTACAGAATTATTAGATTTCTTTCTTTGACCATAAGCAAGATACACACATTTACTTTGCACATTTACATATTTCTTTGTCTGTTTCTCTCTATCGCTCTCCTTTTCTCAGAGAGTTGGATAAGAGATTAAGGACACTTCCTGAGGCAGAGAATGATTGGTCAGTAGTACATTAGAATGGCCCTACATACATTTCATCATTCCATATCTTTTCAGTGGTTATCAAAACCATTTATACACTTTTGCAGTTAAACAATGTTAAGATATTGATTAGTGTTTCAGTCAAATCAGTCTAACTCTGAAAGTATGTGTTTACCTTCCATATGAGACGCTATTTAAGACTACACACACATCAGATTTTGCAATGAAAATAAAAATGATAAAACAAACAAAGGGAAATAGTCTTTTTAACCTCTTGTTTGCTAGCAGAAAGCAAATAGAGCCTATAGGGATAAGAGAGAAAGAGAAAGAATGACATAAAAAATAAGAATGAGATAAAAAGAGATCCAGATACATGAAGCACATGTTGATGAGGGTTGGACTTGCAGAGGCCACATGGCAGTCACGTTAGAAGTGTTGATGCAGTAACTGCATCTGCAGCTAAACTAATGCTGCGTGCGTGTGTGTGTGTGCATGCGTGCGCGGGTCTGTGTATATGTGTATCTTTTTCCATTCTCCACCAAAAAGAGGCCAGGAGGCAATTGTCTCTCTAGAGATGTAACACACTTTCTGCAAACATATCATCAGATAATGGCAGAACACCTTACAACACACCAATGCATATCTGTTTACATATACAGTTGAATCATGAGAGATTATGCAAGGTGAGAATTATGATTTTAATGTCCTCTGGTTCTATGGCTTTTGATACAGCCTGTGCTAACTGAACATGGTTTTTCTTTTCTCCAAGACAATTGTGTCTCAGTTTTATTGCAGCTTAATGGTTTAATGCTTGGTTCCTAATATACATATACATATACATGCATGCACCCATACACACGTTTTTTCCTTGACAAGCTCTTATAGGCCTCTGGACTAATTAATCCCCAAGAAAAGTGAAATGACAAATATTTATATATATACACACACACAGCGCTTCACTTTTTCCACATTTTATGTTATGTTACAGCCTTATTCCAAATTGGATTAAAAAAAAAATAATTCCCCTCAAACTCCTACACACAATACCCCATTATGACAAAGTGAAAAAATCTTTGTTTGGAGTTTTTGCAACTTTATTAAAAATAAAAAAACCAAAAATCACATGTACATAAGTATTCATAGCCTTTGCTCAATACTTGGTTGAAGCACCTTGGGCAGCAATTACAGCCTCAAATCTTTTTGAGTATGATGCTACAAGCTTGGCACACATATTTTTGGGCAGTTTCTCCCATTCTTCTTTGTAGAACCTCTCAAGCTCCATCAGGTTGGATGGGGCGCGCCGGGGTACAGCCATTTTCAGATCTCTCCAGAGATGTTCAGTTGGGTTCAAGTCTGGGCTCTGGCTAGGCCACTCAAGAACATTCACAGAGTTGTCCTGAAGCCAGTCCTTTATTCTCTTAGTTGTGTGGTTAGGGCCATTGTCCTGTTGGATGAACCTTCACCCTGGTCCAGAGCACTCTGGAGCAGGTTTTCTTCAAGGATGTCTCTGTATGTTGCTGCATTCATCTTTCCCTGACTAGTCTCCCAGTTCCTGCTGCCAAAAAACAACCCCACAGCATGATGCTGCCACCAGCATGCTTCACTGTAGGGATGGTTTTGGCCAGGTGCTGAGCGGTGCCTGGTTTCCTCCAGACATGATGCTTGGCATTCAGGCCAAAGAGTTGAATCTTTGTTTCATCAGACCAGAGAATTTTGTTTCTCATGGTCTGAGAGTCCTTCAGGTGCCTTTTGGCAAACTCCAAGCAGGCTGTCTTATGCCTTTTACTGAGGAGTGGCTTCCGTCTGGCCACTCTACCATACAGGCCTGATTGGTGGAGTGCTGCAGGAATGGTTGTCCTTCTGGAAGGTTCTCCTCTCTCCACAGAGCAATGCTAAAGCTCTGTCAGAGTGACCCTTGGGTTCTTGGTCACCTCCCTGACTAAGGCCCTTCTACCCCGATCACTCAGATTGGCTGGGCGGCCAGCTCTAGGAAGAGTCCTGGTGGTTCCAAACTTCTTCCATTTACGGATGATGGAAGCCACTGTGCTCATTGGGACCTTCAATGCTGCAGAAATTTTTCTGTACCCTTCCCTCGATCTGTGCCTCGATACAATCCTGTCTCAGTAGTCTACAAAGAATTCCTTGGACTTCATGGCTTGGTTTGTGCTCTGACATGTACTGTCAACTATGGGACCTTATATAGACAGGTGTGTGCCTTTACAAAGCATGTCCAATCAACTGGATTTACCACAGGTGGACTCCAATCAAGTTGTTGAAACAACTGAAGGATGATCAGTGGAAACAAGATGCACATGAGCTCAATTTTGAGTGTCATGGTAAAGGCTGTGAATACTTATGTGCATGTGATTTTTTTGTTTTTTTTATTTTTAATAAATTTGTTACAATTCCAAACAAACTTTTTTTACTTTGTCATTATGGGGTATTGTGTGTAGAATTTTGAGGGGGAAAAAAATAATTTAATCCAATTTGGAATAAGGCTGAAACATAACAAAATGTGGAAAAAGTGAAGCACTGTGAATACTTTCTGGATGCACTGTATATATATATATATATATATATATATATAGAGAGAGAGAGAGAGAGAGAGAGAGAGAGTGTTTATTATAATGGCTTTGTTTGCATACATGGATGTCCTTACTTGAGCAGTCATAATTCATAATCATAATAATTCACTAAAATGATTCATTATAGCTAATGTTTTGAAATAATGAAATCATAGTGTCTGTGATTTCTTTTTTGTGTAAAGTGGCAGACTTTGTTTTTACTAAGATGTTGGGCCCATCAGTACCACCCTAGCTGCTAAGAACTGCTACTTCCTTTACTGAGCCTGTATTCCTCTGTTCACCACACTGCACTCACACTCAATGTGCAACACAATTAATGTGTGAAGAATTGTGAGTTTACTAAAATCTAATGGCTTTAGTTCACTCATTACACTTTAGTAAATCTAAACTCCAATTTCTTTTTTCTACTGAAAAAGAGATGAGCAATAGCTAATAATTAGTAATAGCTACTCTGCAATCTGAAATGTTTTTTTGTTTGTTTGTTTGGCATACATATTACCTCTTGGATTTTAAAGTTCTTTGAATCACAAAGAAAAACAATACGAGACAGTATGATGCTGCAGTAATTTAATCAAAAGAACAAAATTGATTATTCAGAATAAATTAACAGACAGGAATTAGGTCAAACCTTCTAATCATGTTTTTGTCAAATGTAATACTGTATACATACTACATTAAAATGACAGAAAAAAGAAAAGAAAAGTATAGGAAAATGCACTATTAAATGCACTATTATGAAGTTATGCATATTGGTCAGCATCATCCTCAGTTATAGCCTTCATCTCAGTTGCTGGTTTGTCTTCCTCCACCTTCTGAATTGGTTCCTTCATTGCATCTATTGCCTTCTTCAGATTGAGATTGTCCTTTTCACTCAGTGGGGCCAGTGCTGGGGTAAGGATTGTCTTGATTTGAGTTATTCTTTCCTCGCATCTGTTGTAAAACTCCTTCCTGTTTCTTGCTGCAAGGCTGTTGATACCATTTTGGGCAGATTCGCATTCCTTCCCTAACTTGTCAATCTCTGCAAGGAACTGAGGTGAGTTTGGATCCATGGTCATCAGTCTTCCCAGAGTACTGACATTGTTCATCAGGTACTGGACAGACACCTCAGTGTAAGTGGTAGACATCATGTTAACCAAATAGGCGTAGGCAGAAGTATTCAGAGCATTAGTGTAGATTTTGTCTTTGACAAACATGCTGTAGGTGTAGTTGTTCTCTACAGCTATTTCAACAGTCTGCTTAAAATGTTTAAGATTTTCACTAAGAGTGGTCTTAACAATGTTTGAAATGATCTGAAAGAAGTGCACCAGTTTCTCCCACTGTTCTTTCACCTGCCCCATGATTTCCAGGCCTTTCGCTAGCACCACAATTCTCTTGTTGAAGTCGATCTCCTTGAGATTATAATGTTTCAGCTCACTCACAATTTCAGCAAGAGCTTTTTTCTTCTGATCCAAGTTGTCCATAGTCTTCTCGTTCCGTTCATTTGCAATTTTTAGCTGGGTTTCAGCCATTTGTAGACGTAGATGAGATTGTCTTAAGTGCATCTGGACCACATCTGTATTTGCTGAGTCATAGATTTGCTGTTGACTTGACTTGGGGGGTGCTGTCAAGAAAGATGGCTGATTTGTAAAAGACTTGCTTTTGGAATAAAAGGCCATGGCCCTTACATTCAGTTCGTCAATGGCTTTAATAAGCTCCTCTGTTTTGGCATCATCACATTTCCCCTCTGGAGCATATTTACCTAGCTCTGTTAAAGTGGAGATACCCTTGTCACAGATGCCTAGTGCCTCGGATTTAATCGGGCATTCAGCTTCTTGCTGTATATCTCTGCTGACTTGCTGAAATAGTCCCACCAAGTAATCAGACTTTACCGTTTGCTTCTCCTGATCATACACCTCAGGCCAATTTATTTCCTTACCTTTGCAAAGTTCTTCCATTTTCTCAACCACTAGTAGAAATGTTATAGATTTAGAAAATATGTTACTTGTTGCCAACATTTCATCCACGTTACTCTTCATTCCAGTGGCCATGTTTCTGTGGCTTTCAGGAGTGCCTTTTCAGTTTTTGATCACATGTGTTATGGCTTTTGGTGTAATAGTGTCCGCTTGGAGATAGGTTTGGATAATTTGTCCTGGAAGAAATTCTGTTGCAAACGCACAGGCTATTGATATTGCTTGCTCTGACATACTTGATATTAGCTTCAGGCCAAAAAGGCCCCATCCACTTGGCAAATCTTTCATTGCTTGCTGGTAGGCCCTTCTGTCCTCAGCTAATCTTTCATTAGCCAGATTGAAAGCAGCCTCGGCCCTGTCGCTTGCCTCCTTAGCTTCAGCCCGTTTAATCTTTGCTATCTCAATGTTTTTCTTGATTTCTTCCATCTCCTCATCATGACTCTGTCTTGCATTCACCAAAGCCTCCACCAGTTCTTGCATCAGCTTGATGATATCTGAGAATTGTTTCTCAGTCATGATGGCCAGGTTTAAGCATTCTGATGATATGTGCGCAATGTTCTGAAGCTCAGCTGGTAAGAAGGCTTGGACAAGACCATCATCCTCCTGTATTATGAGCCCAACTGAGTTTTTGATGTACTCTGGAACCTGTCCGGTGTACATACGAATTTGGTCCATGTTCTTGTGAGCAACATTAAAGGCTTGCCAGCAACCATTACATACTTGAAAGAGGCAGGCCCTAAAAGAATTGGGGTATCTGATGAATTTGAACCCGTCTTTTGGTGGATTTTTATTGATGGAGAAGTCATCTGCAGCAGAAATGCGTACCAGCTGAGCCAGTAAATCGATGGAGACGGGTGCCGGCAATAGATACTGCTCCCAGTTAGCATAGGGCTGCATCAGCAGCATGATGTCATTTCTGTAATCCTGTGCTTTGGTGAAACTCTTAGTAGCTTGGTTGAGCTTTGACAGCGCCATTGTTTTCCCTAAAATAGAGTAAGGCAGAAAATTTGTATAACATAAAGCCATAATAAGACAATCAGGAGATTCAGCATTTATTATTTCTGTACTATAAAGCAGTTAGCACTAACAACAACAGCACCTGCAGTGTTTCATCCACTAAACAATTTCAGATTAGAACACATCATAAGTTACATGTGGTTGCTTAGTAGTTTTTTTTTTCCTTCACAACAAGTGAAGTAAAATTAGTAGAAAGCAGAAAATAATACTATTTTAACTACCCACCATTTTACAAAATTAATACTCTTTGATTGAGGAGCATTTAAATGCTTTTTTTCATAAACATTGTTTTTTCATAAACTTCATTATGGTGTAGACTTCAACAAATTCACTATACAGTATATTTCATAAAAAAGTTGATGAATGTAAACAGAAATTCATATTATGCAAACATAAACTCACAGAAATCTGTAGAGGATAGAATAGAACGGTTTGTACCTGAAGTACTGTGGATACCTCTTGAAGAAGTGAGTAGTTGAAGTAGTAGCCTACCAGACTAGATGCTGTTCTGCTCCAAAACAACAACTTTTATATCATCCTTTCATATTTGTCAGCAAAGCAATATAACTGTGTCCTGCAAAAATATGCAGTCTGAGTTGTAATTCTGAATTCTACAGAACAGCTTTACTTCCTATAACTACTGAAATTTCTTTGTTTTTCGTGTCTTTATTTGGATCCCCATTAGCTGAGGTAGCAGCTGCTCTTCCTGGGCTCCACCAACAAAACTGTGTACTCCCATGATCATAGTTGGTAACTTGTTCCATACTGTGGTGACCAAGACAATACAGATCTGCACGCTGCATCTGTTTTGGGCTTTGGTTTAACTAACCTGCCTGGCAGTGTGACTATGTTGAGCTCTCGCATAATTTATATTGTGTTTACTATCACAGATATTCCTAAAGACGCCCATTAGACCGCAGGCCAGCCTCTCCTGAGTTCTGAGCCATGAGAGAGGCATGCTCGCTCTCCTTACTGACAGGGCAGTGTGAGGCTTGCAGATTCATTCTCAGCTAACCAGAGCTTAGACAGCTCTTTCCTGACAGCTCCCCTGGGAAACACCACAATGAAAGCATCTAGGGGAGGAGAAACTGCTGTTTTACCATAGACTAAACCCATATATACTTTGTTTTGTTAATAACAAATGCCACAGTAAAGTCAAGTAATACGATTCCGACCATTATTTTCTTGTAAAAATATCTTGTCGATCATTTTTGTCAGTGCTGTGCACGTAGAATGATCTGCTTTATAGGCATGCTTGAAATCAATGATTCATTAAGTGAAAAATAGTAGATTATCTGCTCAAGAATAACTTTTTCCATTAGGTTGCTCAATACAAAAGAAACTAATTCCAGGCAAAACGCACCATTCTAAATTTGATAATAATAGCCCAAAATAACACCAGCAACCTTTGAAAGGATGATCAATACAATGTTTGATAAAAATAATAATAATAATAATAATAATAATAATAATAAGAAGAAGAAGAAGAAGAAGAAGAAGAAGAAGAAGAAGAATTTTATTCTAATTAAGAAATTACGGGCATTTCTTGTTACCCAATGGCACTTTACAAGTTCATACAATATAAAAAAGGTCAAATAAAATATAAAGAAGATTCAAATATATAAATAAGATAACAGGAGGGAGTAAAACTGGTTAAAAAAAATAGACATAATATTGATGCAAGTGCATACTATAGTAACCAATTAAAGGTTGAAATAATCTCAGACAAAGAGATGAGTTAGGAAATTCTTGGAAATGAGCAGCTGGAGGAAGAAGCCTTGGGTCTGCAGCTCCAGAAACGCCAATAGTGCAGAGTGTGATGTGAGGGACAGAGAGCAGATGAGTGTCAGAGGGATGGAGACAGAGTGAAGGAAAAGACATATGAGGAACACCAGAAAGGGATGGACAGGTCAGACCATGAGGGCAAAAACCAAGAGAAGGATTTTGTACTGCACACAGCCACGAACAGGAACCCATTGTAAATGTTTGAGTGTAGTAGTTATATGTTCCTTTAAGCTGGTGTGTGTAAGAACTCCAGCAGCCATTTTCTGAATGTTCTGCAGCTTCTTTAACCTACAGACAGGAAGCCCATAAAGAACAACACTGCAGCAGTCTAATCAACATCGCACAGCACTGTATTAGCCTAATCAGCATCACACAGTGCTGCAGTAGTCTAACTGGTATCATAAAGTACTGCAGTAGTCTAGCTGGCATCACACAGCACTTCAGTAGTCTAATTAGCATCACAGAGCACTTCAGTAGTCTAATTAGCATCACACAGTGCTGCAGTAGTATAATCATCATCAAAAATGCATAAATAAGAAACCTTGTATCAAAATTTGCATGCCTATATCCTTACACATAGATATATTTGCTGACTATTACGCCATTGTAACATTTTTTAAACAAATTAATTGCAATAACTAAACAATTGAATAATTTAAATTTAATGTCTCTTATACAATCATAAAGCTGACTAAGGCTGACAACCAATCAATAGGAGAACTTCTACCTTAAAGGATTAGTGTGACGGTTGAGTCTAAGGCATTGTGGGAATTGGAGAAATAATTGAATCATGTAGGTGTAACATAATGAAGAGAGGATAATTTAATAAAACATAGAAGGCTAAGGTTAGTCTAATTTTAATTGGCCCAGGCCATTCACTACCACTAAATGACTAAATAGGGATGTTGTGCCCTCTAGTGGGTGAGTCAGAGATAATTATGCAACAAAAATACTTGTGAAGTCTGGTATGCTTTATCATTAAAGTTGCTATAAGATCTTTTTTGGAAACACTTTGACTAAACTGTTTTATGTATTTGTAGCTACCAATAAACCTCTCTTGTAGGAGGATATATTCTGTATCTGTTAATTCTATGTGTACATTCAGCACATGGAATCTGCCAACATCCATTCCTGCATGTTCTTTCAGGATCAAGGCCTCTGGAATGGTGACTGATGTAGCAGAGCACCTAGGCAACTTTCAGTATGTGATAAAAATGAAAAATAATATTGAACAAGCTGGTATGCATGCACACATGTGCACACACAAGCAGACCTTTCTTAACCTCTACTCTTGCCAAGCCCAGTTCACCTGTTTCTTACAGTTTATGGAAGTTACTGTTTCTCCTTTCAATGTTCCTGTTATTAAAGACACATTTGTTACATATGTTTAATGTTCATAGGAATCATTATTTGTGACTTAATATTTTAATTTCAAAGAGCTGGACAAAGACTTTGAATTCCTCTGAACAGTACATGGAGATCAGATTACATCTCAGTAAGATGCATGATGAGATCTTGTACTGCAGCTTGTGTTCATTGTAGTTTTCCATGGAATGACCATGAGATTTGCACTAAATAGATGCCAGTCAGTTCAGTCAGCAATATATATTGCTAAAAAGATTCCCCTATGTTCTAACAGGCAAAACCTGTATGTCTAGGTTGGATGTAATCATTGAATTAGAACTGAAATTTAATTAATTAGTAAGATGCACAAAATATGGTTGTTTTTGATTGTGTAATGTTTTCCTTTTCCACATATGCCTTTCAGCACTTTAGTTCTGTTTAGTGATTTATATTTCAGTGGAAACAGGTCCTTACATATTCCGCAGAAAGCAAAAAATAAAAACAACTAAACAACTACCAACTAATAAAGATGTCAAGTTGAACATGGAAAGTCTTGTTTTGTTTATTCATCTGTTGTTGTGGTTTCTCTTTATGCCGTTCTGTTGATTTGTATCCACTTCATGGCAGGTTGAAAATTATTTGATTCTGTGAGACATTTGGAGGAAGTGTGAGTACAGAAAAAAGCATGTAACTGAAGCATGACATTCTTTAATAGGCTGTATCACTTTTTCTTCTGTGAGTCTGTGAGGACCTCATAAAGCATGGCTTGTGGCAAGTGGGTTAGTACAAGGGTAAATATGGGATAGGAGTGTCAGACGAGAGGCTGATGCCTCTTGCCATGAAGCAGACCCTCCAGCAGATCAGAGTGCTCCTGGACTGGGACAGTGGTCTGATCTCCTTCTTTGATCCTCTCAACAACAGATATGTGCACACCTTCAGACAAACATTCACCAAGCAAGCCTATCCATACTTCTATAATGTTTGTCCTGCTATGAGGGTGTTACCAGAATAGGCTGCAACCACTAAGGACATTATGCTAGTGTAATGGAAAAAAGGAACCTAGTCTATTGAAAATGAACACATTTCTACTTGATCATCATTTCAACAAGGGTGCACCGTGAGATAACATTTATTATGGTAATTATGGATGGCCTTTTCACACTTGGCCAAAGTTTTTGCTTTCGGCTCAGTTTTCCATTGCTCTGAGGTTGTCTGCTTAAAGGATTCAAACCTAGTTTAAAGGCAATCAGACTTTCTTTTGTTTCCTGTGATCATATACCTTAAATCATTTAATGTGATAATGTTATTTCTATTTAGGAGTTGTTTTCCTTGTGCACGCAGATGCATGCAATTGAGAAACCATTGTTTAGTGAAAAGAATCAAATTTGTTGGCAACTTCCTGGATTTTCATTTATTTGCAATTTTCCTCAGAACTGTTGTGAGAATACACACTCCCTGATAAACAAATATAAAAGGTTTATTGTAGATATTTCCTGTCCACTAGACACCTCCAATGTTTGCTGTCTAGCAAATGTCAGCTGGGTTTACTAGTTTCTTGGAAAACCCATATTATGTGCATCACTTTCATGGTAACCTTTATAATCTCTGGACCTTTAGCTTTGCTGTTGATTTTCTCAAATACCCCAATATGGTCTTATGTAGCATTAATGCATGCTTTAAAATCTTCTAAGCCAAGTGAAAAGCACTCAGGTATTTACTCTTAAGTGCTGGTCATACTGCTGTTTTACTGTGATGTTTTCAGTGTTGTGTAATTACTGAATAGGGCTTAAATAAAACCATTGTCATTGTAAGAAGGCTCAACAGCAGTACTCATCTACTGAAAAAACAAGATGTGGGTTCAGATGAATCTACTTCCCTTTTCATGTACACTGAAAAACATCAGTTTTTCAAATGCTAGGATATATTTTGTCTACAAACACATTTCTATTTATGGTCTTTCTTATCTTTTATAGCATCAAGGGTTCTTTGGAAGGTCAGCAGAAAATGGAAGAGAGGAAGGTGTGTGTGAGTGAATGCTTGTGTGTAATGTCATTTTCTATGTTGAGTGTAGCTCTATGATGTACTCTGGAGAGCTGAAGTTTGAGAAGAGGACCATGTCTGCTCAGGTGGAGGGGGGTGTTCATGGCCTGCACTCGTAAGTCTTCGTCCTCTCTGCTCACTAAACTCCTACTACCGAATCCATCATGCTCAGTGGCTCTTTTAGGGAACACTCCACCAACTGTCAAGCAGTGCCACAAAAGCACTCAAGGACTGGAAAATAACCTGTGTGTGTCTGTTCTCACAGTTTGCAGGGACAGTGTTATGAATAATAATACACAGCAATAGACCCCTGCTGATCTCCACTGAAATCTGAATGGACATGAACTGACAATTTATTTATGAATAATTAATTCAGATAAATTGTGGGTTTCTAATAGATAACAGGGTCATGACATAATGAGTAATGCCTCTATAGATTTCTATTCATGTCTTCAAGTAATTCATTTACATACATTGAATTGAAAGAAAACTGGCTTTGGCATGACTGGACAGAGCATTGTAATGTAAACGTCAGTACTATGCACATTTTGCAGTGTGGACTTTTATAAACTCATCAGCTCTGCAGATATAGACTGTAGAGCTCTATATTGAATTGTGGATGAGCATATTAAAACCACAAGGCGGAGCTTCGAGAGAGAGAGAGAGAGAGAGAGAGAGAGAGAGAGAGAGAGAGAGAGAGAGAGAGAGAGAAGATGAAACAGAGCTGTTTAATGTTCAACAAATGGAAAGAAGAAGAAAATTATGAAAATCAGTAGAACTATTAGCAAAGTTGAAACTAGTTAATATTTAGTGACAGCGGAGTGGCTCTAGATCCCTGTGGCAGGGACTACGGACAATCACGGACTACAGGAGCCCACCCTCCGGACTGATGAGTGCGGATGAGTCTCTGGCGAACGAGCTGAATACATTCTTCGCTCGCTTCGAGGCTACATCTAGCAGCGCTAATGCTAACGGCGCTAATGCTAGCAGCGCTAATGCTAACGGCGCTAGTGCTAACAGCACTAATGCTAGCAGCGCTAGTGCTAATGGCACTATCGGCGCAGCCAATGGCACATGCGCGGGGCCCACCATAGAACAGCGCCCTCTCATCGTCACGGAGAGTGACGTGAGAAGAGTGTTTAAAAGGGTGAATACCAGGAAGGCGATGGGAGCAGACGGTATCTGCGGGAGGGTCCTCAAAGCCTGCGCAGATCAGCTAGCCCCGGTATTCACCGACATCTTCAATCTCTCCCTGACGCTCGGTATCGTCCCGTCCAGCTTCAAGCGATCCACCATCCTCCCCGTCCCGAAGAAACCTCGACCCTCCGACCTCAATGACTACCGACCTGTCGCCCTCACATCAGTCGTGATGAAGTGCTTTAAAAAGCTAGTCGGAGACTTCATCACATCTTCACTGCCAGCCTCCATGGACCCAATGCAGTTTGCATACCGCCACAACCGCTCCACTGACGATGCAATTGCACATCTGCTCCACACTACACTGACTCACCTGGACGAAGGGAGGGGAAATTATGTTAAAATGCTATTTGTCGACTACAGTTCAGCATTTAACACTATCATCCCCTCCCTACTCACTACTAAGTTGGGGGATCTAGGACTGCATACATCCCTGTGCGACTGGATCTCCAACTTCCTAACAGACAGACCACAATCAGTACGGGTGGGCAACTGCGCCTCATCCACCCTCACCCTCAGCACTGGAGCTCCTCAGGGTTGTGTCCTAAGCCCCCTGCTCTACTCACTGTACACCTACGACTGCACAGCCACTTCCAGCTCCACCATCATTGTCAAGTTTGCTGACGACACCGTTGTCATGGGTCTGATCTCGGACAACGACGAGAGGGCCTACCTGGATTAAACACCTGGAAAACTGGCGCCAGGAAAATTATCTCCTCCTAAACGTCAGTAAGACAAAGGAGCTGATCGTGGATTGCAGCAAGAAGCAGGAGCGGCACTACCAACCTGTGAGGATCAGTGGAACCACGGTGGAGAGAGTAGATAGTTTCAGGTACCTTGGTGTTCACATCTCGCAGGACCTGTCCTTCAGACTGCCCTCCAAGGTACTGCGGAACTTCTATACCTGCACTATCGAGAGCATCCTCACGGGGAACATCACAGTCTGGTTTGGGAATAGCACCAAGCAGGACAGACAAGCACTCCAAAGGGTAGTGCGTTCAGCAGAGCGCATCACTCACACGGAACTTCCTGACCTGCAGACCATCTACTACAAGCGGTGCCAGACCAAGGCCAGGAGGATTGTGAAGGACCCCACCCATCCCAACAATAGACTCTTCTCTCTGTTGAGGTCAGGGAGGCGCTTTCGCTCCCTGAAGACCAAGACAGAGAGGCTGAAGAGCAGCTTCTTCCCACAGGCCATTCGGGCCCTGAATCAGGGAAACTGATAAACTGTGGGGACCACCACCACAATGTAACATAACTGTATATCTGTATATATATATTTATATTCAATGACCTTGTTACACAACAACTGTAGATATGTTATTATACGAAATGGATCTGTACATTCTGTAGATTGTGTACATATATACACAACCATATACATTGTACATTGTGTATATAATCATAATATACATATATTGTACATACATTGTTAATATATTTTGTACATACATAGAATATATAGATTTATCTTTGCATATATATATTTCACATATAGAGAATGTCTATATTTCTCTATGCACCCCTGTTTTCTTTTCCTCAGTTTGGACAGAGCACTCTCCACCATTTCACTGCGAGTTATGCTGTGTATGACTATGTATGTGACGAATAAACCAAACTTGAACTTGAACTTGAACAGTACTTGTGGTAGCCTTTTTAACTAAGTGTACTTAAAATCAGACATTAGCACACTAAAACATTAAAGCATTAAGATAAAAGATAAATCCTTTATGCAAATGCAGTTGTTTCTTAAAGATTGTTTCTTTTAGAAATATAAGTTCTTATCACACCTGTATTAGAATATGAGCCCAGGAGAGTAACCCTAGAACACTAGGAACATTTATGTTACAATTTCCTTGCAAAATCACAAGCCTGATGTGAATATTAAAATAAGAACAACAAATAGATACACCTGTTATCATTTTATTATCCATCTTCACATAATATAGGGAAGGTGCTTATGTGCTCATTTCTCCTTTGTTAAAAAAGCACTGACATTTTGCTGCATCAAACATTTGTGTGCCATGCATTTAGTGTGTAGCATAACAACAAACAAATTCTGCAAACTCCTACTTTATGAGCATTAAAGGCGGTTGGGCAGAGTGTTGAGTGAAGCTTCAGAGCTTGACTGTAACCTTGTTATATTTCAATGGCAATGAGGGCAGTACAGGTAGTGACTAAGAGGCTTTCCTTCCCAATCCCTCTGAATGTTGTCTCTGACAACATTCCAGACAGCACTTTAGAGAAAACAGTAGTCCAATGGCAGCAGACAGGCCTTTTTAGGGATCACCACTTACAGAGTCTTACCAAGACACCCAGTAGCTTTATTTTGTTTGGGACGAAGCCTCTATCAGAGCCGTATTTCATTCTACCTGATTCAGCTGCTGCTTGTATGATGCATGTTGGATGAATCTCTTACTCTGCTCCTCAGCTAAGAGAAAGCTCTCCATCTCGATCTGAGGAACAAACTTGGATTGTGTGCGTGGCTCCAGCACAACCACTGGTGAATGCGCACGCAGTGTCCCAGGAGCCGCTCTGTGGTGCAGGTGGAGAGGGGAGGTGGGCGGAGGCCCGGGGCGTCAGCTCACGCAGGGTTGTAGAGGAGGATTGGAGTACTGGACATCGCTTACATGGAGGGCCATGTCTATGAGCACTTTGCCAATGGCAAGCACGACAGCTACCAGATCGACTACCGCCTCATTGTGGGCGACACAGAGCCAGCCAGATTGCAGCTGTCGCCTCGCGACCCTGAGCACCAGGGGCCATTTGGCCACAACACATCTCATGGGCATGAGACTGCAGCTCAGCGCTACAGCGCCACGCGCATCCAGGCTGGCTACGAACCAGAGAGGTGAGACTCCTACGGTTTCAAAGGAGTGCTGATCAGCAAAATTAACCATGTTTGCATCACTAGGTTAACGTTAGTGTCACTAAACAAGTTCATTAGGAGTGGACTTTATTTTTCTTTTGGATTGTGTACTTTTAAACTGTTGCACAGACTGGGTTGGGTTCTCAGTGATGTGCAATTTTAGCCCAATTCCATATTGTTGGTCTCAGAAGAACACATTCCTTTCGAGGATTATCATCACATAAAATAGACCTATACATTTACAGTCTCTACAGAGAAATACAGTCATGTCATAGTATAATAAAATGTCCTAATGTGTAAATAGTGATGTTTACTCATTTATAATGTCCAGCACTACTCAAATATAACTGCTTGCCTTCTTTGCCCATCATATTAACATTCCCATGTCATCAGAGTAAAAAGGACCATAAATCTGATTAAGAATTATATTATCAAGACCGATATAATCTGTGTTGTACAACAGATATGAAAACATTTTGCCATAGCAATGCTCAAAAGCATCACATTCCATTTGTTTTACAGACCCATATCTCTGTACATTTCAATTTACAGAATGGACTAAATTAACTTCCAGGTGTTTAAAGCTCAGTTGGGGGCTGTGTCAGATCCTTTGTGAATAACATAATAAAGTTGAGTATTGGGCAGCCTGACCACGGCTTCAAAACGATTGTGTGGATTTGCTACATCACCAGTCCTCCTTTTATAAGCAAGATGATTATTTCAACCCAAGTCAAAAACATTTTTGTCTCATCCAAACGTAAATTTCACACGTCAGACCTGAACTGGGCTGGCCAGCTAATAGCGTGGACAGTAAAACAAAGGCGCATCGCCCGTCTGTTCTCTCTCACTTCACATCCAAATCCAACTGAAACGCACTATCAGTATTTCAGTTCCATGCCGGAGCTGAGAGACGTGAGCGCCCTTAAAATGTCCCGTCGTCATCCACCACGTTGAGAGGATGAGAGTTTTCTCAAATTGAGCAGGTCGAGTCTTTAAAATGTGTAAACTCCAACTGTGATTCTGGGTGATTTAGCTAAGGGCTAGACTTTCGCTTGACTTTGAGAGATGCCACAGAGGCTAGTCTGTAACGGTCGCAGATGAAGACCAGCTGTGTTCCTTGACGTCGTTTTTTGTTGTCTGAAGTACGCGACGCTATCGTCTTGTGAGTAACCCGAGAAGCGGGATTTTCATTCACATTCACTAAGAATAAAGCATCATTGTTCAGTCTTGGAAGTATATCACACTAAATCCGTGTGTACTACTTGAGTACGATAATGACGGTTGTTGTTTGCATGCTGCGAATGCGAGACATCGGCTCTCCCGAATAAAAGGATAGCACGTCGAAATGGAGAAAGGGCAAAGCGTAACGAATAGAAATAGCTTTAGCATCCTCGGCCAACACCCACTGGATAAATATTTCGATCCGCGGATCAGTAAAACGCTTACGTTTTAACTCTGTTTACATGAGAGCACAGACAGAATAGCCTTTCTTTAGCGTACATCTACTTCTGATGTGACTTGTATTTGCTAGGTTGTTAGTATAATGTATTTTTAGTATCAGTTTTTCTTTGTTTGTTTGTTCTGTGGTCTTTGATTCAGTGATTTTCTGATCCTGCCTGGCTTCATTGACTTTACCTCAGATGAAGTGGTGAGTACTTTTGCAAAATGCACCAAAACAGCTCAGCAGGTATCCTGACATGCCCCATAAGGGCTTACCAGTGTGTGTGTTTCAGTAAATACAGCACATCTAGTAATGATTTAGTGGAGGGGGCGGGATCTTCCTAATTAATTAGTGAGCTGGCGGTCTCCTCTACCTTCAGTGAGATGGAGGAGCTGAGTCAGTTGCCATGTAGTGTGAACACGACTACAACAGAGGGTGGAGTGTGGCATAGTGTAAGAGAGGGATGAAGGAGTGCAAATAAGATGTGCAAAATTGGTGGTGTTGGCATCCCAGGTGCATAGGGTGTGTTGTCACAGGCAGAGAGGCTGAGGGGTGTGTGGGTGTGTGTGTGTGTGTGTGTGTATGACAGTGTGAGGGAGGCGCGAACCAAAATTCCCATGTGTAATGGATATGGGATAGTATATATTGTGGTATTTATATTTGGTGTTACATTTTGTGTGTGTGTGTGCTAGAATGTGGGAGAGAACGTAGGATGTTTTTGTCTGTCTTACCACAGGGAGGTTAAACTGATGCCCTGCTTATAAAAACAGCAATATTTGTGCTTTGAATGAGCACATCCAAGTCACTTGAAGTCAAATTAATAATGGGATAGAGATGTGTGCATATGTGAAAGCTGTCCAAAGTAACACCCCAAACTGTTCTTATCTTTGTGCAATGCATAGTCTGTATGAAAATACAAGCATGAACATAAACAAAGATAATTGTTCTGTAGAACATTGGTTCCTTTCTGTTACCATTTGCGTCTGTCATTCAGGATCTGACCTCTGCTCTGACCCGGAAGATAACCCTGAAGACGCCGCTTATTTCCTCCCCCATGGGTACTGTGACTGAATCCTCCATGGCCATCGCTATGGCTGTGAGTATCCCCCACACACTCAAAACCATGAAGTCCTGTTGCTTTTCCATTTAGCTTTCTGTGATTTTGTATTACAGCTCATGGGCGGTATTGGGATCATCCATCACAATTGCACCCCAGAGTTCCAAGCAAATGAAGTCCGGAAAGTTAAGGTGTCAAACTTTCAGTGAATTGTCTTAATAGGAATATAATGAACAACACGTTGAACATGCAGATTTACACACAAGCTTCCCTGAGGCCTCTCATCAGCAGAGCAATATATGGTGTCATGGCAGAAATTCGAGCAGGGCTTCATCACGGATCCGGTGGTGATGAGTCCACAGCACACGGTCGGAGATGTGTTTGAGGCCAAGGTGCGACACGGCTTCTCTGGAATCCCTGTCACCGAAACCGGCAAGATGGGCAGCAAGCTTGTGGGAATCGTGACGTCACGAGACATTGACTTCCTCTCAGAGAAGGACTATGACCGGCTGTTGGAAGAGGTTTGTGATTCATCTTTGATTGTACATACAATATACAAAAGGTTTTTAAAAACACAAATGAATCACATATGACATACAATGCTTAAAAATATAGGTGGAATAGAACTATCATGAAATTGTGATATTTCTGTGTCAGTGTGTGAAAGAGGGCAATATATATATATATATATATATATATATATATATATATATATATATATATATATATATATATATATATATATATATATATATATAAAAATAAAAAATGTGTATATATATATGTGTGTGTGTGTGTGTGTGTGTGTGTGTATAAAATCACATTCTTTAAACTCACATCTTTTTGTGATTTATTTGTGATATTTGCCAGGCAATGACAAAGAGGGAAGATTTAGTGGTTGCACCAGCAGGTGTTACACTCAAAGAGGCCAATGACATCCTGCAGTGCAGCAAAAAAAGGTCTGATTCTTCATCTTTTCAGCTTGAGAAGTGAAACTGCTTCTAAAGGACTTTGAAAGGTTATTTTCACTTCTCCACTTCTTCTCTGAGTAACGGGTCGGTCGTGGGGACGCTTGTTGATTGCAGGTAAACTGCCCATTGTGAACGACAGTGATGAGCTGGTGGCTATAATTGCTCGCACTGATCTGAAGAAGAACAGAGACTACCCTCTGGCCTCTAAAGACTCCCGCAAACAGCTGCTGTGTGGCGCTGCCATCGTTACCCGTGAGGATGACAAGTACCGGCTGGACCTGCTCGTGCAGGCAGGAGTGGACGTGGTGGTGCTGGTAGGTCTTAAGGTCCTAAAGGGAGTGGGATTAGTCTCCATCCTGAGTATGGTGCCTGAATCAAATGACAAACTATTTTTGCTATGAGGCTGTGTAACACAGGACTGTGATTGGACATAGTGAATTTGGTCTGAAGGCTGTGTCTATTGTTTTAGGACTCATCTCAGGGAAACTCGGTGTTTCAGATCAGCATGATTAACTACATTAAACAGAAGTATCCTGAGCTCCAGGTGGTGGGGGGGAATGGTGAGTCACAGTTCTCACATTTGCTTGTTCTGTAAACTGAGAGGGTTGAGGTAGGTAAGAATTGATGGTGTTTGGTTCTTTTCATTTGTTGCTGTGTTCACTTTCATCCTTCTCTCTCGCTCTGTCTCTGTGTATGTCTGTGTAGTAGTGACAGCTGCTCAGACGAAGAATTTGATTGATGATGGTGTGGATGCTCTTAGAGTGTGGATGGGTTATCTTTGATAAGACATCGTATACCAGAAAATTGTTTAAAAGATGGTAATAGCCAAACCACCAGACATAATAGTGATGGATAAACAGCAGAAAAGAGTCATAGTGATGGATGTAGCAATCGCAAGAGATAGCAACATCAGCAACAAGGAACATGAGACGCTAAAAGAAGAGGAAACACTGGCTCTGGTAGCAATCAGGGCACCAGGGGTTTAGGGACGATGACCATCAAACTGGGAGAGTGGCTCCAGCAGATCCCAGGAACAACATCCGAGATCCTCATCCAGAAGAGTGCAGTCGATGGAACACTTGGGATACTATGCAGGCAAATGTATATATTGTAAATTCCTGTTCTTTTTTATCAACATTCTTAGAACATAATTACTGTTCTAAGTTTACAACATCTGGTCGAGGTTTTCGTTTATTCAAGATGCATCCTGTAGTGCCTTTTCACATTTTTGCACTATTTCTTTATTTTGAGTCAAATGTTTCAAATAAAATAATACAATCCACAAGGAAATGAAAACGAGAATTAAATCAAACTTATTGTTTCAGAAAGATTACTACTCATTCACACACCAGGACGCTACATCTTCTGGAGTATTATGCTCACGTTTCTAAACTTTTAAACATTATAATGTATTTCAGTTATGGAAATCAGTTAAACACTATAGGAAGGCCTACAACAGGAATGTACTACAAATACCTTCCTACTCCAGCACCCCTAATCGTCCACTCCCAATGGTGGGATATCCCTGAATAACAGTTGAATGCTATCTTTGCCTATATTTGCCTCTGTCTGTCTTTCAGGAGACTACAATATGAGAGTTACACACTAACATAAAAGATGAATAATGAATTAAGTAAATGCTGCACCGGCTAACATCTACTTTCTTCCCTGTTTTATTACCTGTATTATTATTTATAATATTTGTGAGCTGAAAACATGATATCCACCAAAAACATGATTCACTGACTCATGAACAATGTCAACAAATCTACACACACACACACACACACACACACACACAGCAGGTGAGTTTTCTGTGGTGGCAGATGGGTCCAAGTGGGCTCATACTGGCCCTGCCCACATGTCGCCTCCTGCAGGTGTCAACCGTAGCCACTGTGCTCCATGTGCCCTTTCTCCTCTGCCACTGCTGGGAGAGGGCTCTGCCCACCCTCCTGACATGCTCCGCTACGCCTCCTGCATACCCCCTTTGTGCTTCAGACAGAGGCCAAAACCACTGGCTTTGCTGGTTCCAGGAACAGCCTGAGGTTGTCCAGGAGAGTGAAAGAATGCTATACCTTGCAAGGTATGATGGTCTTCATTGAAATGGGGGTTAAAAACATTTCAAGCCAGTGTTTTGTGCACTGACATCCCTCCTGCTACCGAAGGCCACCCGAGTGTTTCTTGTGTTTGTGAGTGTGAGGCAAAGGAGTGTGAAAGTGTTTGTGTGGATCAAGATGTAAATGCATGAAATGAAACGTACTGAGGCTATGTTTATTGTCACATATTTTATATCTAGAATGTTGGCCTACCTCCAAGTGAATTTGCACAAAGACCAAACATTTGTGTGGGGTGTTTGTTTGTGCATGTGAATATAGATGTGTGTAGTTCAATGGTGTATACATGTGTACATGTGAGTATGGATGTGTAAGTGTGAAAGATGTGTGTGTGTGTGTGTGTGTGTGTGAATTATATATTTGTTGGGGGCACATTCATATACTGCCACACTGCTATTCTCTCTGCTACTTTTTGTTTTTCAATTGGCGGAGTGGATTAGGGCCTGTCAGAGAGACTCTGAGAGATCTGGTGAGCCCTGATTGTGATTATTTTTGTTTCTCTCTCTCTCTCTTTGTGTGTGTGTGTTTGTGTGTGTGTCTCTTGTCAACACAGTGTGAATAATTTTGATTTTAATTGGTTCGTTGTCATGAAATTATCTCTCAACTCTCTCAACCGTCTAAATCACACGCGCACACACACAAACAGTTGACACCCCCCATCCTATAGTCCACATTCATTCATGAGAAACAGAAAATTTGAATTTGAAATTTATTGGATTGAATAACATAGATCCTTTTCTTTAGAACCATGCACAGCATGGACATGACAATGTTGTGCTAAATGGTGTGATCAAACCCTATCATCATCCTTCCCAGCAAAGCCCTGATCTACTCCTTCTGTAGTGAGCTAAACGCTATTAATAAACTCCCAAACTCCTCCAGTGCTCTCTCACCATTCTGAGCAGAGCCTGTGCCAGGCCTGCAATTTTATCAACTACATCACAGCTCTGTTTTCTCTCTTCCAAATGTGTAGAGAAAACACACACACACACACACACACACACGCGCGCGCGCGCTCTGTATTCTGACAGTCCCTGCAATGCTCCACTGTAATCCTCTTAGCCTGTAAGCGCTGGGCTCTCCCTGCAAACACACCCTAAACCCAGCACAGCATGGGACTATGTGGAAGACCACTTGCACAAACATCGACCGCACAGCTCCTTTTGCCTTTGCTTGCTATAGTTTCAACTGCTCGATGCACTGAAATGCCAAATACAGAGGCTAAAGCTCGAACACATGCGCCATGAACCAGCTGCACCCATTCCGAGGTAAATCAAATACACAGTTGCCAATGTTTAAAAAAGCTTTTTGAGCTTTTTACATTTTATTGATTTATTTTTTTTAAAGAACATGAGGACTTTTTCATTTTTATTTTTTCAGAATGCTAAATAGTAGTAGTCCCAGTAATTTTGTAGTTCCAGTAGTATCGTCATTCAGGTCTCCTTTATCAGGTTTTGGATGGATTGGTAGAAGTTCATATTGACTGGTTATAAACATAGTTCTGATGTAGTCAAGCACAGCGTCTGTCTCTTTGGCCAGTTGGTAATCATAGCCTTTTTATGTGCTCGGGAAACCTTTCTGCATACTACCGATTTCTTTAGCTGGTCCTCCTTGGGAAGTGTGTGGTCCCTTTGAGCAGTACAAAGCTTCCCCAGCCATGGCTCTCCCCATGCGCTGCTGCTTAGTTTTCTTCCCCACTACTTTGTCCCATAACGTCTTCAGGTTCTTTCTTTCACACTTTGGGTTTTGGTTTTCACTCTCTAGAGCCTCTCTTTCACTCTTCAGGTGTTGTCTTTCACTCTCAAGATTCTCTCTTTCACCCTTCAGGTGTTGTCTTTCTCTCTCCAGAGCCTCTCTTTCACTCTTCAGGTGTTGTCTTTCACGCTCTAGATCCTCTCTTTCACTCTTCAGGTGTTGTCTTTCACTCTCAAGATTCTCTCTTTCACCCTTCAGGTGTTGTCTTTCTCTCTCTAGAGCCTCTCTTTCACTCTTCAGGTGTTGTCTTTCACGCTCTAGATCCTCTCTTTCACTCTTCAGGTGTTGTCTTTCACTCTCAAGATTCTCTCTTTCACCCTTCAGGTGTTGTCTTTCACTCTCTAGATCCTCTCTTTCACTCTTCAGGTGCCATCTTTCACTCTGTTCATTTTTTGTCTCCTTCTGCTTCTCCTCCAACTCCTTCCCACTACATTCCTCCTCAAATTTTCCAATTTTAACACAGTGTCGTTTTCTAATTTCCTTCGTATCTACTCTGTCAGGTAGTTCTTGTTGCAATCTACTCATTGCTTTTTGTGTGTTCCTGTCCAACAAAATCTTCGTTTTCTTCTTCTTCGAAGATCTTCTGTGAGAGCAGCAGAACTGCATTTTGCTGCTGCAACCTCCCATTTCTGTCAACAGACTGACCAATTTTACCTTTGTCAAGCAGATTATAAGAATAGCTATTATGACAATGGTCAGTGATATTATGACATCACAGTTTTGGTTTTGTTGACAATTCCATTGTCATCACACAGAATAGAATAAACTATTGTGGGCTTGCTTTCTTTTCACTTTAGCCTTAATTAGATTAATTAGATTCATATGTTTGCTTTAGATTTGCCTTTTTACATTTTATTTATACCATGAAAAACAATACAGAAACAATTAAAGAAGTCAAAGCCTTTGTCACAGTCTCTCCAGACATGCCTTTCTCTGGTTGTCAAAAAGACAAAAGAGATGACTATGGACTACAGAAGGATGCAAATGCCTCACACCCCAATACATACAGTGAAGAGTGAGAACATACACTCTCTTAAAATCACAAACAATCTCTCATGGTCCCTGAGCACTTTTTCCTTAGTGAAGAAAGCTCTGCTTCCTGAGGAGACTGAAGAAGGACAGCATGTCCGTCATCCTGATCTGGTCTGCAACAGCATCATAGAGAGTGTCCCGACCTGCGCCATCGCTGTCTGGTACTGGCACTGCTCCCCCTGCTCTTTTGGATTGTTTAGTTGAATTTAGCAGTCTGCTCTCAAATTTTCTGTGCCTGTTTTCTGGGATTCTGAAATTCAGGCAATGTTTTTGTTGTTCTTCTGCAACACTATTAAAACTCTGAACTCCTCAAACTATTTTACTTCTCGAAGTAAATCTGTCACACATTTGTCTAGTACAGAATTATTAGATTTCTTTCTTTGACCATAAGCAAGATACACACATTTACTTTGCACATTTACATATTTCTTTGTCTGTTTCTCTCTATCGCTCTCCTTTTCTCAGAGAGTTGGATAAGAGATTAAGGACACTTCCTGAGGCAGAGAATGATTGGTCAGTAGTACATTAGAATGGCCCTACATACATTTCATCATTCCATATCTTTTCAGTGGTTATCAAAACCATTTATACACTTTTGCAGTTAAACAATGTTAAGATATTGATTAGTGTTTCAGTCAAATCAGTTTAACTCTGAAAGTATGTGTTTACCTTCCATATGAGACGCTATTTAAGACTACACACACATCAGATTTTGCAATGAAAATAAAAATGATAAAACAAACAAAGGGAAATAGTCTTTTTAACCTCTTGTTTGCTAGCAGAAAGCAAATAGAGCCTATAGGGATAAGAGAGAAAGAGAAAGAATGACATAAAAAATAAGAATGAGATAAAAAGAGATCCAGATACATGAAGCACATGTTGATGAGGGTTGGACTTGCAGAGGCCACATGGCAGTCACGTTAGAAGTGTTGATGCAGTAACTGCATCTGCAGCTAAACTAATGCTGCGTGCGTGTGTGTGTGTGCATGCGTGCGCGGGTCTGTGTATATGTGTATCTTTTTCCATTCTCCACCAAAAAGAGGCCAGGAGGCAATTGTCTCTCTAGAGATGTAACACACTTTCTGCAAACATATCATCAGATAATGGCAGAACACCTTACAACACACCAATGCATATCTGTTTACATATACAGTTGAATCATGAGAGATTATGCAAGGTGAGAATTATGATTTTAATGTCCTCTGGTTCTATGGCTTTTGATACAGCCTGTGCTAACTGAACATGGTTTTTCTTTTCTCCAAGACAATTGTGTCTCAGTTTTATTGCAGCTTAATGGTTTAATGCTTGGTTCCTAATATACATATACATATACATGCATGCACCCATACACACGTTTTTTCCTTGACAAGCTCTTATAGGCCTCTGGACTAATTAATCCCCAAGAAAAGTGAAATGACAAATATTTATATATATACACACACACAGCGCTTCACTTTTTCCACATTTTATGTTATGTTACAGCCTTATTCCAAATTGGATTAAAAAAAAAATAATTCCCCTCAAACTCCTACACACAATACCCCATTATGACAAAGTGAAAAAATCTTTGTTTGGAGTTTTTGCAACTTTATTAAAAATAAAAAAACCAAAAATCACATGTACATAAGTATTCATAGCCTTTGCTCAATACTTGGTTGAAGCACCTTGGGCAGCAATTACAGCCTCAAATCTTTTTGAGTATGATGCTACAAGCTTGGCACACATATTTTTGGGCAGTTTCTCCCATTCTTCTTTGTAGAACCTCTCAAGCTCCATCAGGTTGGATGGGGCGCGCCGGGGTACAGCCATTTTCAGATCTCTCCAGAGATGTTCAGTTGGGTTCAAGTCTGGGCTCTGGCTAGGCCACTCAAGAACATTCACAGAGTTGTCCTGAAGCCAGTCCTTTATTCTCTTAGTTGTGTGGTTAGGGCCATAATAATCATAATAATTCACTAAAATGATTCATTATAGCTAATGTTTTGAAATAATGAAATCATAGTGTCTGTGATTTCTTTTTTGTGTAAAGTGTCAGACTTTGTTTTTACTAAGATGTTGGGCCCATCAGTACCACCCTAGCTGCTAAGAACTGCTACTTCCTTTACTGAGCCTGTATTCCTCTGTTCACCACACTGCACTCACACTCAATGTGCAACACAATTAATGTGTGAAGAATTCTGAGTTTACTCAAATCTAATGGCTTTAGTTCACTCATTACACTTTAGTAAATCTAAACTCCAATTTCTTTTTTCTACTGAAAAAGAGATGAGCAATAGCTAATAATTAGTAATAGCTACTCTGCAATCTGAAATGTTTTTTTGTTTGTTTGTTTGGCATACATATTACCTCTTGGATTTTAAAGTTCTTTGAATCACAAAGAAAAACAATACGAGACAGTATGATGCTGCAGTAATTTAATCAAAAGAACAAAATTGATTATTCAGAATAAATTAACAGACAGGAATTAGGTCAAACCTTCTAATCATGTTTTTGTCAAATGTAATACTGTATACATACTACATTAAAATGACAGAAAAAAGAAAAGAAAAGTATAGGAAAATGCACTATTAAATGCACTATTATGAAGTTATGCATATTGGTCAGCATCATCCTCAGTTATAGCCTTCATCTCAGTTGCTGGTTTGTCTTCCTCCACCTTCTGAATTGGTTCCTTCATTGCATCTATTGCCTTCTTCAGATTGAGATTGTCCTTTTCACTCAGTGGGGCCAGTGCTGGGGTAAGGATTGTCTTGATTTGAGTTATTCTTTCCTCGCATCTGTTGTAAAACTCCTTCCTGTTTCTTGCTGCAAGGCTGTTGATACCATTTTGGGCAGATTCGCATTCCTTCCCTAACTTGTCAATCTCTGCAAGGAACTGAGGTGAGTTTGGATCCATGGTCATCAGTCTTCCCAGAGTACTGACATTGTTCATCAGGTACTGGACAGACACCTCAGTGTAAGTGGTAGACATCATGTTAACCAAATAGGCGTAGGCAGAAGTATTCAGAGCATTAGTGTAGATTTTGTCTTTGACAAACATGCTGTAGGTGTAGTTGTTCTCTACAGCTATTTCAACAGTCTGCTTAAAATGTTTAAGATTTTCACTAAGAGTGGTCTTAACAATGTTTGAAATGATCTGAAAGAAGTGCACCAGTTTCTCCCACTGTTCTTTCACCTGCCCCATGATTTCCAGGCCTTTCGCTAGCACCACAATTCTCTTGTTGAAGTCGATCTCCTTGAGATTATAATGTTTCAGCTCACTCACAATTTCAGCAAGAGCTTTTTTCTTCTGATCCAAGTTGTCCATAGTCTTCTCGTTCCGTTCATTTGCAATTTTTAGCTGGGTTTCAGCCATTTGTAGACGTAGATGAGATTGTTTTAAGTGCATCTGGACCACATCTGTATTTGCTGAGTCATAGATTTGCTGTTGACTTGACTCGGGGGGTGCTGTCAAGAAAGATGGCTGATTTGTAAAAGACTTGCTTTTGGAATAAAAGGCCATGGCCCTTACATTCAGTTCGTCAATGGCTTTAATAAGCTCCTCTGTTTTGGCATCATCACATTTCCCCTCTGGAGCATATTTACCTAGCTCTGTTAAAGTGGAGATACCCTTGTCACAGATGCCTAGTGCCTCGGATTTAATCGGGCATTCAGCTTCTTGCTGTATATCTCTGCTGACTTGCTGAAATAGTCCCACCAAGTAATCAGACTTTACCGTTTGCTTCTCCTGATCATACACCTCAGGCCAATTTATTTCCTTACCTTTGCAAAGTTCTTCCATTTTCTCAACCACTAGTAGAAATGTTATAGATTTAGAAAATATGTTACTTGTTGCCAACATTTCATCCACGTTACTCTTCATTCCAGTGGCCATGTTTCTGTGGCTTTCAGGAGTGCCTTTTCAGTTTTTGATCACATGTGTTATGGCTTTTGGTGTAATAGTGTCCGCTTGGAGATAGGTTTGGATAATTTGTCCTGGAAGAAATTCTGTTGCAAACGCACAGGCTATTGATATTGCTTGCTCTGACATACTTGATATTAGCTTCAGGCCAAAAAGGCCCCATCCACTTGGCAAATCTTTCATTGCTTGCTGGTAGGCCCTTCTGTCCTCAGCTAATCTTTCATTAGCCAGATTGAAAGCAGCCTCGGCCCTGTCGCTTGCCTCCTTAGCTTCAGCCCGTTTAATCTTTGCTATCTCAATGTTTTTCTTGATTTCTTCCATCTCCTCATCATGACTCTGTCTTGCATTCACCAAAGCCTCCACCAGTTCTTGCATCAGCTTGATGATATCTGAGAATTGTTTCTCAGTCATGATGGCCAGGTTTAAGCAGTCTGATGATATGTGCGCAATGTTCTGAAGCTCAGCTGGTAAGAAGGCTTGGACAAGACCATCATCCTCCTGTATTATGAGCCCAACTGAGTTTTTGATGTACTCTGGAACCTGTCCGGTGTACATACGAATTTGGTCCATGTTCTTGTGAGCAACATTAAAGGCTTGCCAGCAACCATTACATACTTGAAAGAGGCAGGCCCTAAAAGAATTGGGGTATCTGATGAATTTGAACCCATCTTTTGGTGGATTTTTATTGATGGAGAAGTCATCTGCAGCAGAAATGCGTACCAGCTGAGCCAGTAAATCGATGGAGACGGGTGCCGGCAATAGATACTGCTCCCAGTTAGCATAGGGCTGCATCAGCAGCATGATGTCATTTCTGTAATCCTGTGCTTTGGTGAAACTCTTAGTAGCTTGGTTGAGCTTTAACAGCGCCATTGTTTTCCCTAAAATAGAGTAAGGCAGAAAATTTGCGATAATAAGGCAATCAGGAGATTCAGCATTTATTATTTCTGTACTATAAAGCAGTTAGCACTAACAACAACAGCACCTGCAGTGTTTCATCCACTAAACAATTTCAGATTAGAACACATCATAAGTTACATGTGATTGCTTAGTAGTTTTTTTTTCCTTCACAACAAGTGAAGTAAAATTAGTAGAAAGCAGAAAATAATACTATTTTAACTACCCAACAATTTTACAAAATTAATACTCTTTGATTGATGAGCATTTAAATGCTTTTTTTTCATAAACATTGTTTTTCATAAACTTCATTATGGTGTAGACTTCAGCAAATTCACTATACAGTATATTTCATAAAAAAAGTTGATGAATGTAAACAGAAATTCATATTATGCAAACATAAACTCACAGAAATCTGTAGAGGATAGAATAGAACGGTTTGTACCTGAAGTACTGTGGATACCTCTTGAAGAAGTGAGTAGTTGAAGTAGTAGCCTACCAGACTAGATGCTGTTCTGCTCCAAAACAACAACTTTGATATCATCCTTTCATATTTGTCAGCAAAACAATATAACTGTGTCCTGCAAAAATATGCAGTCTGAGTTGTAATTCTGAATTCTACAGAACAGCTTTACTTCCTATAACTACTGAAATGTCTTTGTTTTTCGTGTCTTTATTTGGATCCCCATTAGCTGAGGTAGCAGCTGCTCTTCCTGGGCTCCACCAACAAAACTGTGTACTCCCATGATCATAGTTGGTAACTTGTTCCATACTGTGGTGAACAAGACAATACAGATCTGCACGCTGCACCTGTTTTGGGTTTTGGTTTAACTAACCTGCCTGGCAGTGTGACTATGTTGAGCTCTCGCATAATTTATATTGTGTTTACTATCACAGATATTCCTAAAGACGCCCATTAGACCGCAGGCCAGCCTCTCCTGAGCTCTGAGGCATGAGAGAGGCATGCTCGCTCTCCTTACTGACAGGGCAGTGTGAGGCTTGCAGATTCATTCTCAGCTAACCAGAGCTTAGACAGCTCTTTCCTGACAGCTCCCCTGGGAAACACCACAATGAAAGCATCTAGGGGAGGAGAAACTGCTGTTTTACCATAGACTAAACCCATATATACTTTGTTTTGTTAATAACAAATGCCACAGTAAAGTCAAGTAATACGATTCCGACCATCATTTTCTTGTAAAAATATCTTGTCGATCATTTTTGTCAGTGCTGTGCACGTAGAATGATCTGCTTTATAGGCATGCTTGAAATCAACGATTCATTAAGTGAAAAATAGTAGATTATATGCTCAAGAACAACTTTTTCCATTAGGTTGCTCAATACAAAAGAAACTAATTCCAGGCAAAACGCACCATTCTAAATTTGATAAAAAATAGATAATAAAAGTAACACCAGCAACCTTTGAAAGGATGATCAATACAATGTTTGATAATAATAATAATAATAATAATAATAATAAGAAGAAGAAGAAGAAGAAGAAGAAGAAGAAGAAGAAGAAGAAGAAGAAGAAGAAGAAGAAGAAGAAGAAGAATTTTATTCTAATTAAGAAATTACGGGCATTTCTTGTTACCCAATGACACTTTACAAGTTCATACAATATAAAAAAGGTCAAATAAAATATAAAGAAGATTCAAATATATAAATAAGATAACAGGATGGAGTAAAACTGGTTAAAAAATAGACATAACATTGATGCAAGTGCATACTATAGTAACCAATTAAAGGTTGAAATGATCTCAGACAAAGAGATGAGTTATGAAATTCTTGTAAATGAGCAGCTGGAGGAAGAAGCCTTGGGTCTGCAGCTCCAGAAACGCCAATAGTGCAGAGTGTGATGTGAGGGACAGAGAGCAGATGAGTGTCAGAGGGATGGAGACAGAGTGAAGGAAAAGACATATGAGGAACACCAGAAAGGGATGGACAGGTCAGACCATGAGGGCAAAAACCAAGAGAAGGATTTTGTACTGCACACAGCCACGAACAGGAACCCAGTGTAAATGTTTGAGTGTAGTAGTTATATGTTCCCTTAAGCTGGTGTGTGTAAGAACTCCAGCAGCCATTTTCTGAATGTTCTGCAGCTTCTTTAACCTACAGACAGGAAGCCCATAAAGAACAACACTGCAGCAGTCTAATCAACATCGCACAGCACTGTATTAGCCTAATCAGCATCACACAGTGCTGCAGTAGTCTAACTGGTATCATACAGAACTGCAGTAGTCTAGCTGGCATCACACAGCACTTCAGTAGTCTAATTAGCATCACAGAGCACTTCAGTAGTCTAATTAGCATCACACAGTGCTGCAGTAGTATAATCATCATCAAAAATGCATAAATAAGAAACCTTGTATCAAAATTTGCATGCCTATATCCTTACACATAGATATATTTGCTGACTATTACGCCATTGTAACATTTTTTAAACAAATTAATTGCAATAACTAAACAATTGAATAATTTAAATTTAATGTCTCTTATACAATCATAAAGCTGACTAAGGCTGACAACCAATCAATAGGAGAACTTCTACCTTAAAGGATTAGTGTGACGGTTGAGTCTAAGGCATTGTGGGAATTGGAGAAATAATTGAATCATGTAGGTGTAACATAATGAAGAGAGGATAATTTAATAAAACATAGAAGGCTAAGGTTAGTCTAATTTTAATTGGCCCAGGCCATTCACTACCACTAAATGACTAAATAGGGATGTTGTGCCCTCTAGTGGGTGAGTCAGAGATAATTATGCAACAAAAATACTTGTGAAGTCTGGTATGCTTTATCATTAAAGCTGCTATAAGATCTTTTTTGGAAACACTTTGACTAAACTGTTTTATGTATTTGTAGCTACCAATAAACCTCTCTTGTAGGAGGATATATTCTGTATCTGTTAATTCTATGTGTACATTCAGCACATGGAATCTGCCAACATCCATTCCTGCATGTTCTTTCAGGATCAAGGCCTCTGGAATGGTGACTGATGTAGCAGAGCACCTAGGCAACTTTCAGTATGTGATAAAAATGAAAAATAATATTGAACAAGCTGGTATGCATGCACACATGTGCACACACAAGCAGACCTTTCTTAACCTCTACTCTTGCCAAGCCCAGTTCACCTGTTTCTTACAGTTTATGGAAGTTACTGTTTCTCCTTTCAATGTTCCTGTTATTAAAGACACATTTGTTACATATGTTTAATGTTCATAGGAATCATTATTTGTGACTTAATATTTTAATTTCAAAGAGCTGGACAAAGACTTTGAATTCCTCTGAACAGTACATGGAGATCAGATTACATCTCAGTAAGATGCATGATGAGATCTTGTACTGCAGCTTGTGTTCATTGTAGTTTTCCATGGAATGACCATGAGATTTGCACTAAATAGATGCCAGTCAGTTCAGTCAGCAATATATATTGCTAAAACGATTCCCCTATGTTCTAACAGGCAAAACCTGTATGTCTAGGTTGGATGTAATCATTGAATTAGAACTGAAATTTAATTAATTAGTAAGATGCACAAAATATGGTTGTTTTTGATTGTGTAATGTTTTCCTTTTCCACATATGCCTTTCAGCACTTTAGTTCTGTTTAGTGGTTTATATTTCAGTGGAAACAGGTCCTTACATATTCCGCAGAAAGCAAAAAATAAAAACAACTAAACAACTACCAACTAATAAAGATGTCAAGTTGAACATGGAAAGTCTTGTTTTGTTTATTCATCTGTTGTTGTGGTTTCTCTTTATGCCGTTCTGTTGATTTGTATCCACTTCATGGCAGGTTGAAAATTATTTGATTCTGTGAGACATTTGGAGGAAGTGTGAGTACAGAAAAAAGCATGTAACTGAAGCATGACATTCTTTAATAGGCTGTATCACTTTTTCTTCTGTGAGTCTGTGAGGACCTCATAAAGCATGGCTTGTGGCAAGTGGGTTAGTACAAGGGTAAATATGGGATAGGAGTGTCAGACGAGAGGCTGATGCCTCTTGCCATGAAGCAGACCCTCCAGCAGATCAGAGTGCTCCTGGACTGGGACAGTGGTCTGATCTCCTTCTTTGATCCTCTCAACAACAGATATGTGCACACCTTCAGACAAACATTCACCAAGCAAGCCTATCCATACTTCTATAATGTTTGTCCTGCTATGAGGGTGTTACCAGAATAGGCTGCAACCACTAAGGACATTATGCTAGTGTAATGGAAAAAAGGAACCTAGTCTATTGAAAATGAACACATTTCTACTTGATCATCATTTCAACAAGGGTGCACCGTGAGATAACATTTATTATGGTAATTATGGATGGCCTTTTCACACTTGGCCAAAGTTTTTGCTTTCGGCTCAGTTTTCCATTGCTCTGAGGTTGTCTGCTTAAAGGATTCAAACCTAGTTTAAAGGCAATCAGACTTTCTTTTGTTTCCTGTGATCATATACCTTAAATCATTTAATGTGATAATGTTATTTCTATTTAGGAGTTGTTTTCCTTGTGCACGCAGATGCATGCAATTGAGAAACCATTGTTTAGTGAAAAGAATCAAATTTGTTTGCAACTTCCTGGATTTTCATTTATTTGCAATTTTCCTCAAAACTGTTGTGAGAATACACACTCCCTGATAAACAAATATAAAAGGTTTATTGTAGATATTTCCTGTCCACTAGACACCTCCAATGTTTGCTGTCTAGCAAATGTCAGCTGGGTTTACTAGTTTCTGGGAAAACCCATATTATGTGTATCACCTTCAAGGTAACCTTTATAATCTCTGGACCTTTAGCTTTGCTGTTGATTTTCTCAAATACCCCAATATGGTCTTATGTAGCATTAATGCATGCTTTAAAATCTTCTAAGCCAAGTGAAAAGCACTCAGGTATTTACTCTTAAGTGCTGGTCATACTGCTGTTTTACTGTGATGTTTTCAGTGTTGTGTAATTACTGAATAGGGCTTAAATAAAACCATTGTCATTGTAAGAAGGCTCAGCAGCAGTACTCATCTACTGAAAAAACAAGATGTGGGTTCAGATGAATCTACTTCCCTTTTCATGTACAATGAAAAACATCAGTTTTTCAAATGCTAGGATATATTTTGTCTACAAACACATTTCTATTTATGGTCTTTCTTATCTTTTATAGCATCAAGGGTTCTTTGGAAGGTCAGCAGAAAATGGAAGAGAGGAAGGTGTGTGTGAGTGAATGCTTGTGAGTAATGCCGTTTTCTATGTTGAGTGTAGCTCTATGATCTACTCTGGAGAGCTGAAGTTTGAGAAGAGGACCATGTCTGCTCAGGTGGAGGGGGGTGTTCATGGCCTGCACTCGTAAGTCTTCGTCCTCTCTGCTCACTAAACTCCTACTACCGAATCCATCATGCTCAGTGGCTCTTTTAGGGAACACTCCATCAACTGTCAAGCAGTGCCACAAAAGCATTCAGGGACTGGAAAATAACCTGTGTGTGTCTGTTCTCACAGTTTGCAGGCACAGTGTTATGAATAATAATACACAGTAATAGACCCCTGCTGATCTCCACTGAAATCTGAATGGACATGAAGCTGACAATTTATTTATGAATAATTAATTCAGATAAATTGTGGGTTTCTAATAGATAACAGGGTCATGACATAATGAGTAATGCCTCTATAGATTTCTATTCATGTCTTCAAGTAATCAAGTAAGAGACTGTTTTTGTTCGTTTTGTGGATCATGGATCACAATGACTTAAATAGCCTAAAGAAGCAGTATTTGCAAACTGTCCATATTACATATTACACCTGCACTGTACATTCTGTAGATTGTGTACATATATACCCAACCATATACATTGTACATTGTGTATATAATCATAATATACATATATTGTACATACATTGTTAATATATTTTGTACATACATAGAGTATATATATTTATCTTACATATATATATTTTTCTCTATGCACCCCTGTTTCCTTTCCTCAGTTTGGACACAGCACTCTCCACCATTTCACTGCGAGTTATACTGTGTATGACTATGTATGTGAGGAATAAACCGAACTTGAACTTGAACTTGAACAATGACAAAGAGGGAAGATTTAGTGGTTGCACCAGCAGGTGTTACACTCAAAGAGGCCAATGACATCCTGCAGTGCAGCAAAAAAAGGTCTGATTCTTCATCTTTTCAGCTTGAGAAGTGAAACTGCTTCTAAAGGACTTTGAAAGGTTATTTTCACTTCTCCACTTCTTCTCTGAGTAACGGGTCGGTCGTGGGGACGCTTGTTGATTGCAGGTAAACTGCCCATTGTGAACGACAGTGATGAGCTGGTGGCTATAATTGCTTGCACTGATCTGAAGAAGAACAGAGACTACCCTCTGGCCTCTAAAGACTCCCGCAAACAGCTGCTGTGTGGCGCTGCCATCGTTACCCGTGAGGATGACAAGTACCGGCTGGACCTGCTCGTGCAGGCAGGAGTGGACGTGGTGGTGCTGGTAGGTCTTAAGGTCCTAAAGGGAGTGGGATTAGGCTCCATCCTGAGTATGGTGCCTGAATCAAATGACAAACTATTTTTGCTATGAGGCTGTGTAACACAGGACTGTGATTGGACATAGTGAATTTGGTCTGAAGGCTGTGTCTATTGTTTTAGGACTCATCTGAGGGAAACTCAGTGTTTCAGATCAGCATGATTAACTACATTAAACAGAAGTATCCTGAGCTCCAGGTGGTGGGGGGGAATGGTGAGTCACAGTTCTCACATTTGCTTGTTCTGTAAACTGAGAGGGTTGAGGTAGGTAAGAATTGATGGTGTTTGGTTCTTTTCATTTGTTGCTCTGTTCACTTTCATCCTTCTTCTCTCTCGCTCTGTCTCTGTGTATGTCTGTGTAGTAGTGACAGCTGCTCAGACGAAGAATTTGATTGGTGATGGTGTGGATGCTCTTAGAGTGGGGATGGGTTATACTTGATAAGACATCGTATACCACAAAATTGTTTAAAAGATGGTAATAGCTAAACCACCAGACATAATAGTGATGGATAAACAGCAGAAAAGAGCCATAGTGACGGATGTAGCAATCCCAAGAGATAGCAACATCAGCAACAAGGAACATGAGACGCTAAAAGAAGAGGAAACACTGGCTCTGGTAGCAATCAGAGCACCAGGGGTTTAGGGACGATGACCATCAAACTGGGAGAGTGGCTCCAGCAGATCCCAGGAACAACATCCGAGATCCTCATCCAGAAGAGTGCAGTCGATGGAACACTTGGGATACTATGCAGGAAAATGTATATATTGTAAATTCCTGTTCTTTTTTATCAACATTCTTAGAACATAATTACTGTTCTAAGTTTACAACATCTGGGCGAGGTTTTCGTTTATTCAAGATGCATCCTGTAGTGCCTTTTCACATTTTTGCACTATTTCTTTATTTTGAGTCAAATGTTTCAAATAAAATAATACAATCCACAAGGAAATGAAAACGAGAATTAAATCAAACTTATTGTTTCAGAAAGATTACTACTCATTCACACACCAGGACGCTACATCTTCTGGAGTATTATGCTCACGTTTCTAAACTTTTAAACATTATAATGTATTTCAGTTATGGAAATCAGTTAAACACTATAGGAAGGCCTACAACAGGAATGTACTACAAATACCTTCCTACTCCAGCACCCCTAATCGTCCACTCCCAATGGTGGGATATCCCTGAATAACAGTTGAATGCTATCGTTGCCTATATTTGCCTCTGTCTGTCTTTCAGGAGACTACAATATGAGAGTTACACACTAACATAAAAGAACGAATAATGAATTAAGTAAATGCTGCACTGGCTAACATCTACTTTCTTCCCTGTTTTATTACCTGTATTATTATTTATATTATTTGTGAGCTGAAAACATGATATCCACCAAAAACATGATTCACTGACTCATGAACAATGTCAACAAATCTACACGCACACACACAAACACACACACACACACAGCAGGTGGGTTTTCTGTAGTGGCAGATGGGTCCAAGTGGGCTCATACTGGCCCTGCCCACATGTCGCCTCCTGCAGGTGTCAACCGTAGCCACTGTGCTCCATGTGCCCTTTCTCCTCTGCCACTGCTGGGAGAGGGCTCTGCCCACCCTCCTGACATGCTCCGCTACGCCTCCGGCATACGCCCATTGTGCTTCAGACAGAGGCCAAAACCACTGGCTTTGCTGGTTCCAGGAACAGCCTGAGGTTGTCCAGGAGAGTGAAAGAATGGTATACCTTGCAAGGTATGATGGTCTTCATTGAAATGGGGGTTAAAAACATTTCAAGTTAGTGTTTTGTGCACTGACATCCCTCCTGCTACCGAAGACCACCCGAGTGTTTCTTGTGTTTGTAAGTGTGAGGCAAAGGAGTGTGAAAGTGTTTGGATCAAGATGTAAATGCATGAAATGAAACGTACTGAGGCTATGTTTATTGTCACATATTTTATATCTAGAATGTTGGCCTACCTCCAAGTGAATTTGCACAAAGATCAAACATTTGTGTGGGGTGTTTGTTTGTGCATGTGAATATAGATGTGTGTAGTTCAATGGTGTATACATGTGTACATGTGAGTATGGATGTGTAAGTGTGAAAGATGTGTGTGTGTGTGTGTGTGTGAATTATATATTTGTTGGGGGCACATTCATATACTGCCACACTGCTATTCTCTCTGCTACTTTCTGTTTTTCAATTGGCGGAGTGGATTAGGGCCTGTCAGAGAGACTCTGAGAGATCTGGTGAGCCCTGATTGTGATTATTTTTGTTTCTCTCTCTCTCTCTCTCTCTCTCTCTCTCTGTGTATGTATGTGTTTGTGTGTGTGTCTCTTGTCAACACAGTGTGAATAATTTTGATTTTAATTGGTTCGTTGTCATGACATTATCTCTCAACTCTCTCAACCGTCTAAATCACACGCGCACACACACAAACAGTTGACACCCACCATCCTATAGTCCACATTCATTCATGAGAAACAGAAAATTTGAATTTGAAATTTATTGGATTGAATAACAAAGATCCTTTTCTTTAGAACCATGCACAGCATGGACATGACAATGTTGTGCTAAATGGTGTGATCAAACCCTATCAACATCCTTCCCAGCAAAGCCCTGATCTACTCCTTCTGTAGTGAGCTAAACGCTATTAATAAACTCCCAAACTCCTCCAGTGCTCTCTCACCATTCTGAGCAGAGCCTGTGCCAGGCCTGCAATTTTATCAACTACATCACAGCTCTGTTTTCTCTCTTCCAAATGTGTAGAGAAAACACACACACACACACACACACACACACGCGCGCGCGCGCTCTGTATTCTGACAGTCCCTGCAATGCTCCACTGTAATCCTCTTAGCCTGTAAGCGCTGGGCTCTCCCTGCAAACACACCCTAAACCCAGCACAGCATGGGACTATGTGGAAGACCACTTGCACAAACATCGACCGCACAGCTCCTTTTGCCTTTGCTTGCTATAGTTTCAACTGCTCGATGCACTGAAATGCCAAATACAGAGGCTAAAGCTCGAACACATGCGCCATGAACCAGCTGCACCCATTCCGAGGTAAATCAAATACACAGTTGCCAATGTTTAAAAAAGCTTTTTGAGCTTTTTACATTTTATTGATTTATTTTTTTTAAAGAACATGAGGACTTTTTCATTTTTATTTTTTCAGAATGCTAAATAGTAGTAGTCCCAGTAATTTTGTAGTTCCAGTAGTATCGTCATTCAGGTCTCCTTTATCAGGTTTTGGATGGATTGGTAGAAGTTCATATTGACTGGTTATAAACATAGTTCTGATGTAGTCAAGCACAGCGTCTGTCTCTTTGGCCAGTTGGTAATCATAGCCTTTTTATGTGCTCGGGAAACCTTTCTGCATACTACCGATTTCTTTAGCTGGTCCTCCTTGGGAAGTGTGTGGTCCCTTTGAGCAGTACAAAGCTTCCAAAGCCATGGCTCTCCCCATGCGCTGCTGCTTAGTTTTCTTCCCCACTACTTTGTCCCATAACGTCTTCAGGTTCTTTCTTTCACACTTTGGGTTTTGGTTTTCACTCTCTAGAGCCTCTCTTTCACTCTTCAGGTGTTGTCTTTCACTCTCAAGATTCTCTCTTTCACCCTTCAGGTGTTGTCTTTCTCTCTCCAGAGCCTCTCTTTCACTCTTCAGGTGTTGTCTTTCACGCTCTAGATCCTCTCTTTCACTCTTCAGGTGTTGTCTTTCACTCTCAAGATTCTCTCTTTCACCCTTCAGGTGTTGTCTTTCTCTCTCTAGAGCCTCTCTTTCACTCTTCAGGTGTTGTCTTTCACGCTCTAGATCCTCTCTTTCACTCTTCAGGTGTTGTCTTTCACTCTCAAGATTCTCTCTTTCACCCTTCAGGTGTTGTCTTTCACTCTCTAGATCCTCTCTTTCACTCTTCAGGTGCCATCTTTCACTCTGTTCATTTTTTGTCTCCTTCTGCTTCTCCTCCAACGCCTTCCCACTACATTCCTCCTCAAATTTTCCAATTTTAACACAGTGTCGTTTTCTAATTTCCTTCGTATCTACTCTGTCAGGTAGTTCTTGTTGCAATCTACTCATTGCTTTTTGTGTGTTCCTGTCCAACAAAATCTTCGAAGATCTTCTGTGAGAGCAGCAGAACTGCATTTTGCTGCTGCAACCTCCCATTTCTGTCAACAGACTGACCAATTTTACCTTTGTCAAGCAGATTATAAGAATAGCTATTATGACAATGGTTCCATGTGACATCACAGTTTTGGTTTTGTTGACAATTCCATTGTCATCACACAGAATAGAATAAACTATTGTGGGCTTGCTTTCTTTTCACTTTAGCCTTAATTAGATTAATTAGATTCATATGTTTGCTTTAGATTTGCCTTTTTACATTTTATTTATACCATGAAAAACAATACAGAAATAATTAAAGAAGTCAAAGCCTTTGTCACAGTCTCTCCAGACATGCCTTTCTCTGGTTGTCAAAAAGACAAAAGAGATGACTATGGACTACAGAAGGATGCAAATGCCTCACACCCCAATACATACAGTGAAGAGTGAGAACATACACTCTCTTAAAATCACAAACAATCTCTCATGGTCCCTGAGCACTTTTTCCTTAGTGAAGAAAGCTCTGCTTCCTGAGGAGACTGAAGAAGGACAGCATGTCCGTCATCCTGATCTGGTCTGCAACAGCATCATAGAGAGTGTCCCGACCTGCGCCATCGCTGTCTGGTACTGGCACTGCTCCCCCTGCTCTTTTGGATTGTTTAGTTGAATTTAGCAGTCTGCTCTCAAATTTTCTGTGCCTGTTTTCTGGGATTCTGAAATTCAGGCAATGTTTTTGTTGTTCTTCTGCAACACTATTAAAACTCTGAACTCCTCAAACTATTTTACTTCTCTAAGTAAATCTGTCACACATTTGTCTAGTACAGAATTATTAGATTTCTTTCTTTGACCATAAGCAAGATACACACATTTACTTTGCACATTTACATATTTCTTTGTCTGTTTCTCTCTATCGCTCTCCTTTTCTCAGAGAGTTGGATAAGAGATTAAGGACACTTCCTGAGGCAGAGAATGATTGGTCAGTAGTACATTAGAATGGCCCTACATACATTTCATCATTCCATATCTTTTCAGTGGTTATCAAAACCATTTATACACTTTTGCAGTTAAACAATGTTAAGATATTGATTAGTGTTTCAGTCAAATCAGTCTAACTCTGAAAGTATGTGTTTACCTTCCATATGAGACGCTATTTAAGACTACACACACATCAGATTTTGCAATGAAAATAAAAATGATAAAACAAACAAAGGGAAATAGTCAGTGTACACACACACACACACACACACACACACACACACACACACACACTCAGTCTGCATAATAAAACAAACTTTATTTAATAGTCCACAATTTGGTAAGGTGACCTGCAATTTTAAAATCCACATTCCACAGTCTGCATTTCTCAAGCATTGCAGATTATTATTATAATGTTAAGTATAGAGACGATCTCTATGCTGCATTAGTTCTGCTGTCCTACTGCAGAGGTACACGTGGTCAAAGTGCTGTGTGTAGGGGTAGAGAGAGAGAGAGTGAGGGAGAGTGTAGAGAGGGAGGGTGGGAGTGTTAGAGAACAATAATCAAATACATTAGAGCAATCTAGCCAGAGAGACCAATGAAGACTTTGTCCCTAGGGTGTGGCAGTCACTGCTATAGGTGTGCCATAACGTTCAGAAAACGCAAAGTCAAGACTCAGGCAACACCAGCTTCTGGGCTCCAGGCAGAGAGTTGTAGTGCAGCCTGCTCCTATTGTCCAATGCCTTGCAAGCGCTGGCTGAAAGGTCCACGTGCCAGCCCCTTGTCTTGTCGTTCCGCACAGTCTTTCCCTCTTCCGTCAGGACCCCCGGCTGTTCTGTCTGCGCTCTCTCACACACTCCTGCTTCTGTGACATCCAACGGCCAGTTAAAGCTCCCTCCTCCCCTCAGAATGGGTGCTGGGACATGCACACATGCGCGTATGCACACAAACACACACACACACACACAAACACACACACAAGCACTGGCTCCCCTCCTTCTCTCTCCCCTTCATGCACACTCTCACAGGAATGGTGATAGGACATGGATCGGCTTCTCGGGTGGAGAGGAGGGGCAGCAGAAGCCCATACATCCGCTTGTGTACTTTTCCGCTCCCAAATCCATCGCATCACACTCCTAAAACCAGGGCAATGAACAAGAGAGAAAGAGGGAGAAGGAGAGAGGAAGAAAGAAGGAAGGAAGAGATCAGTCTCACCTCCAGACTGCCTCTGAACTCATTTCAAGCTCTGCAAGGCAAAGGCACTGGCAAATACAGACACGAATGCATACACACTCACACCTCAACCCCCCCCTCCACTGTTTGTACATGAGATGGTTCTTATAGTCTTTTTAACCTCTTGTTTGCTAGCAGAAAGCAAATAGAGCCTATAGGGATAAGAGAGAAAGAGAAAGAATGACATAAAAAATAAGAATGAGATAAAAAGAGATCCAGATACATGAAGCACATGTTGATGAGGGTTGGACTTGCAGAGGCCACATGGCAGTCACGTTAGAAGTGTTGATGCAGTAACTGCATCTGCAGCTAAACTAATGCTGCGTGCGTGTGTGTGTGTGCATGCGTGCGCGGGTCTGTGTATATGTGTATCTTTTTCCATTCTCCACCAAAAAGAGGCCAGGAGGCAATTGTCTCTCTAGAGATGTAACACACTTTCTGCAAACATATCATCAGATAATGGCAGAACACCTTACAACACACCAATGCATATCTGTTTACATATACAGTTGAATCATGAGAGATTATGCAAGGTGAGAATTATGATTTTAATGTCCTCTGGTTCTATGGCTTTTGATACAGCCTGTGCTAACTGAACATGGTTTTTCTTTTCTCCAAGACAATTGTGTCTCAGTTTTATTGCAGCTTAATGGTTTAATGCTTGGTTCCTAATATACATATACATATACATGCATGCACCCATACACACGTTTTTTCCTTGACAAGCTCTTATAGGCCTCTGGACTAATTAATCCCCAAGAAAAGTGAAATGACAAATATTTATATATATACACACACACACAGCGCTTCACTTTTTCCACATTTTATGTTATGTTACAGCCTTATTCCAAATTGGATTAAAAAAAAAATAATTCCCCTCAAACTCCTACACACAATACCCCATTATGACAAAGTGAAAAAATCTTTGTTTGGAGTTTTTGCAACTTTATTAAAAATAAAAAAAACAAAAATCACATGTACATAAGTATTCATAGCCTTTGCTCAATACTTGGTTGAAGCACCTTGGGCAGCAATTACAGCCTCAAATCTTTTTGAGTATGATGCTACAAGCTTGGCACACATATTTTTGGGCAGTTTCTCCCATTTTTCTTTGTAGAACCTCTCAAGCTCCATCAGGTTGGATGGGGCGCGCCGGGGTACAGCCATTTTCAGATCTCTCCAGAGATGTTCAGTTGGGTTCAAGTCTGGGCTCTGGCTAGGCCACTCAAGAACATTCACAGAGTTGTCCTGAAGCCAGTCCTTTATTATCTTAGTTGTGTGGTTAGGGCCATTGTACTGTTGGGTGAACCTTCACCCTGGTCCAGAGCACTCTGGAGCAGGTTTTCTTCAAGGATGTCTCTGTATGTTGCTGCATTCATCTTTCCCTGACTAGTCTCCCAGTTCCTGCTGCCAAAAAACAACCCCACAGCATGATGCTGCCACCAGCATGCTTCACTGTAGGGATGGTATTGGCCAGGTGCTGAGCGGTGCCTGGTTTCCTCCAGACATGACGCTTGGCATTCAGGCCAAAGAGTTGAATCTTTGTTTCATCAGACCAGAGAATTTTGTTTCTCATGGTCTGAGAGTCCTTCAGGTGCCTTTTGGCAAACTCCAAGCAGGCTGTCTTATGCCTTTTACTGAGGAGTGGCTTCCGTCTGGCCACTCTACCATACAGGCCTGATTGGTGGAGTGCTGCAGGAATGGTTGTCCTTCTGGAAGGTTCTCCTCTCTCCACAGAGCAATGCTAAAGCTCTGTCAGAGTGACCCTTGGGTTCTTGGTCACCTCCCTGACTAAGGCCCTTCTACCCCGATCACTCAGATTGGCTGGGCGGCCAGCTCTAGGAAGAGTCCTGGTGGTTCCAAACTTCTTCCATTTATGGATGATGGAAGCCACTGTGCTCATTGGGACCTTCAATGCTGCAGAAATTTTTCTGTACCCTTCCCCCGATCTGTGCCTCAATACAATCCTGTCTCAGTGGTCTACAAACAATTCCTTGGACTTCATGGCTTGGTTTGTGCTCTGACATGTACTGTCAACTATGGGACCTTATATAGACAGGTGTGTGCCTTTACAAAGCATGTCCAATCAACTGGATTTACCACAGGTGGACTCCAATCAAGTTGTTGAAACAACTGAAGGATGATCAGTGGAAACAAGATGCACCTGAGCTCAATTTTGAGTGTCATGGTAAAGGCTGTGAATACTTATGTGCATGTGATTTTTTTGTTTTTTTTTATTTTTAATAAATTTGTTACAATTCCAAACAAACTTTTTTTACTTTGTCATTATGGGGTATTGTGTGTAGAATTTTGAGGGGGAAAAAATTATTTAATCCAATTTGGAATAAGGCTGAAACATAACAAAATGTGGAAAAAGTGAAGCACTGTGAATACTTTCTGGATGCACTGTATATATATATATATATATATATATAGAGAGAGAGAGAGAGAGAGAGAGAGAGAGTGTTTATTATAATGGCTTTGTTTGCATACATGGATGTCCTTACTTGAGCAGTCATAATTCATAATCATAATAATTCACTAAAATGATTCATTATAGCTAATGTTTTGAAATAATGAAATCATAGTGTCTGTGATTTCTTTTTTGTGTAAAGTGGCAGACTTTGTTTTTACTAAGATGTTGGGCCCATCAGTACCACCCTAGCTGCTAAGAACTGCTACTTCCTTTACTGAGCCTGTATTCCTCTGTTCACCACACTGCACTCACACTCAATGTGCAACACAATTAATGTGTGAAGAATTGTGAGTTTACTAAAATCTAATGGCTTTAGTTCACTCATTACACTTTAGTAAATCTAAACTCCAATTTCTTTTTTCTACTGAAAAAGAGATGAGCAATAGCTAATAATTAGTAATAGCTACTCTGCAATCTGAAATGTTTTTTTGTTTGTTTGTTTGGCATACATATTACCTCTTGGATTTTAAAGTTCTTTGAATCACAAAGAAAAACAATACGAGACAGTATGATGCTGCAGTAATTTAATCAAAAGAACAAAATTGATTATTCAGAATAAATTAACAGACAGGAATTAGGTCAAACCTTCTAATCATGTTTTTGTCAAATGTAATACTGTATACATACTACATTAAAATGACAGAAAAAAGAAAAGAAAAGTATAGGAAAATGCACTATTAAATGCACAATTATGAAGTTATGCATATTGGTCAGCATCATCCTCAGTTATAGCCTTCATCTCAGTTGCTGGTTTGTCTTCCTCCACCTTCTGAATTGGTTCCTTCATTGCATCTATTGCCTTCTTCAGATTGAGATTGTCCTTTTCACTCAGTGGGGCCAGTGCTGGGGTAAGGATTGTCTTGATTTCAGTTATTCTTTCCTCGCATCTGTTGTAAAACTCCTTCCTGTTTCTTGCTGCAAGGCTGTTGATACCATTTTGGGCAGATTCGCATTCCTTCCCTAACTTGTCAATCTCTGCAAGGAACTGAGGTGAGTTTGGATCCATGGTCATCAGTCTTCCCAGAGTACTGACATTGTTCATCAGGTACTGGACAGACACCTCAGTGTAAGTGGTAGACATCATGTTAACCAAATAGGCGTAGGCAGAAGCATTCAGAGCATTAGTGTAGATTTTGTCTTTGACAAACATGCTGTAGGTGTAGTTGTTCTCTACAGCTATTTCAACAGTCTGCTTAAAATGTTTAAGATTTTCAATAAGAGTGGTCTTAACAATGTTTGAAATGATCTGAAAGAAGTGCACCAGTTTCTCCCACTGTTCTTTCACCTGCCCCATGATTTCCAGGCCTTTCGCTAGCACCACAATTCTCTTGTTGAAGTCGATCTCCTTGAGATTATAATGTTTCAGCTCACTCACAATTTCAGCAAGAGCTTTTTTCTTCTGATCCAAGTTGTCCATAGTCTTCTCGTTCCGTTCATTTGCAATTTTTAGCTGGGTTTCAGCCATTTGTAGACGTAGATGAGATTGTCTTAAGTGCATCTGGACCACATCTGTATTTGCTGAGTCATAGATTTGCTGTTGACTTGACTTGGGGGGTGCTGTCAAGAAAGATGGCTGATTTGTAAAAGACTTGCTTTTGGAATAAAAGGCCATGGCCCTTACATTCAGTTCGTCAATGGCTTTAATAAGCTCCTCTGTTTTGGCATCATCACATTTCCCCTCTGGAGCATATTTACCTAGCTCTGTTAAAGTGGAGATACCCTTGTCACAGATGCCTAGTGCCTCGGATTTAATCGGGCATTCAGCTTCTTGCTGTATATCTCTGCTGACTTGCTGAAATAGTCCCACCAAGTAATCAGACTTTACCGTTTGCTTCTCCTGATCATACACCTCAGGCCAATTTATTTCCTTACCTTTGCAAAGTTCTTCCATTTTCTCAACCACTAGTAGAAATGTTATAGATTTAGAAAATATGTTACTTGTTGCCAACATTTCATCCACGTTACTCTTCATTCCAGTGGCCATGTTTCTGTGGCTTTCAGGAGTGCCTTTTAAGTTTTTGATCACATGTGTTATGGCTTTTGGTGTAATAGTGTCCGCTTGGAGATAGGTTTGGATAATTTGTCCTGGAAGAAATTCTGTTGCAAACGCACAGGCTATTGATATTGCTTGCTCTGACATACTTGATATTAGCTTCAGGCCAAAAAGGCCCCATCCACTTGGCAAATCTTTCATTGCTTGCTGGTAGGCCCTTCTGTCCTCAGCTAATCTTTCATTAGCCAGATTGAAAGCAGCCTCGGCCCTGTCGCTTGCCTCCTTAGCTTCAGCCCGTTTAATCTTTGCTATCTCAATGTTTTTCTTGATTTCTTCCATCTCCTCATCATGACTCTGTCTTGCATTCACCAAAGCCTCCACCAGTTCTTGCATCAGCTTGATGATATCTGAGAATTGTTTCTCAGTCATGATGGCCAGGTTTAAGCATTCTGATGATATGTGCGCAATGTTCTGAAGCTCAGCTGGTAAGAAGGCTTGGACAAGACCATCATCCTCCTGTATTATGAGCCCAACTGAGTTTTTGATGTACTCTGGAACCTGTCCGGTGTACATACGAATTTGGTCCATGTTCTTGTGAGCAACATTAAAGGCTTGCCAGCAACCATTACATACTTGAAAGAGGCAGGCCCTAAAAGAATTGGGGTATCTGATGAATTTGAACCCGTCTTTTGGTGGATTTTTATTGATGGAGAAGTCATCTGCAGCAGAAATGCGTACCAGCTGAGCCAGTAAATCGATGGAGACGGGTGCCGGCAATAGATACTGCTCCCAGTTAGCATAGGGCTGCATCAGCAGCATGATGTCATTTCTGTAATCCTGTGCTTTGGTGAAACTCTTAGTAGCTTGGTTGAGCTTTGACAGCGCCATTGTTTTCCCTAAAATAGAGTAAGGCAGAAAATTTGTATAACATAAAGCCATAATAAGACAATCAGGAGATTCAGCATTTATTATTTCTGTACTATAAAGCAGTTAGCACTAACAACAACAGCACCTGCAGTGTTTCATCCACTAAACAATTTCAGATTAGAACACATCATAAGTTACATGTGGTTGCTTAGTAGTTTTTTTTTTCCTTCACAACAAGTGAAGTAAAATTAGTAGAAAGCAGAAAATAATACTATTTTAACTACCCACCATTTTACAAAATTAATACTCTTTGATTGAGGAGCATTTAAATGCTTTTTTTCATAAACATTGTTTTTTCATAAACTTCATTATGGTGTAGACTTCAACAAATTCACTATACAGTATATTTCATAAAAAAGTTGATGAATGTAAACAGAAATTCATATTATGCAAACATAAACTCACAGAAATCTGTAGAGGATAGAATAGAACGGTTTGTACCTGAAGTACTGTGGATACCTCTTGAAGAAGTGAGTAGTTGAAGTAGTAGCCTACCAGACTAGATGCTGTTCTGCTCCAAAACAACAACTTTTATATCATCCTTTCATGTTTGTCAGCAAAGCAATATAACTGTGTCCTGCAAAAATATGCAGTCTGAGTTGTAATTCTGAATTCTACAGAACAGCTTTACTTCCTATAACTACTGAAATGTCTTTGTTTTTCGTGTCTTTATTTGGATCCCCATTAGCTGAGGTAGCAGCTGCTCTTCCTGGGCTCCACCAACAAAACTGTGTACTCCCATGATCATAGTTGGTAACTTGTTCCATACTGTGGTGACCAAGACAATACAGATCTGCACGCTGCACCTGTTTTGGGTTTTGGTTTAACTAACCTGCCTGGCAGTGTGACTATGTTGAGCTCTCGCATAATTTATATTGTGTTTACTATCACAGATATTCCTAAAGACGCCCATTAGACCACAGGCCAGCCTCTCCTGAGCTCTGAGCCATGAGAGAGGCATGCTCGCTCTCCTTACTGACAGGGCAGTGTGAGGCTTGCAGATTCATTCTCAGCTAACCAGAACTTAGACAGCTCTTTCCTGACAGCTCCCCTGGGAAACACCACAATGAAAGCATCTAGGGGAGGAGAAACTGCTGTTTTACCATAGACTAAACCCATATATACTTTGTTTTGTTAATAACAAATGCCACAGTAAAGTCAAGTAATACGATTCCGACCATCATTTTCTTGTAAAAATATCTTGTCGATCATTTTTGTCAGTGCTGTGCACGTAGAATGATCTGCTTTATAGGCATGCTTGAAATCAACGATTCATTAAGTGAAAAATAGTAGATTATCTGCTCAAGAACAACTTTTTCCATTAGGTTGCTCAATACAAAAGAAACTAATTCCAGGCAAAACGCACCATTCTAAATTTGATAATAATAGCCCAAAAGTAACACCAGCAACCTTTGAAAGGATGATCAATACACTGTTTGATAATAATAATAATAAGAAGAAGAAGAAGAAGAAGAAGAAGAAGAAGAAGAAGAAGAATTTTATTCTAATTAAGAAATTACGTGCATTTCTTGTTACCCAATGGCACTTTACAAGATCATACAATATAAAAAAGGTCAAATAAAATATAAAGAAGCTTCAAATATATAAATAAGATAACAGGAGGGAGTAAAACTGGTTAAAAAAAATAGACATAATATTGATGCAAGTGCATACTATAGTAACCAATTAAAGGTTGAAATGATCTCAGACAAAGAGATGAGTTATGAAATTCTTGTAAATGAGCAGCTGGAGGAAGAAGCCTTGGGTCTGCAGCTCCAGAAACGCCAATAGTGCAGAGTGTGACGTGAGCGACAGAGAGCAGATGAGTGTCAGAGGGATGGAGACAGAGTGAAGGAAAAGACATATGAGGAACACCAGAAAGGGATGGACAGGTCAGACCATGAGGGCAAAAACCAAGAGAAGGATTTTGTACTGCACACAGCCATGAACAGGAACCCAGTGTAAATGTTTGAGTGTAGTAGTTATATGTTCCCTTAAGCTGGTGTGTGTAAGAACTCCAGCAGCCATTTTCTGAATGTTCTGCAGCTTCTTTAACCCACAGACAGGAAGCCCATAAAGAACAACACTGCAGCAGTCCAATCAACATCGCACAGCACTGTATTAGCCTAATCAGCATCACACAGTTCTGCAGTAGTCTAGCTGGCATCACACAGCACTTCAGTAGTCTAATTAGCATCACAAAGCGCTGCAGTAGTATAATCATCATCAAAAATGCATAAATAAGAAACCTTGTATCAAAATTTGCATGCCTATATCCTTACACATAGATATATTTGCTGACTATTACACCATTGTAACATTTTTTAAACAAATTAATTGCAATAACTAAACAATTGAATAATTTAAATTTAATGTCTCTTATACAATCATAAAGCTGACTAAGGCTGACAACTAATCAATAGGAGAACTTCTACCTTAAAGGATTAGTGTGACGGTTGAGTCTAAGGCATTGTGGGAATTGGAGAAATAATTGAATCATGTAGGTGTAACATAATGAAGAGAGGATAACTTAATAAAACATAGAAGGCTAAGGTTAGTCTAATTTTAATTGGCCCAGGCCATTCACTACCACTAAATGACTAAATAGGGATGTTGTGCCCTCTAGTGGGTGAGTCAGAGATAATTATGCAACAAAAATACTTGTGAAGTCTGGTATGCTTTATCATTAAAGTTGCTATAAGATCTTTTTTGGAAGCACTTTGACTAAACTGTTTTATGTATTTGTAGCTACCAATAAACCTCTCTTGTAGGAGGATATATTCTGTATCTGTTAATTCTATGTGTACATTCAGCACATGGAATCTGCCAACATCCATTCCTGCATGTTCTTTCAGGATCAAGGCCTCTGGAATGGTGACTGATGTAGCAGAGCACCTAGGCAACTTTCAGTTTGTGATAAAAATGAAAAATAATATTGAACAAGCTGGTATGCATGCACACATGTGCACACACAAGCAGACCTTTCTTAACCTCTTCTCTTGCCAACCCCAGTTTACCTGTTTCTTACAGTTTATGGAAATTACTGTTTCTCCTTTCAATGTGCCTGTTATTTTTTTTAAATGTTGCTTCTGAGGAACTCACACAAATTTCCCCCAATCAGATATGCTGAGCAGAGGTGGTGTTTGTCCTATTCAGCAGCTTCTTCCTGCTTACTTAGAAGCTTTTGCTCCTATAAGCTTCTTCTGGGCTTTGTGGGCTTTCAATCAGGGACTCTGCTGGGTCACTGGTGTATATGTGCATGTGTGATGTGGGCCCTGTGCGTGTGTGTGTGTGTGTGTGTGTGTGTATGTGTGGGTGTGGAGCCCAGAGAAGGGAGCTGCTCTTGGAGAGGACCTTCTCCAGTGGGTACTGGGCAAAAGCGCTAATCCCCTTCATTGTGAAGTAGAGCCTCCACAGAGGGTCATAGCAATACAGGCCTGACACAGAGCATGGGCTTCTATGTCATACACATGTCCACATATGCACCTTCAAGCTCACTGAGAGAGGCTTTCCTGCCTTCGCAAACAGTAGTCTCATTCATTATGAGAGAATACTTCTACTGAGAGTGCCTTAACTCTAGAACACTATATATTCAAATAAAAGACACATTTGTTACATATGTTTAATGTTCATAGGAATCATTATTTGTGACTTAATATTTTAATTTCAAAGAGCTGGACAAAGACTTTGAGTTCCTCTGAACAGTACATGGAGATCAGATTACATCTCAGTAAGATGCATGATGAGATCTTGTACTGCAGCTTGTGTTTATTGTAGTTTTCTATGGAATGACCATGATATTTGCACTAAATAGATGCCAGTCAGTTCAGTCAGCAATATATATTGCTAAAAAGATTCCCCTGTGTTCTAACAGGCAAAACCTGTATGTCTTGGTTGGATGTAATCATTGAATGTGTTGGATGTAATCATTGAATTAGAACTGAAATTTAATTAATTATTAAGATGCACAAAATATGGTTGTTTTTGATTGTGTAATGTTTTCCTTTTCCACATATGTCTTTTAGCACTTTAGTTCTGTTTAGTGGTTTATATTTCAATGGAAACAGGTGCTTACATATTCCGCAGAAAGCAAAAAATAAAAACAACTAAACAACTACCAACTAATAAAGATGTCAATTTGAACATGGAAAGTCTTGTTTTGTTTATTCATTTGTTGTTGTGGTTTCTCTTTATGCCGTTCTGTTGATTTGTATCCACTTCATGGCAAGTTGAAAATGATTTGATTCTATGAGACATTTGGAGGAAGTGCGAGTACAGAAAAAAAGCGTGTAACTTAAATGTGACGTTCTTTAATAGGCTGTATCACTTTTTTTTCTGTGAGTCTGTGAGGACCTCATAAAGCATGGCTTGTGGCAAGTGGGTTAGTACAAGGGTAAATATGGGATAGGAGTGTCAGACGAGAGGCTGATGCCTCTTGCCATGAAGCAGACTCTCCAGCAGATCAGAGTGCTCCTGGACTGGGACAGTGGTCTGATCTCCTTCTTTGATCCTCTCAACAACAGATACGTGCACACTTTCAGACAAACATTCACCAAGCAAGTCTATCCATACTTCTATAATGTTTGTCCTGCTAAAACTATGAGGGTGTTACCAGAATAGGCTGCAACCACTAAGAACATTATGCTAGTGTAATGGAAAAAAATTGTAATTATGGATGGCCTTTTCCCACTTGGCCAAAGTTTTTGCTTTTGGCTCAGTTTTCCATTGCTCTGAGGTTGTCTGCTTGAAGGATTCAAACCTAGTTTAAAGGTAATCAGACTTTCTTTTGTTTCCTGTGATCATATACCTTCAATCATTTAATGTGATAATGCTATTTCTATTTAGGAGTTGTTTTCCTTGTGCACGCAGATGCATGCAATTGAGAAACCATTGTTTAGTGAAAAGAATCAAATTTGTTGGCAACTTCCTGGATTTTCATTTATTTGCAATTTTCCTCAGAACTGTTGTGAGAATACACACTCCCTGATAAACAAATATAAAAGGTTTATTGTAGATATTTCCTGTCCACTAGACACCTCCAATGTTTGCTGTCTAGCAAATGTCAGCTGGGTTTACTAGTTTCTTGGAAAACCCATATTATGTGCATCACTTTCATGGTAACCTTTATAATCTCTGGACCTTTAGCTTCGCTGTTGATTTTCTCAAATACCCCAATATGGTCTTATGTAGCATTAATGCATGCTTTAAAATCTTCTAAGCCAAGTGAAAAGCACTCAGGTATTTACTCTTAAGTGCTGGTCATACTGCTGTTTTACTGTGATGTTTTCAGTGTTGTGTAATTACTAAATAGGGCTTAAATAAAACCATTGTCAGTGTAAGAAGGCTCAACAGCAGTACTCATCTACCGAAAAAACAAGATGTGAGTTAAGATGATTCTATTTCCCTTTTCATGTACACTGAAAAACATCAGAACAAATGCTAGGATATATTTTGTCTACAAACACATTTCTATTTATGGTCTTTCTTATCTTTTATAGCATCAAGGGTTCTTTGGAATTTCAGCAGAAAATGGAAGAGAGGAAGCTGTGTTGTGAGTGAATGCTTGTGTGTAATGTCGTTTTCTATGTTGAGTGTAGCTCTATGATGTACCCTGGAGATCTGAAGTTTGAGAAGAGGACCATGTCTGCTCAGTTGGAGGGGGGTGTTCATGGCCTGCACTCGTAAGTCTTCGTCCTCTCTGCTCACTAAACTCCTACTACCGAATCCATCATGCTCAGAGGCTCTTTTAGGGAACACTCCACCAACTGTCAAGCAGTGCCACAAAAGCACTCAGGGACTGGAAAATAACCTGTGTGTGTCTGTTCACACAGTTTGCAGGCACAGTGTTATGAATAATAATACACAGTAATAGACCCCTGCTGATCTCCACTGAAATCTGAATGAACATGAAGCTGACAATTTATTTATGAATAATTAATTCAGATAAATTGTGGGTTTCTAATAGATAACAGGGTCATGACATAATGAGTAATGCCTCTATAGATTTCTATAGACAGAATTGGAGATCATGACCTCTCTTGTTCTGCTTTTCAAGTAGGGCAGTGCAAAGAGCTTTCTTTGATGATGTTATCAAAGATGTGAAGATGTATCCCTAGGCACTATCTAGCTGAGAAGAGGTCTCTGTCTATTTCTGCCCACTAGGCCACCATCTTTAATCTCTGTAATGGAGGCTTTATCTGCACTAGATCCCACACTAGAGGACACTCTCAACTGTGGCCTTATGATTGTCGTACTGCTGGGATGCTCTCTCTCTCACACACGGATGTTCGCATACGCTGCTCTATTTTGTTTACAGTTAGGCTTCCTTTGGCTGCCTCTCTGTCTCCCGTGTCCTCTCAAGCAGTGGTGGGACATTAATGCCACTTTAATGGATAGGCTGTGACATGACGCCAGCTTAAGAACATTAACACGACATCATTGGACAACATACTCTTAGGTAGATTAACTTATTCCATACTCCAGAATATGCGCTCAACTCTGCAAATCAAGCAGGTATGTTCAATTCATGCTACTGGGACATGAAGTTTGAAGTTGAAATTGACCTCACATGTATGCACACAAAGTGTCCGAGCTTCTGCTAGTCGCAGGTGGCTATGGGAGCAATCATCAGTCATGTCTCCTCGTTCTATCAGCATGGGTGTGTGGAACTCCCCACGGTCATTTGGTATATGATGCACTAACTGATATGAGAATGTGAGAGTGTAGCATGTATGTCTCAGTGAACTAATTGGTATATATTTTTTTATTTGGCTTGTTTTTCTTTGTTTGTTTGTTCTGTGGTCTTTGATTCAGTGATTTTCTGATCCTGCCTGGCTTCATTGACTTTACCTCAGATGAAGTGGTGAGTTCTTTTGCAAAATGCACCAAAACAGCTCAGCAGGTTTCCTGACATGCCCCATAAGGGCTTACCAGTGTGTGTGTTTCAGTAAATACAGCACATCTAGTAATGATTTAGTGAAGGGGGCGGGATCTTCCTAATTAATTAGGGAGCTGGCGGTCTCCTCTACCTTCAGTGAGATGGAGGAGCTGAGTCAGTTGCCATGTAGTGCGAACACGACTACAACAGAGGGTGGAGTGTGGCATAGTGTAAGAGAGGGATGAAGGAGTACAAATAAGATGTGCAAAATAGGTGGTGTTGGCATCCCAGGTGCATAGGGTGTGTTGTCACAGGCAGAGAGGCTGAGGGGTGTGTGTGTGTGTGTGTGTATGACAGTGTGAGGGAGGAGCGAACCAAAATTCCCATGTGTAATGGATATGGGATAGTATATATTGTGTTATTTAAATTTGGTGTTACATTTTGTGTGTGTGTGTGTGCTGGAATGTGGGAGAGAACGTAGGATGTTTTTGTCTGTCTTACCACAGGGAGGTTAAACTGATGCCCTGCTTATAAAAACAGCAATAGTTGTGCTTTGAATGAGCACATTCAAGTCACTTGAAGTCAAATTAATAATGGGACAGAGATGTGTGCATATGTGAAAGCTGTCCAAAGTAACACCCCAAACTGTTCTTATCTTTGTGCAATGCATAGTCTGTATGAAAATACAAGCATGAACATAAACAAAGATAATTGTTCTGTAGAAGATTGGTTCCTTTCTGTTACCATTTGCGTCTGTCATTCAGGATCTGACCTCTGCTCTGACCCGGAAGATAACCCTGAAGACGCCGCTTATTTCCTCTCCCATGGATACTGTGACTGAATCCTCCATGGCCATCGCTATGGCTGTGAGTATCCCCCACACACTCAAAACCATGAAGTCCTGTTGCTTTTCCATTTAGCTTTCTGTGATTTTGTATTACAGCTCATGGGCGGTATTGGGATCATCCATCACAATTGCACCCCAGAGTTCCAAGCAAATGAAGTCCGGAAAGTTAAGGTGTCAAACTTTCAGTGAATTGTCTTAATAGGAATATAATGAACAACACGTTGAACACGCAGATTTACACACAAACTTCCCTGAGGCCTCTCATCAGCAGAGCAATATATGGTGTCATGGCAGAAATTCGAGCAGGGCTTCATCGCGGATCCGGTGGTGATGAGTCCATAGCACACGGTCGGAGATGTGTTTGAGGCCAAGGTGCGACACGGCTTCTCTGGAATCCCTGTCACCGAAACCGGCAAGATGGGCAGCAAGCTTGTGGGAATCGTGACGTCACGAGACATTGACTTCCTCTCAGAGAAGGACTATGACCGGCTGTTGGAGGAGGTTTGTGATTCATCTTTGATTGTACATACAATATACAAAAGGTTTTTAAAAACACAAATGAATCACATATGACATACAATGCTTAAAAATATAGGTGGAATAGAACTATCATGAAATTGTGATATTTCTGTGTCAGTGTGTGAAAGAGGGCAATATATATATATATATATATATATATAAATAAAAAATGTGTATATATATATGTGTGTGTGTGTGTGTGCGCGTAAAATCACATTCTTTAAACTCACATCTTTTTGTGATTTATTGTGATATTTGCCAGGCAATGACAAAGAGGGAAGATTTAGTGGTTGCACCAGCAGGTGTTTCACTCAAAGAGGCCAATGACATTCTGCAGTACAGCAAAAAAAGGTCTGATTCTTCATCTTTTCAGCTTGAGAAGTGAAACTGCTTCTAAAGGACTTTGAAAGGTTAATTTCACTTCTCCACTTCTTCTCTGAGTAACGGGTCGGTCGTGGGGACGCTTGTTGATTGCAGGTAAACTGCCCATTGTGAACGACAGTGATGAGCTGGTGGCTATAATTGCTCGCACTGATCTGAAGAAGAACAGAGACTACCCTCTGGCCTCTAAAGACTCCCGCAAACAGCTGCTGTGTGGCGCTGCCATCGGTACCCGTGAGGATGACAAGTACCGGCTGGTCCTGCTCGTGCAGGCAGGAGTGGACGTGGTGGTGCTGGTAGGTCTTAAGGTCCTAAAGGGAGTGGGATTAGTCTCCATCCTGAGTATGGTGCCTGAATCAAATGACAAACTATTTTTGCTATGAGGCTGTGTAACACAGGACTGTGATTGGACATAGTGAATTTTTTCTGAAGGCTGTGTCTATTGTTTTAGGACTCATCTCAGGGAAACTCAGTGTTTCAGATCAGCATGATTAACTACATTAAACAGAAGTATCCTGAGCTCCAGGTGGTGGGGGGAATGGTGAGTCACAGTTCTCACATTTGCTTGTTCTGTAAACTGAGAGGGTTGAGGTAGGTAAGAATTGATGGTGTTTGGTTCTTTTCATTTGTTGCTGTGTTCACTTTCATCCTTCTTCTCTCTCGCTCTGTCTCTGTGTATGTCTGTGTAGTAGTGACAGCTGCTCAGACGAAGAATTTGATTGGTGATGGTGTGGATGCTCTTAGAGTGTGGATGGGTTATCTTTGATAAGACATCGTATACCAGAAAATTGTTTAAAAGATGGTAATAGCTAAACCACCAGACATAATAGTGATGGATAAACAGCAGAAAAGAGTCATAGTGACGGATGTAGCAATCGCAAGAGATAGCAACATCAGCAACAAGGAACATGAGACGCTAAAAGAAGAGGAAACACTGGCTCTGGTAGCAATCAGAGCACCAGGGGTTTAGGGACGATGACCATCAAACTGGGAGAGTGGCTCCAGCAGATCCCAGGAACAACATCCGAGATCCTCATCCAGAAGAGTGCAGTCGATGGAACACTTGGGATACTATGCAGGCAAATGTATATATTGTAAATTCCTGTTCTTTTTTATCAACATTCTTAGAACATAATTACTGTTCTAAGTTTACAACATCTGGTCGAGGTTTTCGTTTATTCAAGATGCATCCTGTAGTGCCTTTTCACATTTTTGCACTATTTCTTTATTTTGAGTCAAATGTTTCAAATAAAATAATACAATCCACAAGGAAATGAAAACGAGAATTAAATCAAACTTATTGTTTCAGAAAGATTACTACTCATTCACACACCAGGACGCTACATCTTCTGGAGTATTATGCTCACGTTTCTAAACTTTTAAACATTATAATGTATTTCAGTTATGGAAATCAGTTAAACACTATAGGAAGGCCTACAACAGGAATGTACTACAAATACCTTCCTACTCCAGCACCCCTAATCGTCCACTCCCAATGGTGGGATATCCCTGAATAACAGTTGAATGCTATCTTTGCCTATATTTGCCTCTGTCTGTCTTTCAGGAGACTACAATATGAGAGTTACACACTAACATAAAAGATAAATAATGAATTAAGTAAATGCTGCACCGGCTAACATCTACTTTCTTCCCTGTTTTATTACCTGTATTATTATTTATAATATTTGTGAGCTGAAAACATGATATCCACCAAAAACATGATTCACTGACTCATGAACAATGTCAACAAATCTACACCCACACACGCACACACACACACACACACACACACACACACACACACACACACACACACACACACACACACAGCAGGTGAGTTTTCTGTGGTGGCAGATGGGTCCAAGTGGGCTCATACTGGCCCTGCCCACATGTCGCCTCCTGCAGGTGTCAACCGTAGCCACTGTGCTCCATGTGCCCTTTCTCCTCTGCCACTGCTGGGAGAGGGCTCTGCCCACCCTCCTGACACGCTCCGCTACGCCTCCTGCATACCCCCTTTGTGCTTCAGACAGAGGCCAAAACCACTGGCTTTGCTGGTTCCAGGAACAGCCTGAGGTTGTCCAGGAGAGTGAAAGAATGCTATACCTTGCAAGGTATGATGGTCTTCATTGAAATGGGGGTTAAAAACATTTCAAGCCAGTGTTTTGTGCACTGACATCCCTCCTGCTACCGAAGGCCACCTGAGTGTTTCTTGTGTTTGTGAGTGTGAGGCAAAGGAGTGTGAAAGTGTTTGTGTGGATCAAGATGTAAATGCATGAAATGAAACGTACTGAGGCTATGTTTATTGTCACATATTTTATATCTAGAATGTTGGCCTACCTCCAAGTGAATTTGCACAAAGACCAAACATTTGTGTGGGGTGTTTGTTTGTGCATGTGAATATAGATGTGTGTAGTTCAATGGTGTATACATGTGTACATGTGAGTATGGATGTGTAAGTGTGAAAGATGTGTGTGTGTGTGTGAATTATATATTTGTTGGGGGCACATTCATATACTGCCACACTGCTATTCTCTCTGCTACTTTCTGTTTTTCAATTGGCGGAGTGGATTAGGGCCTGTCAGAGAGACTCTGAGAGATCTGGTGAGCCCTGATTGTGATTCTTTTTGTTTCTCTCTCTCTCTCTTTGTGTGTGTGTGTTTGTGTGTGTGTCTCTTGTCAACACAGTGTGAATAATTTTGATTTTAATTGGTTCGTTGTCATGAAGTTATCTCTCAACTCTCTCAACCGTCTAAATCACACGCGCACACACACAAACAGTTGACACCCCCCATCCTATAGTCCACATTCATTCATGAGAAACAGAAAATTTCAATTTGAAATTTATTGGATTGAATAACAAAGATCCTTTTCTTTAGAACCATGCACAGCATGGACATGACAATGTTGTGCTAAATGGTGTGATCAAACCCTATCATCATCCTTCCCAGCAAAGCCCTGATCTACTCCTTCTGTAGTGAGCTAAACGCTATTAATAAACTCCCAAACTCCTCCAGTGCTCTCTCACCATTCTGAGCAGAGCCTGTGCCAGGCCTGCAATTTTATCAACTACATCACAGCTCTGTTTTCTCTCTTCCAAATGTGTAGAGAAACACACACACACACACACACACACGCGCGCGCGCGCTCTGTATTCTGACAGTCCCTGCAATGCTCCACTGTAATCCTCTTAGCCTGTAAGCGCTGGGCTCTCCCTGCAAACACACCCTAAACCCAGCACAGCATGGGACTATGTGGAAGACCACTTGCACAAACATCGACCGCACAGCTCCTTTTGCCTTTGCTTGCTATAGTTTCAACTGCTCGATGCACTGAAATGCCAAATACAGAGGCTAAAGCTCAAACACATGCGCCATGAACCAGCTGCACCCATTCCGAGGTAAATCAAATACACAGTTGCCAATGTTTAAAAAAGCTTTTTGAGCTTTTTACATTTTATTGATTTATTTTTTTTAAAGAACATGAGGACTTTTTCATTTTTATTTTTTCAGAATGCTAAATAGTAGTAGTCCCAGTAATTTTGTAGTTCCAGTAGTATCGTCATTCAGGTCTCCTTTATCAGGTTTTGGATGGATTGGTAGAAGTTCATATTGACTGGTTATAAACATAGTTCTGATGTAGTCAAGCACAGCGTCTGTCTCTTTGGCCAGTTGGTAATCATAGCCTTTTTATGTGCTCGGGAAACCTTTCTGCATACTACCGATTTCTTTAGCTGGTCCTCCTTGGGAAGTGTGTGGTCCCTTTGAGCAGTACAAAGCTTCCCCAGCCATGGCTCTCCCCATGCGCTGCTGCTTAGTTTTCTTCCCCACTACTTTGTCCCATAACGTCTTCAGGTTCTTTCTTTCACACTTTGGGTTTTGGTTTTCACTCTCTAGAGCCTCTCTTTCACTCTTCAGGTGTTGTCTTTCACTCTCAAGATTCTCTCTTTCACCCTTCAGGTGTTGTCTTTCTCTCTCCAGAGCCTCTCTTTCACTCTTCAGGTGTTGTCTTTCACGCTCTAGATCCTCTCTTTCACTCTTCAGGTGTTGTCTTTCACTCTCAAGATTCTCTCTTTCACCCTTCAGGTGTTGTCTTTCTCTCTCTAGAGCCTCTCTTTCACTCTTCAGGTGTTGTCTTTCACGCTCTAGATCCTCTCTTTCACTCTTCAGGTGTTGTCTTTCACTCTCAAGATTCTCTCTTTCACCCTTCAGGTGTTCTCTTTCACTCTCTAGATCCTCTCTTTCACTCTTCAGGTGCCATCTTTCACTCTGTTCATTTTTTGTCTCCTTCTGCTTCTCCTCCAACTCCTTCCCACTACATTCCTCCTCAAATTTTCCAATTTTAACACAGTGTCGTTTTCTAATTTCCTTCGTATCTACTCTGTCAGGTAGTTCTTGTTGCAATCTACTCATTGCTTTTTGTGTGTTCCTGTCCAACAAAATCTTCGTTTTCTTCTTCTTCGAAGATCTTCTGTGAGAGCAGCAGAACTGTATTTTGCTGCTGCAACCTCCCATTTCTGTCAACAGACTGACAAATTTTACCTTTGTCAAGCAGATTATAAGAATAGCTATTATGACAATGGTCAGTGATATTATGACATCACAGTTTTGGTTTTGTTGACAATTCCATTGTCATCACACAGAATAGAATAGAATAGAATAAACTATTGTGGGCTTGCTTTGTTTTCACTTTAGCCTTAATTAGATTAATTAGATTCATATGTTTGCTTTAGATTTGCCTTTTTACATTTTATTTATACCATGAAAAACAATACAGAAATAATTAAAGAAGTCAAAGCCTTTGTCACAGTCTCTCCAGACATGCCTTTCTCTGGTTGTCAAAAAGACAAAAGAGATGATTGTGGACTACAGAAGGATGCAAATGCCTCACACCCCAATACATACAGTGAAGAGTGAGAACATACACTCTCTTAAAATCACAAACAATCTCTCATGGTCCCTGAGCACTTTTTCCTTAGTGAAGAAAGCTCTGCTTCCTGAGGAGACTGAAGAAGGACAGCATGTCCGTCATCCTGATCTGGTCTGCAACAGCATCATAGAGAGTGTCCCGACCTGCGCCATCGCTGTCTGGTACTGGCACTGCTCCCCCTGCTCTTTTGGATTGTTTAGTTGAATTTAGCAGTCTGCTCTCAAATTTTCTGTGCCTGTTTTCTGGGATTCTGAAATTCAGGCAATGTTTTTGTTGTTCTTCTGCAACACTATTAAAACTCTGAACTCCTCAAACTATTTTACTTCTCTAAGTAAATCTGTCACACATTTGTCTAGTACAGAATTATTAGATTTCTTTCTTTGACCATAAGCAAGATACACACATTTACTTTGCACATTTACATATTTCTTTGTCTGTTTCTCTCTATCGCTCTCCTTTTCTCAGAGAGTTGGATAAGAGATTAAGGACACTTCCTGAGGCAGAGAATGATTGGTCAGTAGTACATTAGAATGGCCCTACATACATTTCATCATTCCATATCTTTTCAGTGGTTATCAAAACCATTTATACACTTTTGCAGTTAAACAATGTTAAGATATTGATTAGTGTTTCAGTCAAATCAGTCTAACTCTGAAAGTATGTGTTTACCTTCCATATGAGACGCTATTTAAGACTACACACACATCAGATTTTGCAATGAAAATAAAAATGATAAAACAATCAAAGGGAAATAGTCAGTGTACACACACACACACACACACACACACACAGTCTGCATAATAAAACAAACTTTATTTAATAGTCCACAATTTGGTAAGGTGACCTGCAATTTAAAATCCACATTCCACAGTCTGCATTTCTCAAGCATTGCAGATTATTATTATAATGTTAAGTATAGAGACGATCTCTATGCTGCATTAGTTCTGCTGTCCTACTGCAGAGGTACACGTGGTCAAAGTGCTGTGTGTAGGGGTAGAGAGAGAGAGAGTGAGGGAGAGTGTAGAGAGGGAGGGTGGGAGTGTTAGAGAACAATAATCAAATACAATAGAGCAATCTAGCCAGAGAGACCAATGAAGACTTTGTCCCTAGGGTGTGGCAGTCACTGCTATAGGTGTGTGTGTGTGTGTGTGTGTGTGTGTGTGTGTGTGTGTGTGTGTGTGTGTGTTCCTGTCTGGGAGGGGATCGAACACTTCACTTACCATAAGGAGGCAGATGGCGGATTCAGGCATCAGCTGTATAGCCATGCTCCCCTGCTGCTCCCTCCCTCACCCAAACCTTAGACGCACTGCACAGGTAACACCCAGCACCTCCAGCACACTGGCAATGCCCACGAGACCCCCAGCACAGTGGCTCTCCGCCGTAACGTTCAGAAAACGCAAAGTCAAGACTCAGGCAACACCAGCTTCTGGGCTCCAGGCAGAGAGTTGTAGTGCAGCCTGCTCCTATTGTCCAATGCCTTGCAAGCGCTGGCTGAAAGGTCCACGTGCCAGCCCCTTGTCTTGTCGTTCCGCACAGTCTTTCCCTCTTCCGTCAGGACCCCCGGCTGTTCTGTCTGCGCTCTCTCACACACTCCTGCTTCTGTGACATCCAACGGCCAGTTAAAGCTCCCTCCTCCCCTCAGAATGGGTGCTGGGACATGCACACATGCGCATATGCACACAAACACACACACACACACACACACACACACACACACACACAAGCACTGGCTCCCCTCCTTTCTCTCCCCTTCATGCACACTCTCACAGGAATGGTGAGGACATGGATCGGCTTCTCGGGTGGAGAGGAGGGGCAGCAGAAGCCCATACATCCGCTTGTGTACTTTTCCGCTCCCAAATCCATCGCATCACACTCCTAAAAGCAGGGCAATGAACAAGAGAGAAAGAGGGAGAAGGAGAGAGGAAGAAAGAAGGAAGGAATTGATCAGTCTCACCTCCAGACTGCCTCTGAACTCATTTCAAGCTCTGCAAGGCAGAGGCACTGGCAAATACAGACACGAGTGCATACACACTCACACCTCAACCCCCCCCTCCACTGTCTGTACATGAGATGGTTCTTATAGTCTTTTGAACCTCTTGTTTGCTAGCAGAAAGCAAATAGAGCCTATAGGGATAAGAGAGAAAGAGAAAGAATGACATAAAAAATAAGAATGAGATAAAAAGAGATCCAGATACATGAAGCACATGTTGATGAGGGTTGGACTTGCAGAGGCCACATGGCAGTCACGTTAGAAGTGTTGATGCAGTAACTGCATCTGCAGCTAAACTAATGCTGCGTGCGTGTGTGTGTGTGCATGCGTGCGCGGGTCTGTGTATATGTGTATCTTTTTCCATTCTCCACCAAAAAGAGGCCAGGAGGCAATTGTCTCTCTAGAGATGTAACACACTTTCTGCAAACATATCATCAGATAATGGCAGAACACCTTACAACACACCAATGCATATCTGTTTACATATACAGTTGAATCATGAGAGATTATGCAAGGTGAGAATTATGATTTTAATGTCCTCTGGTTCTATGGCTTTTGATACAGCCTGTGCTAACTGAACATGGTTTTTCTTTTCTCCAAGACAATTGTGTCTCAGTTTTATTGCAGCTTAATGGTTTAATGCTTGGTTCCTAATATACATATACATATACATGCATGCACCCATACACACGTTTTTTCCTTGACAAGCTCTTATAGGCCTCTGGACTAATTAATCCCCAAGAAAAGTGAAATGACAAATATTTATATATATACACACACACAGCGCTTCACTTTTTCCACATTTTATGTTATGTTACAGCCTTATTCCAAATTGGATTAAAAAAAAAAAATTTCCCCTCAAACTCCTACACACAATACCCCATTATGACAAAGTGAAAAAATCTTTGTTTGGAGTTTTTGCAACTTTATTAAAAATAAAAAAACCAAAAATCACATGTACATAAGTATTCATAGCCTTTGCTCAATACTTGGTTGAAGCACCTTGGGCAGCAATTACAGCCTCAAATCTTTTTGAGTATGATGCTACAAGCTTGGCACACATATTTTTGGGCAGTTTCTCCCATTCTTCTTTGTAGAACCTCTCAAGCGCCATCAGGTTGGATGGGGCGCGCCGGGGTACAGACATTTTCAGATCTCTCCAGAGATGTTCAGTTGGGTTCAAGTCTGGGCTCTGGCTAGGCCACTCAAGAACATTCACAGAGTTGTCCTGAAGCCAGTCCTTTATTATCTTAGTTGTGTGGTTAGGGCCATAATAATCATAATAATTCACTAAAATGATTCATTATAGCTAATGTTTTGAAATAATGAAATCATAGTGTCTGTGATTTCTTTTTTGTGTAAAGTGTCAGACTTTGTTTTTACTAAGATGTTGGGCCCATCAGTTCCACCCTAGCTGCTAAGAACTGCTACTTCCTTTACTGAGCCTGTATTCCTCTGTTCACCACACTGCACTCACACTCAATGTGCAACACAATTAATGTGTGAAGAATTGTGAGTTTACTCAAATCTAATGGCTTTAGTTCACTCATTACACTTTAGTAAATCTAAACTCCAATTTCTTTTTTCTACTGAAAAAGAGATGAGCAATAGCTAATAATTAGTAATAGCTACTCTGCAATCTGAAATGGTTTTTTGTTTGTTTGTTTGGCATACATATTACCTCTTGGATTTTAAAGTTCTTTGAATCACAAAGAAAAACAATACGAGACAGTATGATGCTGCAGTAATTTAATCAAAAGAACAAAATTGATTATTCAGAATAAATTAACAGACAGGAATTAGGTCAAACCTTCTAATCATGTTTTTGTCAAATGTAATACTGTATACATACTACATTAAAATGACAGAAAAAAGAAAAGAAAAGTATAGGAAAATGCACTATTAAATGCACTATTATGAAGTTATGCATATTGGTCAGCATCATCCTCAGTTATAGCCTTCATCTCAGTTGCTGGTTTGTCTTCCTCCACCTTCTGAATTGGTTCCTTCATTGCATCTATTGCCTTCTTCAGATTGAGATTGTCCTTTTCACTCAGTGGGGCCAGTGCTGGGGTAAGGATTGTCTTGATTTGAGTTATTCTTTCCTCGCATCTGTTGTAAAACTCCTTCCTGTTTCTTGCTGCAAGGCTGTTGATACCATTTTGGGCAGATTCGCATTCCTTCCCTAACTTGTCAATCTCTGCAAGGAACTGAGGTGAGTTTGGATCCATGGTCATCAGTCTTCCCAGAGTACTGACATTGTTCATCAGGTACTGGACAGACACCTCAGTGTAAGTGGTAGACATCATGTTAACCAAATAGGCGTAGGCAGAAGCATTCAGAGCATTAGTGTAGATTTTGTCTTTGACAAACATGCTGTAGGTGTAGTTGTTCTCTACAGCTATTTCAACAGTCTGCTTAAAATGTTTAAGATTTTCACTAAGAGTGGTCTTAACAATGTTTGAAATGATCTGAAAGAAGTGCACCAGTTTCTCCCACTGTTCTTTCACCTGCCCCATGATTTCCAGGCCTTTCGCTAGCACCACAATTCTCTTGTTGAAGTCGATCTCCTTGAGATTATAATGTTTCAGCTCACTCACAATTTCAGCAAGAGCTTTTTTCTTCTGATCCAAGTTGTCCATAGTCTTCTCGTTCCGTTCATTTGCAATTTTTAGCTGGGTTTCAGCCATTTGTAGACGTAGATGAGATTGTCTTAAGTGCATCTGGACCACATCTGTATTTGCTGAGTCATAGATTTGCTGTTGACTTGACTTGGGGGGTGCTGTCAAGAAAGATGGCTGATTTGTAAAAGACTTGCTTTTGGAATAAAAGGCCATGGCCCTTACATTCAGTTTGTCAATGGCTTTAATAAGCTCCTCTGTTTTGGCATCATCACATTTCCCCTCTGGAGCATATTTACCTAGCTCTGTTAAAGTGGAGATACCCTTGTCACAGATGCCTAGTGCCTCGGATTTAATCGGGCATTCAGCTTCTTGCTGTATATCTCTGCTGACTTGCTGAAATAGTCCCACCAAGTAATCAGACTTTACCGTTTGCTTCTCCTGATCATACACCTCAGGCCAATTTATTTCCTTACCTTTGCAAAGTTCTTCCATTTTCTCAACCACTAGTAGAAATGTTATAGATTTAGAAAATATGTTACTTGTTGCCAACATTTCATCCACGTTACTCTTCATTCCAGTGGCCATGTTTCTGTGGCTTTCAGGAGTGCCTTTTCAGTTTTTGATCACATGTGTTATGGCTTTTGGTGTAATAGTGTCCGCTTGGAGATAGGTTTGGATAATTTGTCCTGGAAGAAATTCAGTTGCAAACGCAAAGGCTATTGATATTGCTTGCTCTGACATACTTGATATTAGCTTCAGGCCAAAAAGGCCCCATCCACTTGGCAAATCTTTCATTGCTTGCTGGTAGGCCCTTCTGTCCTCAGCTAATTTTTCATTAGCCAGATTGAAAGCAGCCTCGGCCCTGTCGCTTGCCTCCTTAGCTTCAGCCCGTTTAATCTTTGTTATCTCAATGTTTTTCTTGATTTCTTCCATCTCCTCATCATGACTCTGTCTTGCATTCACCAAAGCCTCCACCAGTTCTTGCATCAGCTTGATGATATCTGAGAATTGTTTCTCAGTCATGATGGCCAGGTTTAAGCATTCTGATGATATGTGCGCAATGTTCTGAAGCTCAGCTGGTAAGAAGGCTTGGACAAGACCATCATCCTCCTGTATTATGAGCCCAACTGAGTTTTTGATGTACTCTGGAACCTGTCCGGTGTACATACGAATTTGGTCCATGTTCTTGTGAGCAACATTAAAGGCTTGCCAGCAACCATTACATACTTGAAAGAGGCAGGCCCTAAAAGAATTGGGGTATCTGATGAATTTGAACCCGTCTTTTGGTGGATTTTTATTGATGGAGAAGTCATCTGCAGCAGAAATGCGTACCAGCTGAGCCAGTAAATCGATGGAGACGGGTGCCGGCAATAGATACTGCTCCCAGTTAGCATAGGGCTGCATCAGCAGCATGATGTCATTTCTGTAATCCTGTGCTTTGGTGAAACTCTTAGTAGCTTGGTTGAGCTTTGACAGCGCCATTGTTTTCCCTAAAATAGAGTAAGGCAGAAAATTTGTATAACATAAAGCCATAATAAGACAATCAGGAGATTCAGCATTTATTATTTCTGTACTATAAAGCAGTTAGCACTAACAACAACAGCACCTGCAGTGTTTCATCCACTAAACAATTTCAGATTAGAACACATCATAAGTTACATGTGGTTGCTTAGTAGTTTTTTTTTCCTTCACAACAAGTGAAGTAAAATTATTAGAAAGCAGAAAATAATACTATTTTAACTACCCACCATTTTACAAAATTAATACTCTTTGATTGAGGAGCATTTAAATGCTTTTTTTAATAAACATTGTTTTTTCATAAACTTCATTATGGTGTAGACTTCAAGAAATTCACTATACAGTATATTTCATAAAAAAGTTGATGAATGTAAACAGAAATTCATATTATGCAAACATAAACTCACAGAAATCTGTAGAGGATAGAATAGAACGGTTTGTACCTGAAGTACTGTGGATACCTCTTGAAGAAGTGAGTAGTTGAAGTAGTAGCCTACCAGACTAGATGCTGTTCTGCTCCAAAACAACAACTTTTATATCATCCTTTCATATTTGTCAGCAAAGCAATATAACTGTGTCCTGCAAAAATATGCAGTCTGAGTTGTAATTCTGAATTCTACAGAACAGCTTTACTTCCTATAACTACTGAAATTTCTTTGTTTTTCGTGTCTTTATTTGGATCCCCATTAGCTGAGGTAGCAGCTGCTCTTCCTGGGCTCCACCAACAAAACTGTGTACTCCCATGATCATAGTTGGTAACTTGTTCCATACTGTGGTGACCAAGACAATACAGATCTGCACGCTGCATCTGTTTTGGGTTTTGGTTTAACTAACCTGCCTGGCAGTGTGACTATGTTGAGCTCTCGCATAATTTATATTGTGTTTACTATCACAGATATTCCTAAAGACGCCCATTAGACCGCAGGCCAGCCTCTCCTGAGCTCTGAGCCATGAGAGAGGCATGCTCGCTCTCCTTACTGACAGGGCAGTGTGAGGCTTGCAGATTCATTCTCAGCTAACCAGAGCTTAGACAGCTCTTTCCTGACAGCTCCCCTGGGAAACACCACAATGAAAGCATCTAGGGGAGGAGAAACTGCTGTTTTACCATAGACTAAACCCATATATACTTTGTTTTGTTAATAACAAATGCCACAGTAAAGTCAAGTAATACGATTCCGACCATTATTTTCTTGTAAAAATATCTTGTCGATCATTTTTGTCAGTGCTGTGCACGTAGAATGATCTGCTTTATAGGCATGCTTGAAATCAATGATTCATTAAGTGAAAAATAGTAGATTATCTGCTCAAGAATAACTTTTTCCATTAGGTTGCTCAATACAAAAGAAACTAATTCCAGGCAAAACACACCATTCTAAATTTGATAATAATAGCCCAAAAGTAACACCAGCAACCTTTGAAAGGATGATCAATACAATGTTTGATAATAATAATAATAACAATAATAATAATAATAAGAAGAAGAAGAAGAAGAAGAAGAAGAAGAAGAAGAAGAAGAAGAAGAAGAAGAAGAAGAAGAAGAAGAAGAAGAAGAATTTTATTCTAATTAAGAAATTACGGGCATTTCTTGTTACCCAATGGCACTTTACAAGTTCATACAATATAAAAAAGGTCAAATAAAATATAAAGAAGATTCAAATATATAAATAAGATAACAGGAGGGAGTAAAACTGGTTAAAAAAAATAGACATAATATTGATGCAAGTGCATACTATAGTAACCAATTAAAGGTTGAAATGATCTCAGACAAAGAGATGAGTTATGAAATTCTTGTAAATGAGCAGCTGGAGGAAGAAGCCTTGGGTCTGCAGCTCCAGAAACGCCAATAGTGCAGAGTGTGATGTGAGGGACAGAGAGCAGATGAGTGTCAGAGGGATGGAGACAGAGTGAAGGAAAAGACATATGAGGAACACCAGAAAGGGATGGACAGGTCAGACCATGAGGGCAAAAACCAAGAGAAGGATTTTGTACTGCACACAGCCACGAACAGGAACCCAGTGTAAATGTTTGAGTGTAGTAGTTATATGTTCCCTTAAGCTGGTGTGTGTAAGAACTCCAGCAGCCATTTTCTGAATGTTCTGCAGCTTCTTTAACCTACAGACAGGAAGCCCATAAAGAACAACACTGCAGCAGTCTAATCAACATCGCACAGCACTGTATTAGCCTAATCAGCATCACACAGTGCTGCAGTAGTCTAACTGGTATCATAAAGAACTGCAGTAGTCTAGCTGGCATCACACAGCACTTCAGTAGTCTAATTAGCATCACAGAGCACTTCAGTAGTCTAATTAGCATCACACAGTGCTGCAGTAGTATAATCATCATCAAAAATGCATAAATAAGAAACCTTGTATCAAAATTTGCATGCCTATATCCTTACACATAGATATATTTGCTGACTATTACGCCATTGTAACATTTTTTAAACAAATTAATTGCAATAACTAAACAATTGAATAATTTAAATTTAATGTCTCTTATACAATCATAAAGCTGACTAAGGCTGACAACCAATCAATAGGAGAACTTCTACCTTAAAGGATTAGTGTGACGGTTGAGTCTAAGGCATTGTGGGAATTGGAGAAATAATTGAATCATGTAGGTGTAACATAATGAAGAGAGGATAATTTAATAAAACATAGAAGGCTAAGGTTAGTCTAATTTTAATTGGCCCAGGCCATTCACTACCACTAAATGACTAAATAGGGATGTTGTGCCCTCTAGTGGGTGAGTCAGAGATAATTATGCAACAAAAATACTTGTGAAGTCTGGTATGCTTTATCATTAAAGTTGCTATAAGATCTTTTTTGGAAACACTTTGACTAAACTGTTTTATGTATTTGTAGCTACCAATAAACCTCTCTTGTAGGAGGATATATTCTGTATCTGTTAATTCTATGTGTACATTCAGCACATGGAATCTGCCAACATCCATTCCTGCATGTTCTTTCAGGATCAAGGCCTCTGGAATGGTGACTGATGTAGCAGAGCACCTAGGCAACTTTCAGTATGTGATAAAAATGAAAAATAATATTGAACAAGCTGGTATGCATGCACACATGTGCACACACAAGCAGACCTTTCTTAACCTCTACTCTTGCCAAGCCCAGTTCACCTGTTTCTTACAGTTTATGGAAGTTACTGTTTCTCCTTTCAATGTTCCTGTTATTAAAGACACATTTGTTACATATGTTTAATGTTCATAGGAATCATTATTTGTGACTTAATATTTTAATTTCAAAGAGCTGGACAAAGACTTTGAATTCCTCTGAACAGTACATGGAGATCAGATTACATCTCAGTAAGATGCATGATGAGATCTTGTACTGCAGCTTGTGTTCATTGTAGTTTTCCATGGAATGACCATGAGATTTGCACTAAATAGATGCCAGTCAGTTCAGTCAGCAATATATATTGCTAAAAAGATTCCCCTATGTTCTAACAGGCAAAACCTGTATGTCTAGGTTGGATGTAATCATTGAATTAGAACTGAAATTTAATTAATTAGTAAGATGCACAAAATATGGTTGTTTTTGATTGTGTAATGTTTTCCTTTTCCACATATGCCTTTCAGCACTTTAGTTCTGTTTAGTGGTTTATATTTCAGTGGAAACAGGTCCTTACATATTCCGCAGAAAGCAAAAAATAAAAACAACTAAACAACTACCAACTAATAAAGATGTCAAGTTGAACATGGAAAGTCTTGTTTTGTTTATTCATCTGTTGTTGTGGTTTCTCTTTATGCCGTTCTGTTGATTTGTATCCACTTGATGGCAGGTTGAAAATGATTTGATTCTGTGAGACATTTGGAGGAAGTGTGAGTACAGAAAAAAGCATGTAACTGAAGCATGACATTCTTTAATAGGCTGTATCACTTTTTCTTCTGTGAGTCTGTGAGGACCTCATAAAGCATGGCTTGTGGCAAGTGGGTTAGTACAAGGGTAAATATGGGATAGGAGTGTCAGACGAGAGGCTGATGCCTCTTGCCATGAAGCAGACCCTCCAGCAGATCAGAGTGCTCCTGGACTGGGACAGTGGTCTGATCTCCTTCTTTGATCCTCTCAACAACAGATATGTGCACACCTTCAGACAAACATTCACCAAGCAAGCCTATCCATACTTCTATAATGTTTGTCCTGCTATGAGGGTGTTACCAGAATAGGCTGCAACCACTAAGGACATTATGCTAGTGTAATGGAAAAAAGGAACCTAGTCTATTGAAAATGAACACATTTCTACTTGATCATCATTTCAACAAGGGTGCACCGTGAGATAACATTTATTATGGTAATTATGGATGGCCTTTTCACACTTGGCCAAAGTTTTTGCTTTCGGCTCAGTTTTCCATTGCTCTGAGGTTGTCTGCTTAAAGGATTCAAACCTAGTTTAAAGGCAATCAGACTTTCTTTTGTTTCCTGTGATCATATACCTTAAATCATTTAATGTGATAATGTTATTTCTATTTAGGAGTTGTTTTCCTTGTGCACGCAGATGCATGCAATTGAGAAACCATTGTTTAGTGAAAAGAATCAAATTTGTTTGCAACTTCCTGGATTTTCATTTATTTGCAATTTTCCTCAGAACTGTTGTGAGAATACACACTCCCTGATAAACAAATATAAAAGGTTTATTGTAGATATTTCCTGTCCACTAGACACCTCCAATGTTTGCTGTCTAGCAAATGTCAGCTGGGTTTACTAGTTTCTGGGAAAACCCATATTATGTGTATCACCTTCATGGTAACCTTTATAATCTCTGGACCTTTAGCTTTGCTGTTGATTTTCTCAAATACCCCAATATGGTCTTATGTAGCATTAATGCATGCTTTAAAATCTTCTAAGCCAAGTGAAAAGCACTCAGGTATTTACTCTTAAGTGCTGGTCATACTGCTGTTTTACTGTGATGTTTTCAGTGTTGTGTAATTACTGAATAGGGCTTAAATAAAACCATTGTCATTGTAAGAAGGCTCAACAGCAGTACTCATCTACTGAAAAAACAAGATGTGGGTTAAGATGAATCTACTTCCCTTTTCATGTACACTGAAAAACATCAGTTTTTCAAATGCTAGGATATATTTTGTCTACAAACACATTTCTATTTATGGTCTTTCTTATCTTTTATAGCATCAAGGGTTCTTTGGAAGGTCAGCAGAAAATGGAAGAGAGGAAGGTGTGTGTGAGTGAATGCTTGTGTGTAATGTCGTTTTCTATGTTGAGTGTAGCTCTATGATGTACCCTGGAGATCTGAAGTTTGAGAAGAGGACCATATCTGCTCAGTTGGAGGGGGGTGTTCATGGCCTGCACTCGTAAGTCTTCGTCCTCTCTGCTCACTAAACTCCTACTACCGAATCCATCATGCTCAGAGGCTCTTTTAGGGAACACTCCACCAACTGTCAAGCAGTGCCACAAAAGCACTCAGGGACTGGAAAATAACCTGTGTGTGTCTGTTCACACAGTTTGCAGGCACAGTGTTATGAATAATAATACACAGTAATAGACCCCTGCTGATCTCCACTGAAATCTGAATGAACATGAAGCTGACAATTTATTTATGAATAATTAATTCAGATAAATTGTGGGTTTCTAATAGATAACAGGGTCATGACATAATGAGTAATGCCTCTATAGATTTCTATTCATGTCTTCAAGTAATTCATGTACATACATTGAATTGAAATAAAACTGGCTTTGGCATGACTGGACAGAGCATTGTAATGTAAACGTCAGTATTATGCACATTTTGCAGTGTGGACTTTTATAAACTCATCAGCTCTGTGCAGATATAGACTGTAGAGCTCTATATTGAATTGTGGATGAGCATATTAAAACCACAAGGCGGAGCTTCGAGAGAGAGAGAGAGAGAGAGAGAAAGAGAGAGAGAGAGAGAGAGAGAGAGAGAGAGAGAGAGAGAGAAGATGAAACAGAGCTCTTTAATGTTCAACAAATGGAAAGAAGAAGAAAATTATGAAAATCAGTAGAACTATTAGCAAAGTTGAAACTAGTTAATATTTAGTGACAGCGGAGTGGCTCTAGATCCCTGTGGCAGGGACTACGGACGATCACGGACTACAGGAGCCCACCCTCCGGACTGATGAGTGCGGATGAGTCTCTGGCGAACGAGCTGAATACATTCTTCGCTCGCTTCGAGGCTACATCTAGCAGCGCTAATGCTAACGGCGCTAATGCTAGCAGCGCTAATGCTAACGGCGCTAGTGCTAACAGCACTAATGCTAGCAGCGCTAGTGCTAATGGCACTATCGGCGCAGCCAATGGCACATGCGCGGGGCCCACCATAGAACAGCGCCCTCTCATCGTCACGGAGAGTGACGTGAGAAGAGTGTTTAAAAGGGTGAATACCAGGAAGGCGATGGGAGCAGACGGTATCTGCGGGAGGGTCCTCAAAGCCTGCGCAGATCAGCTAGCCCCGGTATTCACCGACATCTTCAATCTCTCCCTGACGCTCGGTATCGTCCCGTCCAGCTTCAAGCGATCCACCATCGTCCCCGTCCCGAAGAAACCTCGACCCTCCGACCTCAATGACTACCGACCTGTCGCCCTCACATCAGTCGTGATGAAGTGCTTTAAAAAGCTACTCGGAGACTTCATCACATCTTCACTGCCAGCCTCCATGGACCCACTGCAGTTTGCATACCGCCACAACCGCTCCACTGACGATGCAATTGCACATCTGCTCCACACTACACCGACTCACCTGGACGAAGGGAGGGGAAATTATGTTAAAATGCTATTTGTCGACTACAGTTCTCCCTACTCACTACTAAGTTGGGGGATCTAGGACTGCATACATCCCTGTGCGACTGGATCTCCAACTTCCTAACAGACAGACCACAATCAGTACGGGTGGGCAACTGCGCCTCATCCACCCTCACCCTCAGCACTGGAGCTCCTCAGGGTTGTGTCCTAAGCCCCCTGCTCTACTCACTGTACACCTACGACTGCACAGCCACTTCCAGCTCCACCATCATTGTCAAGTTTGCTGACGACACCGTTGTCATGGGTCTGATCTCGGACAAGGACGAGAGGGCCTACCTGGATTAAACACCTGGAAAACTGGCGCCAGGAAAATTATCTCCTCCTAAACGTCAGTAAGACAAAGGAGCTGATCGTGGATTGCAGCAAGAAGCAGGAGCGGCACTACCAACCTGTGAGGATCAGTGGAACCACGGTGGAGAGAGTAGATAGTTTCAGGTACCTTGGTGTTCACATCTCGCAGGACCTGTCCTTCAGACTGCCCTCCAAGGTACTGCGGAACTTCTATACCTGCACTATCGAGAGCATCCTCACGGGGAACATCACAGTCTGGTTTGGGAATAGCACCAAGCAGGACAGACAAGCACTCCAAAGGGTAGTGCGTTCAGCAGAGCGCATCACTCACACGGAACTTCCTGACCTGCAGACCATCTACTACAAGCGGTGCCAGACCAAGGCCAGGAGGATTGTGAAGGACCCCACCCATCCCAACAATAGACTCTTCTCTCTGTTGAGGTCAGGGAGGCGCTTTCGCTCCCTGAAGACCAAGACAGAGAGGCTGAAGAGCAGCTTCTTCCCACAGGCCATTCGGGCCCTGAATCAGGGAAACTGATAAACTGTGGGGACCACCACCACAATGTAACATAACTGTATATCTGTATATATATATTTATATTCAATGACCTTGTTACACAACAACTGTAGATATGTTATTATACGAAATGGATCTGTACATTCTGTAGATTGTGTACATATATACACAACCATATACATTGTACATTGTGTATATAATCATAATATACATATATTGTACATACATTGTTAATATATTTTGTACATACATAGAATATATATATTTATCTTTGCATATATATATTTCACATATAGAGAATGTCTATATTTCTCTATGCACCCCTGTTTTCTTTTCCTCAGTTTGGACAGAGCACTCTCCACCATTTCACTGCGAGTTATGCTGTGTATGACTATGTATGTGACGAATAAACCAAACTTGAACTTGAACTTGAACAGTACTTGTGGTAGCCTTTTTAACTAAGTGTACTTAAAATCAGACATTAGCACACTAAAACATTAAAGCATTAAGATAAAAGATAAATCCTTTATGCAAATGCAGTTGTTTCTTAAAGATTGTTTCTTTTAGAAATATAAGTTCTTATCACACCTGTATTAGAATATGAGCCCAGGAGAATAACCCTAGAACACTAGGAACATTTATTTTACAATTTCCTTGCAAAATCACAAGCCTGATGTGAATATTAAAATAAGAACAACAAATAGATACACCTGTTATCATTTTATTATCCATCTTCACATAATATAGGGAAGGTGCTTATGTGCTCATTTCTCCTTTGTTAAAAAAGCACTGACATTTTGCTGCATCAAACATTTGTGTGCCATGCATTTAGTGTGTAGCATAACAACAAACAAATTCTGCAAACTCCTACTTTATGAGCATTAAAGGCGGTTGGGCAGAGTGTTGAGTGAAGCTTCAGAGCTTGACTGTAACCTTGTTATATTTCAATGGCAATGAGGGCAGTACAGGTAGTGACTAAGAGGCTTTCCTTCCCAATCCCTCTGAATGTTGTCTCTGACAACATTCCAGACAGCACTTTAGAGAAAACAGTAGTCCAATGGCAGCAGACAGGCCTTTTTAGGGATCACCACTTACAGAGTCTTACCAAGACACCCAGTAGCTTTATTTTGTTTGGGACGAAGCCTCTATCAGAGCCGTATTTCATTCTACCTGATTCAGCTGCTGCTTGTATGATGCATGTTGGATGAATCTCTTACTCTGCTCCTCAGCTAAGAGAAAGCTCTCCATCTCGATCTGAGGAACAAACTTGGATTGTGTGCGTGGCTCCAGCACAACCACTGGTGAATGCGCACGCAGTGTCCCAGGAGCCGCTCTGTGGTGCAGGTGGAGAGGGGAGGTGGGCGGAGGCCCGGGGCGTCAGCTCACGCAGGGTTGTAGAGGAGGATTGGAGTACTGGACATCGCTTACATGGAGGGCCATGTCTATGAGCACTTTGCCAATGGCAAGCACGACAGCTACCAGATCGACTACCGCCTCATTGTGGGCGACACAGAGCCAGCCAGATTGCAGCTGTCGCCTCGCGACCCTGAGCACCAGGGGCCATTTGGCCACAACACATCTCATGGGCATGAGACTGCAGCTCAGCGCTACAGCGCCACGCGCATCCAGGCTGGCTACGAACCAGAGAGGTGAGACTCCTACGGTTTCAAAGGAGTGCTGATCAGCAAAATTAACCATGTTTGCATCACTAGGTTAACGTTAGTGTCACTAAACAAGTTCATTAGGAGTGGACTTTATTTTTCTTTTGGATTGTGTACTTTTAAACTGTTGCACAGACTGGGTTGGGTTCTCAGTGATGTGCAATTTTAGCCCAATTCCATATTGTTGGTCTCAGAAGAACACATTCCTTTCGGGGATTATCATCACATAAAATAGACCTATACATTTACAGTCTCTACAGAGAAATACAGTCATGTCATAGTATAATAAAATGTCCTAATGTGTAAATAGTGATGTTTACTCATTTATAATGTCCAGCACTACTCAAATATAACTGCTTGCCTTCTTTGCCCATCATATTAACATTCCCATGTCATCAGAGTAAAAAGGACCATAAATCTGATTAAGAATTATATTATCAAGACCGATATAATCTGTGTTGTAGAACAGATATGAAAACATTTTGCCATAGCAATGCTCAAAAGCATCACATTCCATTTGTTTTACAGACCCATATCTCTGTACATTTCAATTTACAGAATGGACTAAATTAACTTCCAGGTGTTTAAAGCTCAGTTGGGGGCTGTGTCAGATCCTTTGTGAATAACATAATAAAGTTGAGTATTGGGCAGCCTGACCACGGCTTCAAAACGATTGTGTGGATTTGCTACATCACCAGTCCTCCTTTTATAAGCAAGATGATTATTTCAACCCAAGTCAAAAACATTTTTGTCTCATCCAAACGTAAATTTCACACGTCAGACCTGAACTGGGCTGGCCAGCTAATAGCGTGGACAGTAAAACAAAGGCGCATCGCCCGTCTGTTCTCTCTCACTTCACATCCAAATCCAACTGAAACGCACTATCAGTATTTCAGTTCCATGCCGGAGCTGAGAGACGTGAGCGCCCTTAAAATGTCCCGTCGTCATCCACCACGTTGAGAGGATGAGTTTTCTCAAACTGAGCAGGTCGAGTCTTTAAAATGTGTAAACTCCAACTGTGATTCTGGGTGATTTAGCTAAGGGCTAGACTTTCGCTTGACTTTGAGAGATGCCACAGAGGCTAGTCTGTAACGGGCGCAGATGAAGACCAGCTGTGTTCCTTGACGTGGTTTTTTGTTGTCTGAAGTACGCGACGCTATCGTCTTGTGAGTAACCCGAGAAGCGGGATTTTCATTCACATTCACTAAGAATAAAGCATCATTGTTCAGTCTTGGAAGTATATCACACTAAATCCGTGTGTACTACTTGAGTACGATAATGACGGTTGTTGTTTGCATGCTGCGAATGCGAGACATCGGCTCTCCCGAATAAAAGGATAGCACGTCGAAATGGAGAAAGGGCAAAGCGTAACGAATAGAAATAGCTTTAGCATCCTCGGCCAACACCCACTGGATAAATATTTCGATCCGCGGATCAGTAAAACGCTTACGTTTTAACTCTGTTTACATGAGAGCACAGACAGAATAGCCTTTCTTTAGCGTACATCTACTTCTGATGTGACTTGTATTTGCTAGGTTGTTAGTATAATGTATTTTTAGTATCAGTTTTTCTTTGTTTGTTTGTTCTGTGGTCTTTGATTCAGTGATTTTCTGATCCTGCCTGGCTTCATTGACTTTACCTCAGATGAAGTGGTGAGTACTTTTGCAAAATGCACCAAAACAGCTCAGCAGGTTTCCTGACATGCCCCATAAGGGCTTACCAGTGTGTGTGTTTCAGTAAATACAGCACATCTAGTAATGATTTAGTGGAGGGGGCGGGATCTTCCTAATTAATTAGTGAGGTGGCGGTCTCCTCTACCTTCAGTGAGATGGAGGAGCTGAGTCAGTTGCCATGTAGTGCGAACACGACTACAACAGAGGGTGGAGTGTGGCATAGTGTAAGAGAGGGATGAAGGAGTGCAAATAAGATGTGCAAAATAGGTGGTGTTGGCATCCCAGGTGCATAGGGTGTGTTGTCACAGGCAGAGAGGCTGAGGGGTGTGTGGGTGTGTGTGTGTGTGTGTATGACAGTGTGAGGGAGGCGCGAACCAAAATTCCCATGTGTAATGGATATGGGATAGTATATATTGTGGTATTTATATTTGGTGTTACATTTTGTGTGTGTGTGTGCTAGAATGTGGGAGAGAACGTAGGATGTTTTTGTCTGTCTTGCCACAGGGAGGTTAAACTGATGCCCTGCTTATAAAAACAGCAATATTTGTGCTTTGAATGAGCACATCCAAGTCACTTGAAGTCAAATTAATAATGGGACAGAGATGTGTGCATATGTGAAAGCTGTCCAAAGTAACACCCCAAACTGTTCTTATCTTTGTGCAATGCATAGTCTGTATGAAAATACAAGCATGAACATAAACAAAGATAATTGTTCTGTAGAACATTGGTTCCTTTCTGTTACCATTTGCGTCTGTCATTCAGGATCTGACCTCTGCTCTGACCCGGAAGATAACCCTGAAGACGCCGCTTATTTCCTCTCCCATGGATACTGTGACTGAATCCTCCATGGCCATCGCTATGGCTGTGAGTATCCCCCACACACTCAAAACCATGAAGTCCTGTTGCTTTTCCATTTAGCTTTCTGTGATTTTGTATTACAGCTCATGGGCGGTATTGGGATCATCCATCACAATTGCACCCCAGAGTTCCAAGCAAATGAAGTCCGGAAAGTTAAGGTGTCAAACTTTCAGTGAATTGTCTTAATAGGAATATAATGAACAACACGTTGAACATGCAGATTTACACACAAGCTTCCCTGAGGCCTCTCATCAGCAGAGCAATATATGGTGTCATGGCAGAAATTCGAGCAGGGCTTCATCGCGGATCCGGTGGTGATGAGTCCATAGCACACGGTCGGAGATGTGTTTGAGGCCAAGGTGCGACACGGCTTCTCTGGAATCCCTGTCACCGAAACCGGCAAGATGGGCAGCAAGCTTGTGGGAATCGTGACGTCACGAGACATTGACTTCCTCTCAGAGAAGGACTATGACTGGCTGTTGGAGGAGGTTTCTGATTCATCTTTGATTGTACATACAATATACAAAAGGTTTTTAAAAACACAAATGAATCACATATGACATACAATGCTTAGAAATATAGGTGGAATAGAATTATCATGAAATTGTGATATTTCTGTGTCAGTGTGTGAAAGAGGGCAATATATATATATATATATATATATATATATATATATATATATATATATATAAAAATAAAAAATGTGTATATATATGTGTGTGTGTGTGTGTGTGTGTGTGTGTGTGTGTGTGTGAGTGTGTGTGTGTGTGTGTATAAAATCACATTCTTTAAACTCACATCTTTTTGTGATTTATTTGTGATATTTGCCAGGCAATGACAAAGAGGGAAGATTTAGTGGTTGCACCAGCAGGTGTTACACTCAAAGAGGCCAATGACATCCTGCAGTGCAGCAAAAAAAGGTCTGATTCTTCATCTTTTCAGCTTGAGAAGTGAAACTGCTTCTAAAGGACTTTGAAAGGTTATTTTCACTTCTCCACTTCTTCTCTGAGTAACGGGTCGGTCGTGGGGACGCTTGTTGATTGCAGGTAAACTGCCCATTGTGAACGACAGTGATGAGCTGGTGGCTATAATTGCTCGCACTGATCTGAAGAAGAACAGAGACTACCCTCTGGCCTCTAAAGACTCCCGCAAACAGCTGCTGTGTGGCGCTGCCATCGTTACCCGTGAGGATGACAAGTACCGGCTGGACCTGCTCGTGCAGGCAGGAGTGGACGTGGTGGTGCTGGTAGGTCTTAAGGTCCTAAAGGGAGTGGGATTAGGCTCCATCCTGAGTATGGTGCCTGAATCAAATGACAAACTATTTTTGCTATGAGGCTGTGTAACACAGGACTGTGATTGGACATAGTGAATTTGGTCTGAAGGCTGTGTCTATTGTTTTAGGACTCATCTCAGGGAAACTCGGTGTTTCAGATCAGCATGATTAACTACATTAAACAGAAGTATCCTGAGCTCCAGGTGGTGGGGGGGAATGGTGAGTCACAGTTCTCACATTTGCTTGTTCTGTAAACTGAGAGGGTTGAGGTAGGTAAGAATTGATGGTGTTTGGTTCTTTTCATTTGTTGCTCTGTTCACTTTCATCCTTCTTCTCTCTCGTTTTGTCTCTGTGTATGTCTGTGTAGTAGTGACAGCTGGTCAGACCAAGAATTTGATTGATGATGGTGTGGATGCTCTTAGAGTGTGGATGGGTTATGTTTGATAAGACATCGTATACCAGAAAATTGTTTAAAAGATGGTAATAGCTAAACCACCAGACATAATAGTGATGGATAAACAGCAGAAAAGAGCCATAGTGACGGATGTAGCAATCCCAAGAGATAGCAACATCAGCAACAAGGAACATGAGACGCTAAAAGAAGAGGAAACACTGGCTCTGGTAGCAATCAGAGCACCAGGGTTTTAGGGACGATGACCATCAAACTGGGAGAGTGGCTCCAGCAGATCCCAGGAACAACATCCGAGATCCTCATCCAGAAGAGTGCAGTCGATGGAACACTTGGGATACTATGCAGGCAAATGTATATATTGTAAATTCCTGTTCTTTTTTATCAACATTCTTAGAACATAATTACTGTTCTAAGTTTACAACATCTGGTCGAGGTTTTCGTTTATTCAAGATGCATCCTGTAGTGCTTTTTCACATTTTTGCACTATTTCTTAATTTTGAATCAAATGTTTCAAAAATAATACAATCCACAAGGAAATGAAAACGAGAATTAAATCAAACGTATTGTTTCAGAAAGATTACTACTCATTCACACACCAGGACGCTACATCTTCTGGAGTATTATGCTCACGTTTCTAAACTTTTAAACATTATAATGTATTTCAGTTATGGAAATCAGTTAAACACTATAGGAAGGCCTACAACAGGAATGTTCTACAAATACCTTCCTACTCCAGCACCCCTAATTGTCCACTCCCAATGGTGGGATATCCCTGAATAACAGTTATCCACCAAAAACATGATTCACTGACTCATGAACAATGTCAACAAATCTACACACACACACACGCACGCACACACACACACACAGCAGGTGGGTTTTCTGTGGTGGCAGATGGGTCCAAGTGGGCTCATACTGGCCCTGCCCACATGTCGCCTCCTGCAGGTGTCAACCGTAGCCACTGTGCTCCATGTGCCCTTTCTCCTCTGCCACTGCTGGGAGAGGGCTCTGCCCACCCTCCTGACATGCTCCGCTACGCCTCCTGCATACCCCCTTTGTGCTTCAGATAGAGGCCAAAACCACTGGCTTTGCTGGTTCCAGGAACAGCCTGAGGTTGTCCAGGAGAGTGAAAGAATGGTATACCTTGCAAGGTATGATGGTCTTCATTGAAATGGGGGTTAAAAACATTTCAAGTCAGTGTTTTGTGCACTGACATCCCTCCTGCTACCGAAGGCCACCCGAGTGTTTCTTGTGTTTGTGAGTGTGAGGCAAAGGAGTGTGAAAGTGTTTGTGTGGATCAAGATGTAAATGCATGAAAAGAAACGTACTGAGGCTATGTTTATTGTCACATATTTTATATCTAGAATGTTGGCCTACCTCCAAGTGAATTTGCACAAAGACCAAACATTTGTGTGGGGTGTTTGTTTGTGCATGTGAATATAGATGTGTGTAGTTCAATGGTGTATACATGTGTACATGTGAGTATGGATGTGTAAGTGTGAAAGATGTGTGTGTGTGTGTGTGTGTGTGTGTGTGTGTGTGTGTGTGTGTGTGTGTGTGAATTATATATTTGTTGGGGGCACATTCATATACTGCCACACTGCTATTCTCTCTGCTAGTTTCTGTTTTTCAATTGGCGGAGTGGATTAGGGCCTGTCAGAGAGACTCTGAGAGATCTGGTGAGCCCTGATTGTGATTATTTTTGTTTCTTTCTCTCTCTCTCTCTCTCTCTCTCTCTCTCTCTCTCTCTCTCTCTCTCTCTCTCTGTGTTTGTGTGTGTGTCTCTTGTCAACACAGTGTGAATAATTTTGATTTTAATTGGTTCGTTGTCATGACATTATCTCTCAACTCTCTCAACTGTCTAAATCACACGCGCACACACACAAACAGTTGACACCTCCCATCGTATAGTCCACATTCAACAGAAAATTTGAATTTGAAATTTATTGGATTGAATAACAAAGATCCTTTTCTTTAGAACCATGCACAGCATGGACATGACAATGTTGTGCTAAATGGTGTGATCAAACCCTATCATCATCCTTCCCGGCAAAGCCCTGATCTACTCCTTCTGTAGTGAGCTAAACGCTATTAATAAACTCCCAAACTCCTCCACTGCTCTCTCACCATTCTGAGCAGAGCCTGTGCCAGGCCTGCAATTTTATCATCTACATCACAGCTCTGTTTTCTCTCTTCCAAATGTGTAGAGAAAACACACACACACACACACGCGCGCGCGCGCGCTCTGTAATCTGACAGTCCCTGCAATGCTCCACTGTAATCCTCTTAGCCTGTAAGCGCTGGGCTCTCCCTGCAAACACACCCTAAACCCAGCACAGCATGGGACTATGTGGAAGACCACTTGCACAAACATCGACCGCACAGCTCCTTTTGCCTTTGCTTGCTATAGTTTCAACTGCTCGATGCACTGAAATGCCAAATACAGAGGCTAAAGCTCGAACACATACGCCATGAACCAGCTGCACCCATTCCGAGGTAAATCAAATACACAGTTGCCATTGTTTAAAAAAGCTTTTTGAGCTTTTTACATTTTATTGATTTATTTTTTTTTTAAAGAACATGAGGACTTTTTCATTTTTATTTTTTCAGAATGCTAAATAGTAGTAGTGCCAGTAATTTTGTAGTTCCAGTAGTATCGTCATTCAGGTCTCCTTTATCAGGTTTTGGATGGATTGGTAGAAGTTCATATTGACTGGTTATAAACATAGTTCTGATGTAGTCAAGCACAGCGTCTGTCTCTTTGGCCAGTTGGTAATCATAGCCTTTTTATGTGCTCGGGAAACCTTTCTGCATACTACCGATTTCTTTAGCTGGTCCTCCTTTGGAAGTGTGTGGTCCCATTGAGCAGTACAAAGCTTCCCCAGCCATGGCTCTTCCCATGCGCTGCTGCTTAGTTTTCTGCCCCACTACTTTGTCCCATAACGTCTTCAGGTTCTTTCTTTCACACTTTGGGTTTTGGTTTTCACTCTCTAGAGCCTCTCTTTCACTCTTCAGGTGTTGTCTTTCACTCTCAAGATTCTCTCTTTCACCCTTCAGGTGTTGTCTTTCTCTCTCCAGAGCCTCTCTTTCACTCTTCAGGTGTTGTCTTTCACGCTCTAGATCCTCTCTTTCACTCTTCAGGTGTTGTCTTTCACTCTCAAGATTCTCTCTTTCACCCTTCAGGTGTTGTCTTTCTCTCTCTAGAGCCTCTCTTTCACTCTTCAGGTGTTGTCTTTCACGCTCTAGATCCTCTCTTTCACTCTTCAGGTGTTGTCTTTCACTCTCAAGATTCTCTCTTTCACCCTTCAGGTGTTGTCTTTCACTCTCTAGATCCTCTCTTTCACTCTTCAGGTGCCATCTTTCACTCTGTTCATTTTTTGTCTCCTTCTGCTTCTCCTCCAACTCCTTCCCACTACATTCCTCCTCAAATTTTCCAATTTTAACACAGTGTCGTTTTCTAATTTCCTTCGTATCTACTCTGTCAGGTAGTTCTTGTTGCAATCTACTCATTGCTTTTTGTGTGTTCCTGTCCAACAAAATCTTCGTTTTCTTCTTCTTCGAAGATCTTCTGTGAGAGCAGCAGAACTGCATTTTGCTGCTGCAACCTCCCATTTCTGTCAACAGACTGACCAATTTTACCTTTGTCAAGCAGATTATAAGAATAGCTATTATGACAATGGTCAGTGATATTATGACATCACAGTTTTGGTTTTGTTGACAATTCCATTGTCATCACACAGAATAGAATAGAATAGAATAAACTATTGTGGGCTTGCTTTGTTTTCACTTTAGCCTTAATTAGATTAATTAGATTCATATGTTTGCTTTAGATTTGCCTTTTTACATTTTATTTATACCATGAAAAACAATACAGAAATAATTAAAGAAGTCAAAGCCTTTGTCACAGTCTCTCCAGACATGCCTTTCTCTGGTTGTCAAAAAGACAAAAGAGATGATTGTGGACTACAGAAGGATGCAAATGCCTCACACCCTAATACATACAGTGAAGAGTGAGAACATACACTCTCTTAAAATCACAAACAATCTCTCATGGTCCCTGAGCACTTTTTCCTTAGTGAAGAAAGCTCTGCTTCCTGAGGAGACTGAAGAAGGACAGCATGTCCGTCATCCTGATCTGGTCTGCAACAGCATCATAGAGAGTGTCCCGACCTGCGCCATCGCTGTCTGGTACTGGCACCGCTCCCCCTGCTCTTTTGGATTGTTTAGTTGAATTTAGCAGTCTGCTCTCAAATTTTCTGTGCCTGTTTTCTGGGATTCTGAAATTCAGGCAATGTTTTTGTTGTTCTTCTGCAACACTATTAAAACTCTGAACTCCTCAAACTATTTTACTTCTCTAAGTAAATCTGTCACACATTTGTCTAGTACAGAATTATTAGATTTCTTTCTTTGACCATAAGCAAGATACACACATTTACTTTGCACATTTACATATTTCTTTGTCTGTTTCTCTCTATCGCTCTCCTTTTCTCAGAGAGTTGGATAAGAGATTAAGGACACTTCCTGAGGCAGAGAATGATTGGTCAGTAGTACATTAGAATGGCCCTACATACATTTCATCATTCCATATCTTTTCAGTGGTTATCAAAACCATTTATACACTTTTGCAGTTAAACAATGTTAAGATATTGATTAGTGTTTCAGTCAAATCAGTCTAACTCTGAAAGTATGTGTTTACCTTCCATATGAGACGCTATTTAAGACTACACACACATCAGATTTTGCAATGAAAATAAAAATGATAAAACAAACAAAGGGAAATAGTCAGTGTACACACACACACACACACACACACAGTCTGCATAATAAAACAAACTTTATTTAATAGTCCACAATTTGGTAAGGTGACCTGCAATTTTAAAATCCACATTCCACAGTCTGCATTTCTCAAGCATTGCAGATTATTATTATAATGTTAAGTATAGACACGATCTCTATGCTGCATTAGTTCTGCTGTCCTACTGCAGAGGTACACGTGGTCAAAGTGCTGTGTGTAGGGGTAGAGAGAGAGAGTGAGGGAGAGTGTAGAGAGGGAGGGTGGGAGTGTTAGAGAACAATAATCAAATACATTAGAGCAATCTAGCTAGAGAGACCAATGAAGACTTTGTCCCTAGGGTGTGGCAGTCACTGCTATAGGTGTGTGTGTGTGTGTGTGTGTGTGTGTGTGTGTGTGTGTGTGTGTGTGTGTGTGTGTTCCTGTCTTGGAGGGGATCGAACACTTCACTTACCATAAGGAGGCAGATGGCGGATTCAGGCATCAGCTGTACAGCCATGTTCCCCTGCTGCTCCCTCCCTCACCCAAACCTTAGATGCACTGCACAGGTAACACCCAGCACCTCCAGCACACTGGCAATGCCCACGAGACCCCCAGCACAGTGGCTCTCTGCCGTAACGTTCAGAAAACGCAAAGTCAAGACTCAGGCAACACCAGCTTCTGGGCTCCAGGCAGAGAGTTGTAGTGCAGCCTGCTCCTATTGTCCAATGCCTTGCAAGCGCTGGCTGAAAGGTCCACGTGCCAGCCCCTTGTCTTGTCGTTCCGCACAGTCTTTCCCTCTTCCGTCAGGACCCCCGGCTGTTCTGTCTGCGCTCTCTCACACACTCCTGCTTCTGTGACATCCAACGGCCAGTTAAAGCTCCCTCCTCCCCTCAGAATGGGTGCTGGGACATACACACATTCGCGTATGCACACAAACACACACACACACACACACACACAAACACACACACAAGCACTGGCTCCCTTCCTTCTCTCTCCCCTTCATGCACACTCTCACAGGAATGGTGATAGGACATGGATCGGCTTCTCGGGTGGAGAGGAGGGGCAGCAGAAGCCCATACATCCGCTTGTGTACTTTTCCGCTCCCAAATCCATCGCATCACACTCCTAAAACCAGGGCAATGAACAAGAGAGAAAGAGGGAGAAGGAGGGAGGAAGAAAGAAGGAAGGAAGAGATCAGTCTCACCTCCAGACTGCCTCTGAACTCATTTCAAGCTCTGCAAGGCAGAGGCACTGGCAAATACAGACACGAGTGCATACACACTCACACCTCAACCCCCCCCTCCACTGTCTGTACATGAGATGGTTCTTATAGTCTTTTTAACCTCTTGTTTGCTAGCAGAAAGCAAATAGAGCCTATAGGGATAAGAGAGAAAGAGAAAGAATGACATAAAAAATAAGAATGAGATAAAAAGAGATCCAGATACATGAAGCACATGTTGATGAGGGTTGGACTTGCAGAGGTCACATGGCAGTCACGTTAGAAGTGTTGATGCAGTAACTGCATCTGCAGCTAAACTAATGCTGCGTGCGTGTGTGTGTGTGCATGCGTGCGCGGGTCTGTGTATATGTGTATCTTTTTCCATTCTCCACCAAAAAGAGGCCAGGAGGCAATTGTCTCTCTAGAGATGTAACACACTTTCTGCAAACATATCATCAGATAATGGCAGAACACCTTACAACACACCAATGCATATCTGTTTACATATACAGTTGAATCATGAGAGATTATGCAAGGTGAGAATTATGATTTTAATGTCCTCTGGTTCTATGGCTTTTGATACAGCCTGTGCTAACTGAACATGGTTTTTCTTTTCTCCAAGACAATTGTGTCTCAGTTTTATTGCAGCTTAATGGTTTAATGCTTGGTTCCTAATATACATATACATATACATGCATGCACCCATACACACGTTTTTTCCTTGACAAGCTCTTATAGGCCTCTGGACTAATTAATCCCCAAGAAAAGTGAAATGACAAATATTTATATATATACACACACACAGCGCTTCACTTTTTCCACATTTTATGTTATGTTACAGCCTTATTCCAAATTGGATTAAAAAAAAAAAAATTCCCCTCAAACTCCTACACACAATACCCCATTATGACAAAGTGAAAAAATCTTTGTTTGGAGTTTTTGCAACTTTATTAAAAATAAAAAAAACAAAAATCACATGTACATAAGTATTCATAGCCTTTGCTCAATACTTGGTTGAAGCACCTTGGGCAGCAATTACAGCCTCAAATGTTTTTGAGTATGATGCTACAAGCTTGGCACACATATTTTTGGGCAGTTTCTCCCATTCTTCTTTGTAGAACCTCTCAAGCTCCATCAGGTTGGATGGGGCGCGCCGGGGTACAGACATTTTCAGATCTCTCCAGAGATGTTCAGTTGGGTTCAAGTCTGGGCTCTGGCTAGGCCACTCAAGAACATTCACAGAGTTGTCCTGAAGCCAGTCCTTTATTATCTTAGTTGTGTGGTTAGGGCCATTGTCCTGTTGGATGAACCTTCACGCTGGTCCAGAGCACTCTGGAGCAGGTTTTCTTCAAGGATGTCTCTGTATGTTGCTGCATTCATCTTACCCTGACTAGTCTCCCAGTTCCTGCTGCCAAAAAACAACCCCACAGCATGATGCTGCCACCAGCATGCTTCACTGTAAGGATGGTTTTGGCCAGGTGCTGAGCGGTGCCTGGTTTCCTCCAGACATGATGCTTGGCATTCAGGCCAAAGAGTTGAATCTTTGTTTCATCAGACCAGAGAATTTTGTTTCTCATGGTCTGAGAGTCCTTCAGGTGCCTTTTGGCAAACTCCAAGCAGGCTGTCTTATGCCTTTTACTGAGGAGTGGCTTCCGTCTGGCCACTCTACCATACAGGCCTGATTGGTGGAGTGCTGCAGGAATGGTTGTCCTTCTGGAAGGTTCTCCTCTCTCCACAGAACAATGCTAAAGCTCTGTCAGAGTGACCCTTGGGTTCTTGGTCACCTCCCTAACTAAGGCCCTTCTACCCCGATCACTCAGATTGGCTGGGCGGCCAGCTCTAGGAAGAGTCCTGGTGGTTCCAAACTTCTTCCATTTACGGATGATGGAAGCCACTGTGCTCATTGGGACCTTCAATGCTGCAGAAATTTTTCTGTACCCTTCCCTCGATCTGTGCCTCGATACAATCCTGTCTCAGTAGTCTACAAAGAATTCCTTGGACTTCATGGCTTGGTTTGTGCTCTGACATGTACTGTCAACTATGGGACCTTATATAGACAGGTGTGTGCCTTTACAAAGCATGTCCAATCAACTGGATTTACCACAGGTGGACTCCAATCAAGTTGTTGAAACAACTGAAGGATGATCAGTGGAAACAAGATGCACATGAGCTCAATTTTGAGTGTCATGGTAAAGGCTGTGAATACTTATGTGCATGTGATTTTTTTGTTTTTTTTATTTTTAATAAATTTGTTACAATTCCAAACAAACTTTTTTTACTTTGTCATTATGGGGTATTGTGTGTAGAATTTTGAGGGGGAAAAAAATAATTTAATCCAATTTGGAATAAGGCTGAAACATAACAAAATGTGGAAAAAGTGAAGCACTGTGAATACTTTCTGGATGCACTGTATATATATATATATATATATAGAGAGAGAGAGAGAGAGAGAGAGAGTGTTTATTATAATGGCTTTGTTTGCATACATGGATGTCCTTACTTGAGCAGTCATAATTCATAATCATAATAATTCACTAAAATGATTCATTATAGCTAATGTTTTGAAATAATGAAATCATAGTGTCTGTGATTTCTTTTTTGTGTAAAGTGTCAGACTTTGTTTTTACTAAGATGTTGGGCCCATCAGTACCACCCTAGCTGCTAAGAACTGCTACTTCCTTTACTGAGCCTGTATTCCTCTGTTCACCACACTGCACTCACACTCAATGTGCAACACAATTAATGTGTGAAGAATTGTGAGTTTACTCAAATCTAATGGCTTTAGTTCACTCATTACACTTTAGTAAATCTAAACTCCAATTTCTTTTTTCTACTGAAAAAGAGATGAGCAATAGCTAATAATTAGTAATAGCTACTCTGCAATCTGAAATGTTTTTTTGTTTGTTTGTTTGGCATACATATTACCTCTTGGATTTTAAAGTTCTTTGAATCACAAAGAAAAACAATACGAGACAGTATGATGCTGCAGTAATTTAATCAAAAGAACAAAATTGATTATTCAGAATAAATTAACAGACAGGAATTAGGTCAAACCTTCTAATCATGTTTTTGTCAAATGTAATACTGTATACATACTACATTAAAATGACAGAAAAAAGAAAAGAAAAGTATAGGAAAATGCACTATTAAATGCACTATTATGAAGTTATGCATATTGGTCAGCATCATCCTCAGTTATAGCCTTCATCTCAGTTGCTGGTTTGTCTTCCTCCACCTTCTGAATTGGTTCCTTCATTGCATCTATTGCCTTCTTCAGATTGAGATTGTCCTTTTCACTCAGTGGGGCCAGTGCTGGGGTAAGGATTGTCTTGATTTGAGTTATTCTTTCCTCGCATCTGTTGTAAAACTCCTTCCTGTTTCTTGCTGCAAGGCTGTTGATACCATTATTGGGCAGATTCGCATTCCTTCCCTAACTTGTCAATCTCTGCAAGGAACTGAGGTGAGTTTGGATCCATGGTCATCAGTCTTCCCAGAGTACTGACATTGTTCATCAGGTACTGGACAGACACCTCAGTGTAAGTGGTAGACATCATGTTAACCAAATAGGCGTAGGCAGAAGCATTCAGAGCATTAGTGTAGATTTTGTCTTTGACAAACATGCTGTAGGTGTAGTTGTTCTCTACAGCTATTTCAACAGTCTGCTTAAAATGTTTAAGATTTTCACTAAGAGTGGTCTTAACAATGTTTGAAATGATCTGAAAGAAGTGCACCAGTTTCTCCCACTGTTCTTTCACCTGCCCCATGATTTCCAGGCCTTTCGCTAGCACCACAATTCTCTTGTTGAAGTCGATCTCCTTGAGATTATAATGTTTCAGCTCACTCACAATTTCAGCAAGAGCTTTTTTCTTCTGATCCAAGTTGTCCATAGTCTTCTCGTTCCGTTCATTTGCAATTTTTAGCTGGGTTTCAGCCATTTGTAGACGTAGATGAGATTGTCTTAAGTGCATCTGGACCACATCTGTATTTGCTGAGTCATAGATTTGCTGTTGACTTGACTTGGGGGGTGCTGTCAAGAAAGATGGCTGATTTGTAAAAGACTTGCTTTTGGAATAAAAGGCCATGGCCCTTACATTCAGTTCGTCAATGGCTTTAATAAGCTCCTCTGTTTTGGCATCATCACATTTCCCCTCTGGAGCATATTTACCTAGCTCTGTTAAAGTGGAGATACCCTTGTCACAGATGCCTAGTGCCTCGGATTTAATCGGGCATTCAGCTTCTTGCTGTATATCTCTGCTGACTTGCTGAAATAGTCCCACCAAGTAATCAGACTTTACCGTTTGCTTCTCCTGATCATACACCTCAGGCCAATTTATTTCCTTACCTTTGCAAAGTTCTTCCATTTTCTCAACCACTAGTAGAAATGTTATAGATTTAGAAAATATGTTACTTGTTGCCAACATTTCATCCACGTTACTCTTCATTCCAGTGGCCATGTTTCTGTGGCTTTCAGGAGTGCCTTTTCAGTTTTTGATCACATGTGTTATGGCTTTTGGTGTAATAGTGTCCGCTTGGAGATAGGTTTGGATAATTTGTCCTGGAAGAAATTCTGTTGCAAACGCACAGGCTATTGATATTGCTTGCTCTGACATACTTGATATTAGCTTCAGGCCAAAAAGGCCCCATCCACTTGGCAAATCTTTCATTGCTTGCTGGTAGGCCCTTCTGTCCTCAGCTAATCTTTCATTAGCCAGATTGAAAGCAGCCTCGGCCCTGTCGCTTGCCTCCTTAGCTTCAGCCCGTTTAATCTTTGCTATCTCAATGTTTTTCTTGATTTCTTCCATCTCCTCATCATGACTCTGTCTTGCATTCACCAAAGCCTCCACCAGTTCTTGCATCAGCTTGATGATATCTGAGAATTGTTTCTCAGTCATGATGGCCAGGTTTAAGCATTCTGATGATATGTGCGCAATGTTCTGAAGCTCAGCTGGTAAGAAGGCTTGGACAAGACCATCATCCTCCTGTATTATGAGCCCAACTGAGTTTTTGATGTACTCTGGAACCTGTCCGGTGTACATACGAATTTGGTCCATGTTCTTGTGAGCAACATTAAAGGCTTGCCAGCAACCATTACATACTTGAAAGAGGCAGGCCCTAAAAGAATTGGGGTATCTGATGAATTTGAACCCGTCTTTTGGTGGATTTTTATTGATGGAGAAGTCATCTGCAGCAGAAATGCGTACCAGCTGAGCCAGTAAATCGATGGAGACGGGTGCCGGCAATAGATACTGCTCCCAGTTAGCATAGGGCTGCATCAGCAGCATGATGTCATTTCTGTAATCCTGTGCTTTGGTGAAACTCTTAGTAGCTTGGTTGAGCTTTGACAGCGCCATTGTTTTCCCTAAAATAGAGTAAGGCAGAAAATTTGTATAACATAAAGCCATAATAAGACAATCAGGAGATTCAGCATTTATTATTTCTGTACTATAAAGCAGTTAGCACTAACAACAACAGCACCTGCAGTGTTTCATCCACTAAACAATTTCAGATTAGAACACATCATAAGTTACATGTGGTTGCTTAGTAGTTTTTTTTTTCCTTCACAATAAGTGAAGTAAAATTAGTAGAAAGCAGAAAATAATACTATTTTAACTACCCACCATTTTACAAAATTAATACTCTTTGATTGAGGAGCATTTAAATGCTTTTTTTCATAAACATTGTTTTTTCATAAACTTCATTATGGTGTAGACTTCAACAAATTCACTATACAGTATATTTCATAAAAAAGTTGATGAATGTAAACAGAAATTCATATTATGCAAACATAAACTCACAGAAATCTGTAGAGGATAGAATAGAACGGTTTGTACCTGAAGTACTGTGGATACCTCTTGAAGAAGTGAGTAGTTGAAGTAGTAGCCTACCAGACTAGATGCTGTTCTGCTCCAAAACAACAACTTTTATATCATCCTTTCATATTTGTCAGCAAAGCAATATAACTGTGTCCTGCAAAAATATGCAGTCTGAGTTGTAATTCTGAATTCTACAGAACAGCTTTACTTCCTATAACTACTGAAATTTCTTTGTTTTTCGTGTCTTTATTTGGATCCCCATTAGCTGAGGTAGCAGCTGCTCTTCCTGGGCTCCACCAACAAAACTGTGTACTCCCATGATCATAGTTGGTAACTTGTTCCATACTGTGGTGACCAAGACAATACAGATCTGCACGCTGCATCTGTTTTGGGTTTTGGTTTAACTAACCTGCCTGGCAGTGTGACTATGTTGAGCTCTCGCATAATTTATATTGTGTTTACTATCACAGATATTCCTAAAGACGCCCATTAGACCGCAGGCCAGCCTCTCCTGAGTTCTGAGCCATGAGAGAGGCATGCTCGCTCTCCTTACTGACAGGGCAGTGTGAGGCTTGCAGATTCATTCTCAGCTAACCAGAGCTTAGACAGCTCTTTCCTGACAGCTCCCCTGGGAAACACCACAATGAAAGCATCTAGGGGAGGAGAAACTGCTGTTTTACCATAGACTAAACCCATATATACTTTGTTTTGTTAATAACAAATGCCACAGTAAAGTCAAGTAATACGATTCCGACCATTATTTTCTTGTAAAAATATCTTGTCGATCATTTTTGTCAGTGCTGTGCACGTAGAATGATCTGCTTTATAGGCATGCTTGAAATCAATGATTCATTAAGTGAAAAATAGTAGATTATCTGCTCAAAAATAACTTTTTCCATTAGGTTGCTCAATACAAAAGAAACTAATTCCAGGCAAAACGCACCATTCTAAATTTGATAATAATAGCCCAAAAGTAACACCAGCAACCTTTGAAAGGATGATCAATACAATGTTTGATAAAAATAATAATAATAATAATAATAATAATAATAATAATAATAAGAAGAAGAAGAAGAAGAAGAAGAAGAAGAAGAAGAAGAAGAAGAAGAAGAAGAATTTTATTCTAATTAAGAAATTACGGGCATTTCTTGTTACCCAATGGCACTTTACAAGTTCATACAATATAAAAAAGGTCAAATAAAATATAAAGAAGATTCAAATATATAAATAAGATAACAGGAGGGAGTAAAATTGGTTAAAAAAAATAGACATAATATTGATGCAAGTGCATACTATAGTAACCAATTAAAGGTTGAAATAATCTCAGACAAAGAGATGAGTTAGGAAATTCTTGGAAATGAGCAGCTGGAGGAAGAAGCCTTGGGTCTGCAGCTCCAGAAACGCCAATAGTGCAGAGTGTGATGTGAGGGACAGAGAGCAGATGAGTGTCAGAGGGATGGAGACAGAGTGAAGGAAAAGACATATGAGGAACACCAGAAAGGGATGGACAGGTCAGACCATGAGGGCAAAAACCAAGAGAAGGATTTTGTACTGCACACAGCCACGAACAGGAACCCATTGTAAATGTTTGAGTGTAGTAGTTATATGTTCCTTTAAGCTGGTGTGTGTAAGAACTCCAGCAGCCATTTTCTGAATGTTCTGCAGCTTCTTTAACCTACAGACAGGAAGCCCATAAAGAACAACACTGCAGCAGTCTAATCAACATCGCACAGCACTGTATTAGCCTAATCAGCATCACACAGTGCTGCAGTAGTCTAACTGGTATCATAAAGTACTGCAGTAGTCTAGCTGGCATCACACAGCACTTCAGTAGTCTAATTAGCATCACAGAGCACTTCAGTAGTCTAATTAGCATCACACAGTGCTGCAGTAGTATAATCATCATCAAAAATGCATAAATAAGAAACCTTGTATCAAAATTTGCATGCCTATATCCTTACACATAGATATATTTGCTGACTATTACGCCATTGTAACATTTTTTAAACAAATTAATTGCAATAACTAAACAATTGAATAATTTAAATTTAATGTCTCTTATACAATCATAAAGCTGACTAAGGCTGACAACCAATCAATAGGAGAACTTCTACCTTAAAGGATTAGTGTGACGGTTGAGTCTAAGGCATTGTGGGAATTGGAGAAATAATTGAATCATGTAGGTGTAACATAATGAAGAGAGGATAATTTAATAAAACATAGAAGGCTAAGGTTAGTCTAATTTTAATTGGCCCAGGCCATTCACTACCACTAAATGACTAAATAGGGATGTTGTGCCCTCTAGTGGGTGAGTCAGAGATAATTATGCAACAAAAATACTTGTGAAGTCTGGTATGCTTTATCATTAAAGTTGCTATAAGATCTTTTTTGGAAACACTTTGACTAAACTGTTTTATGTATTTGTAGCTACCAATAAACCTCTCTTGTAGGAGGATATATTCTGTATCTGTTAATTCTATGTGTACATTCAGCACATGGAATCTGCCAACATCCATTCCTGCATGTTCTTTCAGGATCAAGGCCTCTGGAATGGTGACTGATGTAGCAGAGCACCTAGGCAACTTTCAGTATGTGATAAAAATGAAAAATAATATTGAACAAGCTGGTATGCATGCACACATGTGCACACACAAGCAGACCTTTCTTAACCTCTACTCTTGCCAAGCCCAGTTCACCTGTTTCTTACAGTTTATGGAAGTTACTGTTTCTCCTTTCAATGTTCCTGTTATTAAAGACACATTTGTTACATATGTTTAATGTTCATAGGAATCATTATTTGTGACTTAATATTTTAATTTCAAAGAGCTGGACAAAGACTTTGAATTCCTCTGAACAGTACATGGAGATCAGATTACATCTCAGTAAGATGCATGATGAGATCTTGTACTGCAGCTTGTGTTCATTGTAGTTTTCCATGGAATGACCATGAGATTTGCACTAAATAGATGCCAGTCAGTTCAGTCAGCAATATATATTGCTAAAAAGATTCCCCTATGTTCTAACAGGCAAAACCTGTATGTCTAGGTTGGATGTAATCATTGAATTAGAACTGAAATTTAATTAATTAGTAAGATGCACAAAATATGGTTGTTTTTGATTGTGTAATGTTTTCCTTTTCCACATATGCCTTTCAGCACTTTAGTTCTGTTTAGTGATTTATATTTCAGTGGAAACAGGTCCTTACATATTCCGCAGAAAGCAAAAAATAAAAACAACTAAACAACTACCAACTAATAAAGATGTCAAGTTGAACATGGAAAGTCTTGTTTTGTTTATTCATCTGTTGTTGTGGTTTCTCTTTATGCCGTTCTGTTGATTTGTATCCACTTCATGGCAGGTTGAAAATTATTTGATTCTGTGAGACATTTGGAGGAAGTGTGAGTACAGAAAAAAGCATGTAACTGAAGCATGACATTCTTTAATAGGCTGTATCACTTTTTCTTCTGTGAGTCTGTGAGGACCTCATAAAGCATGGCTTGTGGCAAGTGGGTTAGTACAAGGGTAAATATGGGATAGGAGTGTCAGACGAGAGGCTGATGCCTCTTGCCATGAAGCAGACCCTCCAGCAGATCAGAGTGCTCCTGGACTGGGACAGTGGTCTGATCTCCTTCTTTGATCCTCTCAACAACAGATATGTGCACACCTTCAGACAAACATTCACCAAGCAAGCCTATCCATACTTCTATAATGTTTGTCCTGCTATGAGGGTGTTACCAGAATAGGCTGCAACCACTAAGGACATTATGCTAGTGTAATGGAAAAAAGGAACCTAGTCTATTGAAAATGAACACATTTCTACTTGATCATCATTTCAACAAGGGTGCACCGTGAGATAACATTTATTATGGTAATTATGGATGGCCTTTTCACACTTGGCCAAAGTTTTTGCTTTCGGCTCAGTTTTCCATTGCTCTGAGGTTGTCTGCTTAAAGGATTCAAACCTAGTTTAAAGGCAATCAGACTTTCTTTTGTTTCCTGTGATCATATACCTTAAATCATTTAATGTGATAATGTTATTTCTATTTAGGAGTTGTTTTCCTTGTGCACGCAGATGCATGCAATTGAGAAACCATTGTTTAGTGAAAAGAATCAAATTTGTTGGCAACTTCCTGGATTTTCATTTATTTGCAATTTTCCTCAGAACTGTTGTGAGAATACACACTCCCTGATAAACAAATATAAAAGGTTTATTGTAGATATTTCCTGTCCACTAGACACCTCCAATGTTTGCTGTCTAGCAAATGTCAGCTGGGTTTACTAGTTTCTTGGAAAACCCATATTATGTGCATCACTTTCATGGTAACCTTTATAATCTCTGGACCTTTAGCTTTGCTGTTGATTTTCTCAAATACCCCAATATGGTCTTATGTAGCATTAATGCATGCTTTAAAATCTTCTAAGCCAAGTGAAAAGCACTCAGGTATTTACTCTTAAGTGCTGGTCATACTGCTGTTTTACTGTGATGTTTTCAGTGTTGTGTAATTACTGAATAGGGCTTAAATAAAACCATTGTCATTGTAAGAAGGCTCAACAGCAGTACTCATCTACTGAAAAAACAAGATGTGGGTTCAGATGAATCTACTTCCCTTTTCATGTACACTGAAAAACATTAGTTTTTCAAATGCTAGGATATATTTTGTCTACAAACACATTTCTATTTATGGTCTTTCTTATCTTTTATAGCATCAAGGGTTCTTTGGAAGGTCAGCAGAAAATGGAAGAGAGGAAGGTGTGTGTGAGTGAATGCTTGTGTGTAATGTCATTTTCTATGTTGAGTGTAGCTCTATGATGTACTCTGGAGAGCTGAAGTTTGAGAAGAGGACCATGTCTGCTCAGGTGGAGGGGGGTGTTCATGGCCTGCACTCGTAAGTCTTCGTCCTCTCTGCTCACTAAACTCCTACTACCGAATCCATCATGCTCAGTGGCTCTTTTAGGGAACACTCCACCAACTGTCAAGCAGTGCCACAAAAGCACTCAAGGACTGGAAAATAACCTGTGTGTGTCTGTTCTCACAGTTTGCAGGCACAGTGTTATGAATAATAATACACAGCAATAGACCCCTGCTGATCTCCACTGAAATCTGAATGGACATGAACTGACAATTTATTTATGAATAATTAATTCAGATAAATTGTGGGTTTCTAATAGATAACAGGGTCATGACATAATGAGTAATGCCTCTATAGATTTCTATTCATGTCTTCAAGTAATTCATTTACATACATTGAATTGAAAGAAAACTGGCTTTGGCATGACTGGACAGAGCATTGTAATGTAAACGTCAGTACTATGCACATTTTGCAGTGTGGACTTTTATAAACTCATCAGCTCTGCAGATATAGACTGTAGAGCTCTATATTGAATTGTGGATGAGCATATTAAAACCACAAGGCGGAGCTTCGAGAGAGAGAGAGAGAGAGAGAGAGAGAGAAGATGAAACAGAGCTGTTTAATGTTCAACAAATGGAAAGAAGAAGAAAATTATGAAAATCAGTAGAACTATTAGCAAAGTTGAAACTAGTTAATATTTAGTGACAGCGGAGTGGCTCTAGATCCCTGTGGCAGGGACTACGGACGATCACGGACTACAGGAGCCCACCCTCCGGACTGATGAGTGCGGATGAGTCTCTGGCGAACGAGCTGAATACATTCTTCGCTCGCTTCGAGGCTACATCTAGCAGCGCTAATGCTAACGGCGCTAATGCTAGCAGCGCTAATGCTAACGGCGCTAGTGCTAACAGCACTAATGCTAGCAGCGCTAGTGCTAATGGCACTATCGGCGCAGCCAATGGCACATGCGCGGGGCCCACCATAGAACAGCGCCCTCTCATCGTCACGGAGAGTGACGTGAGAAGAGTGTTTAAAAGGGTGAATACCAGGAAGGCGATGGGAGCAGACGGTATCTGCGGGAGGGTCCTCAAAGCCTGCGCAGATCAGCTAGCCCCGGTATTCACCGACATCTTCAATCTCTCCCTGACGCTCGGTATCGTCCCGTCCAGCTTCAAGCGATCCACCATCGTCCCCGTCCCGAAGAAACCTCGACCCTCCGACCTCAATGACTACCGACCTGTCGCCCTCACATCAGTCGTGATGAAGTGCTTTAAAAAGCTAGTCGGAGACTTCATCACATCTTCACTGCCAGCCTCCATGGACCCACTGCAGTTTGCATACCGCCACAACCGCTCCACTGACGATGCAATTGCACATCTGCTCCACACTACACTGACTCACCTGGACGAAGGGAGGGGAAATTATGTTAAAATGCTATTTGTCGACTACAGTTCAGCATTTAACACTATCATCCCCTCCCTACTCACTACTAAGTTGGGGGATCTAGGACTGCATACATCCCTGTGCGACTGGATCTCCAACTTCCTAACAGACAGACCACAATCAGTACGGGTGGGCAACTGCGCCTCATCCACCCTCACCCTCAGCACTGGAGCTCCTCAGGGTTGTGTCCTAAGCCCCCTGCTCTACTCACTGTACACCTACGACTGCACAGCCACTTCCAGCTCCACCATCATTGTCAAGTTTGCTGACGACACCGTTGTCATGGGTCTGATCTCGGACAACGACGAGAGGGCCTACCTGGATTAAACACCTGGAAAACTGGCGCCAGGAAAATTATCTCCTCCTAAACGTCAGTAAGACAAAGGAGCTGATCGTGGATTGCAGCAAGAAGCAGGAGCGGCACTACCAACCTGTGAGGATCAGTGGAACCACGGTGGAGAGAGTAGATAGTTTCAGGTACCTTGGTGTTCACATCTCGCAGGACCTGTCCTTCAGACTGCCCTCCAAGGTACTGCGGAACTTCTATACCTGCACTATCGAGAGCATCCTCACGGGGAACATCACAGTCTGGTTTGGGAATAGCACCAAGCAGGACAGACAAGCACTCCAAAGGGTAGTGCGTTCAGCAGAGCGCATCACTCACACGGAACTTCCTGACCTGCAGACCATCTACTACAAGCGGTGCCAGACCAAGGCCAGGAGGATTGTGAAGGACCCCACCCATCCCAACAATAGACTCTTCTCTCTGTTGAGGTCAGGGAGGCGCTTTCGCTCCCTGAAGACCAAGACAGAGAGGCTGAAGAGCAGCTTCTTCCCACAGGCCATTCGGGCCCTGAATCAGGGAAACTGATAAACTGTGGGGACCACCACCACAATGTAACATAACTGTATATCTGTATATATATATTTATATTCAATGACCTTGTTACACAACAACTGTAGATATGTTATTATACGAAATGGATCTGTACATTCTGTAGATTGTGTACATATATACACAACCATATACATTGTACATTGTGTATATAATCATAATATACATATATTGTACATACATTGTTAATATATTTTGTACATACATAGAATATATATATTTATCTTTGCATATATATATTTCACATATAGAGAATGTCTATATTTCTCTATGCACCCCTGTTTTCTTTTCCTCAGTTTGGACAGAGCACTCTCCACCATTTCACTGCGAGTTATGCTGTGTATGACTATGTATGTGACGAATAAACCAAACTTGAACTTGAACTTGAACAGTACTTGTGGTAGCCTTTTTAACTAAGTGTACTTAAAATCAGACATTAGCACACTAAAACATTAAAGCATTAAGATAAAAGATAAATCCTTTATGCAAATGCAGTTGTTTCTTAAAGATTGTTTCTTTTAGAAATATAAGTTCTTATCACACCTGTATTAGAATATGAGCCCAGGAGAATAACCCTAGAACACTAGGAACATTTATTTTACAATTTCCTTGCAAAATCACAAGCCTGATGTGAATATTAAAATAAGAACAACAAATAGATACACCTGTTATCATTTTATTATCCATCTTCACATAATATAGGGAAGGTGCTTATGTGCTCATTTCTCCTTTGTTAAAAAAGCACTGACATTTTGCTGCATCAAACATTTGTGTGCCATGCATTTAGTGTGTAGCATAACAACAAACAAATTCTGCAAACTCCTACTTTATGAGCATTAAAGGCGGTTGGGCAGAGTGTTGAGTGAAGCTTCACAGCTTGACTGTAACCTTGTTATATTTCAATGGCAATGAGGGCAGTACAGGTAGTGACTAAGAGGCTTTCCTTCCCAATCCCTCTGAATGTTGTCTCTGACAACATTCCAGACAGCACTTTAGAGAAAACAGTAGTCCAATGGCAGCAGACAGGCCTTTTTAGGGATCACCACTTACAGAGTCTTACCAAGACACCCAGTAGCTTTATTTTGTTTGGGACGAAGCCTCTATCAGAGCCGTATTTCATTCTACCTGATTCAGCTGCTGCTTGTATGATGCATGTTGGATGAATCTCTTACTCTGCTCCTCAGCTAAGAGAAAGCTCTCCATCTCAATCTGAGGAACAAACTTGGATTGTGTGCGTGGCTCCAGCACAACCACTGGTGAATGCGCACGCAGTGTCCCAGGAGCCGCTCTGTGGTGCAGGTGGAGAGGGGAGGTGGGCGGAGGCCCGGGGCGTCAGCTCACGCAGGGTTGTAGAGGAGGATTGGAGTACTGGACATCGCTTACAGGGAGGGCCATGTCTATGAGCACTTTGCCAATGGCAAGCACGACAGCTACCAGATCGACTACCGCCTCATTGTGGGCGACACAGAGCCAGCCAGATTGCAGCTGTCGCCTCGCGACCCTGAGCACCAGGGGCCATTTGGCCACAACACATCTCATGGGCATGAGACTGCAGCTCAGCGCTACAGCGCCACGCGCATCCAGGCTGGCTACGAACCAGAGAGGTGAGACTCCTACGGTTTCAAAGGAGTGCTGATCAGCAAAATTAACCATGTTTGCATCACTAGGTTAACGTTAGTGTCACTAAACAAGTTCATTAGGAGTGGACTTTATTTTTCTTTTGGATTGTGTACTTTTAAACTGTTGCACAGACTGGGTTGGGTTCTCAGTGATGTGCAATTTTAGCCCAATTCCATATTGTTGGTCTCAGAAGAACACATTCCTTTCGGGGATTATCATCACATAAAATAGACCTATACATTTACAGTCTCTACAGAGAAATACAGTCATGTCACAGTATAATAAAATGTCCTAATGTGTAAATAGTGATGTTTACTCATTTATAATGTCCAGCACTACTCAAATATAACTGCTTGCCTTCTTTGCCCATCATATTAACATTCCCATGTCATCAGAGTAAAAAGGACCATAAATCTGATTAAGAATTATATTATCAAGACCGATATAATCTGTGTTGTAGAACAGATATGAAAACATTTTGCCATAGCAATGCTCAAAAGCATCACATTCCATTTGTTTTACAGACCCATATCTCTGTACATTTCAATTTACAGAATGGACTAAATTAACTTCCAGGTGTTTAAAGCTCAGTTGGGGGCTGTGTCAGATCCTTTGTGAATAACATAATAAAGTTGAGTATTGGGCAGCCTGACCACGGCTTCAAAACGATTGTGTGGATTTGCTACATCACCAGTCCTCCTTTTATAAGCAAGATGATTATTTCAACCCAAGTCAAAAACATTTTTGTCTCATCCAAACGTAAATTTCACACGTCAGACCTGAACTGGGCTGGCCAGCTAATAGCGTGGACAGTAAAACAAAGGCGCATCGCCCGTCTGTTCTCTCTCACTTCACATCCAAATCCAACTGAAACGCACTATCAGTATTTCAGTTCCATGCCGGAGCTGAGAGACGTGAGCGCCCTTAAAATGTCCCGTCGTCATCCACCACGTTGAGAGGATGAGAGTTTTCTCAAACTGAGCAGGTCGAGTCTTTAAAATGTGTAAACTCCAACTGTGATTCTGGGTGATTTAGCTAAGGGCTAGACTTTCGCTTGACTTTGAGAGATGCCACAGAGGCTAGTCTGTAACGGTCGCAGATGAAGACCAGCTGTGTTCCTTGACGTCGTTTTTTGTTGTCTGAAGTACGCGACGCTATCGTCTTGTGAGTAACCCGAGAAGCGGGATTTTCATTCACATTCACTAAGAATAAAGCATCATTGTTCAGTCTTGGAAGTATATCACACTAAATCCGTGTGTACTACTTGAGTACGATAATGACGGTTGTTGTTTGCATGCTGCGAATGCGAGACATCGGCTCTCCCGAATAAAAGGATAGCACGTCGAAATGGAGAAAGGGCAAAGCGTAACGAATAGAAATAGCTTTAGCATCCTCGGCCAACACCCACTGGATAAATATTTCGATCCGCGGATCAGTAAAACGCTTACGTTTTAACTCTGTTTACATGAGAGCACAGACAGAATAGCCTTTCTTTAGCGTACATCTACTTCTGATGTGACTTGTATTTGCTAGGTTGTTAGTATAATGTATTTTTAGTATCAGTTTTTCTTTGTTTGTTTGTTCTGTGGTCTTTGATTCAGTGATTTTCTGATCCTGCCTGGCTTCATTGACTTTACCTCAGATGAAGTGGTGAGTACTTTTGCAAAATGCACCAAAACAGCTCAGCAGGTATCCTGACATGCCCCATAAGGGCTTACCAGTGTGTGTGTTTCAGTAAATACAGCACATCTAGTAATGATTTAGTGGAGGGGGCGGGATCTTCCTAATTAATTAGTGAGCTGGCGGTCTCCTCTACCTTCAGTGAGATGGAGGAGCTGAGTCAGTTGCCATGTAGTGTGAACACGACTACAACAGAGGGTGGAGTGTGGCATAGTGTAAGAGAGGGATGAAGGAGTGCAAATAAGATGTGCAAAATTGGTGGTGTTGGCATCCCAGGTGCATAGGGTGTGTTGTCACAGGCAGAGAGGCTGAGGGGTGTGTGGGTGTGTGTGTGTGTGTGTGTGTATGACAGTGTGAGGGAGGCGCGAACCAAAATTCCCATGTGTAATGGATATGGGATAGTATATATTGTGGTATTTATATTTGGTGTTACATTTTGTGTGTGTGTGTGCTAGAATGTGGGAGAGAACGTAGGATGTTTTTGTCTGTCTTACCACAGGGAGGTTAAACTGATGCCCTGCTTATAAAAACAGCAATATTTGTGCTTTGAATGAGCACATCCAAGTCACTTGAAGTCAAATTAATAATGGGATAGAGATGTGTGCATATGTGAAAGCTGTCCAAAGTAACACCCCAAACTGTTCTTATCTTTGTGCAATGCATAGTCTGTATGAAAATACAAGCATGAACATAAACAAAGATAATTGTTCTGTGGAACATTGGTTCCTTTCTGTTACCATTTGCGTCTGTCATTCAGGATCTGACCTCTGCTCTGACCCGGAAGATAACCCTGAAGACGCCGCTTATTTCCTCCCCCATGGGTACTGTGACTGAATCCTCCATGGCCATCGCTATGGCTGTGAGTATCCCCCACACACTCAAAACCATGAAGTCCTGTTGCTTTTCCATTTAGCTTTCTGTGATTTTGTATTACAGCTCATGGGCGGTATTGGGATCATCCATCACAATTGCACCCCAGAGTTCCAAGCAAATGAAGTCCGGAAAGTTAAGGTGTCAAACTTTCAGTGAATTGTCTTAATAGGAATATAATGAACAACACGTTGAACATGCAGATTTACACACAAGCTTCCCTGAGGCCTCTCATCAGCAGAGCAATATATGGTGTCATGGCAGAAATTCGAGCAGGGCTTCATCACGGATCCGGTGGTGATGAGTCCACAGCACACGGTCGGAGATGTGTTTGAGGCCAAGGTGCGACACGGCTTCTCTGGAATCCCTGTCACCGAAACCGGCAAGATGGGCAGCAAGCTTGTGGGAATCGTGACGTCACGAGACATTGACTTCCTCTCAGAGAAGGACTATGACCGGCTGTTGGAAGAGGTTTGTGATTCATCTTTGATTGTACATACAATATACAAAAGGTTTTTAAAAACACAAATGAATCACATATGACATACAATGCTTAAAAATATAGGTGGAATAGAACTATCATGAAATTGTGATATTTCTGTGTCAGTGTGTGAAAGAGGGCAATATATATATATATATATATATATATATATATATATATATATATATATATAAAAATAAAAAATGTGTATATATATATGTGTGTGTGTGTGTGTGTGTGTGTGTGTGTGTGTGTGTGTGTGTGTATAAAATCACATTCTTTAAACTCACATCTTTTTGTGATTTATTTGTGATATTTGCCAGGCAATGACAAAGAGGGAAGATTTAGTGGTTGCACCAGCAGGTGTTACACTCAAAGAGGCCAATAACATCCTGCAGTGCAGCAAAAAAAGGTCTGATTCTTCATCTTTTCAGCTTGAGAAGTGAAACTGCTTCTAAAGGACTTTGAAAGGTTATTTTCACTTCTCCACTTCTTCTCTGAGTAACGGGTCGGTCGTGGGGACGCTTGTTGATTGCAGGTAAACTGCCCATTGTGAACGACAGTGATGAGCTGGTGGCTATAATTGCTCGCACTGATCTGAAGAAGAACAGAGACTACCCTCTGGCCTCTAAAGACTCCCGCAAACAGCTGCTGTGTGGCGCTGCCATCGTTACCCGTGAGGATGACAAGTACCGGCTGGACCTGCTCGTGCAGGCAGGAGTGGACGTGGTGGTGCTGGTAGGTCTTAAGGTCCTAAAGGGAGTGGGATTAGTCTCCATCCTGAGTATGGTGCCTGAATCAAATGACAAACTATTTTTGCTATGAGGCTGTGTAACACAGGACTGTGATTGGACATAGTGAATTTGGTCTGAAGGCTGTGTCTATTGTTTTAGGACTCATCTCAGGGAAACTCGGTGTTTCAGATCAGCATGATTAACTACATTAAACAGAAGTATCCTGAGCTCCAGGTGGTGGGGGGGAATGGTGAGTCACAGTTCTCACATTTGCTTGTTCTGTAAACTGAGAGGGTTGAGGTAGGTAAGAATTGATGGTGTTTGGTTCTTTTCATTTGTTGCTGTGTTCACTTTCATCCTTCTCTCTCGCTCTGTCTCTGTGTATGTCTGTGTAGTAGTGACAGCTGCTCAGACGAAGAATTTGATTGATGATGGTGTGGATGCTCTTAGAGTGTGGATGGGTTATCTTTGATAAGACATCGTATACCAGAAAATTGTTTAAAAGATGGTAATAGCTAAACCACCAGACATAATAGTGATGGATAAACAGCAGAAAAGAGTCATAGTGATGGATGTAGCAATCGCAAGAGATAGCAACATCAGCAACAAGGAACATGAGACGCTAAAAGAAGAGGAAACACTGGCTCTGGTAGCAATCAGGGCACCAGGGGTTTAGGGACGATGACCATCAAACTGGGAGAGTGGCTCCAGCAGATCCCAGGAACAACATCCGAGATCCTCATCCAGAAGAGTGCAGTCGATGGAACACTTGGGATACTATGCAGGCAAATGTATATATTGTAAATTCCTGTTCTTTTTTATCAACATTCTTAGAACATAATTACTGTTCTAAGTTTACAACATCTGGTCGAGGTTTTCGTTTATTCAAGATGCATCCTGTAGTGCCTTTTCACATTTTTGCACTATTTCTTTATTTTGAGTCAAATGTTTCAAATAAAATAATACAATCCACAAGGAAATGAAAACGAGAATTAAATCAAACTTATTGTTTCAGAAAGATTACTACTCATTCACACACCAGGACGCTACATCTTCTGGAGTATTATGCTCACGTTTCTAAACTTTTAAACATTATAATGTATTTCAGTTATGGAAATCAGTTAAACACTATAGGAAGGCCTACAACAGGAATGTACTACAAATACCTTCCTACTCCAGCACCCCTAATCGTCCACTCCCAATGGTGGGATATCCCTGAATAACAGTTGAATGCTATCTTTGCCTATATTTGCCTCTGTCTGTCTTTCAGGAGACTACAATATGAGAGTTACACACTAACATAAAAGATGAATAATGAATTAAGTAAATGCTGCACCGGCTAACATCTACTTTCTTCCCTGTTTTATTACCTGTATTATTATTTATAATATTTGTGAGCTGAAAACATGATATCCACCAAAAACATGATTCACTGACTCATGAACAATGTCAACAAATCTACACACACACACACACACACACAGCAGGTGAGTTTTCTGTGGTGGCAGATGGGTCCAAGTGGGCTCATACTGGCCCTGCCCACATGTCGCCTCCTGCAGGTGTCAACCGTAGCCACTGTGCTCCATGTGCCCTTTCTCCTCTGCCACTGCTGGGAGAGGGCTCTGCCCACCCTCCTGACATGCTCCGCTACGCCTCCTGCATACCCCCTTTGTGCTTCAGACAGGCCAAAACCACTGGCTTTGCTGGTTCCAGGAACAGCCTGAGGTTGTCCAGGAGAGTGAAAGAATGCTATACCTTGCAAGGTATGATGGTCTTCATTGAAATGGGGGTTAAAAACATTTCAAGCCAGTGTTTTGTGCACTGACATCCCTCCTGCTACCGAAGGCCACCCGAGTGTTTCTTGTGTTTGTGAGTGTGAGGCAAAGGAGTGTGAAAGTGTTTGTGTGGATCAAGATGTAAATGCATGAAAAGAAACGTACTGAGGCTATGTTTATTGTCACATATTTTATATCTAGAATGTTGGCCTACCTCCAAGTGAATTTGCACAAAGACCAAACATTTGTGTGGGGTGTTTGTTTGTGCATGTGAATATAGATGTGTGTAGTTCAATGGTGTATACATGTGTACATGTGAGTATGGATGTGTAAGTGTGAAAGATGTGTGTGTGTGTGTGTGTGTGTGTGTGTGTGTGAATTATATATTTGTTGGGGGCACATTCATATACTGCCACACTGCTATTCTCTCTGCTACTTTTTGTTTTTCAATTGGCGGAGTGGATTAGGGCCTGTCAGAGAGACTCTGAGAGATCTGGTGAGCCCTGATTGTGATTCTTTTTGTTTCTCTCTCTCTCTCTTTGTGTGTGTGTGTTTGTGTGTGTGTCTCTTGTCAACACAGTGTGAATAATTTTGATTTTAATTGGTTCGTTGTCATGAAATTATCTCTCAACTCTCTCAACCGTCTAAATCACACGCGCACACACACAAACAGTTGACACCCCCCATCCTATAGTCCACATTCATTCATGAGAAACAGAAAATTTGAATTTGAAATTTATTGGATTGAATAACATAGATCCTTTTCTTTAGAACCATGCACAGCATGGACATGACAATGTTGTGCTAAATGGTGTGATCAAACCCTATCATCATCCTTCCCAGCAAAGCCCTGATCTACTCCTTCTGTAGTGAGCTAAACGCTATTAATAAACTCCCAAACTCCTCCAGTGCTCTCTCACCATTCTGAGCAGAGCCTGTGCCAGGCCTGCAATTTTATCAACTACATCACAGCTCTGTTTTCTCTCTTCCAAATGTGTAGAGAAAACACACACACGCGCGCGCGCGCGCGCTCTGTATTCTGACAGTCCCTGCAATGCTCCACTGTAATCCTCTTAGCCTGTAAGCGCTGGGCTCTCCCTGCAAACACACCCTAAACCCAGCACAGCATGGGACTATGTGGAAGACCACTTGCACAAACATCGACCGCACAGCTCCTTTTGCCTTTGCTTGCTATAGTTTCAACTGCTCGATGCACTGAAATGCCAAATACAGAGGCTAAAGCTCGAACACATGCGCCATGAACCAGCTGCACCCATTCCGAGGTAAATCAAATACACAGTTGCCAATGTTTAAAAAAGCTTTTTGAGCTTTTTACATTTTATTGATTTATTTTTTTTAAAGAACATGAGGACTTTTTCATTTTTATTTTTTCAGAATGCTAAATAGTAGTAGTCCCAGTAATTTTGTAGTTCCAGTAGTATCGTCATTCAGGTCTCCTTTATCAGGTTTTGGATGGATTGGTAGAAGTTCATATTGACTGGTTATAAACATAGTTCTGATGTAGTCAAGCACAGCGTCTGTCTCTTTGGCCAGTTGGTAATCATAGCCTTTTTATGCGCTCGGGAAACCTTTCTGCATACTACCGATTTCTTTAGCTGGTCCTCCTTGGGAAGTGTGTGGTCCCTTTGAGCAGTACAAAGCTTCCCCAGCCATGGCTCTCCCCATGCGCTGCTGCTTAGTTTTCTTCCCCACTACTTTGTCCCATAACGTCTTCAGGTTCTTTCTTTCACACTTTGGGTTTTGGTTTTCACTCTCTAGAGCCTCTCTTTCACTCTTCAGGTGTTGTCTTTCACTCTCAAGATTCTCTCTTTCACCCTTCAGGTGTTGTCTTTCTCTCTCCAGAGCCTCTCTTTCACTCTTCAGGTGTTGTCTTTCACGCTCTAGATCCTCTCTTTCACTCTTCAGGTGTTGTCTTTCACTCTCAAGATTCTCTCTTTCACCCTTCAGGTGTTGTCTTTCTCTCTCTAGAGCCTCTCTTTCACTCTTCAGGTGTTGTCTTTCACGCTCTAGATCCTCTCTTTCACTCTTCAGGTGTTGTCTTTCACTCTCAAGATTCTCTCTTTCACCCTTCAGGTGTTGTCTTTCACTCTCTAGATCCTCTCTTTCACTCTTCAGGTGCCATCTTTCACTCTGTTCATTTTTTGTCTCCTTCTGCTTCTCCTCCAACTCCTTCCCACTACATTCCTCCTCAAATTTTCCAATTTTAACACAGTGTCGTTTTCTAATTTCCTTCGTATCTACTCTGTCAGGTAGTTCTTGTTGCAATCTACTCATTGCTTTTTGTGTGTTCCTGTCCAACAAAATCTTCGTTTTCTTCTTCTTCGAAGATCTTCTGTGAGAGCAGCAGAACTGCATTTTGCTGCTGCAACCTCCCATTTCTGTCAACAGACTGACCAATTTTACCTTTGTCAAGCAGATTATAAGAATAGCTATTATGACAATGGTCAGTGATATTATGACATCACAGTTTTGGTTTTGTTGACAATTCCATTGTCATCACACAGAATAGAATAAACTATTGTGGGCTTGCTTTCTTTTCACTTTAGCCTTAATTAGATTAATTAGATTCATATGTTTGCTTTAGATTTGCCTTTTTACATTTTATTTATACCATGAAAAACAATACAGAAATAATTAAAGAAGTCAAAGCCTTTGTCACAGTCTCTCCAGACATGCCTTTCTCTGGTTGTCAAAAAGACAAAAGAGATGACTATGGACTACAGAAGGATGCAAATGCCTCACACCCCAATACATACAGTGAAGAGTGAGAACATACACTCTCTTAAAATCACAAACAATCTCTCATGGTCCCTGAGCACTTTTTCCTTAGTGAAGAAAGCTCTGCTTCCTGAGGAGACTGAAGAAGGACAGCATGTCCGTCATCCTGATCTGGTCTGCAACAGCATCATAGAGAGTGTCCCGACCTGCGCCATCGCTGTCTGGTACTGGCACTGCTCCCCCTGCTCTTTTGGATTGTTTAGTTGAATTTAGCAGTCTGCTCTCAAATTTTCTGTGCCTGTTTTCTGGGATTCTGAAATTCAGGCAATGTTTTTGTTGTTCTTCTGCAACACTATTAAAACTCTGAACTCCTCAAACTATTTTACTTCTCTAAGTAAATCTGTCACACATTTGTCTAGTACAGAATTATTAGATTTCTTTCTTTGACCATAAGCAAGATACACACATTTACTTTGCACATTTACATATTTCTTTGTCTGTTTCTCTCTATCGCTCTCCTTTTCTCAGAGAGTTGGATAAGAGATTAAGTACACTTCCTGAGGCAGAGAATGATTGGTCAGTAGTACATTAGAATGGCCCTACATACATTTCATCATTCCATATCTTTTCAGTGGTTATCAAAACCATTTATACACTTTTGCAGTTAAACAATGTTAAGATATTGATTAGTGTTTCAGTCAAATCAGTCTAACTCTGAAAGTATGTGTTTACCTTCCATATGAGACGCTATTTAAGACTACACACACATCAGATTTTGCAATGAAAATAAAAATGATAAAACAAACAAAGGGAAATAGTCTTTTTAACCTCTTGTTTGCTAGCAGAAAGCAAATAGAGCCTATAGGGATAAGAGAGAAAGAGAAAGAATGACATAAAAAATAAGAATGAGATAAAAAGAGATCCAGATACATGAAGCACATGTTGATGAGGGTTGGACTTGCAGAGGCCACATGGCAGTCACGTTAGAAGTGTTGATGCAGTAACTGCATCTGCAGCTAAACTAATGCTGCGTGCGTGTGTGTGTGTGCATGCGTGCGCGGGTCTGTGTATATGTGTATCTTTTTCCATTCTCCACCAAAAAGAGGCCAGGAGGCAATTGTCTCTCTAGAGATGTAACACACTTTCTGCAAACATATCATCAGATAATGGCAGAACACCTTACAACACACCAATGCATATCTGTTTACATATACAGTTGAATCATGAGAGATTATGCAAGGTGAGAATTATGATTTTAATGTCCTCTGGTTCTATGGCTTTTGATACAGCCTGTGCTAACTGAACATGGTTTTTCTTTTCTCCAAGACAATTGTGTCTCAGTTTTATTGCAGCTTAATGGTTTAATGCTTGGTTCCTAATATACATATACATATACATGCATGCACCCATACACACGTTTTTTCCTTGACAAGCTCTTATAGGCCTCTGGACTAATTAATCCCCAAGAAAAGTGAAATGACAAATATTTATATATATACACACACACAGCGCTTCACTTTTTCCACATTTTATGTTATGTTACAGCCTTATTCCAAATTGGATTAAAAAAAAAAAAAATTCCCCTCAAACTCCTACACACAATACCCCATTATGACAAAGTGAAAAAATCTTTGTTTGGAGTTTTTGCAACTTTATTAAAAATAAAAAAACCAAAAATCACATGTACATAAGTATTCATAGCCTTTGCTCAATACTTGGTTGAAGCACCTTGGGCAGCAATTACAGCCTCAAATCTTTTTGAGTATGATGCTACAAGCTTGGCACACATATTTTTGGGCAGTTTCTCCCATTCTTCTTTGTAGAACCTCTCAAGCTCCATCAGGTTGGATGGGGCGCGCCGGGGTACAGCCATTTTCAGATCTCTCCAGAGATGTTCAGTTGGGTTCAAGTCTGGGCTCTGGCTAGGCCACTCAAGAACATTCACAGAGTTGTCCTGAAGCCAGTCCTTTATTCTCTTAGTTGTGTGGTTAGGGCCATAATAATCATAATAATTCACTAAAATGATTCATTATAGCTAATGTTTTGAAATAATGAAATCATAGTGTCTGTGATTTCTTTTTTGTGTAAAGTGTCAGACTTTCTTTTTACTAAGATGTTGGGCCCATCAGTACCACCCTAGCTGCTAAGAACTGCTACTTCCTTTACTGAGCCTGTATTCCTCTGTTCACCACACTGCACTCACACTCAATGTGCAACACAATTAATGTGTGAAGAATTGTGAGTTTACTCAAATCTAATGGCTTTAGTTCACTCATTACACTTTAGTAAATCTAAACTCCAATTTCTTTTTTCTACTGAAAAAGAGATGAGCAATAGCTAATAATTAGTAATAGCTACTCTGCAATCTGAAATGTTTTTTTGTTTGTTTGTTTGGCATACATATTACCTCTTGGATTTTAAAGTTCTTTGAATCACAAAGAAAAACAATACGAGACAGTATGATGCTGCAGTAATTTAATCAAAAGAACAAAATTGATTATTCAGAATAAATTAACAGACAGGAATTAGGTCAAACCTTCTAATCATGTTTTTGTCAAATGTAATACTGTATACATACTACATTAAAATGACAGAAAAAAGAAAAGTATAGGAAAATGCACTATTAAATGCACTATTATGAAGTTATGCATATTGGTCAGCATCATCCTCAGTTATAGCCTTCATCTCAGTTGCTGGTTTGTCTTCCTCCACCTTCTGAATTGGTTCCTTCATTGCATCTATTGCCTTCTTCAGATTGAGATTGTCCTTTTCACTCAGTGGGGCCAGTGCTGGGGTAAGGATTGTCTTGATTTCAGTTATTCTTTCCTCGCATCTGTTGTAAAACTCCTTCCTGTTTCTTGCTGCAAGGCTGTTGATACCATTTTGGGCAGATTCGCATTCCTTCCCTAACTTGTCAATCTCTGCAAGGAACTGAGGTGAGTTTGGATCCATGGTCATCAGTCTTCCCAGAGTACTGACATTGTTCATCAGGTACTGGACAGACACCTCAGTGTAAGTGGTAGACATCATGTTAACCAAATAGGCGTAGGCAGAAGCATTCAGAGCATTAGTGTAGATTTTGTCTTTGACAAACATGCTGTAGGTGTAGTTGTTCTCTACAGCTATTTCAACAGTCTGCTTAAAATGTTTAAGATTTTCACTAAGAGTGGTCTTAACAATGTTTGAAATGATCTGAAAGAAGTGCACCAGTTTCTCCCACTGTTCTTTCACCTGCCCCATGATTTCCAGGCCTTTCGCTAGCACCACAATTCTCTTGTTGAAGTCGATCTCCTTGAGATTATAATGTTTCAGCTCACTCACAATTTCAGCAAGAGCTTTTTTCTTCTGATCCAAGTTGTCCATAGTCTTCTCGTTCCGTTCATTTGCAATTTTTAGCTGGGTTTCAGCCATTTGTAGACGTAGATGAGATTGTTTTAAGTGCATCTGGACCACATCTGTATTTGCTGAGTCATAGATTTGCTGTTGACTTGACTCGGGGGGTGCTGTCAAGAAAGATGGCTGATTTGTAAAAGACTTGCTTTTGGAATAAAAGGCCATGGCCCTTACATTCAGTTCGTCAATGGCTTTAATAAGCTCCTCTGTTTTGGCATCATCACATTTCCCCTCTGGAGCATATTTACCTAGCTCTGTTAAAGTGGAGATACCCTTGTCACAGATGCCTAGTGCCTCGGATTTAATCGGGCATTCAGCTTCTTGCTGTATATCTCTGCTGACTTGCTGAAATAGTCCCACCAAGTAATCAGACTTTACCGTTTGCTTCTCCTGATCATACACCTCAGGCCAATTTATTTCCTTACCTTTGCAAAGTTCTTCCATTTTCTCAACCACTAGTAGAAATGTTATAGATTTAGAAAATATGTTACTTGTTGCCAACATTTCATCCACGTTACTCTTCATTCCAGTGGCCATGTTTCTGTGGCTTTCAGGAGTGCCTTTTCAGTTTTTGATCACATGTGTTATGGCTTTTGGTGTAATAGTGTCCGCTGGAGATAGGTTTGGATAATTTGTCCTGGAAGAAATTCTGTTGCAAACGCACAGGCTATTGATATTGCTTGCTCTGACATACTTGATATTAGCTTCAGGCCAAAAAGGCCCCATCCACTTGGCAAATCTTTCATTGCTTGCTGGTAGGCCCTTCTGTCCTCAGCTAATCTTTCATTAGCCAGATTGAAAGCAGCCTCGGCCCTGTCGCTTGCCTCCTTAGCTTCAGCCCGTTTAATCTTTGCTATCTCAATGTTTTTCTTGATTTCTTCCATCTCCTCATCATGACTCTGTCTTGCATTCACCAAAGCCTCCACCAGTTCTTGCATCAGCTTGATGATATCTGAGAATTGTTTCTCAGTCATGATGGCCAGGTTTAAGCAGTCTGATGATATGTGCGCAATGTTCTGAAGCTCAGCTGGTAAGAAGGCTTGGACAAGACCATCATCCTCCTGTATTATGAGCCCAACTGAGTTTTTGATGTACTCTGGAACCTGTCCGGTGTACATACGAATTTGGTCCATGTTCTTGTGAGCAACATTAAAGGCTTGCCAGCAACCATTACATACTTGAAAGAGGCAGGCCCTAAAAGAATTGGGGTATCTGATGAATTTGAACCCATCTTTTGGTGGATTTTTATTGATGGAGAAGTCATCTGCAGCAGAAATGCGTACCAGCTGAGCCAGTAAATCGATGGAGACGGGTGCCGGCAATAGATACTGCTCCCAGTTAGCATAGGGCTGCATCAGCAGCATCATGTCATTTCTGTAATCCTGTGCTTTGGTGAAACTCTTAGTAGCTTGGTTGAGCTTTAACAGCGCCATTGTTTTCCCTAAAATAGAGTAAGGCAGAAAATTTGCGATAATAAGGCAATCAGGAGATTCAGCATTTATTATTTCTGTACTATAAAGCAGTTAGCACTAACAACAACAGCACCTGCAGTGTTTCATCCACTAAACAATTTCAGATTAGAACACATCATAAGTTACATGTGGTTGCTTAGTAGTTTTTTTTTCCTTCACAACAAGTGAAGTAAAATTAGTAGAAAGCAGAAAATAAAACTATTTTAACTACCCAACAATTTTACAAAATTAATACTCTTTGATTGATGAGCATTTAAATGCTTTTTTTTCATAAACATTGTTTTTCATAAACTTCATTATGGTGTAGACTTCAGCAAATTCACTATACAGTATATTTCATAAAAAAAGTTGATGAATGTAAACAGAAATTCATATTATGCAAACATAAACTCACAGAAATCTGTAGAGGATAGAATAGAACGGTTTGTACCTGAAGTACTGTGGATACCTCTTGAAGAAGTGAGTAGTTGAAGTAGTAGCCTACCAGACTAGATGCTGTTCTGCTCCAAAACAACAACTTTGATATCATCCTTTCATATTTGTCAGCAAAACAATATAACTTTGTCCTGCAAACATATGCAATCTGAGTTGTAATTCTGAATTCTACAGAACAGCTTTACTTCCTATAACTACTGAAATGTCTTTATTTTTCGTGTCTTTATTTGGATCCCCATTAGCTGAGGTAGCAGCTGCTCTTCCTGGGCTCCACCAACAAAACTGTGTACTCCCATGATCATAGTTGGTAACTTGTTCCATACTGTGGTGACCAAGACAATACAGATCTGCACGCTGCACCTGTTTTGGGTTTTGGTTTAACTAACCTGCCTGGCAGTGTGACTATGTTGAGCTCTCGCATAATTTATATTGTGTTTACTATCACAGATATTCCTAAAGACGCCCATTAGACCGCAGGCCAGCCTCTCCTGAGCTCTGAGGCATGAGAGAGGCATGCTCGCTCTCCTTACTGACAGGGCAGTGTGAGGCTTGCAGATTCATTCTCAGCTAACCAGAGCTTAGACAGCTCTTTCCTGACAGCTCCCCTGGGAAACACCACAATGAAAGCATCTAGGGGAGGAGAAACTGCTGTTTTACCATAGACTAAACCCATATATACTTTGTTTTGTTAATAACAAATGCCACAGTAAAGTCAAGTAATACGATTCCGACCATCATTTTCTTGTAAAAATATCTTGTCGATCATTTTTGTCAGTGCTGTGCACGTAGAATGATCTGCTTTATAGGCATGCTTGAAATCAACGATTCATTAAGTGAAAAATAGTAGATTATATGCTCAAGAACAACTTTTTCCATTAGGTTGCTCAATACAAAAGAAACTAATTCCAGGCAAAACGCACCATTCTAAATTTGATAATAATAGCCCAAAAGTAACACCAGCAACCTTTGAAAGGATGATCAATACAATGTTTGATAATAATAATAATAATAATAATAATAATAATAAGAAGAAGAAGAAGAAGAAGAAGAAGAAGAAGAAGAAGAAGAAGAAGAAAAAGAAGAAGAAGAATTTTATTCTAATTAAGAAATTACGGGCATTTCTTGTTACCCAATGACACTTTACAAGTTCATACAATATAAAAAAGGTCAAATAAAATATAAAGAAGATTCAAATATATAAATAAGATAACAGGATGGAGTAAAACTGGTTAAAAAATAGACATAACATTGATGCAAGTGCATACTATAGTAACCAATTAAAGGTTGAAATGATCTCAGACAAAGAGATGAGTTATGAAATTCTTGTAAATGAGCAGCTGGAGGAAGAAGCCTTGGGTCTGCAGCTCCAGAAACGCCAATAGTGCAGAGTGTGATGTGAGGGACAGAGAGCAGATGAGTGTCAGAGGGATGGAGACAGAGTGAAGGAAAAGACATATGAGGAACACCAGAAAGGGATGGACAGGTCAGACCATGAGGGCAAAAACCAAGAGAAGGATTTTGTACTGCACACAGCCACGAACAGGAACCCAGTGTAAATGTTTGAGTGTAGTAGTTATATGTTCCCTTAAGCTGGTGTGTGTAAGAACTCCAGCAGCCATTTTCTGAATGTTCTGCAGCTTCTTTAACCTACAGACAGGAAGCCCATAAAGAACAACACTGCAGCAGTCTAATCAACATCGCACAGCACTGTATTAGCCTAATCAGCATCACACAGTGCTGCAGTAGTCTAACTGGTATCATACAGAACTGCAGTAGTCTAGCTGCCATCACACAGCACTTCAGTAGTCTAATTAGCATCACAGAGCACTTCAGTAGTCTAATTAGCATCACACAGTGCTGCAGTAGTATAATCATCATCAAAAATGCATAAATAAGAAACCTTGTATCAAAATTTGCATGCCTATATCCTTACACATAGATATATTTGCTGACTATTACGCCATTGTAACATTTTTTAAACAAATTAATTGCAATAACTAAACAATTGAATAATTTAAATTTAATGTCTCTTATACAATCATAAAGCTGACTAAGGCTGACAACCAATCAATAGGAGAACTTCTACCTTAAAGGATTAGTGTGACGGTTGAGTCTAAGGCATTGTGGGAATTGGAGAAATAATTGAATCATGTAGGTGTAACATAATGAAGAGAGGATAATTTAATAAAACATAGAAGGCTAAGGTTAGTCTAATTTTAATTGGCCCAGGCCATTCACTACCACTAAATGACTAAATAGGGATGTTGTGCCCTCTAGTGGGTGAGTCAGAGATAATTATGCAACAAAAATACTTGTGAAGTCTGGTATGCTTTATCATTAAAGTTGCTATAAGATCTTTTTTGGAAACACTTTGACTAAACTGTTTTATGTATTTGTAGCTACCAATAAACCTCTCTTGTAGGAGGATATATTCTGTATCTGTTAATTCTATGTGTACATTCAGCACATGGAATCTGCCAACATCCATTCCTGCATGTTCTTTCAGGATCAAGGCCTCTGGAATGGTGACTGATGTAGCAGAGCACCTAGGCAACTTTCAGTATGTGATAAAAATGAAAAATAATATTGAACAAGCTGGTATGCATGCACACATGTGCACACACAAGCAGACCTTTCTTAACCTCTACTCTTGCCAAGCCCAGTTCACCTGTTTCTTACAGTTTATGGAAGTTACTGTTTCTCCTTTCAATGTTCCTGTTATTAAAGACACATTTGTTACATATGTTTAATGTTCATAGGAATCATTATTTGTGACTTAATATTTTAATTTCAAAGAGCTGGACAAAGACTTTGAATTCCTCTGAACAGTACATGGAGATCAGATTACATCTCAGTAAGATGCATGATGAGATCTTGTACTGCAGCTTGTGTTCATTGTAGTTTTCCATGGAATGACCATGAGATTTGCACTAAATAGATGCCAGTCAGTTCAGTCAGCAATATATATTGCTAAAACGATTCCCCTATGTTCTAACAGGCAAAACCTGTATGTCTAGGTTGGATGTAATCATTGAATTAGAACTGAAATTTAATTAATTAGTAAGATGCACAAAATATGGTTGTTTTTGATTGTGTAATGTTTTCCTTTTCCACATATGCCTTTCAGCACTTTAGTTCTGTTTAGTGGTTTATATTTCAGTGGAAACAGGTCCTTACATATTCCGCAGAAAGCAAAAAATAAAAACAACTAAACAACTACCAACTAATAAAGATGTCAAGTTGAACATGGAAAGTCTTGTTTTGTTTATTCATCTGTTGTTGTGGTTTCTCTTTATGCCGTTCTGTTGATTTGTATCCACTTCATGGCAGGTTGAAAATGATTTGATTCTGTGAGACATTTGGAGGAAGTGTGAGTACAGAAAAAAGCATGTAACTGAAGCATGACATTCTTTAATAGGCTGTATCACTTTTTCTTCTGTGAGTCTGTGAGGACCTCATAAAGCATGGCTTGTGGCAAGTGGGTTAGTACAAGGGTAAATATGGGATAGGAGTGTCAGACGAGAGGCTGATGCCTCTTGCCATGAAGCAGACCCTCCAGCAGATCAGAGTGCTCCTGGACTGGGACAGTGGTCTGATCTCCTTCTTTGATCCTCTCAACAACAGATATGTGCACACCTTCAGACAAACATTCACCAAGCAAGCCTATCCATACTTCTATAATGTTTGTCCTGCTATGAGGGTGTTACCAGAATAGGCTGCAACCACTAAGGACATTATGCTAGTGTAATGGAAAAAAGGAACCTAGTCTATTGAAAATGAACACATTTCTACTTGATCATCATTTCAACAAGGGTGCACCGTGAGATAACATTTATTATGGTAATTATGGATGGCCTTTTCACACTTGGCCAAAGTTTTTGCTTTCGGCTCAGTTTTCCATTGCTCTGAGGTTGTCTGCTTAAAGGATTCAAACCTAGTTTAAAGGCAATCAGACTTTCTTTTGTTTCCTGTGATCATATACCTTAAATCATTTAATGTGATAATGTTATTTCTATTTAGGAGTTGTTTTCCTTGTGCACGCAGATGCATGCAATTGAGAAACCATTGTTTAGTGAAAAGAATCAAATTTGTTTGCAACTTCCTGGATTTTCATTTATTTGCAATTTTCCTCAAAACTGTTGTGAGAATACACACTCCCTGATAAACAAATATAAAAGGTTTATTGTAGATATTTCCTGTCCACTAGACACCTCCAATGTTTGCTGTCTAGCAAATGTCAGCTGGGTTTACTAGTTTCTGGGAAAACCCATATTATGTGTATCACCTTCAAGGTAACCTTTATAATCTCTGGACCTTTAGCTTTGCTGTTGATTTTCTCAAATACCCCAATATGGTCTTATGTAGCATTAATGCATGCTTTAAAATCTTCTAAGCCAAGTGAAAAGCACTCAGGTATTTACTCTTAAGTGCTGGTCATACTGCTGTTTTACTGTGATGTTTTCAGTGTTGTGTAATTACTGAATAGGGCTTAAATAAAACCATTGTCATTGTAAGAAGGCTCAGCAGCAGTACTCATCTACTGAAAAAACAAGATGTGGGTTCAGATGAATCTACTTCCCTTTTCATGTACAATGAAAAACATCAGTTTTTCAAATGCTAGGATATATTTTGTCTACAAACACATTTCTATTTATGGTCTTTCTTATCTTTTATAGCATCAAGGGTTCTTTGGAAGGTCAGCAGAAAATGGAAGAGAGGAAGGTGTGTGTGAGTGAATGCTTCTGAGTAATGCCGTTTTCTATGTTGAGTGTAGCTCTATGATCTACTCTGGAGAGCTGAAGTTTGAGAAGAGGACCATGTCTGCTCAGGTGGAGGGGGGTGTTCATGGCCTGCATTCGTAAGTCTTCGTCCTCTCTGCTCACTAAACTCCTACTACCGAATCCATCATGCTCAGTGGCTCTTTTAGGGAACACTCCATCAACTGTCAAGCAGTGCCACAAAAGCATTCAGGGACTGGAAAATAACCTGTGTGTGTCTGTTCTCACAGTTTGCAGGCACAGTGTTATGAATAATAATACACAGTAATAGACCCCTGCTGATCTCCACTGAAATCTGAATGGACATGAAGCTGACAATTTATTTATGAATAATTAATTCAGATAAATTGTGGGTTTCTAATAGATAACAGGGTCATGACATAATGAGTAATGCCTCTATAGATTTCTATTCATGTCTTCAAGTAATCAAGTAAGAGACTGTTTTTGTTCGTTTTGTGGATCATGGATCACAATGACTTAAATAGCCTAAAGAAGCAGTATTTGCAAACTGTCCATATTACATATTACACCTGCACTGTACATTCTGTAGATTGTGTACATATATACCCAACCATATACATTGTACATTGTGTATATAATCATAATATACATATATTGTACATACATTGTTAATATATTTTGTACATACATAGAGTATATATATTTATCTTGCATATATATATTTTTCTCTATGCACCCCTGTTTCCTTTCCTCAGTTTGGACACAGCACTCTCCACCATTTCACTGCGAGTTATACTGTGTATGACTATGTATGTGAGGAATAAACTGAACTTGAACTTGAACTTGAACAATGACAAAGAGGGAAGATTTAGTGGTTGCACCAGCAGGTGTTACACTCAAAGAGGCCAATGACATCCTGCAGTGCAGCAAAAAAAGGTCTGATTCTTCATCTTTTCAGCTTGAGAAGTGAAACTGCTTCTAAAGGACTTTGAAAGGTTATTTTCACTTCTCCACTTCTTCTCTGAGTAACGGGTCGGTCGTGGGGACGCTTGTTGATTGCAGGTAAACTGCCCATTGTGAACGACAGTGATGAGCTGGTGGCTATAATTGCTCGCACTGATCTGAAGAAGAACAGAGACTACCCTCTGGCCTCTAAAGACTCCCGCAAACAGCTGCTGTGTGGCGCTGCCATCGTTACCCGTGAGGATGACAAGTACCGGCTGGACCTGCTCGTGCAGGCAGGAGTGGACGTGGTGGTGCTGGTAGGTCTTAAGGTCCTAAAGGGAGTGGGATTAGTCTCCATCCTGAGTATGGTGCCTGAATCAAATGACAAACTATTTTTGCTATGAGGCTGTGTAACACAGGACTGTGATTGGACATAGTGAATTTGGTCTGAAGGCTGTGTCTATTGTTTTAGGACTCATCTCAGGGAAACTCGGTGTTTCAGATCAGCATGATTAACTACATTAAACAGAAGTATCCTGAGCTCCAGGTGGTGGGGGGGAATGGTGAGTCACAGTTCTCACATTTGCTTGTTCTGTAAACTGAGAGGGTTGAGGTAGGTAAGAATTGATGGTGTTTGGTTCTTTTCATTTGTTGCTGTGTTCACTTTCATCCTTCTCTCTCGCTCTGTCTCTGTGTATGTCTGTGTAGTAGTGACAGCTGCTCAGACGAAGAATTTGATTGATGATGGTGTGGATGCTCTTAGAGTGTGGATGGGTTATCTTTGATAAGACATCGTATACCAGAAAATTGTTTAAAAGATGGTAATAGCTAAACCACCAGACATAATAGTGATGGATAAACAGCAGAAAAGAGTCATAGTGACGGATGTAGCAATCGCAAGAGATAGCAACATCAGCAACAAGGAACATGAGACGCTAAAAGAAGAGGAAACACTGGCTCTGGTAGCAATCAGGGCACCAGGGGTTTAGGGACGATGACCATCAAACTGGGAGAGTGGCTCCAGCAGATCCCAGGAACAACATCCGAGATCCTCATCCAGAAGAGTGCAGTCGATGGAACACTTGGGATACTATGCAGGCAAATGTATATATTGTAAATTCCTGTTCTTTTTTATCAACATTCTTAGAACATAATTACTGTTCTAAGTTTACAACATCTGGTCGAGGTTTTCGTTTATTCAAGATGCATCCTGTAGTGCCTTTTCACATTTTTGCACTATTTCTTTATTTTGAGTCAAATGTTTCAAATAAAATAATACAATCCACAAGGAAATGAAAACGAGAATTAAATCAAACTTATTGTTTCAGAAAGATTACTACTCATTCACACACCAGGACGCTACATCTTCTGGAGTATTATGCTCACGTTTCTAAACTTTTAAACATTATAATGTATTTCAGTTATGGAAATCAGTTAAACAGTATAGGAAGGCCTACAACAGGAATGTACTACAAATACCTTCCTACTCCAGCACCCCTAATCGTCCACTCCCAATGGTGGGATATCCCTGAATAACAGTTGAATGCTATCTTTGCCTATATTTGCCTCTGTCTGTCTTTCAGGAGACTACAATATGAGAGTTACACACTAACATAAAAGATGAATAATGAATTAAGTAAATGCTGCACCGGCTAACATCTACTTTCTTCCCTGTTTTATTACCTGTATTATTATTTATAATATTTGTGAGCTGAAAACATGATATCCACCAAAAACATGATTCACTGACTCATGAACAATGTCAACAAATCTACACACACACACACACACACAGCAGGTGAGTTTTCTGTGGTGGCAGATGGGTCCAAGTGGGCTCATACTGGCCCTGCCCACATGTCGCCTCCTGCAGGTGTCAACCGTAGCCACTGTGCTCCATGTGCCCTTTCTCCTCTGCCACTGCTGGGAGAGGGCTCTGCCCACCCTCCTGACATGCTCCGCTACGCCTCCTGCATACCCCCTTTGTGCTTCAGACAGAGGCCAAAACCACTGGCTTTGCTGGTTCCAGGAACAGCCTGAGGTTGTCCAGGAGAGTGAAAGAATGCTATACCTTGCAAGGTATGATGGTCTTCATTGAAATGGGGGTTAAAAACATTTCAAGCCAGTGTTTTGTGCACTGACATCCCTCCTGCTACCGAAGGCCACCCGAGTGTTTCTTGTGTTTGTGAGTGTGAGGCAAAGGAGTGTGAAAGTGTTTGTGTGGATCAAGATGTAAATGCATGAAATGAAACGTACTGAGGCTATGTTTATTGTCACATATTTTATATCTAGAATGTTGGCCTACCTCCAAGTGAATTTGCACAAAGACCAAACATTTGTGTGGGGTGTTTGTTTGTGCATGTGAATATAGATGTGTGTAGTTCAATGGTGTATACATGTGTACATGTGAGTATGGATGTGTAAGTGTGAAAGATGTGTGTGTGTGTGTGTGTGTGTGTGAATTATATATTTGTTGGGGGCACATTCATATACTGCCACACTGCTATTCTCTCTGCTACTTTTTGTTTTTCAATTGGCGGAGTGGATTAGGGCCTGTCAGAGAGACTCTGAGAGATCTGGTGAGCCCTGATTGTGATTCTTTTTGTTTCTCTCTCTCTCTCTTTGTGTGTGTGTGTTTGTGTGTGTGTCTCTTGTCAACACAGTGTGAATAATTTTGATTTTAATTGGTTCGTTGTCATGAAATTATCTCTCAACTCTCTCAACCGTCTAAATCACACGCGCACACACACAAACAGTTGACACCCCCCATCCTATAGTCCACATTCATTCATGAGAAACAGAAAATTTGAATTTGAAATTTATTGGATTGAATAACATAGATCCTTTTCTTTAGAACCATGCACAGCATGGACATGACAATGTTGTGCTAAATGGTGTGATCAAACCCTATCATCATCCTTCCCAGCAAAGCCCTGATCTACTCCTTCTGTAGTGAGCTAAACGCTATTAATAAACTCCCAAACTCCTCCAGTGCTCTCTCACCATTCTGAGCAGAGCCTGTGCCAGGCCTGCAATTTTATCAACTACATCACAGCTCTGTTTTCTCTCTTCCAAATGTGTAGAGAAAACACACACACACGCGCGCGCGCGCGCTCTGTATTCTGACAGTCCCTGCAATGCTCCACTGTAATCCTCTTAGCCTGTAAGCGCTGGGCTCTCCCTGCAAACACACCCTAAACCCAGCACAGCATGGGACTATGTGGAAGACCACTTGCACAAACATCGACCGCACAGCTCCTTTTGCCTTTGCTTGCTATAGTTTCAACTGCTCGATGCACTGAAATGCCAAATACAGAGGCTAAAGCTCGAACACATGCGCCATGAACCAGCTGCACCCATTCCGAGGTAAATCAAATACACAGTTGCCAATGTTTAAAAAAGCTTTTTGAGCTTTTTACATTTTATTGATTTATTTTTTTTAAAGAACATGAGGACTTTTTCATTTTTATTTTTTCAGAATGCTAAATAGTAGTAGTCCCAGTAATTTTGTAGTTCCAGTAGTATCGTCATTCAGGTCTCCTTTATCAGGTTTTGGATGGATTGGTAGAAGTTCATATTGACTGGTTATAAACATAGTTCTGATGTAGTCAAGCACAGCGTCTGTCTCTTTGGCCAGTTGGTAATCATAGCCTTTTTATGTGCTCGGGAAACCTTTCTGCATAGTACCGATTTCTTTAGCTGGTCCTCCTTGGGAAGTGTGTGGTCCCTTTGAGCAGTACAAAGCTTCCCCAGCCATGGCTCTCCCCATGCGCTGCTGCTTAGTTTTCTTCCCCACTACTTTGTCCCATAACGTCTTCAGGTTCTTTCTTTCACACTTTGGGTTTTGGTTTTCACTCTCTAGAGCCTCTCTTTCACTCTTCAGGTGTTGTCTTTCACTCTCAAGATTCTCTCTTTCACCCTTCAGGTGTTGTCTTTCTCTCTCCAGAGCCTCTCTTTCACTCTTCAGGTGTTGTCTTTCACGCTCTAGATCCTCTCTTTCACTCTTCAGGTGTTGTCTTTCACTCTCAAGATTCTCTCTTTCACCCTTCAGGTGTTGTCTTTCTCTCTCTAGAGCCTCTCTTTCACTCTTCAGGTGTTGTCTTTCACGCTCTAGATCCTCTCTTTCACTCTTCAGGTGTTGTCTTTCACTCTCAAGATTCTCTCTTTCACCCTTCAGGTGTTGTCTTTCACTCTCTAGATCCTCTCTTTAACTCTTCAGGTGCCATCTTTCTCTCTGTTCATTTTTTGTCTCCTTCTGCTTCTCCTCCAACTCCTTCCCACTACATTCCTCCTCAAATTTTCCAATTTTAACACAGTGTCGTTTTCTAATTTCCTTCGTATCTACTCTGTCAGGTAGTTCTTGTTGCAATCTACTCATTGCTTTTTGTGTGTTCCTGTCCAACAAAATCTTCGTTTTCTTCTTCTTCGAAGATCTTCTGTGAGAGCAGCAGAACTGCATTTTGCTGCTGCAACCTCCCATTTCTGTCAACAGACTGACCAATTTTACCTTTGTCAAGCAGATTATAAGAATAGCTATTATGACAATGGTCAGTGATATTATGACATCACAGTTTTGGTTTTGTTGACAATTCCATTGTCATCACACAGAATAGAATAAACTATTGTGGGCTTGCTTTGTTTTCACTTTAGCCTTAATTAGATTAATTAGATTCATATGTTTGCTTTAGATTTGCCTTTTTACATTTTATTTATACCATGAAAAACAATACAGAAATAATTAAAGAAGTCAAAGCCTTTGTCACAGTCTCTCCAGACATGCCTTTCTCTGGTTGTCAAAAAGACAAAAGAGATGACTATGGACTACAGAAGGATGCAAATGCCTCACACCCCAATACATACAGTGAAGAGTGAGAACATACACTCTCTTAAAATCACAAACAATCTCTCATGGTCCCTGAGCACTTTTTCCTTAGTGAAGAAAGCTCTGCTTCCTGAGGAGACTGAAGAAGGACAGCATGTCCGTCATCCTGATCTGGTCTGCAACAGCATCATAGAGAGTGTCCCGACCTGCGCCATCGCTGTCTGGTACTGGCACTGCTCCCCCTGCTCTTTTGGATTGTTTAGTTGAATTTAGCAGTCTGCTCTCAAATTTTCTGTGCCTGTTTTCTGGGATTCTGAAATTCAGGCAATGTTTTTGTTGTTCTTCTGCAACACTATTAAAACTCTGAACTCCTCAAACTATTTTACTTCTCGAAGTAAATCTGTCACACATTTGTCTAGTACAGAATTATTAGATTTCTTTCTTTGACCATAAGCAAGATACACACATTTACTTTGCACATTTACATATTTCTTTGTCTGTTTCTCTCTATCGCTCTCCTTTTCTCAGAGAGTTGGATAAGAGATTAAGGACACTTCCTGAGGCAGAGAATGATTGGTCAGTAGTACATTAGAATGGCCCTACATACATTTCATCATTCCATATCTTTTCAGTGGTTATCAAAACCATTTATACACTTTTGCAGTTAAACAATGTTAAGATATTGATTAGTGTTTCAGTCAAATCAGTCTAACTCTGAAAGTATGTGTTTACCTTCCATATGAGACGCTATTTAAGACTACACACACATCAGATTTTGCAATGAAAATAAAAATGATAAAACAAACAAAGGGAAATAGTCTTTTTAACCTCTTGTTTGCTAGCAGAAAGCAAGTAGAGCCTATAGGGATAAGAGAGAAAGAGAAAGAATGACATAAAAAATAAGAATGAGATAAAAAGAGATCCAGATACATGAAGCACATGTTGATGAGGGTTGGACTTGCAGAGGCCACATGGCAGTCACGTTAGAAGTGTTGATGCAGTAACTGCATCTGCAGCTAAACTAATGCTGCGTGCGTGTGTGTGTGTGCATGCGTGCGCGGGTCTGTGTATATGTGTATCTTTTTCCATTCTCCACCAAAAAGAGGCCAGGAGGCAATTGTCTCTCTAGAGATGTAACACACTTTCTGCAAACATATCATCAGATAATGGCAGAACACCTTACAACACACCAATGCATATCTGTTTACATATACAGTTGAATCATGAGAGATTATGCAAGGTGAGAATTATGATTTTAATGTCCTCTGGTTCTATGGCTTTTGATACAGCCTGTGCTAACTGAACATGGTTTTTCTTTTCTCCAAGACAATTGTGTCTCAGTTTTATTGCAGCTTAATGGTTTAATGCTTGGTTCCTAATATACATATACATATACATGCATGCACCCATACACACGTTTTTTCCTTGACAAGCTCTTATAGGCCTCTGGACTAATTAATCCCCAAGAAAAGTGAAATGACAAATATTTATATATATACACACACACAGCGCTTCACTTTTTCCACATTTTATGTTATGTTACAGCCTTATTCCAAATTGGATTAAAAAAAAAAAAATTCCCCTCAAACTCCTACACACAATACCCCATTATGACAAAGTGAAAAAATCTTTGTTTGGAGTTTTTGCAACTTTATTAAAAATAAAAAAACCAAAAATCACATGTACATAAGTATTCATAGCCTTTGCTCAATACTTGGTTGAAGCACCTTGGGCAGCAATTACAGCCTCAAATCTTTTTGAGTATGATGCTACAAGCTTGGCACACATATTTTTGGGCAGTTTCTCCCATTCTTCTTTGTAGAACCTCTCAAGCTCCATCAGGTTGGATGGGGCGTGCCGGGGTACAGCCATTTTCAGATCTCTCCAGAGATGTTCAGTTGGGTTCAAGTCTGGGCTCTGGCTAGGCCACTCAAGAACATTCACAGAGTTGTCCTGAAGCCAGTCCTTTATTCTCTTAGTTGTGTGGTTAGGGCCATAATAATCATAATAATTCACTAAAATGATTCATTATAGCTAATGTTTTGAAATAATGAAATCATAGTGTCTGTGATTTCTTTTTTGTGTAAAGTGTCAGACTTTGTTTTTACTAAGATGTTGGGCCCATCAGTACCACCCTAGCTGCTAAGAACTGCTACTTCCTTTACTGAGCCTGTATTCCTCTGTTCACCACACTGCACTCACACTCAATGTGCAACACAATTAATGTGTGAAGAATTGTGAGTTTACTCAAATCTAATGGCTTTAGTTCACTCATTACACTTTAGTAAATCTAAACTCCAATTTCTTTTTTCTACTGAAAAAGAGATGAGCAATAGCTAATAATTAGTAATAGCTACTCTGCAATCTGAAATGGTTTTTTGTTTGTTTGTTTGGCATACATATTACCTCTTGGATTTTAAAGTTCTTTGAATCACAAAGAAAAACAATACGAGACAGTATGATGCTGCAGTAATTTAATCAAAAGAACAAAATTGATTATTCAGAATAAATTAACAGACAGGAATTAGGTCAAACCTTCTAATCATGTTTTTGTCAAATGTAATACTGTATACATACTACATTAAAATGACAGAAAAAAGAAAAGTATAGGAAAATGCACTATTAAATGCACTATTATGAAGTTATGCATATTGGTCAGCATCATCCTCAGTTATAGCCTTCATCTCAGTTGCTGGTTTGTCTTCCTCCACCTTCTGAATTGGTTCCTTCATTGCATCTATTGCCTTCTTCAGATTGAGATTGTCCTTTTCACTCAGTGGGGCCAGTGCTGGGGTAAGGATTGTCTTGATTTGAGTTATTCTTTCCTCGCATCTGTTGTAAAACTCCTTCCTGTTTCTTGCTGCAAGGCTGTTGATACCATTTTGGGCAGATTCGCATTCCTTCCCTAACTTGTCAATCTCTGCAAGGAACTGAGGTGAGTTTGGATCCATGGTCATCAGTCTTCCCAGAGTACTGACATTGTTCATCAGGTACTGGACAGACACCTCAGTGTAAGTGGTAGACATCATGTTAACCAAATAGGCGTAGGCAGAAGCATTCAGAGCATTAGTGTAGATTTTGTCTTTGACAAACATGCTGTAGGTGTAGTTGTTCTCTACAGCTATTTCAACAGTCTGCTTAAAATGTTTAAGATTTTCACTAAGAGTGGTCTTAACAATGTTTGAAATGATCTGAAAGAAGTGCACCAGTTTCTCCCACTGTTCTTTCACCTGCCCCATGATTTCCAGGCCTTTCGCTAGCACCACAATTCTCTTGTTGAAGTCGATCTCCTTGAGATTATAATGTTTCAGCTCACTCACAATTTCAGCAAGAGCTTTTTTCTTCTGATCCAAGTTGTCCATAGTCTTCTCGTTCCGTTCATTTGCAATTTTTAGCTGGGTTTCAGCCATTTGTAGACGTAGATGAGATTGTTTTAAGTGCATCTGGACCACATCTGTATTTGCTGAGTCATAGATTTGCTGTTGACTTGACTCGGGGGGTGCTGTCAAGAAAGATGGCTGATTTGTAAAAGACTTGCTTTTGGAATAAAAGGCCATGGCCCTTACATTCAGTTCGTCAATGGCTTTAATAAGCTCCTCTGTTTTGGCATCATCACATTTCCCCTCTGGAGCATATTTACCTAGCTCTGTTAAAGTGGAGATACCCTTGTCACAGATGCCTAGTGCCTCGGATTTAATCGGGCATTCAGCTTCTTGCTGTATATCTCTGCTGACTTGCTGAAATAGTCCCACCAAGTAATCAGACTTTACCGTTTGCTTCTCCTGATCATACACCTCAGGCCAATTTATTTCCTTACCTTTGCAAAGTTCTTCCATTTTCTCAACCACTAGTAGAAATGTTATAGATTTAGAAAATATGTTACTTGTTGCTAACATTTCATCCACGTTACTCTTCATTCCAGTGGCCATGTTTCTGTGGCTTTCAGGAGTGCCTTTTCAGTTTTTGATCACATGTGTTATGGCTTTTGGTGTAATAGTGTCCGCTGGAGATAGGTTTGGATAATTTGTCCTGGAAGAAATTCTGTTGCAAATGCACAGGCTATTGATATTGCTTGCTCTGACATACTTGATATTAGCTTCAGGCCAAAAAGGCCCCATCCACTTGGCAAATCTTTCATTGCTTGCTGGTAGGCCCTTCTGTCCTCAACTAATCTTTCATTAGCCAGATTGAAAGCAGCCTCGGCCCTGTCGCTTGCCTCCTTAGCTTCAGCCCGTTTAATCTTTGCTATCTCAATGTTTTTCTTGATTTCTTCCATCTCCTCATCATGACTCTGTCTTGCATTCACCAAAGCCTCCACCAGTTCTTGCATCAGCTTGATGATATCTGAGAATTGTTTCTCAGTCATGATGGCCAGGTTTAAGCAGTCTGATGATATGTGCGCAATGTTCTGAAGCTCAGCTGGTAAGAAGGCTTGGACAAGACCATCATCCTCCTGTATTATGAGCCCAACTGAGTTTTTGATGTACTCTGGAACCTGTCCGGTGTACATACGAATTTGGTCCATGTTCTTGTGAGCAACATTAAAGGCTTGCCAGCAACCATTACATACTTGAAAGAGGCAGGCCCTAAAAGAATTGGGGTATCTGATGAATTTGAACCCATCTTTTGGTGGATTTTTATTGATGGAGAAGTCATCTGCAGCAGAAATGCGTACCAGCTGAGCCAGTAAATCGATGGAGACGGGTGCCGGCAATAGATACTGCTCCCAGTTAGCATAGGGCTGCATCAGCAGCATGATGTCATTTCTGTAATCCTGTGCTTTGGTGAAACTCTTAGTAGCTTGGTTGAGCTTTAACAGCGCCATTGTTTTCCCTAAAATAGAGTAAGGCAGAAAATTTGCGATAATAAGGCAATCAGGAGATTCAGCATTTATTATTTCTGTACTATAAAGCAGTTAGCACTAACAACAACAGCACCTGCAGTGTTTCATCCACTAAACAATTTCAGATTAGAACACATCATAAGTTACATGTGGTTGCTTAGTAGTTTTTTTTTTCCTTCACAACAAGTGAAGTAAAATTAGTAGAAAGCAGAAAATAAAACTATTTTAACTACCCAACAATTTTACAAAATTAATACTCTTTGATTGATGAGCATTTAAATGCTTTTTTTTCATAAACATTGTTTTTCATAAACTTCATTATGGTGTAGACTTCAGCAAATTCACTATACAGTATATTTCATAAAAAAAGTTGATGAATGTAAACAGAAATTCATATTATGCAAACATAAACTCACAGAAATCTGTAGAGGATAGAATAGAACGGTTTGTACCTGAAGTACTGTGGATACCTCTTGAAGAAGTGAGTAGTTGAAGTAGTAGCCTACCAGACTAGATGCTGTTCTGCTCCAAAACAACAACTTTTATATCATCCTTTCATATTTGTCAGCAAAACAATATAACTTTGTCCTGCAAACATATGCAATCTGAGTTGTAATTCTGAATTCTACAGAACAGCTTTACTTCCTATAACTACTGAAATGTCTTTGTTTTTCGTGTCTTTATTTGGATCCCCATTAGCTGAGGTAGCAGCTGCTCTTCCTGGGCTCCACCAACAAAACTGTGTACTCCCATGATCATAGTTGGTAACTTGTTCCATACTGTGGTGAACAAGACAATACAGATCTGCACGCTGCACCTGTTTTGGGTTTTGGTTTAACTAACCTGCCTGGCAGTGTGACTATGTTGAGCTCTCGCATAATTTATATTGTGTTTACTATCACAGATATTCCTAAAGACGCCCATTAGACCGCAGGCCAGCCTCTCCTGAGCTCTGAGGCATGAGAGAGGCATGCTCGCTCTCCTTACTGACAGGGCAGTGTGAGGCTTGCAGATTCATTCTCAGCTAACCAGAGCTTAGACAGCTCTTTCCTGACAGCTCCCCTGGGAAACACCACAATGAAAGCATCTAGGGGAGGAGAAACTGCTGTTTTACCATAGACTAAACCCATATATACTTTGTTTTGTTAATAACAAATGCCACAGTAAAGTCAAGTAATACGATTCCGACCATCATTTTCTTGTAAAAATATCTTGTCGATCATTTTTGTCAGTGCTGTGCACGTAGAATGATCTGCTTTATAGGCATGCTTGAAATCAACGATTCATTAAGTGAAAAATAGTAGATTATATGCTCAAGAACAACTTTTTCCATTAGGTTGCTCAATACAAAAGAAACTAATTCCAGGCAAAACGCACCATTCTAAATTTGATAATAATAGCCCAAAAGTAACACCAGCAACCTTTGAAAGGATGATCAATACAATGTTTGATAATAATAATAATAATAAGAAGAAGAAGAAGAAGAAGAAGAAGAAGAAGAAGAAGAAGAAGAAGAAGAAGAAGAAGAAGAAGAAGAATTTTATTCTAATTAAGAAATTACGGGCATTTCTTGTTACCCAATGACACTTTACAAGTTCATACAATATAAAAAAGGTCAAATAAAATATAAAGAAGATTCAAATATATAAATAAGATAACAGGATGGAGTAAAACTGGTTAAAAAATAGACATAACATTGATGCAAGTGCATACTATAGTAACCAATTAAAGGTTGAAATGATCTCAGACAAAGAGATGAGTTATGAAATTCTTGTAAATGAGCAGCTGGAGGAAGAAGCCTTGGGTCTGCAGCTCCAGAAACGCCAATAGTGCAGAGTGTGATGTGAGGGACAGAGAGCAGATGAGTGTCAGAGGGATGGAGACAGAGTGAAGGAAAAGACATATGAGGAACACCAGAAAGGGATGGACAGGTCAGACCATGAGGGCAAAAACCAAGAGAAGGATTTTGTACTGCACACAGCCACGAACAGGAACCCAGTGTAAATGTTTGAGTGTAGTAGTTATATGTTCCCTTAAGCTGGTGTGTGTAAGAACTCCAGCAGCCATTTTCTGAATGTTCTGCAGCTTCTTTAACCTACAGACAGGAAGCCCATAAAGAACAACACTGCAGCAGTCTAATCAACATCGCACAGCACTGTATTAGCCTAATCAGCATCACACAGTGCTGCAGTAGTCTAACTGGTATCAAACAGAACTGCAGTAGTCTAGCTGGCATCACACAGCACTTCAGTAGTCTAATTAGCATCACAGAGCACTTCAGTAGTCTAATTAGCATCACACAGTGCTGCAGTAGTATAATCATCATCAAAAATGCATAAATAAGAAACCTTGTATCAAAATTTGCATGCCTATATCCTTACACATAGATATATTTGCTGACTATTACGCCATTGTAACATTTTTTAAACAAATTAATTGCAATAACTAAACAATTGAATAATTTAAATTTAATGTCTCTTATACAATCATAAAGCTGACTAAGGCTGACAACCAATCAATAGGAGAACTTCTACCTTAAAGGATTAGTGTGACGGTTGAGTCTAAGGCATTGTGGGAATTGGAGAAATAATTGAATCATGTAGGTGTAACATAATGAAGAGAGGATAATTTAATAAAACATAGAAGGCTAAGGTTAGTCTAATTTTAATTGGCCCAGGCCATTCACTACCACTAAATGACTAAATAGGGATGTTGTGCCCTCTAGTGGGTGAGTCAGAGATAATTATGCAACAAAAATACTTGTGAAGTCTGGTATGCTTTATCATTAAAGTTGCTATAAGATCTTTTTTGGAAACACTTTGACTAAACTGTTTTATGTATTTGTAGCTACCAATAAACCTCTCTTGTAGGAGGATATATTCTGTATCTGTTAATTCTATGTGTACATTCAGCACATGGAATCTGCCAACATCCATTCCTGCATGTTCTTTCAGGATCAAGGCCTCTGGAATGGTGACTGATGTAGCAGAGCACCTAGGCAACTTTCAGTATGTGATAAAAATGAAAAATAATATTGAACAAGCTGGTATGCATGCACACATGTGCACACACAAGCAGACCTTTCTTAACCTCTACTCTTGCCAAGCCCAGTTCACCTGTTTCTTACAGTTTATGGAAGTTACTGTTTCTCCTTTCAATGTTCCTGTTATTAAAGACACATTTGTTACATATGTTTAATGTTCATAGGAATCATTATTTGTGACTTAATATTTTAATTTCAAAGAGCTGGACAAAGACTTTGAATTCCTCTGAACAGTACATGGAGATCAGATTACATCTCAGTAAGATGCATGATGAGATCTTGTACTGCAGCTTGTGTTCATTGTAGTTTTCCATGGAATGACCATGAGATTTGCACTAAATAGATGCCAGTCAGTTCAGTCAGCAATATATATTGCTAAAACGATTCCCCTATGTTCTAACAGGCAAAACCTGTATGTCTAGGTTGGATGTAATCATTGAATTCGAACTGAAATTTAATTAATTAGTAAGATGCACAAAATATGGTTGTTTTTGATTGTGTAATGTTTTCCTTTTCCACATATGCCTTTCAGCACTTTAGTTCTGTTTAGTGATTTATATTTCAGTGGAAACAGGTCCTTACATATTCCGCAGAAAGCAAAAAATAAAAACAACTAAACAACTACCAACTAATAAAGATGTCAAGTTGAACATGGAAAGTCTTGTTTTGTTTATTCATCTGTTGTTGTGGTTTCTCTTTATGCCGTTCTGTTGATTTGTATCCACTTCATGGCAGGTTGAAAATGATTTGATTCTGTGAGACATTTGGAGGAAGTGTGAGTACAGAAAAAAGCATGTAACTGAAGCATGACATTCTTTAATAGGCTGTATCACTTTTTCTTCTGTGAGTCTGTGAGGACCTCATAAAGCATGGCTTGTGGCAAGTGGGTTAGTACAAGGGTAAATATGGGATAGGAGTGTCAGACGAGAGGCTGATGCCTCTTCCCATGAAGCAGACCCTCCAGCAGATCAGAGTGCTCCTGGACTGGGACAGTGGTCTGATCTCCTTCTTTGATCCTCTCAACAACAGATATGTGCACACCTTCAGACAAACATTCACCAAGCAAGCCTATCCATACTTCTATAATGTTTGTCCTGCTATGAGGGTGTTACCAGAATAGGCTGCAACCACTAAGGACATTATGCTAGTGTAATGGAAAAAAGGAACCTAGTCTATTGAAAATGAACACATTTCTACTTGATCATCATTTCAACAAGGGTGCACCGTGAGATAACATTTATTATGGTAATTATGGATGGCCTTTTCACACTTGGCCAAAGTTTTTGCTTTCGGCTCAGTTTTCCATTGCTCTGAGGTTGTCTGCTTAAAGGATTCAAACCTAGTTTAAAGGCAATCAGACTTTCTTTTGTTTCCTGTGATCATATACCTTAAATCATTTAATGTGATAATGTTATTTCTATTTAGGAGTTGTTTTCCTTGTGCACGCAGATGCATGCAATTGAGAAACCATTGTTTAGTGAAAAGAATCAAATTTGTTTGCAACTTCCTGGATTTTCATTTATTTGCAATTTTCCTCAAAACTGTTGTGAGAATACACACTCCCTGATAAACAAATATAAAAGGTTTATTGTAGATATTTCCTGTCCACTAGACACCTCCAATGTTTGCTGTCTAGCAAATGTCAGCTGGGTTTACTAGTTTCTGGGAAAACCCATATTATGTGTATCACCTTCAAGGTAACCTTTATAATCTCTGGACCTTTAGCTTTGCTGTTGATTTTCTCAAATACCCCAATATGGTCTTATGTAGCATTAATACATGCTTTAAAATCTTCTAAGCCAAGTGAAAAGCACTCAGGTATTTACTCTTAAGTGCTGGTCATACTGCTGTTTTACTGTGATGTTTTCAGTGTTGTGTAATTACTGAATAGGGCTTAAATAAAACCATTGTCATTGTAAGAAGGCTCAGCAGCAGTACTCATCTACTGAAAAAACAAGATGTGGGTTCAGATGAATCTACTTCCCTTTTCATGTACAATGAAAAACATCAGTTTTTCAAATGCTAGGATATATTTTGTCTACAAACACATTTCTATTTATGGTCTTTCTTATCTTTTATAGCATCAAGGGTTCTTTGGAAGGTCAGCAGAAAATGGAAGAGAGGAAGGTGTGTGTGAGTGAATGCTTGTGTGTAATGCCGTTTTCTATGTTGAGTGTAGCTCTATGATCTACTCTGGACAGCTGAAGTTTGAGAAGAGGACCATGTCTGCTCAGGTGGAGGGGGGTGTTCATGGCCTGCACTCGTAAGTCTTCGTCCTCTCTGCTCACTAAACTCCTACTACCGAATCCATCATGCTCAGTGGCTCTTTTAGGGAACACTCCATCAACTGTCAAGCAGTGCCACAAAAGCATTCAGGGACTGGAAAATAACCTGTGTGTGTCTGTTCTCACAGTTTGCAGGCACAGTGTTATGAATAATAATACACAGTAATAGACCCCTGCTGATCTCCACTGAAATCTGAATGGACATGAAACTGACAATTTATTTATGAATAATTAATTCAGATAAATTGTGGGTTTCTAATAGATAACAGGGTCATGACATAATGAGTAATGCCTCTATAGATTTCTATTCATGTCTTCAAGTAATCAAGTAAGAGACTGTTTTTGTTCGTTTTGTGGATCATGGATCACAATGACTTAAATAGCCTAAAGAAGCAGAATTTGCAAACTGTCCATATTACATATTACACCTGCACTGTACATTCTGTAGATTGTGTACATATATACCCAACCATATACATTGTACATTGTGTATATAATCATAATATACATATATTGTACATACATTGTTAATATATTTTGTACATACATAGAGTATATATATTTATCTTGCATATATATATTTTTCTCTATGCACCCCTGTTTCCTTTCCTCAGTTTGGACACAGCACTCTCCACCATTTCACTGCGAGTTATACTGTGTATGACTATGTATGTGAGGAATAAACCGAACTTGAACTTGAACTTGAACAATGACAAAGAGGGAAGATTTAGTGGTTGCACCAGCAGGTGTTACACTCAAAGAGGCCAATGACATCCTGCAGTGCAGCAAAAAAAGGTCTGATTCTTCATCTTTTCAGCTTGAGAAGTGAAACTGCTTCTAAAGGACTTTGAAAGGTTATTTTCACTTCTCCACTTCTTCTCTGAGTAACGGGTCGGTCATGGGGACGCTTGTTGATTGCAGGTAAACTGCCCATTGTGAACGACAGTGATGAGCTGGTGGCTATAATTGCTCGCACTGATCTGAAGAAGAACAGAGACTACCCTCTGGCCTCTAAAGACTCCCGCAAACAGCTGCTGTGTGGCGCTGCCATCGTTACCCGTGAGGATGACAAGTACCGGCTGGACCTGCTCGTGCAGGCAGGAGTGGACGTGGTGGTGCTGGTAGGTCTTAAGGTCCTAAAGGGAGTGGGATTAGGCTCCATCCTGAGTATGGTGCCTGAATCAAATGACAAACTATTTTTGCTATGAGGCTGTGTAACACAGGACTGTGATTGGACATAGTGAATTTGGTCTGAAGGCTGTGTCTATTGTTTTAGGACTCATCTGAGGGAAACTCAGTGTTTCAGATCAGCATGATTAACTACATTAAACAGAAGTATCCTGAGCTCCAGGTGGTGGGGGGGAATGGTGAGTCACAGTTCTCACATTTGCTTGTTCTGTAAACTGAGAGGGTTGAGGTAGGTAAGAATTGATGGTGTTTGGTTCTTTTCATTTGTTGCTCTGTTCACTTTCATCCTTCTTCTCTCTCGCTCTGTCTCTGTGTATGTCTGTGTAGTAGTGACAGCTGCTCAGACGAAGAATTTGATTGGTGATGGTGTGGATGCTCTTAGAGTGGGGATGGGTTATACTTGATAAGACATCGTATACCACAAAATTGTTTAAAAGATGGTAATAGCTAAACCACCAGACATAATAGTGATGGATAAACAGCAGAAAAGAGCCATAGTGACGGATGTAGCAATCCCAAGAGATAGCAACATCAGCAACAAGGAACATGAGACGCTAAAAGAAGAGGAAACACTGGCTCTGGTAGCAATCAGAGCACCAGGGGTTTAGGGACGATGACCATCAAACTGGGAGAGTGGCTCCAGCAGATCCCAGGAACAACATCCGAGATCCTCATCCAGAAGAGTGCAGTCGATGGAACACTTGGGATACTATGCAGGAAAATGTATATATTGTAAATTCCTGTTCTTTTTTATCAACATTCTTAGAACATAATTACTGTTCTAAGTTTACAACATCTGGGCGAGGTTTTCGTTTATTCAAGATGCATCCTGTAGTGCCTTTTCACATTTTTGCACTATTTCTTTATTTTGAGTCAAATGTTTCAAATAAAATAATACAATCCACAAGGAAATGAAAACGAGAATTAAATCAAACTTATTCTTTCAGAAAGATTACTACTCATTCACACACCAGGACGCTACATCTTCTGGAGTATTATGCTCACGTTTCTAAACTTTTAAACATTATAATGTATTTCAGTTATGGAAATCAGTTAAACACTATAGGAAGGCCTACAACAGGAATGTACTACAAATACCTTCCTACTCCAGCACCCCTAATCGTCCACTCCCAATGGTGGGATATCCCTGAATAACAGTTGAATGCTATCGTTGCCTATATTTGCCTCTGTCTGTCTTTCAGGAGACTACAATATGAGAGTTACACACTAACATAAAAGAACGAATAATGAATTAAGTAAATGCTGCACTGGCTAACATCTACTTTCTTCCCTGTTTTATTACCTGTATTATTATTTATATTATTTGTGAGCTGAAAACATGATATCCACCAAAAACATGATTCACTGACTCATGAACAATGTCAACAAATCTACACGCACACACACAAACACACACACACACACAGCAGGTGGGTTTTCTGTAGTGGCAGATGGGTCCAAGTGGGCTCATACTGGCCCTGCCCACATGTCGCCTCCTGCAGGTGTCAACCGTAGCCACTGTGCTCCATGTGCCCTTTCTCCTCTGCCACTGCTGGGAGAGGGCTCTGCCCACCCTCCTGACATGCTCCGCTACGCCTCCGGCATACGCCCATTGTGCTTCAGACAGAGGCCAAAACCACTGGCTTTGCTGGTTCCAGGAACAGCCTGAGGTTGTCCAGGAGAGTGAAAGAATGGTATACCTTGCAAGGTATGATGGTCTTCATTGAAATGGGGGTTAAAAACATTTCAAGTCAGTGTTTTGTGCACTGACATCCCTCCTGCTACCGAAGACCACCCGAGTGTTTCTTGTGTTTGTAAGTGTGAGGCAAAGGAGTGTGAAAGTGTTTGTGTGGATCAAGATGTAAATGCATGAAATGAAACGTACTGAGGCTATGTTTATTGTCACATATTTTATATCTAGAATGTTGGCCTACCTCCAAGTGAATTTGCACAAAGACCAAACATTTGTGTGGGGTGTTTGTTTGTGCATGTGAATATAGATGTGTGTAGTTCAATGGTGTATACATGTGTACATGTGAGTATGGATGTGTAAGTGTGAAAGATGTGTGTGTGTGTGTGTGTGTGTGTGTGTGTGAATTATATATTTGTTGGGGGCACATTCATATACTGCCACACTGCTATTCTCTCTGCTAGTTTCTGTTTTTCAATTGGCGGAGTGGATTAGGGCCTGTCAGAGAGACTCTAAGAGATCTGGTGAGCCCTGATTGTGATTCTTTTTGTTTCTTTCTCTCTCTCTCTCTCTCTCTCTCTCTCTCTTTGTGTGTGTGTGTTTGTGTGTGTGTCTCTTGTCAACACAGTGTGAATAATTTTTATTTTAATTGGTTCGTTGTCATGAAATTATCTCTCAACTCTCTCAACCGTCTAAATCACACGCGCACACACACAAACAGTTGACACCCCCCATCCTATAGTCCACATTCATTCATGAGAAACAGAAAATTTGAATTTGAAATTTATTGGATTGAATAACAAAGATCCTTTTCTTTAGAACCATACACAAGCATGGACAATGACAATGTTGTGCTAAATGGTGTGATCAAACCCTATCATCATCCTTCCCAGCAAAGCCCTGATCTAATCCTTCTGTAGTGAGCTAAACGCTATTAATAAACTCCCAAACTCCTCCAGTGCTCTCTCACCATTCTGAGCAGAGCCTGTGCCAGGCCTGCAATATTATCAACTACAGCACAGCTCTGTTTTCTCTCTTCCAAATGTGTAGAGAAAACACACACACACACACACACACGCGCGCGCGCGCTCTGTATTCTGACAGTCCCTGCAATGCTCCACTGTAATCCTCTTAGCCTGTAAGTGCTGGGCTCTCCCTGCAAACACACCCTAAACCCAACACAGCATGGGACTATGTGGAAGACCACTTGCACAAACATCGACCGCACAGCTCCTTTTGCCTTTGCTTGCTATAGTTTCAACTGCTCGATGCACTGAAATGCCAAATACAGAGGCTAAAGCTCGAACACATGCGCCATGAACCAGCTGCACCCATTCCGAGGTAAATCAAATACACAGTTGCCAATGTTTAAAAAAGCTTTTTGAGCTTTTTACATTTTATTGATTTATTTTTTTTAAAGAACATGAGGACTTTTTCATTTTTATTTTTTCAGAATGCTAAATAGTAGTAGTCCCAGTAATTTTGTAGTTCCAGTAGTATCGTCATTCAGGTCTCCTTTATCAGGTTTTGGATGGATTGGTAGAAGTTCATATTGACTGGTTATAAACATAGTTCTGATGTAGTCAAGCACAGCGTCTGTCTCTTTGGCCAGTTGGTAATCATAGCCTTTTTATGTGCTCGGGAAACCTTTCTGCATAGTACCGATTTCTTTAGCTGGTCCTCCTTGGGAAGTGTGTGGTCCCTTTGAGCAGTACAAAGCTTCCCCAGCCATGGCTCTCCCCATGCGCTGCTGCTTAGTTTTCTTCCCCACTACTTTGTCCCATAACGTCTTCAGGTTCTTTCTTTCACACTTTGGGTTTTGGTTTTCACTCTCTAGAGCCTCTCTTTCACTCTTCAGGTGTTGTCTTTCACTCTCAAGATTCTCTCTTTCACCCTTCAGGTGTTGTCTTTCTCTCTCCAGAGCCTCTCTTTCACTCTTCAGGTGTTGTCTTTCACGCTCTAGATCCTCTCTTTCACTCTTCAGGTGTTGTCTTTCACTCTCAAGATTCTCTCTTTCACCCTTCAGGTGTTGTCTTTCTCTCTCTAGAGCCTCTCTTTCACTCTTCAGGTGTTGTCTTTCACGCTCTAGATCCTCTCTTTCACTCTTCAGGTGTTGTCTTTCACTCTCAAGATTCTCTCTTTCACCCTTCAGGTGTTGTCTTTCACTCTCTACATCCTCTCTTTCACTCTTCAGGTGCCATCTTTCACTCTGTTCATTTTTTGTCTCCTTCTGCTTCTCCTCCAACTCCTTCCCACTACATTCCTCCTCAAATTTTCCAATTTTAACACAGTGTCGTTTTCTAATTTCCTTCGTATCTACTCTGTCAGGTAGTTCTTGTTGCAATCTACTCATTGCTTTTTGTGTGTTCCTGTCCAACAAAATCTTCGTTTTCTTCTTCTTCGAAGATCTTCTGTGAGAGCAGCAGAACTGCATTTTGCTGCTGCAACCTCCCATTTCTGTCAACAGACTGACCAATTTTACCTTTGTCAAGCAGATTATAAGAATAGCTATTATGACAATGGTCAGTGATATTATGACATCACAGTTTTGGTTTTGTTGACAATTCCATTGTCATCACACAGAATAGAATAGAATAGAATAAACTATTGTGGGCTTGCTTTGTTTTCACTTTAGCCTTAATTAGATTAATTAGATTCATATGTTTGCTTTAGATTTGCCTTTTTACATTTTATTTATACCATGAAAAACAATACAGAAATAATTAAAGAAGTCAAAGCCTTTGTCACAGTCTCTCCAGACATGCCTTTCTCTGGTTGTCAAAAAGACAAAAGAGATGACTGTGGACTACAGAAGGATGCAAATGCCTCACACCCTAATACATACAGTGAAGAGTGAGAACATACACTCTCTTAAAATCACAATCAATCTCTCATGGTCCCTGAGCACTTTTTCCTTAGTGAAGAAAGCTCTGCTTCCTGAGGAGACTGAAGAAGGACAGCATGTCCGTCATCCTGATCTGGTCTGCAACAGCATCATAGAGAGTGTCCCGACCTGCGCCATCGCTGTCTGGTACTGGCACTGCTCCCCCTGCTCTTTTGGATTGTTTAGTTGAATTTAGCAGTCTGCTCTCAAATTTTCTGTGCCTGTTTTCTGGGATTCTGAAATTCAGGCAATGTTTTTGTTGTTCTTCTGCAACACTATTAAAACTCTGAACTCCTCAAACTATTTTACTTCTCTAAGTAAATCTGTCACATTTGTCTAGTACAGAATTATTAGATTTCTTTCTTTGACCATAAGCAAGATACACACATTTACTTTGCACATTTACATATTTCTTTGTCTGTGTCTCTCTATCACTCTCCTTTTCTCAGAGAGTTGGATAAGAGATTAAGGACACTTCCTGAGGCAGAGAATGATTGGTCAGTAGTACATTAGAATGGCCATACATACATTTCATCATTCCATATCTTTTCAGTGGTTATCAAAACCATTTATACACTTTTGCAGTTAAACAATGTTAAGATATTGATTAGTGTTTCAGTCAAATTAGTCTAACTCTGAAAGTATGTGTTTACCTTCCATATGAGATGCTATTTAAGACTACACACACATCAGATTTTGCAATGAAAAGATGCACACATGCATACATGATAAAACAAACAAAGGCAAATAGTCAGTGTACACACACACACACACACGTTTTAGGCTCCTTTTGTCATTCAGTTTTGAAAGAAGGAGATGGAGGGCATGTCAGTATGTAGCAGTAGCCATAGTATTGGAACAGATGGGTCAGCATGGTAAGGGCAGACAGAACGTTGGTCAGGGTGTATCACTGGTCTCCATTGCATCTCAGTGATTCAAAATTCAGAACTAAAATATTAGAAAAAACACTCTCAAAGCATAGAGGGCCAAGTCAGTAGTTGCACTAATATCAGAATTTGTATCAAGATATTTTTAAGTGAGAAACTTTTAAGCGAGAAATAAGTTTAGCCCTCATTAAAAATGTTGTAATTTCAACTCTTTGACACTCTTGGAAAAATAAATGTAATATTTTGTTCAAAATATTATTTATTTGGGGAAAAAAGTGATCTGCAGGCACTGCGGATTCTTGCCCTGCTAGAGATGATTAAGAAAAGAGGTTAAATTGATTAGGACTTCTAACCTGCAGTAATAAACAGTATAAATTGATATGAAATGAAATAGGCAGATGCTGACTGTATATGAATTGTATGGGGCAGCAGTGTCTCACAAAGACTGGAGCACAGCAATGATGTCATCATGTCATGGGTGTGAAAAGAAGGCCTCTAGGAAATAGGCTTCGTCAAGGGGCATGGGGGCTGGGGCCAAAAGACAGAGCGCAGGAGACTAATGAATGAAGATGGAGAACCCCTCTGTTCGCTACTGTAATATACACACTGAGAGGTAGAGGAGCAAGGACTCTTCATCAGGCCCTCAGCCAGCCTGGCACTAGCTCATCAACAGATGTCTCCCTCTCTGAGAGAGAGAGAGAGAGAGAGAGAGAGAGAGAGAGAGAGAGAGAGAGAGAGAGAGAGGGAGGGTCTTATTGAATTATATGCTTTGTTGTCATCTGTGTAGCATTACTACAGATTCTTTATAACTCAGTATCTGCAATGTTTGGTTTAGAATCACAGATGAGGATGTGTTTAATGTGACGTGGTTGGTTTACGTCTCACAAATGTCAATTGTCTTCATTAATGTTCCATCTGAAATATTAGGTTCAGGAAGAAGCTAAGGGTTTTGACCTCAGCATAGACTTCACTGGTGCTGACATCATCACCAGCTAAGTGACCTGTTCCTCTCATCCTGGTGTGTGTCTGTCTGTGTGTGTGTGTGTGTGTGTGTGTGTGTGTGTGTGTGTGTGTGTGTGTGTGTGTGTGTGTGTGTGTGTGTGTGTGTGTGCGTGCGTGTGCGTGTGTGTGTCCAGCTGTGATCGGCCCTTACTCATACACATTTCACTTGGCTGACACACAGTGAAAAAAGTGCATTTACAGTCCTCTGTGGTCTCATTGCCAGCCCAGATTTCCAAAACTTATTATATATTTTACATATGTAGTAGTCATTATATATTATTTGAAACTACAATTTTGAACAGTGTTTCAGTGTTGTGTAATTACTGAATAGGGCTTAAATAAAACCATTGTCATTGTAAGAAGGCTCAACAGCAGTACTCATCTACTCATCTACCACACATTTCACTGCGTGTTGTACTGTGTATGACTATGTATGTGACAAATAAACCAAACTTGAAACTTGAAAAAACAAGATGTGGGTTAAGATGAATCTACTTCCCTTTTCATGTACACTGAAAAACATCAGTTTTTCAAATGCTAGGATATATTTTGTCTACAAACACATTTCTATTTATGGTCTTTCTTATCTTTTATAGCTTCAAGGGTTCTTTGGAAGGTCAGCAGAAAATGGAAGAGAGGAAGCTGTGTGTGAGTGAATGCTTGTGTGTAATGTCATTTTCTATGTTGAGTGTAGCTCTATGATGTACTCTGGAGAGCTGAAGTTTGAGAAGAGGACCATGTCTGCTCAGGTGGAGGGGGGTGTTCATGGCCTGCACTCGTAAGTCTTCGTCCTCTCTGCTCACTAAACTCCTACTACCGAATCCATCATGCTCAGTGGCTCTTTTAGGGAACACTCCACCAACTGTCAAGCAGTGCCACAAAAGCACTCAAGGACTGGAAAATAACCTGTGTGTGTCTGTTCTCACAGTTTGCAGGCACAGTGTTATGAATAATAATACACAGCAATAGACCCCTGCTGATCTCCACTGAAATCTGAATGGACATGAAACTGACAATTTATTTATGAATAATTAATTCAGATAAATTGTGGGTTTCTAATAGATAACAGGGTCATGACATAATGAGTAATGCCTCTATAGATTTCTATTCATGTCTTCAAGTAATTCATGTACATACATTGAATTGAAAGAAAACTGGCTTTGGCATGACTGGACAGAGCATTGTAATGTAAACGTCAGTACTATGCACATTTTGCAGTGTGGACTTTTATAAACTCATCAGCTCTGTGCAGATATAGACTGTAGAGCTCTATATTGAATTGTGGATGAGCATATTAAAACCACAAGGCGGAGCTTCGAGAGAGAGAGAGAGAGAGAGAGAGAGAGAGAGAGAGAGAGAGAGAGAGAGAGAGAGAGAGAAGATGAAACAGAGCTGTTTAATGTTCAACAAATGGAAAGAAGAAGAAAATTATGAAAATCAGTAGAACTATTAGCAAAGTTGAAACTAGTTAATATTTAGTGACAGCGGAGTGGCTCTAGATCCCTGTGGCAGGGACTACGGACGATCACGGACTACAGGAGCCCACCCTCCGGACTGATGAGTGCGGATGAGTCTCTGGCGAACGAGCTGAATACATTCTTCGCTCGCTTCGAGGCTACATCTAGCAGCGCTAATGCTAACGGCGCTAATGCTAGCAGCGCTAATGCTAGCAGCGCTAATGCTAGCAGCGCTAGTGCTAATGGCACTATCGGCGCAGCCAATGGCACATGCGCGGGGCGCACCATAGAACAGCGCCCTCTCATCGTCACGGAGAGTGACGTGAGAAGAGTGTTTAAAAGGGTGAATACCAGGAAGGCGATGGGAGCAGACGGTATCTGCGGGAGGGTCCTCAAAGCCTGCGCAGATCAGCTAGCCCCGGTATTCACCGACATCTTCAATCTCTCCCTGACGCTCGGTATCGTCCCGTCCAGCTTCAAGCGATCCACCATCGTCCCCGTCCCGAAGAAACCTCGACCCTCCGACCTCAATGACTACCGACCTGTCGCCCTCACATCAGTCGTGATGAAGTGCTTTAAAAAGCTAGTCGGAGACTTCATCACATCTTCACTGCCAGCCTCCATGGACCCACTGCAGTTTGCATACCGCCACAACCGCTCCACTGACGATGCAATTGCACATCTGCTCCACACTACACTGACTCACCTGGACGAAGGGAGGGGAAATTATGTTAAAATGCTATTTGTCGACTACAGTTCAGCATTTAACACTATCATCCCCTCCCTACTCACTACTAAGTTGGGGGATCTAGGACTGCATACATCCCTGTGCGACTGGATCTCCAACTTCCTAACAGACAGACCACAATCAGTACGGGTGGGCAACTGCGCCTCATCCACCCTCACCCTCAGCACTGGAGCTCCTCAGGGTTGTGTCCTAAGCCCCCTGCTCTACTCACTGTACACCTACGACTGCACAGCCACTTCCAGCTCCACCATCATTGTCAAGTTTGCTGACGACACCGTTGTCATGGGTCTGATCTCGGACAACGACGAGAGGGCCTACCTGGATTAAACACCTGGAAAACTGGCGCCAGGAAAATTATCTCCTCCTAAACGTCAGTAAGACAAAGGAGCTGATCGTGGATTGCAGCAAGAAGCAGGAGCGGCACTACCAACCTGTGAGGATCAGTGGAACCACGGTGGAGAGAGTAGATAGTTTCAGGTACCTTGGTGTTCACATCTCGCAGGACCTGTCCTTCAGACTGCCCTCCAAGGTACTGCGGAACTTCTATACCTGCACTATCGAGAGCATCCTCACGGGGAACATCACAGTCTGGTTTGGGAATAGCACCAAGCAGGACAGACAAGCACTCCAAAGGGTAGTGCGTTCAGCAGAGCGCATCACTCACACGGAACTTCCTGACCTGCAGACCATCTACTACAAGCGGTGCCAACCAAGGCCAGGAGGATTGTGAAGGACCCCACCCATCCCAACAATAGACTCTTCTCTCTGTTGAGGTCAGGGAGGTGCTTTCGCTCCCTGAAGACCAAGACAGAGAGGCTGAAGAGCAGCTTCTTCCCACAGGCCATTCGGGCCCTGAATCAGGGAAACTGATAAACTGTGGGGACCACCACCACAATGTAACATAACTGTATATCTGTATATATATATTTATATTCAATGACCTTGTTACACAACAACTGTAGATATGTTATTATACGAAATGGATCTGTACATTCTGTAGATTGTGTACATATATACACAACCATATACATTGTACATTGTGTATATAATCATAATATACATATATTGTACATACATTGTTAATATATTTTGTACATACATAGAATATATATATTTATCTTTGCATATATATATTTCACATATAGAGAATGTCTATATTTCTCTATGCACCCCTGTTTTCTTTTCCTCAGTTTGGACAGAGCACTCTCCACCATTTCACTGCGAGTTATGCTGTGTATGACTATGTATGTGACGAATAAACCAAACTTGAACTTGAACTTGAACAGTACTTGTGGTAGCCTTTTTAACTAAGTGTACTTAAAATCAGACATTAGCACACTAAAACATTAAAGCATTAAGATAAAAGATAAATCCTTTATGCAAATGCAGTTGTTTCTTAAAGATTGTTTCTTTTAGAAATATAAGTTCTTATCACACCTGTATTAGAATATGAGCCCAGGAGAGTAACCCTAGAACACTAGGAACATTTATTTTACAATTTCCTTGCAAAATCACAAGCCTGATGTGAATATTAAAATAAGAACAACAAATAGATACACCTGTTATCATTTTATTATCCATCTTCACATAATATAGGGAAGGTGCTTATGTGCTCATTTCTCCTTTGTTAAAAAAGCACTGATATTTTGCTGCATCAAACATTTGTGTGCCATGCATTTAGTGTGTAGCATAACAACAAACAAATTCTGCAAACTCCTACTTTATGAGCATTAAAGGCGGTTGGGGCAGAGTGTTGAGTGAAGCTTCAGAGCTTGACTGTAACCTTGTTATATTTCAATGGCAATGAGGGCAGTACAGGTAGTGACTAAGAGGCTTTCCTTCCCAATCCCTCTGAATGTTGTCTCTGACAACATTCCAGACAGCACTTTAGAGAAAACAGTAGTCCAATGGCAGCAGACAGGCCTTTTTAGGGATCACCACTTACAGAGTCTTACCAAGACACCCAGTAGCTTTATTTTGTTTGGGACGAAGCCTCTATCAGAGCCGTATTTCATTCTACCTGATTCAGCTGCTGCTTGTATGATGCATGTTGGATGAATCTCTTACTCTGCTCCTCAGCTAAGAGAAAGCTCTCCATCTCGATCTGAGGAACAAACTTGGATTGTGTGCGTGGCTCCAGCACAACCACTGGTGAATGCGCACGCAGTGTCCCAGGAGCCGCTCTGTGGTGCAGGTGGAGAGGGGAGGTGGGCGGAGGCCCGGGGCGTCAGCTCACGCAGGGTTGTAGAGGAGGATTGGAGTACTGGACATCGCTTACATGGAGGGCCATGTCTATGAGCACTTTGCCAATGGCAAGCACGACAGCTACCAGATCGACTACCGCCTCATTGTGGGCGACACAGAGCCAGCCAGATTGCAGCTGTCGCCTCGCGACCCTGAGCACCAGGGGCCATTTGGCCACAACACATCTCATGGGCATGAGACTGCAGCTCAGCGCTACAGCGCCACACGCATCCAGGCTGGCTACGAACCAGAGAGGTGAGACTCCTACGGTTTCAAAGGAGTGCTGATCAGCAAAATTAACCATGTTTGCATCACTAGGTTAACGTTAGTGTCACTAAACAAGTTCATTAGGAGTGGACTTTATTTTTCTTTTGGATTGTGTACTTTTAAACTGTTGCACAGACTGGGTTGGGTTCTCAGTGATGTGCAATTTTAGCCCAATTCCATATTGTTGGTCTCAGAAGAACACATTCCTTTCGGGGATTATCATCACATAAAATAGACCTATACATTTACAGTCTCTACAGAGAAATACAGTCATGTCATAGTATAATAAAATGTCCTAATGTGTAAATAGTGATGTTTACTCATTTATAATGTCCAGCACTACTCAAATATAACTGCTTGCCTTCTTTGCCCATCATATTAACATTCCCATGTCAGCAGAGTAAAAAGGACCATAAATCTGATTAAGAATTATATTATCAAGACCGATATAATCTGTGTTGTAGAACAGATATGAAAACATTTTGCCATAGCAATGCTCAAAAGCATCACATTCCATTTGTTTTACAGACCCATATCTCTGTACATTTCAATTTACAGAATGGACTAAATTAACTTCCAGGTGTTTAAAGCTCAGTTGGGGGCTGTGTCAGATCCTTTGTGAATAACATAATAAAGTTGAGTATTGGGCAGCCTGACCACGGCTTCAAAACGATTGTGTGGATTTGCTACATCACCAGTCCTCCTTTTATAAGCAAGATGATTATTTCAACCCAAGTCAAAAACATTTTTGTCTCATCCAAACGGAAATTTCACACGTCAGACCTGAACTGGGCTGGCCAGCTAATAGCGTGGACAGTAAAACAAAGGCGCATCGCCCGTCTGTTCTCTCTCACTTCACATCCAAATCCAACTGAAACGCACTATCAGTATTTCAGTTCCATGCCGGAGCTGAGAGACGTGAGCGCCCTTAAAATGTCCCGTCGTCATCCACCACGTTGAGAGGATGAGAGTTTTCTCAAACTGAGCAGGTCGAGTCTTTAAAATGTGTAAACTCCAACTGTGATTCTGGGTGATTTAGCTAAGGGCTAGACTTTCGCTTGACTTTGAGAGATGCCACAGAGGCTAGTCTGTAACGGTCGCAGATGAAGACCAGCTGTGTTCCTTGACGTCGTTTTTTGTTGTCTGAAGTACGCGACGCTATCGTCTTGTGAGTAACCCGAGAAGCGGGATTTTCATTCACATTCACTAAGAATAAAGCATCATTGTTCAGTCTTGGAAGTATATCACACTAAATCCGTGTGTACTACTTGAGTACGATAATGACGGTTGTTGTTTGCATGCTGCGAATGCGAGACATCGGCTCTCCCGAATAAAAGGATAGCACGTCGAAATGGAGAAAGGGCAAAGCGTAACGAATAGAAATAGCTTTAGCATCCTCGGCCAACACCCACTGGATAAATATTTCGATCCGCGGATCAGTAAAACGCTTACGTTTTAACTCTGTTTACATGAGAGCACAGACAGAATAGCCTTTCTTTAGCGTACATCTACTTCTGATGTGACTTGTATTTGCTAGGTTGTTAGTATAATGTATTTTTAGTATCAGTTTTTCTTTGTTTGTTTGTTCTGTGGTCTTTGATTCAGTGATTTTCTGATCCTGCCTGGCTTCATTGACTTTACCTCAGATGAAGTGGTGAGTACTTTTGCAAAATGCACCAAAACAGCTCAGCAGGTTTCCTGACATGCCCCATAAGGGCTTACCAGTGTGTGTGTTTCAGTAAATACAGCACATCTAGTAATGATTTAGTGGAGGGGGCGGGATCTTCCTAATTAATTAGTGAGCTGGCGGTCTCCTCTACCTTCAGTGAGATGGAGGAGCTGAGTCAGTTGCCATGTAGTGCGAACACGACTACAACAGAGGGTGGAGTGTGGCATAGTGTAAGAGAGGGATGAAGGAGTGCAAATAAGATGTGCAAAATAGGTGGTGTTGGCATCCCAGGTGCATAGGGTGTGTTGTCACAGGCAGAGAGGCTGAGGGGTGTGTGGGTGTGTGTGTGTGTGTGTATGACAGTGTGAGGGAGGCACGAACCAAAATTCCCATGTGTAATGGATATGGGATAGTATATATTGTGGTATTTATATTTGGTGTTACATTTTGTGTGTGTGTGTGCTAGAATGTGGGAGAGAACGTAGGATGTTTTTGTCTGTCTTACCACAGGGAGATTAAACTGATGCCCTGCTTATAAAAACAGCAATATTTGTGCTTTGAATGAGCACATCCAAGTCACTTGAAGTCAAATTAATAATGGGATAGAGATGTGTGCATATGTGAAAGCTGTCCAAAGTAACATCCCAAACTGTTCTTATCTTTGTGCAATGCATAGTCTGTATGAAAATACAAGCATGAACATAAACAAAGATAATTGTTCTGTAGAACATTGGTTCCTTTCTGTTACCATTTGCGTCTGTCATTCAGGATCTGACCTCTGCTCTGACCCGGAAGATAACCCTGAAGACGCCGCTTATTTCCTCTCCCATGGATACTGTGACTGAATCCTCCATGGCCATCGCTATGGCCGTGAGTATCCCCCACACACTCAAAACCATGAAGTCCTGTTGCTTTTCCATTTAGCTTTCTGTGATTTTGTATTACAGCTCATGGGCGGTATTGGGATCATCCATCACAATTGCACCCCAGAGTTCCAAGCAAATGAAGTCCGGAAAGTTAAGGTGTCAAACTTTCAGTGAATTGTCTTAATAAGAATATAATGAACAACACGTTGAACATGCAGATTTACACACAAGCTTCCCTGAGGCCTCTCATCAGCAGAGCAATATATGGTGTCATGGCAGAAATTCGAGCAGGGCTTCATCACGGATCCGGTGGTGATGAGTCCACAGCACACGGTCGGAGATGTGTTTGAGGCCAAGGTGCGACACGGCTTCTCTGGAATCCCTGTCACCGAAACCGGCAAGATGGGCAGCAAGCTTGTGGGAATCGTGACGTCACGAGACATTGACTTCCTCTCAGAGAAGGACTATGACCGGCTGTTGGAGGAGGTTTGTGATTCATCTTTGATTGTACATACAATATACAAAAGGTTTTTAAAAACACAAATGAATCACATATGACATACAATGCTTAAAAATATAGGTGGAATAGAACTATCATGAAATTGTGATATTTCTGTGTCAGTGTGTGAAAGAGGGCAATATATATATATATATATATATAAAAATAAAAAATGTGTATATATATATATATGTGTGTGTGTGTGTGTGTATGTGTGCGCGTAAAATCACATTCTTTAAACTCACATCTTTTTGTGATTTATTTGTGATATTTGCCAGGCAATGACAAAGAGGGAAGATTTAGTGGTTGCACCAGCAGGTGTTACACTCAAAGAGGCCAATGACATCCTGCAGTGCAGCAAAAAAAGGTCTGATTCTTCATCTTTTCAGCTTGAGAAGTGAAACTGCTTCTAAAGGACTTTGAAAGGTTATTTTCACTTCTCCACTTCTTCTCTGAGTAACGGGTCGGTCGTGGGGACGCTTGTTGATTGCAGGTAAACTGCCCATTGTGAACGACAGTGATGAGCTGGTGGCTATAATTGCTCGCACTGATCTGAAGAAGAACAGAGACTACCCTCTGGCCTCTAAAGACTCCCGCAAACAGCTGCTGTGTGGCGCTGCCATCGTTACCCGTGAGGATGACAAGTACCGGCTGGACCTGCTCGTGCAGGCAGGAGTGGACGTGGTGGTGCTGGTAGGTCTTAAGGTCCTAAAGGGAGTGGGATTAGTCTCCATCCTGAGTATGGTGCCTGAATCAAATGACAAACTATTTTTGCTATGAGGCTGTGTAACACAGGACTGTGATTGGACATAGTGAATTTGGTCTGAAGGCTGTGTCTATTGTTTTAGGACTCATCTCAGGGAAACTCGGTGTTTCAGATCAGCATGATTAACTACATTAAACAGAAGTATCCTGAGCTCCAGGTGGTGGGGGGGAATGGTGAGTCACAGTTCTCACATTTGCTTGTTCTGTAAACTGAGAGGGTTGAGGTAGGTAAGAATTGATGGTGTTTGGTTCTTTTCATTTGTTGCTCTGTTCACTTTCATCCTTCTTCTCTCTCGCTCTGTCTCTGTGTATGTCTGTGTAGTAGTGACAGCTGGTCAGACCAAGAATTTGATTGATGATGGTGTGGATGCTCTTAGAGTGTGGATGGGTTATGTTTGATAAGACATCGTATACCAGAAAATTGTTTAAAAGATGGTAATAGCTAAACCACCAGACATAATAGTGATGGATAAACAGCAGAAAAGAGCCATAGTGACGGATGTAGCAATCCCAAGAGATAGCAACATCAGCAACAAGGAACATGAGACGCTAAAAGAAGAGGAAACACTGGCTCTGGTAGCAATCAGAGCACCAGGGTTTTAGGGACGATGACCATCAAACTGGGAGAGTGGCTCCAGCAGATCCCAGGAACAACATCCGAGATCCTCATCCAGAAGAGTGCAGTCGATGGAACACTTGGGATACTATGCAGGCAAATGTATATATTGTAAATTCCTGTTCTTTTTTATCAACATTCTTAGAACATAATTACTGTTCTAAGTTTACAACATCTGGTCGAGGTTTTCGTTTATTCAAGATGCATCCTGTAGTGCTTTTTCACATTTTTGCACTATTTCTTAATTTTGAATCAAATGTTTAAAAAATAATACAATCCACAAGGAAATGAAAACGAGAATTAAATCAAACGTATTGTTTCAGAAAGATTACTACTCATTCACACACCAGGACGCTACATCTTCTGGAGTATTATGCTCACGTTTCTAAACTTTTAAACATTATAATGTATTTCAGTTATGGAAATCAGTTAAACACTATAGGAAGGCCTACAACAGGAATGTTCTACAAATACCTTCCTACTCCAGCACCCCTAATTGTCCACTCCCAATGGTGGGATATCCCTGAATAACAGTTATCCACCAAAAACATGATTCACTGACTCATGAACAATGTCAACAAATCTACACACACACACACGCACGCACACACACACACACACACACAGCAGGTGGGTTTTCTGTGGTGGCAGATGGGTCCAAGTGGGCTCATACTGGCCCTGCCCACATGTCGCCTCCTGCAGGTGTCAACCGTAGCCACTGTGCTCCATGTGCCCTTTCTCCTCTGCCACTGCTGGGAGAGGGCTCTGCCCACCCTCCTGACACGCTCTGCTACGCCTCCTGCATACCCCCTTTGTGCTTCAGACAGAGGCCAAAACCACTGGCTTTGCTGGTTCCAGGAACAGCCTGAGGTTGTCCAGGAGAGTGAAAGAATGCTATACCTTGCAAGGTATGATGGTCTTCATTGAAATGGGGGTTAAAAACATTTCAAGCCAGTGTTTTGTGCACTGACATCCCTCCTGCTACCGAAGGCCACCCGAGTGTTTCTTGTGTTTGTGAGTGTGAGGCAAAGGAGTGTGAAAGTGTTTGTGTGGATCAAGATGTAAATGCATGAAATGAAACGTACTGAGGCTATGTTTATTGTCACATATTTTATATCTAGAATGTTGGCCTACCTCCAAGTGAATTTGCACAAAGACCAAACATTTGTGTGGGGTATTTGTTTGTGCATGTGAATATAGATGTGTGTAGTTCAATGGTGTATACATGTGTACATGTGAGTATGGATGTGTAAGTGTGAAAGATGTGTGTGTGTGAATTATATATTTGTTGGGGGCACATTCATATACTGCCACACTGCTATTCTCTCTGCTACTTTCTGTTTTTCAATTGGCAGAGTGGATTAGGGCCTGTCAGAGAGACTCTGAGAGATCTGGTGAGCCCTGATTGTGATTCTTTTTGTTTCTTTCTCTCTCTCTCTCTCTCTCTCTCTCTCTCTCTCTCTCTCTCTCTCTGTGTATGTGTGTGTTTGTGTGTGTGTCTCTTGTCAACACAGTGAATAATTTTGATTTTAATTGGTTCGTTGTCATGACATTATCTCTCAACTCTCTCAACCGTCTAAATCACACGCGCACACACACAAACAGTTGACACCCCCCATCCTATAGTCCACATTCATTCATGAGAAACAGAAAATTTCAATTTGAAATTTATTGGATTGAATAACAAAGATCCTTTTCTTTAGAACCATGCACAGCATGGACATGACAATGTTGTGCTAAATGGTGTGATCAAACCCTATCATCATCCTTCCCAGCAAAGCCCTGATCTACTCCTTCTGTAGTGAGCTAAACGCTATTAATAAACTCCCAAACTCCTCCAGTGCTCTCTCACCATTCTGAGCAGAGCCTGTGCCAGGCCTGCAATTTTATCAACTACATCACAGCTCTGTTTTCTCTCTTCCAAATGTGTAGAGAAAACACACACACGCGCGCGCGCGCTCTGTATTCTGACAGTCCCTGCAATGCTCCACTGTAATCCTCTTAGCCTGTAAGCGCTGGGCTCTCCCTGCAAACACACCCTAAACCCAGCACAGCATGGGACTATGTGGAAGACCACTTGCACAAACATCGACCGCACAGCTCCTTTTGCCTTTGCTTGCTATAGTTTCAACTGCTCGATGCACTGAAATGCCAAATACAGAGGCTAAAGCTCGAACACATGCGCCATGAACCAGCTGCACCCATTCCGAGGTAAATCAAATACACAGTTGCCATTGTTTAAAAAAGCTTTTTGAGCTTTTTACATTTTATTGATTTATTTTTTTTTAAAGAACATGAGGACTTTTTCATTTTTATTTTTTCAGAATGCTAAATAGTAGTAGTCCCAGTAATTTTGTAGTTCCAGTAGTATCGTCATTCAGGTCTCCTTTATCAGGTTTTGGATGGATTGGTAGAAGTTCATATTGACTGGTTATAAACATAGTTCTGATGTAGTCAAGCACAGCGTCTGTCTCTTTGGCCAGTTGGTAATCATAGCCTTTTTATGTGCTCGGGAAACCTTTCTGCATACTACTGATTTCTTTAGCTGGTCCTCCTTGGGAAGTGTGTGGTCCCATTGAGCAGTACAAAGCTTCCCCAGCCATGGCTCTTCCCATGCGCTGCTGCTTAGTTTTCTTCCCCACTACTTTGTCCCATAACGTCTTCAGGTTCTTTCTTTCACACTTTGGGTTTTGTTTTTCACTCTGTAGAGCCTCTCTTTCACTCTTCAGGTGTTGTCTTTCACTCTCTAGAGTCTCTCTTTCACTCTTCAGGTGTTGTCTTTCTCTCTCTAGAGCCTCTCTTTCACTCTTCAGGTGTTGTCTTTCACACTCTAGATCCTCTCTTTCACTCTTCAGGTGTTGTCTTTCACTCTCAAGATTCTCTCTTTCACCCTTCAGGTGTTGTCTTTCTCTCTCTAGAGCCTCTCTTTCACTCTTCAGGTGTTGTCTTTCACGCTCTAGATCCTCTCTTTCACTCTTCAGGTGTTGTCTTTCACTCTCAAGATTCTCTCTTTCACCCTTCAGGTGTTGTCTTTCACTCTCTAGATCCTCTCTTTCACTCTTCAGGTGCCATCTTTCACTCTGTTCATTTTTTGTCTCCTTCTGCTTCTCCTCCAACTGCTTCCCACTACATTCCTCCTCAAATTTTCCAATTTTAACACAGTGTCGTTTTCTAATTTCCTTCGTATCTACTCTGTCAGGTAGTTCTTGTTGCAATCTACTCATTGCTTTTTGTGTGTTCCTGTCCAACAAAATCTTCGTTTTCTTCTTCTTCGAAGATCTTCTGTGAGAGCAGCAGAACTGCATTTTGCTGCTGCAACCTCCCATTTCTGTCAACAGACTGACCAATTTTACCTTTGTCAAGCAGATTATAAGAATAGCTATTATGACAATGGTCAGTGATATTATGACATCACAGTTTTGGTTTTGTTGACAATTCCATTGTCATCACACAGAATAGAATAGAATAGAATAAACTATTGTGGGCTTGCTTTGTTTTCACTTTAGCCTTAATTAGATTAATTAGATTCATATGTTTGCTTTAGCTTTGCCTTTTTACATTTTATTTATACCATGAAAAACAATACAGAAATAATTAAAGAAGTCAAAGCCTTTGTCACAGTCTCTCCAGACATGCCTTTCTCTGGTTGTCAAAAAGACAAAAGAGATGACTGTGGACTACAGAAGGATGCAAATGCCTCACACCCTAATACATACAGTGAAGAGTGAGAACATACACTCTCTTAAAATCACAAACAATCTCTCATGGTCCCTGAGCACTTTTTCCTTAGTGAAGAAAGCTCTGCTTCCTGAGGAGACTGAAGAAGGACAGCATGTCCGTCATCCTGATCTGGTCTGCAACAGCATCATAGAGAGTGTCCCGACCTGCGCCATCGCTGTCTGGTACTGGCACTGCTCCCCCTGCTCTTTTGGATTGTTTAGTTGAATTTAGCAGTCTGCTCTCAAATTTTCTGTGCCTGTTTTCTGGGATTCTGAAATTCAGGCAATGTTTTTGTTGTTCTTCTGCAACACTATTAAAACTCTGAACTCCTCAAACTATTTTACTTCTCTAAGTAAATCTGTCACACATTTGTCTAGTACAGAATTATTAGATTTCTTTCTTTGACCATAAGCAAGATACACACATTTACTTTGCACATTTACATATTTCTTTGTCTGTTTCTCTCTATCGCTCTCCTTTTCTCAGAGAGTTGGATAAGAGATTAAGGACACTTCCTGAAGCAGAGAATGATTGGTCAGTAGTACATTAGAATGGCCCTACATACATTTCATCATTCCATATCTTTTCAGTGGTTATCAAAACCATTTATACACTTTTGCAGTTAAACAATGTTAAGATATTGATTAGTGTTTCAGTCAAATCAGTCTAACTCTGAAAGTATGTGTTTACCTTCCATATGAGACGCTATTTAAGACTACACACACATCAGATTTTGCAATGAAAATAAAAATGATAAAACAAACAAAGGGAAATAGTCAGTGTACACACACACACACACACACACACACACACAGTCTGCATAAGAAAACAAACTTTATTTAATAGTCCACAATTTGGTAAGGTGACCTGCAATTTAAAATCCACATTCCACAGTCTGCATTTCTCAAGCATTGCAGATTATTATTATAATGTTAAGTATAGAGACGATCTCTATGCTGCATTAGTTCTGCTGTCCTACTGCAGAGGTACACGTGGTCAAAGTGCTGTGTGTAGGGGTAGAGAGAGAGAGAGTGAGGGAGAGTGTAGAGAGGGAGGGTGGGAGTGTTAGAGAACAATAATCAAATACAATAGAGCAATCTAGCCAGAGAGACCAATGAAGACTTTGTCCCTAGGGTGTGGCAGTCACTGCTATAGGTGTGTGTGTGTGTGTGTGTGTGTGTGTGTGTGTGTGTGTGTGTGTGTGTGTGTGTGTGTGTGTGTGTGTTCCTGTCTTGGAGGGGATCGAACACTTCACTTACCATAAGGAGGCAGATGGCGGATTCAGGCATCAGCTGTATAGCCATGCTCCCCTGCTGCTCCCTCCCTCACCCAAACCTTAGACGCACTGCACAGGTAACACCCAGCACCTCCAGCACACTGGCAATGCCCACGAGACCCCCAGCACAGTGGCTCTCCGCCGTAACGTTCAGAAAACGCAAAGTCAAGACTCAAGCAACACCAGCTTCTGGGCTCCAGGCAGAGAGTTGTAGTGCAGCCTGCTCCTATTGTCCAATGCCTTGCAAGCGCTGGCTGAAAGGTCCACGTGCCAGCCCCTTGTCTTGTCGTTCCGCACAGTCTTTCCCTCTTCCGTCAGGACCCCCGGCTGTTCTGTCTGCGCTCTCTCACACACTCCTGCTTCTGTGACATCCAACGGCCAGTTAAAGCTCCCTCCTCCCCTCAGAATGGGTGCTGGGACATGCACACATGCGCGTATGCACACAAACACACACACACACACACAAACACACACACAAGCACTGGCTCCCCTCCTTCTCTCTCCCCTTCATGCACACTCACAGGAATGGTGATAGGACATGGATCGGCTTCTCGGGTGGAGAGGAGGGGCAGCAGAAGCCCATACATCCGCTTGTGTACTTTTCCGCTCCCAAATCCATCGCATCACACTCCTAAAACCAGGGCAATGAACAAGAGAGAAAGAGGGAGAAGGAGAGAGGAAGAAAGAAGGAAGGAAGAGATCAGTCTCACCTCCAGACTGCCTCTGAACTCATTTCAAGCTCTGCAAGGCAAAGGCACTGGCAAATACAGACACGAATGCATACACACTCACACCTCAACCCCCCCCTCCACTGTTTGTACATGAGATGGTTCTTATAGTCTTTTTAACTTCTTGTTTGCTAGCAGAAAGCAAATAGAGCCTATAGGGATAAGAGAGAAAGAGAAAGAATGACATAAAAAATAAGAATGAGATAAAAAGAGATCCAGATACATGAAGCACATGTTGATGAGGGTTGGACTTGCAGAGGCCACATGGCAGTCACGTTAGAAGTGTTGATGCAGTAACTGCATCTGCAGCTAAACTAATGCTGCGTGCGTGTGTGTGTGTGCATGCGTGCGCGGGTCTGTGTATATGTGTATCTTTTTCCATTCTCCACCAAAAAGAGGCCAGGAGGCAATTGTCTCTCTAGAGATGTAACACACTTTCTGCAAACATATCATCAGATAATGGCAGAACACCTTACAACACACCAATGCATATCTGTTTACATATACAGTTGAATCATGAGAGATTATGCAAGGTGAGAATTATGATTTTAATGTCCTCTGGTTCTATGGCTTTTGATACAGCCTGTGCTAACTGAACATGGTTTTTCTTTTCTCCAAGACAATTGTGTCTCAGTTTTATTGCAGCTTAATGGTTTAATGCTTGGTTCCTAATATACATATACATATACATGCATGCACCCATACACACGTTTTTTCCTTGACAAGCTCTTATAGGCCTCTGGACTAATTAATCCCCAATAAAAGTGAAATGACATATATTTATATATATACACACACACACAGCGCTTCACTTTTTCCACATTTTATGTTATGTTACAGCCTTATTCCAAATTGGATTAAAAAAAAAAAAATTCCCCTCAAACTCCTACACACAATACCCCATTATGACAAAGTGAAAAAATCTTTGTTTGGAGTTTTTGCAACTTTATTAAAAATAAAAAAAACAAAAATCACATGTACATAAGTATTCATAGCCTTTGCTCAATACTTGGTTGAAGCACCTTGGGCAGCAATTACAGCCTCAAATCTTTTTGAGTATGATGCTACAAGCTTGGCACACATATTTTTGGGCAGTTTCTCCCATTCTTCTTTGTAGAACCTCTCAAGCGCCATCAGGTTGGATGGGGCGCGCCGGGGTACAGCCATTTTCAGATCTCTCCAGAGATGTTCAGTTGGGTTCAAGTCTGGGCTCTGGCTAGGCCACTCAAGAACATTCACAGAGTTGTCCTGAAGCCAGTCCTTTATTATCTTAGTTGTGTGGTTAGGGCCATTGTACTGTTGGGTGAACCTTCACCCTGGTCCAGAGCACTCTGGAGCAGGTTTTCTTCAAGGATGTCTCTGTATGTTGCTGCATTCATCTTTCCCTGACTAGTCTCCCAGTTCCTGCTGCCAAAAAACAACCCCACAGCATGATGCTGCCACCAGCATGCTTCACTGTAGGGATGGTATTGGCCAGGTGCTGAGCGGTGCCTGGTTTCCTCCAGACATGACGCTTGGCATTCAGGCCAAAGAGTTGAATCTTTGTTTCATCAGACCAGAGAATTTTGTTTCTCATGGTCTGAGAGTCCTTCAGGTGCCTTTTGGCAAACTCCAAGCAGGCTGTCTTATGCCTTTTACTGAGGAGTGGCTTCCGTCTGGCCACTCTACCATACAGGCCTGATTGGTGGAGTGCTGCAGGAATGGTTGTCCTTCTGGAAGGTTCTCCTCTCTCCACAGAGCAATGCTAAAGCTCTGTCAGAGTGACCCTTGGGTTCTTGGTCACCTCCCTGACTAAGGCCCTTCTACCCCGATCACTCAGAGTCCTGGTGGTTCCAAACTTCTTCCATTTACGGATGATGGAAGCCACTGTGCTCATTGGGACCTTCAATGCTGCAGAAATTTTTCTGTACCCTTCCCTCGATCTGTGCCTCGATACAATCCTGTCTCAGTAGTCTACAAAGAATTCCTTGGACTTCATGGCTTGGTTTGTGCTCTGACATGTACTGTCAACTATGGGACCTTATATAGACAGGTGTGTGCCTTTACAAAGCATGTCCAATCAACTGGATTTACCACAGGTGGACTCCAATCAAGTTGTTGAAACAACTGAAGGATGATCAGTGGAAACAAGATGCACATGAGCTCAATTTTGAGTGTCATGGTAAAGGCTGTGAATACTTATGTGCATGTGATTTTTTTGTTTTTTTTATTTTTAATAAATTTGTTACAATTCCAAACAAACTTTTTTTACTTTGTCATTATGGGGTATTGTGTGTAGAATTTTGAGGGGAAAAAAATAATTTAATCCAATTTGGAATAAGGCTGAAACATAACAAAATGTGGAAAAAGTGAAGCACTGTGAATACTTTCTGGATGCACTGTATATATATATATATATATATATATATATATATATATATATAGAGAGAGAGAGAGAGAGAGAGAGAGAGAGAGAGAGAGAGAGAGAGAGAGAGTGTTTATTATAATGGCTTTGTTTGCATACATGGATGTCCTTACTTGAGCAGTCATAATTCATAATCATAATAATTCACTAAAATGATTCATTATAGCTAATGTTTTGAAATAATGAAATCATAGTGTCTGTGATTTCTTTTTTGTGTAAAGTGTCAGACTTTGTTTTTACTAAGATGTTGGGCCCATCAGTACCATCCTAGCTGCTAAGAAATGCTACTTCCTTTACTGAGCCTGTATTCCTCTGTTCACCACACTGCACTCACACTCAATGTGCAACACAATTAATGTGTGAAGAATTGTGAGTTTACTAAAATCTAATGGCTTTAGTTCACTCATTACACTTTAGTAAATCTAAACTCCAATTTCTTTTTTCTACTGAAAAAGAGATGAGCAATAGCTAATAATTAGTAATAGCTACTCTGCAATCTGAAATGTTTTTTTGTTTGTTTGTTTGGCATACATATTACCTCTTGGATTTTAAAGTTCTTTGAATCACAAAGAAAAACAACACGAGACAGTATGATGCTGCAGTAATTTAATCAAAAGAACAAAATTGATTATTCAGAATAAATTAACAGACAGGAATTAGGTCAAACCTTCTAATCATGTTTTTGTCAAATGTAATACTGTATACATACTACATTAAAATGACAGAAAAAAGAAAAGAAAAGTATAGGAAAATGCACTATTAAATGCACTATTATGAAGTTATGCATATTGGTCAGCATCATCCTCAGTTATAGCCTTCATCTCAGTTGCTGGTTTGTCTTCCTCCACCTTCTGAATTGGTTCCTTCATTGCATCTATTGCCTTCTTCAGATTGAGATTGTCCTTTTCACTCAGTGGGGCCAGTGCTGCGGTAAGGATTGTCTTGATTTGAGTTATTCTTTCCTCGCATCTGTTGTAAAACTCCTTCCTGTTTCTTGCTGCAAGGCTGTTGATACCATTTTGGGCAGATTCGCATTCCTTCCCTAACTTGTCAATCTCTGCAAGGAACTGAGGTGAGTTTGGATCCATGGTCATCAGTCTTCCCAGAGTACTGACATTGTTCATCAGGTACTGGACAGACACCTCAGTGTAAGTGGTAGACATCATGTTAACCAAATAGGCGTAGGCAGAAGCATTCAGAGCATTAGTGTAGATTTTGTCTTTGACAAACATGCTGTAGGTGTAGTTGTTCTCTACAGCTATTTCAACAGTCTGTTTAAAATGTTTAAGATTTTCACTAAGAGTGGTCTTAACAATGTTTGAAATGATCTGAAAGAAGTGCACCAGTTTCTCCCACTGTTCTTTCACCTGCCCCATGATTTCCAGGCCTTTCGCTAGCACCACAATTCTCTTGTTGAAGTCGATCTCCTTGAGATTATAATGTTTCAGCTCACTCACAATTTCAGCAAGAGCTTTTTTCTTCTGATCCAAGTTGTCCATAGTCTTCTCGTTCCGTTCATTTGCAATTTTTAGCTGGGTTTCAGCCATTTGTAGACGTAGATGAGATTGTCTTAAGTGCATCTGGACCACATCTGTATTTGCTGAGTCATAGATTTGCTGTTGACTTGACTTGGGGGGTGCTGTCAAGAAAGATGGCTGATTTGTAAAAGACTTGCTTTTGGAATAAAAGGCCATGGCCCTTACATTCAGTTCGTCAATGGCTTTAATAAGCTCCTCTGTTTTGGCATCATCACATTTCCCCTCTGGAGCATATTTACCTAGCTCTGTTAAAGTGGAGATACCCTTGTCACAGATGCCTAGTGCCTCGGATTTAATCGGGCATTCAGCTTCTTGCTGTATATCTCTGCTGACTTGCTGAAATAGTCCCACCAAGTAATCAGACTTTACCATTTGCTTCTCCTGATCATACACCTCAGGCCAATTTATTTCCTTACCTTTGCAAAGTTCTTCCATTTTCTCAACCACTAGTAGAAATGTTATAGATTTAGAAAATATGTTACTTGTTGCCAACATTTCATCCACGTTACTCTTCATTCCAGTGGCCATGTTTCTGTGGCTTTCAGGAGTGCCTTTTCAGTTTTTGATCACATGTGTTATGGCTTTTGGTGTAATAGTGTCCGCTTGGAGATAGGTTTGGATAATTTGTCCTGGAAGAAATTCTGTTGCAAACGCACAGGCTATTGATATTGCTTGCTCTGACATACTTGATATTAGCTTCAGGCCAAAAAGGCCCCATCCACTTGGCAAATCTTTCATTGCTTGCTGGTAGGCCCTTCTGTCCTCAGCTAATCTTTCATTAGCCAGATTGAAAGCAGCCTCGGCCCTGTCGCTTGCCTCCTTAGCTTCAGCCCGTTTAATCTTTGCTATCTCAATGTTTTTCTTGATTTCTTCCATCTCCTCATCATGACTCTGTCTTGCATTCACCAAAGCCTCCACCAGTTCTTGCATCAGCTTGATGATATCTGAGAATTGTTTCTCAGTCATGATGGCCAGGTTTAAGCATTCTGATGATATGTGTGCAATGTTCTGAAGCTCAGCTGGTAAGAAGGCTTGGACAAGACCATCATCCTCCTGTATTATGAGCCCAACTGAGTTTTTGATGTACTCTGGAACCTGTCCGGTGTACATACGAATTTGGTCCATGTTCTTGTGAGCAACATTAAAGGCTTGCCAGCAACCATTACATACTTGAAAGAGGCAGGCCCTAAAAGAATTGGGGTATCTGATGAATTTGAACCCGTCTTTTGGTGGATTTTTATTGATGGAGAAGTCATCTGCAGCAGAAATGCGTACCAGCTGAGCCAGTAAATCGATGGAGACGGGTGCCGGCAATAGATACTGCTCCCAGTTAGCATAGGGCTGCATCAGCAGCATGATGTCATTTCTGTAATCCTGTGCTTTGGTGAAACTCTTAGTAGCTTGGTTGAGCTTTGACAGCGCCATTGTTTTCCCTAAAATAGAGGAAGGCAGAAAATTTGTATAACATAAAGCCATAATAAGACAATCAGGAGATTCAGCATTTATTATTTCTGTACTATAAAGCAGTTAGCACTAACAACAACAGCACCTGCAGTGTTTCATCCACTAAACAATTTCAGATTATAACACATCATAAGTTACATGTGGTTGCTTAGTAGTTTTTTTTTCCTTCACAACAAGTGAAGTAAAATTAGTAGAAAGCAGAAAATAATACTATTTTAACTACCCACCATTTTACAAAATTAATACTCTTTGATTGAGGAGCATTTAAATGCTTTTTTTCATAAACATTGTTTTTTCATAAACTTCATTATGGTGTAGACTTCAAGAAATTCACTATACAGTATATTTCATAAAAAAGTTGATGAATGTAAACAGAAATTCATATTATGCAAACATAAACTCACAGAAATCTGTAGAGGATAGAATAGAACGGTTTGTACCTGAAGTACTGTGGATACCTCTTGAAGAAGTGAGTAGTTGAAGTAGTAGCCTACCAGACTAGATGCTGTTCTGCTCCAAAACAACAACTTTTATATCATCCTTTCATATTTGTCAGCAAAGCAATATAACTGTGTCCTGCAAAAATATGCAGTCTGAGTTGTAATTCTGAATTCTACAGAACAGCTTTACTTCCTATAACTACTGAAATTTCTTTGTTTTTCGTGTCTTTATTTGGATCCCCATTAGCTGAGGTAGCAGCTGCTCTTCCTGGGCTCCACCAACAAAACTGTGTACTCCCATGATCATAGTTGGTAACTTGTTCCATACTGTGGTGACCAAGACAATACAGATCTGCATGCTGCATCTGTTTTGGGTTTTGGTTTAACTAACCTGCCTGGCAGTGTGACTATGTTGAGCTCTCGCATAATTTATATTGTGTTTACTATCACAGATATTCCTAAAGACGCCCATTAGACCGCAGGGCAGCCTCTCCTGAGCTCTGAGCCATGAGAGAGGCATGCTCGCTCTCCTTACTGACAGGGCAGTGTGAGGCTTGCAGATTCATTCTCAGCTAACCAGAGCTTAGACAGCTCTTTCCTGACAGCTCCCCTGGGAAACACCACAATGAAAGCATCTAGGGGAGGAGAAACTGCTGTTTTACCATAGACTAAACCCATATATACTTTGTTTTGTTAATAACAAATGCCACAGTAAAGTCAAATAATACGATTCCGACCATTATTTTCTTGTAAAAATATCTTGTCGATCATTTTTGTCAGTGCTGTGCACGTAGAATGATCTGCTTTATAGGCATGCTTGAAATCAATGATTCATTAAGTGAAAAATAGTAGATTATCTGCTCAAGAATAACTTTTTCCATTAGGTTGCTCAATACAAAAGAAACTAATTCCAGGCAAAACACACCATTCTAAATTTGATAATAATAGCCCAAAAGTAACACCAGCAACCTTTGAAAGGATGATCAATACAATGTTTGATAATAATAATAATAACAATAATAATAATAATAATAATAATAATAAGAAGAAGTAGAAGAAGAAGAAGAAGAAGAAGAAGAAGAAGAAGAAGAAGAAGAAGAAGAAGAAGAATTTTATTCTAATTAAGAAATTACGGGCATTTCTTGTTACCCAATGGCACTTTACAAGTTCATACAATATAAAAAAGGTCAAATAAAATATAAAGAAGATTCAAATATATAAATAAGATAACAGGAGGGAGTAAAATTGGTTAAAAAAAATAGACATAATATTGATGCAAGTGCATACTATAGTAACCAATTAAAGGGCAGATGAGTGTCAGAGGGATGGAGACAGAGTGAAGGAAAAGACATATGAGGAACACCAGAAAGGGATGGACAGGTCAGACCATGAGGGCAAAAACCAAGAGAAGGATTTTGTACTGCACACAGCCACGAACAGGAACCCAGTGTAAATGTTTGAGTGTAGTAGTTATATGTTCCCTTAAGCTGGTGTGTGTAAGAACTCCAGCAGCCATTTTCTGAATGTTCTGCAGCTTCTTTAACCTACAGACAGGAAGCCCATAAAGAACAACACTGCAGCAGTCTAATCAACATCGCACAGCACTGTATTAGCCTAATCAGCATCACACAGTTCTGCAGTAGTCTAACTGGTATCATACAGAACTGCAGTAGTCTAGCTGGCATCACACAGCACTTCAGTAGTCTAATTAGCATCACAAAGCGCTGCAGTAGTATAATCATCATCAAAAATGCATAAATAAGTAACCTTGTATCACAATTTGCATGCCTATATCCTTACACATAGATATATTTGCTGACTATTACACCATTGTAACATTTTTTAAACAAATTAATTGCAATAACTAAACAATTGAATAATTTAAATTTAATGTCTCTTATACAATCATAAAGCTGACTAAGGCTGACAACTAATCAATAGGAGAACTTCTACCTTAAAGGATTAGTGTGACGGTTGAGTCTAAGGCATTGTGGGAATTGGAGAAATAATTGAATCATGTAGGTGTAACATAATGAAGAGAGGATAACTTAATAAAACATAGAAGGCTAAGGTTAGTCTAATTTTAATTGGCCCAGGCCATTCACTACCACTAAATGACTAAATAGGGATGTTGTGCCCTCTAGTGGGTGAGTCAGAGATAATTATGCAACAAAAATACTTGTGAAGTCTGGTATGCTTTATCATTAAAGTTGCTATAAGATCTTTTTTGGAAGCACTTTGACTAAACTGTTTTATGTATTTGTAGCTACCAATAAACCTCTCTTGTAGGAGGATATATTCTGTATCTGTTAATTCTATGTGTACATTCAGCACATGGAATCTGCCAACATCCATTCCTGCATGTTCTTTCAGGATCAAGGCCTCTGGAATGGTGACTGATGTAGCAGAGCACCTAGGCAACTTTCAGTATGTGATAAAAATGAAAAATAATATTGAACAAGCTGGTATGCATGCACACATGTGCACACACAAGCAGACCTTTCTTAACCTCTTCTCTTGCCAACCCCAGTTCACCTGTTTCTTACAGTTTATGGAAATTACTGTTTCTCCTTTCAATGTGCCTGTTATTTTTTTTAAATGTTGCTTCTGAGGAACTCACACAAATTTCCCCAATCAGATATGCTGAGCAGAGGTGGTGTTTGTCCTATTCAGCAGCTTCTTCCTGCTTACTTAGAAGCTTTTGCTCCTATAAACTTCTTCTGGGCTTTGTGGGCTTTCAATCAGGGACTCTGCTGGGTCACTGGTGTATATGTGCATGTGTGATGTGGGCCCTGTGCGTGTGTGTGTGTGTGTATGTGTGGGTGTGGAGCCCAGAGAAGGGAGCTGCTCTTGGAGAGGACCTTCTCCAGTGGGTACTGGGCAAAAGCGCTAATCCCCTTCATTGTGAAGTAGAGCCTCCACAGAGGGTCATAGCAATACAGGCCTGACACAGAGCATGGACTTCTATGTCATACACATGTCCACATATTCACCTTCAAGCTCACTGAGAGAGGCTTTCCTGCCTTCGCAAACAGTAGTCTCATTCATTATGAGAGAATACTTCTACTGAGAGTGCCTTAACTCTAGAACACTATATATTCAAATAAAAGACACATTTGTTACATATGTTTAATGTTCATAGGAATCATTATTTGTGACTTAATATTTTAATTTCAAAGAGCTGGACAAAGACTTTGAGTTCCTCTGAACAGTACATGGAGATCAGATTACATCTCAGTAAGATGCATGATGAGATCTTGTACTGCAGCTTGTGTTTATTGTAGTTTTCTATGGAATGACCATGATATTTGCATTAAATAGATGCCAGTCAGTTCAGTCAGCAATATATATTGCTAAAAAGATTCCCCTATGTTCTAACAGGCAAAACCTGTATGTCTAGGTTGGATGTAATCATTGAATTAGAACTGAAATTTAATTAATTAGTAAGATGCACAAAATATGGTTGTTTTTGATTGTGTAATGTTTTCCTTTTCCACATATGCCTTTCAGCACTTTAGTTCTGTTTAGTGGTTTATATTTCAGTGGAAACAGGTCCTTACATATTCCGCAGAAAGCAAAAAATAAAAACAACTAAACAACTACCAACTAATAAAGATGTCAAGTTGAACATGGAAAGTCTTGTTTTGTTTATTCATCTGTTGTTGTGGTTTCTCTTTATGCCGTTCTGTTGATTTGTATCCACTTCATGGCAGGTTGAAAATGATTTGATTCTGTGAGACATTTGGAGGAAGTGTGAGTACAGAAAAAAGCATGTAACTGAAGCATGACATTCTTTAATAGGCTGTATCACTTTTTCTTCTGTGAGTCTGTGAGGACCTCATAAAGCATGGCTTGTGGCAAGTGGGTTAGTACAAGGGTAAATATGGGATAGGAGTGTCAGACGAGAGGCTGATGCCTCTTGCCATGAAGCAGACCCTCCAGCAGATCAGAGTGCTCCTGGACTGGGACAGTGGTCTGATCTCCTTCTTTGATCCTCTCAACAACAGATATGTGCACACCTTCAGACAAACATTCACCAAGCAAGCCTATCCATACTTCTATAATGTTTGTCCTGCTATGAGGGTGTTACCAGAATAGGCTGCAACCACTAAGGACATTATGCTAGTGTAATGGAAAAAAGGAACCTAGTCTATTGAAAATGAACACATTTCTACTTGATCATCATTTCAACAAGGGTGCACCGTGAGATAACATTTATTATGGTAATTATGGATGGCCTTTTCACACTTGGCCAAAGTTTTTGCTTTCGGCTCAGTTTTCCATTGCTCTGAGGTTGTCTGCTTAAAGGATTCAAACCTAGTTTAAAGGCAATCAGACTTTCTTTTGTTTCCTGTGATCATATACCTTAAATCATTTAATGTGATAATGTTATTTCTATTTAGGAGTTGTTTTCCTTGTGCACGCAGATGCATGCAATTGAGAAACCATTGTTTAGTGAAAAGAATCAAATTTGTTTGCAACTTCCTGGATTTTCATTTATTTGCAATTTTCCTCAGAACTGTTGTGAGAATACACACTCCCTGATAAACAAATATAAAAGGTTTATTGTAGATATTTCCTGTCCACTAGACACCTCCAATGTTTGCTGTCTAGCAAATGTCAGCTGGGTTTACTAGTTTCTGGGAAAACCCATATTATGTGTATCACCTTCATGGTAACCTTTATAATCTCTGGACCTTTAGCTTTGCTGTTGATTTTCTCAAATACCCCAATATGGTCTTATGTAGCATTAATGCATGCTTTAAAATCTTCTAAGCCAAGTGAAAAGCACTCAGGTATTTACTCTTAAGTGCTGGTCATACTGCTGTTTTACTGTGATGTTTTCAGTGTTGTGTAATTACTGAATAGGGCTTAAATAAAACCATTGTCATTGTAAGAAGGCTCAACAGCAGTACTCATCTACTGAAAAAACAAGATGTGGGTTCAGATGAATCTACTTCCCTTTTCATGTACACTGAAAAACATCAGTTTTTCAAATGCTAGGATATATTTTGTCTACAAACACATTTCTATTTATGGTCTTTCTTATCTTTTATAGCTTCAAGGGTTCTTTGGAAGGTCAGCAGAAAATGGAAGAGAGGAAGCTGTGTGTGAGTGAATGCTTGTGTGTAATGTCATTTTCTATGTTGAGTGTAGCTCTATGATGTACTCTGGAGAGCTGAAGTTTGAGAAGAGGACCATGTCTGCTCAGGTGGAGGGGGGTGTTCATGGCCTGCACTCGTAAGTCTTCGTCCTCTCTGCTCACTAAACTCCTACTACCGAATCCATCATGCTCAGTGGCTCTTTTAAGGAACACTCCACCAACTGTCAAGCAGTGCCACAAAAGCACTCAAGGACTGGAAAATAACCTGTGTGTGTCTGTTCTCACAGTTTGCAGGCACAGTGTTATGAATAATAATACACAGCAATAGACCCCTGCTGATCTCCACTGAAATCTGAATGGACATGAAACTGACAATTTATTTATGAATAATTAATTCAGATAAATTGTGGGTTTCTAATAGATAACAGGGTCATGACATAATGAGTAATGCCTCTATAGATTTCTATTCATGTCTTCAAGTAATTCATGTACATACATTGAATTGAAAGAAAACTGGCTTTGGCATGACTGGACAGAGCATTGTAATGTAAACGTCAGTACTATGCACATTTTGCAGTGTGGACTTTTATAAACTCATCAGCTCTGTGCAGATATAGACTGTAGAGCTCTATATTGAATTGTGGATGAGCATATTAAAACCACAAGGCGGAGCTTCGAGAGAGAGAGAGAGAGAGAGAGAGAGAGAGAGAGAGAGAGAGAGAGAGAGAGAGAGAGAGAAGATGAAACAGAGCTGTTTAATGTTCAACAAATGGAAAGAAGAAGAAAATTATGAAAATCAGTAGAACTATTAGCAAAGTTGAAACTAGTTAATATTTAGTGACAGCGGAGTGGCTCTAGATCCCTGTGGCAGGGACTACGGACGATCACGGACTACAGGAGCCCACCCTCCGGACTGATGAGTGCGGATGAGTCTCTGGCGAACGAGCTGAATACATTCTTCGCTCGCTTCGAGGCTACATCTAGCAGCGCTAATGCTAACGGCGCTAATGCTAGCAGCGCTAATGCTAGCAGCGCTAATGCTAGCAGCGCTAGTGCTAATGGCACTATCGGCGCAGCCAATGGCACATGCGCGGGGCGCACCATAGAACAGCGCCCTCTCATCGTCACGGAGAGTGACGTGAGAAGAGTGTTTAAAAGGGTGAATACCAGGAAGGCGATGGGAGCAGACGGTATCTGCGGGAGGGTCCTCAAAGCCTGCGCAGATCAGCTAGCCCCGGTATTCACCGACATCTTCAATCTCTCCCTGACGCTCGGTATCGTCCCGTCCAGCTTCAAGCGATCCACCATCGTCCCCGTCCCGAAGAAACCTCGACCCTCCGACCTCAATGACTACCGACCTGTCGCCCTCACATCAGTCGTGATGAAGTGCTTTAAAAAGCTAGTCGGAGACTTCATCACATCTTCACTGCCAGCCTCCATGGACCCACTGCAGTTTGCATACCGCCACAACCGCTCCACTGACGATGCAATTGCACATCTGCTCCACACTACACTGACTCACCTGGACGAAGGGAGGGGAAATTATGTTAAAATGCTATTTGTCGACTACAGTTCAGCATTTAACACTATCATCCCCTCCCTACTCACTACTAAGTTGGGGGATCTAGGACTGCATACATCCCTGTGCGACTGGATCTCCAACTTCCTAACAGACAGACCACAATCAGTACGGGTGGGCAACTGCGCCTCATCCACCCTCACCCTCAGCACTGGAGCTCCTCAGGGTTGTGTCCTAAGCCCCCTGCTCTACTCACTGTACACCTACGACTGCACAGCCACTTCCAGCTCCACCATCATTGTCAAGTTTGCTGACGACACCGTTGTCATGGGTCTGATCTCGGACAACGACGAGAGGGCCTACCTGGATTAAACACCTGGAAAACTGGCGCCAGGAAAATTATCTCCTCCTAAACGTCAGTAAGACAAAGGAGCTGATCGTGGATTGCAGCAAGAAGCAGGAGCGGCACTACCAACCTGTGAGGATCAGTGGAACCACGGTGGAGAGAGTAGATAGTTTCAGGTACCTTGGTGTTCACATCTCGCAGGACCTGTCCTTCAGACTGCCCTCCAAGGTACTGCGGAACTTCTATACCTGCACTATCGAGAGCATCCTCACGGGGAACATCACAGTCTGGTTTGGGAATAGCACCAAGCAGGACAGACAAGCACTCCAAAGGGTAGTGCGTTCAGCAGAGCGCATCACTCACACGGAACTTCCTGACCTGCAGACCATCTACTACATGCGGTGCCAGACCAAGGCCAGGAGGATTGTGAAGGACCCCACCCATCCCAACAATAGACTCTTCTCTCTGTTGAGGTCAGGGAGGCGCTTTCACTCCCTGAAGACCAAGACAGAGAGGCTGAAGAGCAGCTTCTTCCCACAGGCCATTCGGGCCCTGAATCAGGGAAACTGATAAACTGTGGGGACCACCACCACAATGTAACATAACTGTATATCTGTATATATATATTTATATTCAATGACCTTGTTACACAACAACTGTAGATATGTTATTATACGAAATGGATCTGTACATTCTGTAGATTGTGTACATATATACACAACCATATACATTGTACATTGTGTATATAATCATAATGTACATATATTGTACATATATTGTTAATATATTTTGTACATACATAGAATATATATATATATTTATCTTTGCATATATATATTTCACATATAGAGAATGTCTATATTTCTCTATGCACCCCTGTTTTCTTTTCCTCAGTTTGGACAGAGCACTCTCCACCATTTCACTGCGAGTTATACTGTGTATGACTATGTATGTGACGAATAAACCGAACTTGAACTTGAACAGTACTTGTGGTAGCCTTTTTAACTAAGTGTACTTAAAATCAGACATTAGCACACTAAAACATTAAGCATTAAGATAAAAGATAAATCCTTTATGCAAATGCAGTTGTTTCTTAAAGATTGTTTCTTTTAGAAATATAAGTTCTTATCACACCTGTATTAGAATATGAGCCCAGGAGAGTAACCCTAGAACACTAGGAACATTTATGTTACAATTTCCTTGCAAAATCACAAGCCTGATGTGAATATTAAAATAAGAACAACAAATAGATATACCTGTTATCATTTTATTATCCATCTTCACATAATATAGGGAAGGTGCATATGTGCTCATTTCTCCTTTGTTAAAAAAGCACTGACATTTTGCTGCATCAAACATTTGTGTGCCATGCATTTAGTGTGTAGCATAACAACAAACAAATTCTGCAAACTCCTACTTTATGAGCATTAAAGGCGGTTGGGCAGAGTGTTGAGTGAAGCTTCAGAGCTTGACTGTAACCTTGTTATATTTCAATGGCAATGAGGGCAGTACAGGTAGTGACTAAGAGGCTTTCCTTCCCAATCCCTCTGAATGTTGTCTCTGACAACATTCCAGACAGCACTTTAGAGAAAACAGTAGTCCAATGGCAGCAGACAGGCCTTTTTAGGGATCACCACTTACAGAGTCTTACCAAGACACCCAGTAGCTTTATTTTGTTTGGGACGAAGCCTCTATCAGAGCCGTATTTCATTCTACCTGATTCAGCTGCTGCTTGTATGATGCATGTTGGATGAATCTCTTACTCTGCTCCTCAGCTAAGAGAAAGCTCTCCATCTCGATCTGAGGAACAAACTTGGATTGTGTGCGTGGCTCCAGCACAACCACTGGTGAATGCGCACGCAGTGTCCCAGGAGCCGCTCTGTGGTGCAGGTGGAGAGGGGAGGTGGGCGGAGGCCCGGGGCGTCAGCTCACGCAGGGTTGTAGAGGAGGATTGGAGTACTGGACATCGCTTACATGGAGGGCCATGTCTATGAGCACTTTGCCAATGGCAAGCACGACAGCTACCAGATCGACTACCGCCTCATTGTGGGCGACACAGAGCCAGCCAGATTGCAGCTGTCGCCTCGCGACCCTGAGCACCAGGGGCCATTTGGCCACAACACATCTCATGGGCATGAGACTGCAGCTCAGCGCTACAGCGCCACACGCATCCAGGCTGGCTACGAACCAGAGACGTGAGACTCCTACGGTTTCAAAGGAGTGCTGATCAGCAAAATTAACCATGTTTGCATCACTAGGTTAACGTTAGTGTCACTAAACAAGTTCATTAGGAGTGGACTTTATTTTTCTTTTGGATTGTGTACTTTTAAACTGTTGCACAGACTGGGTTGGGTTCTCAGTGATGTGCAATTTTAGCCCAATTCCATATTGTTGGTCTCAGAAGAACACATTCCTTTCGGGGATTATCATCACATAAAATAGACCTATACATTTACAGTCTCTACAGAGAAATACAGTCATGTCATAGTATAATAAAATGTCCTAATGTGTAAATAGTGATGTTTACTCATTTATAATGTCCAGCACTACTCAAATATAACTGCTTGCCTTCTTTGCCCATCATATTAACATTCCCATGTCAGCAGAGTAAAAAGGACCATAAATCTGATTAAGAATTATATTATCAAGACCGATATAATCTGTGTTGTAGAACAGATATGAAAACATTTTGCCATAGCAATGCTCAAAAGCATCACATTCCATTTGTTTTACAGACTGTGAAGGAAATATTGTTGTGTTTCTTTCTCTATCATTGTAAAGCGTGAGAAAGCTTAGCATAAGATTAGAAGAACAGGACGTTCCCTATTGAACGTCCTTGAAGAAATACACTCCTTCCAAGGAGTTATCTGGTCTCAGCAGAAGCAAACCCTCCCTCGTTCTCTCGAACGCTACGGCTATTATATAAGGGCAGGGAAATCACCGAAAGGGGAGCGAAGCAAATAGGCACGCTCATTTTCTTGAAACTAATAACTCAATAAAATCTTCTTATCCACATATGACTCCTTGTTTGCTGAATTTCCACCACAGGACGATGACCATCAAACTGGGAGAGTGGCTCCAGCAGATCCCAGGAACAACATCTGAGATCCTCATCCAGAAGAGTGCAGTCGATGGAACACTTGGGATACTATGCAGGAAAATGTATATATTGTAAATTCCTGTTCTTTTTTATCAACATTCTTAGAACATAATTACTGTTCTAAGTTTACAACATCTGGTCGAGGTTTTCGTTTATTCAAGATGCATCCTGTAGTGCCTTTTCACATTTTTGCACTATTTCTTTATTTTGAGTCAAATGTTTCAAATAAAATAATACAATCCACAAGGAAATGAAAACGAGAATTAAATCAAACTTATTCTTTCAGAAAGATTACTACTCATTCACACACCAGGACGCTACATCTGCTGGAGTATTATGCTCACGTTTCTAAACTTTTAAACATTATAATGTATTTCAGTTATGGAAATCAGTTAAACACTATAGGAAGGCCTACAACAGGAATGTACTACAAATACCTTCCTACTCCAGCACCCCTAATCGTCCACTCCCAATGGTGGGATATCCCTGAATAACAGTTGAATGCTATCTTTGCCTATATTTGCCTCTGTCTGTCTTTCAGGAGACTACAATATGAGAGTTACACACTAACATAAAAGAACGAATAATGAATTAAGTAAATGCTGCACTGGCTAACATCTACTTTCTTCCCTGTTTTATTACCTGTATTATTATTTATAATATTTGTGAGCTGAAAACATGATATCCACCAAAAACATGATTGACTGACTCATGAACAATGTCAACAAATCTACACGCGCACACACACACACACACACACACACACACACAGCAGGTGGGTTTTCTGTGGTGGCAGGTGGGTCCCAGTGGGCTCATACTGGCCCTGCCCACATGTCGCCTCCTGCAGGTGTCAACCGTAGCCACTGTGCTCCATGTGCCCTTTCTCCTCTGCCACTGCTGGGAGAGGGCTCTGCCCACCCTCCTGACACGCTCCGCTACGCCTCCTGCATACCCCCTTTGTGCTTCAGACAGAGGCCAAAACCACTGGCTTTGCTGGTTCCAGGAACAACCTGAGATTGTCCGGGAGAGTGAAAGAATGCTATACCTTGCAAGGTATGATGGTCTTCATTGAAATGGGGGTTAAAAACATTTCAAGTCAGTGTTTTGTGCACTGACATCCCTCTTGCTACCGAAGGCCACCCGAGTGTTTCTTGTGTTTGTGAGTGTGAGGCAAAGGAGTGTGAAAGTGTTTGTGTGGATCAAGATGTAAATGCATGAAATGAAACGTACTGAGGCTATGTTTATTGTCACATATTTTATATCTAGAATGTTGGCCTACCTCCAAGTGAATTTGCACAAAGACCAAACATTTGTGTGGGGTGTTTGTTTGTGCATGTGAATATAGATGTGTGTAGTTCAATGGTGTATACATGTGTACATGTGAGTATGGATGTGTAAGTGTGAAAGATGTGTGTGTGTGTGTGTGTGTGTGTGTGTGTGTGTGTGTGTGTGTGTGAATTATATATTTGTTGGGGGCACATTCATATACTGCCACACTGCTATTCTCTCTGCTAGTTTCTGTTTTTCAATTGGCGGAGTGGATTAGGGCCTGTCAGAGAGACTCTGAGAGATCTGGTGAGCCCTGATTGTGATTATTTTTGTTTCTTTCTCTCTCTCTCTCTCTCTCTCTCTCTCTCTCTCTCTCTGTGTGTGTTTGTGTGTGTGTCTCTTGTCAACACAGTGTGAATAATTTTGATTTTAATTGGTTCGTTGTCATGACATTATCTCTCAACTCTCTCAACTGTCTAAATCACACGCGCACACACACAAACAGTTGACACCTCCCATCCTATAGTCCACATTCAACAGAAAATTTGAATTTGAAATTTATTGGATTGAATAACAAAGATCCTTTTCTTTAGAACCATGCACAGCATGGACATGACAATGTTGTGCTAAATGGTGTGATCAAACCCTATCATCATCCTTCCCGGCAAAGCCCTGATCTACTCCTTCTGTAGTGAGCTAAACGCTATTAATAAACTCCCAAACTCCTCCACTGCTCTCTCACCATTCTGAGCAGAGCCTGTGCCAGGCCTGCAATTTTATCATCTACATCACAGCTCTGTTTTCTCTCTTCCAAATGTGTAGAGAAAACACACACACACACACACGCGCGCGCGCGCTCTGTAATCTGACAGTCCCTGCAATGCTCCACTGTAATCCTCTTAGCCTGTAAGCGCTGGGCTCTCCCTGCAAACACACCCTAAACCCAGCACAGCATGGGACTATGTGGAAGACCACTTGCACAAACATCGACCGCACAGCTCCTTTTGCCTTTGCTTGCTATAGTTTCAACTGCTCGATGCACTGAAATGCCAAATACAGAGGCTAAAGCTCGAACACATACGCCATGAACCAGCTGCACCCATTCCGAGGTAAATCAAATACACAGTTGCCATTGTTTAAAAAAGCTTTTTGAGCTTTTTACATTTTATTGATTTATTTTTTTTTTAAAGAACATGAGGACTTTTTCATTTTTATTTTTTCAGAATGCTAAATAGTAGTAGTGCCAGTAATTTTGTAGTTCCAGTAGTATCGTCATTCAGGTCTCCTTTATCAGGTTTTGGATGGATTGGTAGAAGTTCATATTGACTGGTTATAAACATAGTTCTGATGTAGTCAAGCACAGCGTCTGTCTCTTTGGCCAGTTGGTAATCATAGCCTTTTTATGTGCTCGGGAAACCTTTCTGCATACTACCGATTTCTTTAGCTGGTCCTCCTTTGGAAGTGTGTGGTCCCATTGAGCAGTACAAAGCTTCCCCAGCCATGGCTCTTCCCATGCGCTGCTGCTTAGTTTTCTTCCCCACTACTTTGTCCCATAACGTCTTCAGGTTCTTTCTTTCACACTTTGGGTTTTGGTTTTCACTCTCTAGAGCCTCTCTTTCACTCTTCAGGTGTTGTCTTTCACTCTCAAGATTCTCTCTTTCACCCTTCAGGTGTTGTCTTTCTCTCTCCAGAGCCTCTCTTTCACTCTTCAGGTGTTGTCTTTCACGCTCTAGATCCTCTCTTTCACTCTTCAGGTGTTGTCTTTCACTCTCAAGATTCTCTCTTTCACCCTTCAGGTGTTGTCTTTCTCTCTCTAGAGCCTCTCTTTCACTCTTCAGGTGTTGTCTTTCACGCTCTAGATCCTCTCTTTCACTCTTCAGGTGTTGTCTTTCACTCTCAAGATTCTCTCTTTCACCCTTCAGGTGTTGTCTTTCACTCTCTAGATCCTCTCTTTCACTCTTCAGGTGCCATCTTTCACTCTGTTCATTTTTTGTCTCCTTCTGCTTCTCCTCCAACTCCTTCCCACTACATTCCTCCTCAAATTTTCCAATTTTAACACAGTGTCGTTTTCTAATTTCCTTCGTATCTACTCTGTCAGGTAGTTCTTGTTGCAATCTACTCATTGCTTTTTGTGTGTTCCTGTCCAACAAAATCTTCGTTTTCTTCTTCTTCGAAGATCTTCTGTGAGAGCAGCAGAACTGCATTTTGCTGCTGCAACCTCCCATTTCTGTCAACAGACTGACCAATTTTACCTTTGTCAAGCAGATTATAAGAATAGCTATTACGACAATGGTCAGTGATATTATGACATCACAGTTTTGGTTTTGTTGACAATTCCATTGTCATCACACAGAATAGAATAGAATAGAATAAACTATTGTGGGCTTGCTTTCTTTTCACTTTAGCCTTAATTAGATTAATTAGATTCATATGTTTGCTTTAGATTTGCCTTTTTACATTTTATTTATACCATGAAAAACAATACAGAAATAATTAAAGAAGTCAAAGCCTTTGTCACAGTCTCTCCAGACATGCCTTTCTCTGGTTGTCAAAAAGACAAAAGAGATGATTGTGGACTACAGAAGGATGCAAATGCCTCACACCCTAATACATACAGTGAAGAGTGAGAACATACACTCTCTTAAAATCACAAACAATCTCTCATGGTCCCTGAGCACTTTTTCCTTAGTGAAGAAAGCTCTGCTTCCTGAGGAGACTGAAGAAGGACAGCATGTCCGTCATCCTGATCTGGTCTGCAACAGCATCATAGAGAGTGTCCCGACCTGCGCCATCGCTGTCTGGTACTGGCACTGCTCCCCCTGCTCTTTTGGATTGTTTAGTTGAATTTAGCAGTCTGCTCTCAAATTTTCTGTGCCTGTTTTCTGGGATTCTGAAATTCAGGCAATGTTTTTGTTGTTCTTCTGCAACACTATTAAAACTCTGAACTCCTCAAACTATTTTACTTCTCTAAGTAAATCTGTCACACATTTGTCTAGTACAGAATTATTAGATTTCTTTCTTTGACCATAAGCAAGATACACACATTTACTTTGCACATTTACATATTTCTTTGTCTGTTTCTCTCTATCGCTCTCCTTTTCTCAGAGAGTTGGATAAGAGATTAAGGACACTTCCTGAGGCAGAGAATGATTGGTCAGTAGTACATTAGAATGGCCCTACATACATTTCATCATTCCATATCTTTTCAGTGGTTATCAAAACCATTTATACACTTTTGCAGTTAAACAATGTTAAGATATTGATTAGTGTTTCAGTCAAATCAGTCTAACTCTGAAAGTATGTGTTTACCTTCCATATGAGACGCTATTTAAGACTACACACACATCAGATTTTGCAATGAAAATAAAAATGATAAAACAAACAAAGGGAAATAGTCTTTTTAACCTCTTGTTTGCTAGCAGAAAGCAAATAGAGCCTATAGGGATAAGAGAGAAAGAGAAAGAATGACATAAAAAATAAGAATGAGATAAAAAGAGATCCAGATACATGAAGCACATGTTGATGAGGGTTGGACTTGCAGAGGCCACATGGCAGTCACGTTAGAAGTGTTGATGCAGTAACTGCATCTGCAGCTAAACTAATGCTGCGTGCGTGTGTGTGTGTGCATGCGTGCGCGGGTCTGTGTATATGTGTATCTTTTTCCATTCTCCACCAAAAAGAGGCCAGGAGGCAATTGTCTCTCTAGAGATGTAACACACTTTCTGCAAACATATCATCAGATAATGGCAGAACACCTTACAACACACCAATGCATATCTGTTTACATATACAGTTGAATCATGAGAGATTATGCAAGGTGAGAATTATGATTTTAATGTCCTCTGGTTCTATGGCTTTTGATACAGCCTGTGCTAACTGAACATGGTTTTTCTTTTCTCCAAGACAATTGTGTCTCAGTTTTATTGCAGCTTAATGGTTTAATGCTTGGTTCCTAATATACATATACATATACATGCATGCACCCATACACACGTTTTTTCCTTGACAAGCTCTTATAGGCCTCTGGACTAATTAATCCCCAAGAAAAGTGAAATGACAAATATTTATATATATACACACACACAGCGCTTCACTTTTTCCACATTTTATGTTATGTTACAGCCTTATTCCAAATTGGATTAAAAAAAAAAAAATTCCCCTCAAACTCCTACACACAATACCCCATTATGACAAAGTGAAAAAATCTTTGTTTGGAGTTTTTGCAACTTTATTAAAAATAAAAAAACCAAAAATCACATGTACATAAGTATTCATAGCCTTTGCTCAATACTTGGTTGAAGCACCTTGGGCAGCAATTACAGCCTCAAATCTTTTTGAGTATGATGCTACAAGCTTGGCACACATATTTTTGGGCAGTTTCTCCCATTCTTCTTTGTAGAACCTCTCAAGCTCCATCAGGTTGGATGGGGCGCGCCGGGGTACAGCCATTTTCAGATCTCTCCAGAGATGTTCAGTTGGGTTCAAGTCTGGGCTCTGGCTAGGCCACTCAAGAACATTCACAGAGTTGTCCTGAAGCCAGTCCTTTATTCTCTTAGTTGTGTGGTTAGGGCCATAATAATCATAATAATTCACTAAAATGATTCATTATAGCTAATGTTTTGAAATAATGAAATCATAGTGTCTGTGATTTCTTTTTTGTGTAAAGTGTCAGACTTTGTTTTTACTAAGATGTTGGGCCCATCAGTACCACCCTAGCTGCTAAGAACTGCTACTTCCTTTACTGAGCCTGTATTCCTCTGTTCACCACACTGCACTCACACTCAATGTGCAACACAATTAATGTGTGAAGAATTGTGAGTTTACTCAAATCTAATGGCTTTAGTTCACTCATTACACTTTAGTAAATCTAAACTCCAATTTCTTTTTTCTACTGAAAAAGAGATGAGCAATAGCTAATAATTAGTAATAGCTACTCTGCAATCTGAAATGTTTTTTTGTTTGTTTGTTTGGCATACATATTACCTCTTGGATTTTAAAGTTCTTTGAATCACAAAGAAAAACAATACGAGACAGTATGATGCTGCAGTAATTTAATCAAAAGAACAAAATTGATTATTCAGAATAAATTAACAGACAGGAATTAGGTCAAACCTTCTAATCATGTTTTTGTCAAATGTAATACTGTATACATACTACATTAAAATGACAGAAAAAAGAAAAGAAAAGTATAGGAAAATGCACTATTAAATGCACAATTATGAAGTTATGCATATTGGTCAGCATCATCCTCAGTTATAGCCTTCATCTCAGTTGCTGGTTTGTCTTCCTCCACCTTCTGAATTGGTTCCTTCATTGCATCTATTGCCTTCTTCAGATTGAGATTGTCCTTTTCACTCAGTGGGGCCAGTGCTGGGGTAAGGATTGTCTTGATTTGAGTTATTCTTTCCTCGCATCTGTTGTAAAACTCCTTCCTGTTTCTTGCTGCAAGGCTGTTGATACCATTTTGGGCAGATTCGCATTCCTTCCCTAACTTGTCAATCTCTGCAAGGAACTGAGGTGAGTTTGGATCCATGGTCATCAGTCTTCCCAGAGTACTGACATTGTTCATCAGATACTGGACAGACACCTCAGTGTAAGTGGTAGACATCATGTTAACCAAATAGGCGTAGGCAGAAGCATTCAGAGCATTAGTGTAGATTTTGTCTTTGACAAACATGCTGTAGGTGTAGTTGTTCTCTACAGCTATTTCAACAGTCTGCTTAAAATGTTTAAGATTTTCACTAAGAGTGGTCTTAACAATGTCTGAAATGATCTGAAAGAAGTGCACCAGTTTCTCCCACTGTTCTTTCACCTGCCCCATGATTTCCAGGCCTTTCGCTAGCACCACAATTCTCTTGTTGAAGTCGATCTCCTTGAGATTATAATGTTTCAGCTCACTCACAATTTCAGCAAGAGCTTTTTTCTTCTGATCCAAGTTGTCCATAGTCTTCTCGTTCCGTTCATTTGCAATTTTTAGCTGGGTTTCAGCCATTTGTAGACGTAGATGAGATTGTTTTAAGTGCATCTGGACCACATCTGTATTTGCTGAGTCATAGATTTGCTGTTGACTTGACTCGGGGGGTACTGTCAAGAAAGATGGCTGATTTGTAAAAGACTTGCTTTTGGAATAAAAGGCCATGGCCCTTACATTCAGTTCGTCAATGGCTTTAATAAGCTCCTCTGTTTTGGCATCATCACATTTCCCCTCTGGAGCATATTTACCTAGCTCTGTTAAAGTGGAGATACCCTTGTCACAGATGCCTAGTGCCTCGGATTTAATCGGGCATTCAGCTTCTTGCTGTATATCTCTGCTGACTTGCTGAAATAGTCCCACCAAGTAATCAGACTTTACCGTTTGCTTCTCCTGATCATACACCTCAGGCCAATTTATTTCCTTACCTTTGCAAAGTTCTTCCATTTTCTCAACCACTAGTAGAAATGTTATAGATTTAGAAAATATGTTACTTGTTGCCAACATTTCATCCACGTTACTCTTCATTCCAGTGGCCATGTTTCTGTGGCTTTCAGGAGTGCCTTTTCAGTTTTTGATCACATGTGTTATGGCTTTTGGTGTAATAGTGTCCGCTGGAGATAGGTTTGGATAATTTGTCCTGGAAGAAATTCTGTTGCAAACGCACAGGCTATTGATATTGCTTGCTCTGACATACTTGATATTAGCTTCAGGCCAAAAAGGCCCCATCCACTTGGCAAATCTTTCATTGCTTGCTGGTAGGCCCTTCTGTCCTCAGCTAATCTTTCATTAGCCAGATTGAAAGCAGCCTCGGCCCTGTCGCTTGCCTCCTTAGCTTCAGCCCGTTTAATCTTTGCTATCTCAATGTTTTTCTTGATTTCTTCCATCTCCTCATCATGACTCTGTCTTGCATTCACCAAAGCCTCCACCAGTTCTTGCATCAGCTTGATGATATCTGAGAATTGTTTCTCAGTCATGATGGCCAGGTTTAAGCAGTCTGATGATATGTGCGCAATGTTCTGAAGCTCAGCTGGTAAGAAGGCTTGGACAAGACCATCATCCTCCTGTATTATGAGCCCAACTGAGTTTTTGATGTACTCTGGAACCTGTCCGGTGTACATACGAATTTGGTCCATGTTCTTGTGAGCAACATTAAAGGCTTGCCAGCAACCATTACATACTTGAAAGAGGCAGGCCCTAAAAGAATTGGGGTATCTGATGAATTTGAACCCATCTTTTGGTGGATTTTTATTGATGGAGAAGTCATCTGCAGCAGAAATGCGTACCAGCTGAGCCAGTAAATCGATGGAGACGGGTGCCGGCAATAGATACTGCTCCCAGTTAGCATAGGGCTACATCAGCAGCATAATGTCATTTCTGTAATCCTGTGCTTTGGTGAAACTCTTAGTAGCTTGGTTGAGCTTTAACAGCGCCATTGTTTTCCCTAAAATAGAGTAAGGCAGAAAATTTGCGATAATAAGGCAATCAGGAGATTCAGCATTTATTATTTCTGTACTATAAAGCAGTTAGCACTAACAACAACAGCACCTGCAGTGTTTCATCCACTAAACAATTTCAGATTAGAACACATCATAAGTTACATGTGGTTGCTTAGTAGTTTTTTTTTCCTTCACAACAAGTGAAGTAAAATTAGTAGAAAGCAGAAAATAAAACTATTTTAACTACCCAACAATTTTACAAAATTAATACTCTTTGATTGATGAGCATTTAAATGCTTTTTTTTCATAAACTTCATTATGGTGTAGACTTCAGCAAATTCACTATACAGTATATTTCATAAAAAAAGTTGATGAATGTAAACAGAAATTCATATTATGCAAACATAAACTCACAGAAATCTGTAGAGGATAGAATAGAACGGTTTGTACCTGAAGTACTGTGGATACCTCTTGAAGAAGTGAGTAGTTGAAGTAGTAGCCTACCAGACTAGATGCTGTTCTGCTCCAAAACAACAACTTTGATATCATCCTTTCATATTTGTCAGCAAAACAATATAACTTTGTCCTGCAAACATATGCAATCTGAGTTGTAATTCTGAATTCTACAGAACAGCTTTACTTCCTATAACTACTGAAATGTCTTTGTTTTTCGTGTCTTTATTTGGATCCCCATTAGCTGAGGTAGCAGCTGCTCTTCCTGGGCTCCACCAACAAAACTGTGTACTCCCATGATCATAGTTGGTAACTTGTTCCATACTGTGGTGACCAAGACAATACAGATCTGCACGCTGCACCTGTTTTGGGTTTTGGTTTAACTAACCTGCCTGGCAGTGTGACTATGTTGAGCTCTCGCATAATTTATATTGTGTTTACTATCACAGATATTCCTAAAGACGCCCATTAGACCGCAGGCCAGCCTCTCCTGAGCTCTGAGGCATGAGAGAGGCATGCTCGCTCTCCTTACTGACAGGGCAGTGTGAGGCTTGCAGATTCATTCTCAGCTAACCAGAGCTTAGACAGCTCTTTCCTGACAGCTCCCCTGGGAAACACCACAATGAAAGCATCTAGGGGAGGAGAAACTGCTGTTTTACCATAGACTAAACCCATATATACTTTGTTTTGTTAATAACAAATGCCACAGTAAAGTCAAGTAATACGATTCCGACCATCATTTTCTTGTAAAAATATCTTGTCGATCATTTTTGTCAGTGCTGTGCACGTAGAATGATCTGCTTTATAGGCATGCTTGAAATCAATGATTCATTAAGTGAAAAATAGTAGATTATCTGCTCAAGAATAACTTTTTCCATTAGGTTGCTCAATACAAAAGAAACTAATTCCAGGCAAAACGCACCATTCTAAATTTGATAAAAAATAGATAATAAAAGTAACACCAGCAACCTTTGAAAGGATGATCAATACAATGTTTGATAATAATAATAATAATAATAATAATAATAATAATAATAATAATAATAAGAAGAAGAAGAAGAAGAAGAAGAAGAAGAAGAAGAAGAAGAAGAATTTTATTCTAATTAAGAAATTACGGGCATTTCTTGTTACCCAATGACACTTTACAAGTTCATACAATATAAAAAAGGTCAAATAAAATATAAAGAAGATTCAAATATATAAATAAGATAACAGGATGGAGTAAAACTGGTTAAAAAATAGACATAACATTGATGCAAGTGCATACTATAGTAACCAATTAAAGGTTGAAATGATCTCAGACAAAGAGATGAGTTATGAAATTCTTGTAAATGAGCAGCTGGAGGAAGAAGCCTTGGGTCTGCAGCTCCAGAAACGCCAATAGTGCAGAGTGTGATGTGAGGGACAGAGAGCAGATGAGTGTCAGAGGGATGGAGACAGAGTGAAGGAAAAGACATATGAGGAACACCAGAAAGGGATGGACAGGTCAGACCATGAGGGCAAAAACCAAGAGAAGGATTTTGTACTGCACACAGCCACGAACAGGAACCCAGTGTAAATGTTTGAGTGTAGTAGTTATATGTTCCCTTAAGCTGGTGTGTGTAAGAACTCCAGCAGCCATTTTCTGAATGTTCTGCAGCTTCTTTAACCTACAGACAGGAAGCCCATAAAGAACAACACTGCAGCAGTCTAATCAACATCGCACAGCACTGTATTAGCCTAATCAGCATCACACAGTGCTGCAGTAGTCTAACTGGTATCATACAGAACTGCAGTAGTCTAGCTGGCATCACACAGCACTTCAGTAGTCTAATTAGCATCACAGAGCACTTCAGTAGTCTAATTAGCATCACACAGTGCTGCAGTAGTATAATCATCATCAAAAATGCATAAATAAGAAACCTTGTATCAAAATTTGCATGCCTATATCCTTACACATAGATATATTTGCTGACTATTACGCCATTGTAACATTTTTTAAACAAATTAATTGCAATAACTAAACAATTGAATAATTTAAATTTAATGTCTCTTATACAATCATAAAGCTGACTAAGGCTGACAACCAATCAATAGGAGAACTTCTACCTTAAAGGATTAGTGTGACGGTTGAGTCTAAGGCATTGTGGGAATTGGAGAAATAATTGAATCATGTAGGTGTAACATAATGAAGAGAGGATAATTTAATAAAACATAGAAGGCTAAGGTTAGTCTAATTTTAATTGGCCCAGGCCATTCACTACCACTAAATGACTAAATAGGGATGTTGTGCCCTCTAGTGGGTGAGTCAGAGATAATTATGCAACAAAAATACTTGTGAAGTCTGGTATGCTTTATCATTAAAGTTGCTATAAGATCTTTTTTGGAAACACTTTGACTAAACTGTTTTATGTATTTGTAGCTACCAATAAACCTCTCTTGTAGGAGGATATATTCTGTATCTGTTAATTCTATGTGTACATTCAGCACATGGAATCTGCCAACATCCATTCCTGCATGTTCTTTCAGGATCAAGGCCTCTGGAATGGTGACTGATGTAGCAGAGCACCTAGGCAACTTTCAGTATGTGATAAAAATGAAAAATAATATTGAACAAGCTGGTATGCATGCACACATGTGCACACACAAGCAGACCTTTCTTAACCTCTACTCTTGCCAAGCCCAGTTCACCTGTTTCTTACAGTTTATGGAAGTTACTGTTTCTCCTTTCAATGTTCCTGTTATTAAAGACACATTTGTTACATATGTTTAATGTTCATAGGAATCATTATTTGTGACTTAATATTTTAATTTCAAAGAGCTGGACAAAGACTTTGAATTCCTCTGAACAGTACATGGAGATCAGATTACATCTCAGTAAGATGCATGATGAGATCTTGTACTGCAGCTTGTGTTCATTGTAGTTTTCCATGGAATGACCATGAGATTTGCACTAAATAGATGCCAGTCAGTTCAGTCAGCAATATATATTGCTAAAACGATTCCCCTATGTTCTAACAGGCAAAACCTGTATGTCTAGGTTGGATGTAATCATTGAATTAGAACTGAAATTTAATTAATTAGTAAGATGCACAAAATATGGTTGTTTTTGATTGTGTAATGTTTTCCTTTTCCACATATGCCTTTCAGCACTTTAGTTCTGTTTAGTGGTTTATATTTCAGTGGAAACAGGTCCTTACATATTCCGCAGAAAGCAAAAAATAAAAACAACTAAACAACTACCAACTAATAAAGATGTCAAGTTGAACATGGAAAGTCTTGTTTTGTTTATTCATCTGTTGTTGTGGTTTCTCTTTATGCCGTTCTGTTGATTTGTATCCACTTCATGGCAGGTTGAAAATGATTTGATTCTGTGAGACATTTGGAGGAAGTGTGAGTACAGAAAAAAGCATGTAACTGAAGCATGACATTCTTTAATAGGCTGTATCACTTTTTCTTCTGTGAGTCTGTGAGGACCTCATAAAGCATGGCTTGTGGCAAGTGGGTTAGTACAAGGGTAAATATGGGATAGGAGTGTCAGACGAGAGGCTGATGCCTCTTGCCATGAAGCAGACCCTCCAGCAGATCAGAGTGCTCCTGGACTGGGACAGTGGTCTGATCTCCTTCTTTGATCCTCTCAACAACAGATATGTGCACACCTTCAGACAAACATTCACCAAGCAAGCCTATCCATACTTCTATAATGTTTGTCCTGCTATGAGGGTGTTACCAGAATAGGCTGCAACCACTAAGGACATTATGCTAGTGTAATGGAAAAAAGGAACCTAGTCTATTGAAAATGAACACATTTCTACTTGATCATCATTTCAACAAGGGTGCACCGTGAGATAACATTTATTATGGTAATTATGGATGGCCTTTTCACACTTGGCCAAAGTTTTTGCTTTCGGCTCAGTTTTCCATTGCTCTGAGGTTGTCTGCTTAAAGGATTCAAACCTAGTTTAAAGGCAATCAGACTTTCTTTTGTTTCCTGTGATCATATACCTTAAATCATTTAATGTGATAATGTTATTTCTATTTAGGAGTTGTTTTCCTTGTGCACGCAGATGCATGCAATTGAGAAACCATTGTTTAGTGAAAAGAATCAAATTTGTTTGCAACTTCCTGGATTTTCATTTATTTGCAATTTTCCTCAAAACTGTTGTGAGAATACACACTCCCTGATAAACAAATATAAAAGGTTTATTGTAGATATTTCCTGTCCACTAGACACCTCCAATGTTTGCTGTCTAGCAAATGTCAGCTGGGTTTACTAGTTTCTGGGAAAACCCATATTATGTGTATCACCTTCAAGGTAGCCTTTATAATCTCTGGACCTTTAGCTTTGCTGTTGATTTTCTCAAATACCCCAATATGGTCTTATGTAGCATTAATGCATGCTTTAAAATCTTCTAAGCCAAGTGAAAAGCACTCAGGTATTTACTCTTAAGTGCTGGTCATACTGCTGTTTTACTGTGATGTTTTCAGTGTTGTGTAATTACTGAATAGGGCTTAAATAAAACCATTGTCATTGTAAGAAGGCTCAGCAGCAGTACTCATCTACTGAAAAAACAAGATGTGGGTTCAGATGAATCTACTTCCCTTTTCATGTACAATGAAAAACATCAGTTTTTCAAATGCTAGGATATATTTTGTCTACAAACACATTTCTATTTATGGTCTTTCTTATCTTTTATAGCATCAAGGGTTCTTTGGAAGGTCAGCAGAAAATGGAAGAGAGGAAGGTGTGTGTGAGTGAATGCTTGTGAGTAATGCCGTTTTCTATGTTGAGTGTAGCTCTATGATCTACTCTGGAGAGCTGAAGTTTGAGAAGAGGACCATGTCTGCTCAGGTGGAGGGGGGTGTTCATGGCCTGCACTCGTAAGTCTTCGTCCTCTCTGCTCACTAAACTCCTACTACCGAATCCATCATGCTCAGTGGCTCTTTTAGGGAACACTCCATCAACTGTCAAGCAGTGCCACAAAAGCATTCAGGGACTGGAAAATAACCTGTGTGTGTCTGTTCTCACAGTTTGCAGGCACAGTGTTATGAATAATAATACACAGTAATAGACCCCTGCTGATCTCCACTGAAATCTGAATGGACATGAAGCTGACAATTTATTTATGAATAATTAATTCAGATAAATTGTGGGTTTCTAATAGATAACAGGGTCATGACATAATGAGTAATGCCTCTATAGATTTCTATTCATGTCTTCAAGTAATCAAGTAAGAGACTGTTTTTGTTCGTTTTGTGGATCATGGATCACAATGACTTAAATAGCCTAAAGAAGCAGTATTTGCAAACTGTCCATATTACATATTACACCTGCACTGTACATTCTGTAGATTGTGTACATATATACCCAACCATATACATTGTACATTGTGTATATAATCATAATATACATATATTGTACATACATTGTTAATATATTTTGTACATACATAGAGTATATATATTTATCTTGCATATATATATTTTTCTCTATGCACCCCTGTTTCCTTTCCTCAGTTTGGACACAGCACTCTCCACCATTTCACTGCGAGTTATACTGTGTATGACTATGTATGTGAGGAATAAACTGAACTTGAACTTGAACTTGAACAATGACAAAGAGGGAAGATTTAGTGGTTGCACCAGCAGGTGTTACACTCAAAGAGGCCAATGACATCCTGCAGTGCAGCAAAAAAAGGTCTGATTCTTCATCTTTTCAGCTTGAGAAGTGAAACTGCTTCTAAAGGACTTTGAAAGGTTATTTTCACTTCTCCACTTCTTCTCTGAGTAACGGGTCGGTCGTGGGGACGCTTGTTGATTGCAGGTAAACTGCCCATTGTGAACGACAGTGATGAGCTGGTGGCTATAATTGCTCGCACTGATCTGAAGAAGAACAGAGACTACCCTCTGGCCTCTAAAGACTCCCGCAAACAGCTGCTGTGTGGCGCTGCCATCGTTACCCGTGAGGATGACAAGTACCGGCTGGACCTGCTCGTGCAGGCAGGAGTGGACGTGGTGGTGCTGGTAGGTCTTAAGGTCCTAAAGGGAGTGGGATTAGTCTCCATCCTGAGTATGGTGCCTGAATCAAATGACAAACTATTTTTGCTATGAGGCTGTGTAACACAGGACTGTGATTGGACATAGTGAATTTGGTCTGAAGGCTGTGTCTATTGTTTTAGGACTCATCTCAGGGAAACTCGGTGTTTCAGATCAGCATGATTAACTACATTAAACAGAAGTATCCTGAGCTCCAGGTGGTGGGGGGGAATGGTGAGTCACAGTTCTCACATTTGCTTGTTCTGTAAACTGAGAGGGTTGAGGTAGGTAAGAATTGATGGTGTTTGGTTCTTTTCATTTGTTGCTGTGTTCACTTTCATCCTTCTCTCTCGCTCTGTCTCTGTGTATGTCTGTGTAGTAGTGACAGCTGCTCAGACGAAGAATTTGATTGATGATGGTGTGGATGCTCTTAGAGTGTGGATGGGTTATCTTTGATAAGACATCGTATACCAGAAAATTGTTTAAAAGATGGTAATAGCCAAACCACCAGACATAATAGTGATGGATAAACAGCAGAAAAGAGTCATAGTGATGGATGTAGCAATCGCAAGAGATAGCAACATCAGCAACAAGGAACATGAGACGCTAAAAGAAGAGGAAACACTGGCTCTGGTAGCAATCAGGGCACCAGGGGTTTAGGGACGATGACCATCAAACTGGGAGAGTGGCTCCAGCAGATCCCAGGAACAACATCCGAGATCCTCATCCAGAAGAGTGCAGTCGATGGAACACTTGGGATACTATGCAGGCAAATGTATATATTGTAAATTCCTGTTCTTTTTTATCAACATTCTTAGAACATAATTACTGTTCTAAGTTTACAACATCTGGTCGAGGTTTTCGTTTATTCAAGATGCATCCTGTAGTGCCTTTTCACATTTTTGCACTATTTCTTTATTTTGAGTCAAATGTTTCAAATAAAATAATACAATCCACAAGGAAATGAAAACGAGAATTAAATCAAACTTATTGTTTCAGAAAGATTACTACTCATTCACACACCAGGACGCTACATCTTCTGGAGTATTATGCTCACGTTTCTAAACTTTTAAACATTATAATGTATTTCAGTTATGGAAATCAGTTAAACACTATAGGAAGGCCTACAACAGGAATGTACTACAAATACCTTCCTACTCCAGCACCCCTAATCGTCCACTCCCAATGGTGGGATATCCCTGAATAACAGTTGAATGCTATCTTTGCCTATATTTGCCTCTGTCTGTCTTTCAGGAGACTACAATATGAGAGTTACACACTAACATAAAAGATGAATAATGAATTAAGTAAATGCTGCACCGGCTAACATCTACTTTCTTCCCTGTTTTATTACCTGTATTATTATTTATAATATTTGTGAGCTGAAAACATGATATCCACCAAAAACATGATTCACTGACTCATGAACAATGTCAACAAATCTACACACACACACACACACACAGCAGGTGAGTTTTCTGTGGTGGCAGATGGGTCCAAGTGGGCTCATACTGGCCCTGCCCACATGTCGCCTCCTGCAGGTGTCAACCGTAGCCACTGTGCTCCATGTGCCCTTTCTCCTCTGCCACTGCTGGGAGAGGGCTCTGCCCACCCTCCTGACATGCTCCGCTACGCCTCCTGCATACCCCCTTTGTGCTTCAGACAGAGGCCAAAACCACTGGCTTTGCTGGTTCCAGGAACAGCCTGAGGTTGTCCAGGAGAGTGAAAGAATGGTATACCTTGCAAGGTATGATGGTCTTCATTGAAATGGGGGTTAAAAACATTTCAAGCCAGTGTTTTGTGCACTGACATCCCTCCTGCTACCGAAGGCCACCCGAGTGTTTCTTGTGTTTGTGAGTGTGAGGCAAAGGAGTGTGAAAGTGTTTGTGTGGATCAAGATGTAAATGCATGAAATGAAACGTACTGAGGCTATGTTTATTGTCACATATTTTATATCTAGAATGTTGGCCTACCTCCAAGTGAATTTGCACAAAGACCAAACATTTGTGTGGGGTGTTTGTTTGTGCATGTGAATATAGATGTGTGTAGTTCAATGGTGTATACATGTGTACATGTGAGTATGGATGTGTAAGTGTGAAAGATGTGTGTGTGTGTGTGTGTGTGTGTGAATTATATATTTGTTGGGGGCACATTCATATACTGCCACACTGCTATTCTCTCTGCTACTTTTTGTTTTTCAATTGGCGGAGTGGATTAGGGCCTGTCAGAGAGACTCTGAGAGATCTGGTGAGCCCTGATTGTGATTCTTTTTGTTTCTCTCTCTCTCTCTTTGTGTGTGTGTGTTTGTGTGTGTGTCTCTTGTCAACACAGTGTGAATAATTTTGATTTTAATTGGTTCGTTGTCATGAAATTATCTCTCAACTCTCTCAACCGTCTAAATCACACGCGCACACACACAAACAGTTGACACCCCCCATCCTATAGTCCACATTCATTCATGAGAAACAGAAAATTTGAATTTGAAATTTATTGGATTGAATAACATAGATCCTTTTCTTTAGAACCATGCACAGCATGGACATGACAATGTTGTGCTAAATGGTGTGATCAAACCCTATCATCATCCTTCCCAGCAAAGCCCTGATCTACTCCTTCTGTAGTGAGCTAAACGCTATTAATAAACTCCCAAACTCCTCCAGTGCTCTCTCACCATTCTGAGCAGAGCCTGTGCCAGGCCTGCAATTTTATCAACTACATCACAGCTCTGTTTTCTCTCTTCCAAATGTGTAGAGAAAACACACACACACACACACACACACACGCGCGCGCGCGCTCTGTATTCTGACAGTCCCTGCAATGCTCCACTGTAATCCTCTTAGCCTGTAAGCGCTGGGCTCTCCCTGCAAACACACCCTAAACCCAGCACAGCATGGGACTATGTGGAAGACCACTTGCACAAACATCGACCGCACAGCTCCTTTTGCCTTTGCTTGCTATAGTTTCAACTGCTCGATGCACTGAAATGCCAAATACAGAGGCTAAAGCTCGAACACATGCGCCATGAACCAGCTGCACCCATTCCGAGGTAAATCAAATACACAGTTGCCAATGTTTAAAAAAGCTTTTTGAGCTTTTTACATTTTATTGATTTATTTTTTTTAAAGAACATGAGGACTTTTTCATTTTTATTTTTTCAGAATGCTAAATAGTAGTAGTCCCAGTAATTTTGTAGTTCCAGTAGTATCGTCATTCAGGTCTCCTTTATCAGGTTTTGGATGGATTGGTAGAAGTTCATATTGACTGGTTATAAACATAGTTCTGATGTAGTCAAGCACAGCGTCTGTCTCTTTGGCCAGTTGGTAATCATAGCCTTTTTATGTGCTCGGGAAACCTTTCTGCATACTACCGATTTCTTTAGCTGGTCCTCCTTGGGAAGTGTGTGGTCCCTTTGAGCAGTACAAAGCTTCCCCAGCCATGGCTCTCCCCATGCGCTGCTGCTTAGTTTTCTTCCCCACTACTTTGTCCCATAACGTCTTCAGGTTCTTTCTTTCACACTTTGGGTTTTGGTTTTCACTCTCTAGAGCCTCTCTTTCACTCTTCAGGTGTTGTCTTTCACTCTCAAGATTCTCTCTTTCACCCTTCAGGTGTTGTCTTTCTCTCTCCAGAGCCTCTCTTTCACTCTTCAGGTGTTGTCTTTCACGCTCTAGATCCTCTCTTTCACTCTTCAGGTGTTGTCTTTCACTCTCAAGATTCTCTCTTTCACCCTTCAGGTGTTGTCTTTCTCTCTCTAGAGCCTCTCTTTCACTCTTCAGGTGTTGTCTTTCACGCTCTAGATCCTCTCTTTCACTCTTCAGGTGTTGTCTTTCACTCTCAAGATTCTCTCTTTCACCCTTCAGGTGTTGTCTTTCACTCTCTAGATCCTCTCTTTCACTCTTCAGGTGCCATCTTTCACTCTGTTCATTTTTTGTCTCCTTCTGCTTCTCCTCCAACTCCTTCCCACTACATTCCTCCTCAAATTTTCCAATTTTAACACAGTGTCGTTTTCTAATTTCCTTCGTATCTACTCTGTCAGGTAGTTCTTGTTGCAATCTACTCATTGCTTTTTGTGTGTTCCTGTCCAACAAAATCTTCGTTTTCTTCTTCTTCGAAGATCTTCTGTGAGAGCAGCAGAACTGCATTTTGCTGCTGCAACCTCCCATTTCTGTCAACAGACTGACCAATTTTACCTTTGTCAAGCAGATTATAAGAATAGCTATTATGACAATGGTCAGTGATATTATGACATCACAGTTTTGGTTTTGTTGACAATTCCATTGTCATCACACAGAATAGAATAAACTATTGTGGGCTTGCTTTGTTTTCACTTTAGCCTTAATTAGATTAATTAGATTCATATGTTTGCTTTAGATTTGCCTTTTTACATTTTATTTATACCATGAAAAACAATACAGAAATAATTAAAGAAGTCAAAGCCTTTGTCACAGTCTCTCCAGACATGCCTTTCTCTGGTTGTCAAAAAGACAAAAGAGATGACTATGGACTACAGAAGGATGCAAATGCCTCACACCCCAATACATACAGTGAAGAGTGAGAACATACACTCTCTTAAAATCACAAACAATCTCTCATGGTCCCTGAGCACTTTTTCCTTAGTGAAGAAAGCTCTGCTTCCTGAGGAGACTGAAGAAGGACAGCATGTCCGTCATCCTGATCTGGTCTGCAACAGCATCATAGAGAGTGTCCCGACCTGCGCCATCGCTGTCTGGTACTGGCACTGCTCCCCCTGCTCTTTTGGATTGTTTAGTTGAATTTAGCAGTCTGCTCTCAAATTTTCTGTGCCTGTTTTCTGGGATTCTGAAATTCAGGCAATGTTTTTGTTGTTCTTCTGCAACACTATTAAAACTCTGAACTCCTCAAACTATTTTACTTCTCTAAGTAAATCTGTCACACATTTGTCTAGTACAGAATTATTAGATTTCTTTCTTTGACCATAAGCAAGATACACACATTTACTTTGCACATTTACATATTTCTTTGTCTGTTTCTCTCTATCGCTCTCCTTTTCTCAGAGAGTTGGATAAGAGATTAAGGACACTTCCTGAGGCAGAGAATGATTGGTCAGTAGTACATTAGAATGGCCCTACATACATTTCATCATTCCATATCTTTTCAGTGGTTATCAAAACCATTTATACACTTTTGCAGTTAAACAATGTTAAGATATTGATTAGTGTTCCAGTCAAATCAGTCTAACTCTGAAAGTGTTTACCTTCCATATGAGACGCTATTTAAGACTACACACACATCAGATTTTGCAATGAAAATAAAAATGATAAAACAAACAAAGGGAAATAGTCTTTTTAACCTCTTGTTTGCTAGCAGAAAGCAAATAGGGCCTATAGGGATAAGAGAGAAAGAGAAAGAATGACATAAAAAATAAGAATGAGATAAAAAGAGATCCAGATACATGAAGCACATGTTGATGAGGGTTGGACTTGCAGAGGCCACATGGCAGTCACGTTAGAAGTGTTGATGCAGTAACTGCATCTGCAGCTAAACTAATGCTGCGTGCGTGTGTGTGTGTGCATGCGTGCGCGGGTCTGTGTATATGTGTATCTTTTTCCATTCTCCACCAAAAAGAGGCCAGGAGGCAATTGTCTCTCTAGAGATGTAACACACTTTCTGCAAACATATCATCAGATAATGGCAGAACACCTTACAACACACCAATGCATATCTGTTTACATATACAGTTGAATCATGAGAGATTATGCAAGGTGAGAATTATGATTTTAATGTCCTCTGGTTCTATGGCTTTTGATACAGCCTGTGCTAACTGAACATGGTTTTTCTTTTCTCCAAGACAATTGTGTCTCAGTTTTATTGCAGCTTAATGGTTTAATGCTTGGTTCCTAATATACATATACATATACATGCATGCACCCATACACACGTTTTTTCCTTGACAAGCTCTTATAGGCCTCTGGACTAATTAATCCCCAAGAAAAGTGAAATGACAAATATTTATATATATACACACACACAGCGCTTCACTTTTTCCACATTTTATGTTATGTTACAGCCTTATTCCAAATTGGATTAAAAAAAAAAAAAATTCCCCTCAAACTCCTACACACAATACCCCATTATGACAAAGTGAAAAAATCTTTGTTTGGAGTTTTTGCAACTTTATTAAAAATAAAAAAACCAAAAATCACATGTACATAAGTATTCATAGCCTTTGCTCAATACTTGGTTGAAGCACCTTGGGCAGCAATTACAGCCTCAAATCTTTTTGAGTATGATGCTACAAGCTTGGCACACATATTTTTGGGCAGTTTCTCCCATTCTTCTTTGTAGAACCTCTCAAGCGCCATCAGGTTGGATGGGGCGCGCCGGGGTACAGACATTTTCAGATCTCTCCAGAGATGTTCAGTTGGGTTCAAGTCTGGGCTCTGGCTAGGCCACTCAAGAACATTCACAGAGTTGTCCTGAAGCCAGTCCTTTATTATCTTAGTTGTGTGGTTAGGGCCATTGTACTGTTGGGTGAACCTTCACCCTGGTCCAGAGCACTCTGGAGCAGGTTTTCTTCAAGGATGTCTCTGTATGTTGCTGCATTCATCTTTCCCTGACTAGTCTCCCAGTTCCTGCTGCCAAAAAACAACCCCACAGCATGATGCTGCCACCAGCATGCTTCACTGTAGGGATGGTATTGGCCAGGTGCTGAGCGGTGCCTGGTTTCCTCCAGACATGACGCTTGGCATTCAGGCCAAAGAGTTGAATCTTTGTTTCATCAGACCAGAGAATTTTGTTTCTCATGGTCTGAGAGTCCTTCAGGTGCCTTTTGGCAAACTCCAAGCAGGCTGTCTTATGCCTTTTACTGAGGAGTGGCTTCCGTCTGGCCACTCTACCATACAGGCCTGATTGGTGGAGTGCTGCAGGAATGGTTGTCCTTCTGGAAGGTTCTCCTCTCTCCACAGAGCAATGCTAAAGCTCTGTCAGAGTGACCCTTGGGTTCTTGGTCACCTCCCTGACTAAGGCCCTTCTACCCCGATCACTCAGAGTCCTGGTGGTTCCAAACTTCTTCCATTTACGGATGATGGAAGCCACTGTGCTCATTGGGACCTTCAATGCTGCAGAAATTTTTCTGTACCCTTCCCTCGATCTGTGCCTCGATACAATCCTGTCTCAGTAGTCTACAAAGAATTCCTTGGACTTCATGGCTTGGTTTGTGCTCTGACATGTACTGTCAACTATGGGACCTTATATAGACAGGTGTGTGCCTTTACAAAGCATGTCCAATCAACTGGATTTACCACAGGTGGACTCCAATCAAGTTGTTGAAACAACTGAAGGATGATCAGTGGAAACAAGATGCACATGAGCTCAATTTTGAGTGTCATGGTAAAGGCTGTGAATACTTATGTGCATGTGATTTTTTTGTTTTTTTTATTTTTAATAAATTTGTTACAATTCCAAACAAACTTTTTTTACTTTGTTATTATGGGGTATTGTGTGTAGAATTTTGAGGGGGAAAAAAATAATTTAATCCAATTTGGAATAAGGCTGAAACATAACAAAATGTGGAAAAAGTGAAGCACTGTGAATACTTTCTGGATGCACTGTGTATATATATATATATATATATATATATATATATATATATAGAGAGAGAGAGAGAGAGAGAGAGTGTTTATTATAATGGCTTTGTTTGCATACATGGATGTCCTTACTTGAGCAGTCATAATTCATAATCATAATAATTCACTAAAATGATTCATTATAGCTAATGTTTTGAAATAATGAAATCATAGTGTCTGTGATTTCTTTTTTGTGTAAAGTGTCAGACTTTGTTTTTACTAAGATGTTGGGCCCATCAGTACCACCCTAGCTGCTAAGAACTGCTACTTCCTTTACTGAGCCTGTATTCCTCTGTTCACCACACTGCACTCACACTCAATGTGCAACACAATTAATGTGTGAAGAATTGTGAGTTTACTCAAATCTAATGGCTTTAGTTCACTCATTACACTTTAGTAAATCTAAACTCCAATTTCTTTTTTCTACTGAAAAAGAGATGAGCAATAGCTAATAATTAGTAATAGCTACTCTGCAATCTGAAATGTTTTTTTGTTTGTTTGTTTGGCATACATATTACCTCTTGGATTTTAAAGTTCTTTGAATCACAAAGAAAAACAATACGAGACAGTATGATGCTGCAGTAATTTAATCAAAAGAACAAAATTGATTATTCAGAATAAATTAACAGACAGGAATTAGGTCAAACCTTCTAATCATGTTTTTGTCAAATGTAATACTGTATACATACTACATTAAAATGACAGAAAAAAGAAAAGAAAAGTATAGGAAAATGCACTATTAAATGCACTATTATGAAGTTATGCATATTGGTCAGCATCATCCTCAGTTATAGCCTTCATCTCAGTTGCTGGTTTGTCTTCCTCCACCTTCTGAATTGGTTCCTTCATTGCATCTATTGCCTTCTTCAGATTGAGATTGTCCTTTTCACTCAGTGGGGCCAGTGCTGGGGTAAGGATTGTCTTGATTTGAGTTATTCTTTCCTCGCATCTGTTGTAAAACTCCTTCCTGTTTCTTGCTGCAAGGCTGTTGATACCATTTTGGGCAGATTCGCATTCCTTCCCTAACTTGTCAATCTCTGCAAGGAACTGAGGTGAGTTTGGATCCATGGTCATCAGTCTTCCCAGAGTACTGACATTGTTCATCAGGTACTGGACAGACACCTCAGTGTAAGTGGTAGACATCATGTTAACCAAATAGGCGTAGGCAGAAGTATTCAGAGCATTAGTGTAGATTTTGTCTTTGACAAACATGCTGTAGGTGTAGTTGTTCTCTACAGCTATTTCAACAGTCTGCTTAAAATGTTTAAGATTTTCACTAAGAGTGGTCTTAACAATGTTTGAAATGATCTGAAAGAAGTGCACCAGTTTCTCCCACTGTTCTTTCACCTGCCCCATGATTTCCAGGCCTTTCGCTAGCACCACAATTCTCTTGTTGAAGTCGATCTCCTTGAGATTATAATGTTTCAGCTCACTCACAATTTCAGCAAGAGCTTTTTTCTTCTGATCCAAGTTGTCCATAGTCTTCTCGTTCCGTTCATTTGCAATTTTTAGCTGGGTTTCAGCCATTTGTAGACGTAGATGAGATTGTCTTAAGTGCATCTGGACCACATCTGTATTTGCTGAGTCATAGATTTGCTGTTGACTTGACTTGGGGGGTGCTGTCAAGAAAGATGGCTGATTTGTAAAAGACTTGCTTTTGGAATAAAAGGCCATGGCCCTTACATTCAGTTCGTCAATGGCTTTAATAAGCTCCTCTGTTTTGGCATCATCACATTTCCCCTCTGGAGCATATTTACCTAGCTCTGTTAAAGTGGAGATACCCTTGTCACAGATGCCTAGTGCCTCGGATTTAATCGGGCATTCAGCTTCTTGCTGTATATCTCTGCTGACTTGCTGAAATAGTCCCACCAAGTAATCAGACTTTACCGTTTGCTTCTCCTGATCATACACCTCAGGCCAATTTATTTCCTTACCTTTGCAAAGTTCTTCCATTTTCTCAACCACTAGTAGAAATGTTATAGATTTAGAAAATATGTTACTTGTTGCCAACATTTCATCCACGTTACTCTTCATTCCAGTGGCCATGTTTCTGTGGCTTTCAGGAGTGCCTTTTCAGTTTTTGATCACATGTGTTATGGCTTTTGGTGTAATAGTGTCCGCTTGGAGATAGGTTTGGATAATTTGTCCTGGAAGAAATTCTGTTGCAAACGCACAGGCTATTGATATTGCTTGCTCTGACATACTTGATATTAGCTTCAGGCCAAAAAGGCCCCATCCACTTGGCAAATCTTTCATTGCTTGCTGGTAGGCCCTTCTGTCCTCAGCTAATCTTTCATTAGCCAGATTGAAAGCAGCCTCGGCCCTGTCGCTTGCCTCCTTAGCTTCAGCCCGTTTAATCTTTGCTATCTCAATGTTTTTCTTGATTTCTTCCATCTCCTCATCATGACTCTGTCTTGCATTCACCAAAGCCTCCACCAGTTCTTGCATCAGCTTGATGATATCTGAGAATTGTTTCTCAGTCATGATGGCCAGGTTTAAGCATTCTGATGATATGTGCGCAATGTTCTGAAGCTCAGCTGGTAAGAAGGCTTGGACAAGACCATCATCCTCCTGTATTATGAGCCCAACTGAGTTTTTGATGTACTCTGGAACCTGTCCGGTGTACATACGAATTTGGTCCATGTTCTTGTGAGCAACATTAAAGGCTTGCCAGCAACCATTACATACTTGAAAGAGGCAGGCCCTAAAAGAATTGGGGTATCTGATGAATTTGAACCCGTCTTTTGGTGGATTTTTATTGATGGAGAAGTCATCTGCAGCAGAAATGCGTACCAGCTGAGCCAGTAAATCGATGGAGACGGGTGCCGGCAATAGATACTGCTCCCAGTTAGCATAGGGCTGCATCAGCAGCATGATGTCATTTCTGTAATCCTGTGCTTTGGTGAAACTCTTAGTAGCTTGGTTGAGCTTTGACAGCGCCATTGTTTTCCCTAAAATAGAGTAAGGCAGAAAATTTGTATAACATAAAGCCATAATAAGACAATCAGGAGATTCAGCATTTATTATTTCTGTACTATAAAGCAGTTAGCACTAACAACAACAGCACCTGCAGTGTTTCATCCACTAAACAATTTCAGATTAGAACACATCATAAGTTACATGTGGTTGCTTAGTAGTTTTTTTTTTCCTTCACAACAAGTGAAGTAAAATTAGTAGAAAGCAGAAAATAATACTATTTTAACTACCCACCATTTTACAAAATTAATACTCTTTGATTGAGGAGCATTTAAATGCTTTTTTTCATAAACATTGTTTTTTCATAAACTTCATTATGGTGTAGACTTCAACAAATTCACTATACAGTATATTTCATAAAAAAGTTGATGAATGTAAACAGAAATTCATATTATGCAAACATAAACTCACAGAAATCTGTAGAGGATAGAATAGAACGGTTTGTACCTGAAGTACTGTGGATACCTCTTGAAGAAGTGAGTAGTTGAAGTAGTAGCCTACCAGACTAGATGCTGTTCTGCTCCAAAACAACAACTTTTATATCATCCTTTCATATTTGTCAGCAAAGCAATATAACTGTGTCCTGCAAAAATATGCAGTCTGAGTTGTAATTCTGAATTCTACAGAACAGCTTTACTTCCTATAACTACTGAAATTTCTTTGTTTTTCGTGTCTTTATTTGGATCCCCATTAGCTGAGGTAGCAGCTGCTCTTCCTGGGCTCCACCAACAAAACTGTGTACTCCCATGATCATAGTTGGTAACTTGTTCCATACTGTGGTGACCAAGACAATACAGATCTGCACGCTGCATCTGTTTTGGGTTTTGGTTTAACTAACCTGCCTGGCAGTGTGACTATGTTGAGCTCTCGCATAATTTATATTGTGTTTACTATCACAGATATTCCTAAAGACGCCCATTAGACCGCAGGCCAGCCTCTCCTGAGTTCTGAGCCATGAGAGAGGCATGCTCGCTCTCCTTACTGACAGGGCAGTGTGAGGCTTGCAGATTCATTCTCAGCTAACCAGAGCTTAGACAGCTCTTTCCTGACAGCTCCCCTGGGAAACACCACAATGAAAGCATCTAGGGGAGGAGAAACTGCTGTTTTACCATAGACTAAACCCATATATACTTTGTTTTGTTAATAACAAATGCCACAGTAAAGTCAAGTAATACGATTCCGACCATTATTTTCTTGTAAAAATATCTTGTCGATCATTTTTGTCAGTGCTGTGCACGTAGAATGATCTGCTTTATAGGCATGCTTGAAATCAATGATTCATTAAGTGAAAAATAGTAGATTATCTGCTCAAGAATAACTTTTTCCATTAGGTTGCTCAATACAAAAGAAACTAATTCCAGGCAAAACGCACCATTCTAAATTTGATAATAATAGCCCAAAAGTAACACCAGCAACCTTTGAAAGGATGATCAATACAATGTTTGATAAAAATAATAATAATAATAATAAGAAGAAGAAGAAGAAGAAGAAGAAGAAGAAGAAGAAGAAGAAGAAGAAGAAGAAGAAGAAGAAGAAGAATTTTATTCTAATTAAGAAATTACGGGCATTTCTTGTTACCCAATGGCACTTTACAAGTTCATACAATATAAAAAAGGTCAAATAAAATATAAAGAAGATTCAAATATATAAATAAGATAACAGGAGGGAGTAAAATTGGTTAAAAAAAATAGACATAATATTGATGCAAGTGCATACTATAGTAACCAATTAAAGGGCAGATGAGTGTCAGAGGGATGGAGACAGAGTGAAGGAAAAGACATATGAGGAACACCAGAAAGGGATGGACAGGTCAGACCATGAGGGCAAAAACCAAGAGAAGGATTTTGTACTGCACACAGCCACGAACAGGAACCCAGTGTAAATGTTTGAGTGTAGTAGTTATATGTTCCCTTAAGCTGGTGTGTGTAAGAACTCCAGCAGCCATTTTCTGAATGTTCTGCAGCTTCTTTAACCTACAGACAGGAAGCCCATAAAGAACAACACTGCAGCAGTCTAATCAACATCGCACAGCACTGTATTAGCCTAATCAGCATCACACAGTTCTGCAGTAGTCTAACTGGTATCATACAGAACTGCAGTAGTCTAGCTGGCATCACACAGCACTTCAGTAGTCTAATTAGCATCACAAAGCGCTGCAGTAGTATAATCATCATCAAAAATGCATAAATAAGTAACCTTGTATCACAATTTGCATGCCTATATCCTTACACATAGATATATTTGCTGACTATTACACCATTGTAACATTTTTTAAACAAATTAATTGCAATAACTAAACAATTGAATAATTTAAATTTAATGTCTCTTATACAATCATAAAGCTGACTAAGGCTGACAACTAATCAATAGGAGAACTTCTACCTTAAAGGATTAGTGTGACGGTTGAGTCTAAGGCATTGTGGGAATTGGAGAAATAATTGAATCATGTAGGTGTAACATAATGAAGAGAGGATAACTTAATAAAACATAGAAGGCTAAGGTTAGTCTAATTTTAATTGGCCCAGGCCATTCACTACCACTAAATGACTAAATAGGGATGTTGTGCCCTCTAGTGGGTGAGTCAGAGATAATTATGCAACAAAAATACTTGTGAAGTCTGGTATGCTTTATCATTAAAGTTGCTATAAGATCTTTTTTGGAAGCACTTTGACTAAACTGTTTTATGTATTTGTAGCTACCAATAAACCTCTCTTGTAGGAGGATATATTCTGTATCTGTTAATTCTATGTGTACATTCAGCACATGGAATCTGCCAACATCCATTCCTGCATGTTCTTTCAGGATCAAGGCCTCTGGAATGGTGACTGATGTAGCAGAGCACCTAGGCAACTTTCAGTATGTGATAAAAATGAAAAATAATATTGAACAAGCTGGTATGCATGCACACATGTGCACACACAAGCAGACCTTTCTTAACCTCTACTCTTGCCAAGCCCAGTTCACCTGTTTCTTACAGTTTATGGAAGTTACTGTTTCTCCTTTCAATGTTCCTGTTATTAAAGACACATTTGTTACATATGTTTAATGTTCATAGGAATCATTATTTGTGACTTAATATTTTAATTTCAAAGAGCTGGACAAAGACTTTGAGTTCCTCTGAACAGTACATGGAGATCAGATTACATCTCAGTAAGATGCATGATGAGATCTTGTACTGCAGCTTGTGTTTATTGTAGTTTTCTATGGAATGACCATGATATTTGCACTAAATAGATGCCAGTCAGTTCAGTCAGCAATATATATTGCTAAAAAGATTCCCCTGTGTTCTAACAGGCAAAACCTGTATGTCTTGGTTGGATGTAATCATTGAATGTGTTGGATGTAATCATTGAATTAGAACTGAAATTTAATTAATTATTAAGATGCACAAAATATGGTTGTTTTTGATTGTGTAATGTTTTCCTTTTCCACATATGTCTTTTAGCACTTTAGTTCTGTTTAGTGGTTTATACTTCAGTGGAAACAGGTGCTTACATATTCCGCAGAAAGCAAAAAATAAAAACAACTAAACAACTACCAACTAATAAAGATGTCAAGTTGAACATGGAAAGTCTTGTTTTGTTTATTCATTTGTTGTTGTGGTTTCTCTTTATGCCGTTCTGTTGATTTGTATCCACTTCATGGCAAGTTGAAAATGATTTGATTCTATGAGACATTTGGAGGAAGTGCGAGTACAGAAAAAAAAGCGTGTAACTTAAATGTGACGTTCTTTAATAGGCTGTATCACTTTTTTTTCTGTGAGTCTGTGAGGACCTCATAAAGCATGGCTTGTGGCAAGTGGGTTAGTACAAGGGTAAATATGGGATAGGAGTGTCAGACGAGAGGCTGATGCCTCTTGCCATGAAGCAGACCCTCCAGCAGATCAGAGTGCTCCTGGACTGGGACAGTGGTCTGATCTCCTTCTTTGATCCTCTCAACAACAGATACGTGCACACTTTCAGACAAACATTCACCAAGCAAGTCTATCCATACTTCTATAATGTTTGTCCTGCTAAAACTATGAGGGTGTTACCAGAATAGGCTGCAACCACTAAGAACATTATGCTAGTGTAATGAAAAAAATTGTAATTATGGATGGCCTTTTCCCACTTGGCCAAAGTTTTTGCTTTTGGCTCAGTTTTCCATTGCTCTGAGGTTGTCTGCTTGAAGGATTCAAACCTAGTTTAAAGGTAATCAGACTTTCTTTTGTTTCCTGTGATCATATACCTTCAATCATTTAATGTGATAATGCTATTTCTATTTAGGAGTTGTTTTCCTTGTGCACGCAGATGCATGCAATTGAGAAACCATTGTTTAGTGAAAAGAATCAAATTTGTTGGCAACTTCCTGGATTTTCATTTATTTGCAATTTTCCTCAGAACTGTTGTGAGAATACACACTCCCTGATAAACAAATATAAAAGGTTTATTGTAGATATTTCCTGTCCACTAGACACCTCCAATGTTTGCTGTCTAGCAAATGTCAGCTGGGTTTACTAGTTTCTTGGAAAACCCATATTATGTGCATCACTTTCATGGTAACCTTTATAATCTCTGGACCTTTAGCTTCGCTGTTGATTTTCTCAAATACCCCAATATGGTCTTATGTAGCATTAATGCATGCTTTAAAATCTTCTAAGCCAAGTGAAAAGCACTCAGGTATTTACTCTTAAGTGCTGGTCATACTGCTGTTTTACTGTGATGTTTTCAGTGTTGTGTAATTACTAAATAGGGCTTAAATAAAACCATTGTCAGTGTAAGAAGGCTCAACAGCAGTACTCATCTACCGAAAAAACAAGATGTGAGTTAAGATGATTCTATTTCCCTTTTCATGTACACTGAAAAACATCAGAACAAATGCTAGGATATATTTTGTCTACAAACACATTTCTATTTATGGTCTTTCTTATCTTTTATAGCATCAAGGGTTCTTTGGAATTTCAGCAGAAAATGGAAGAGAGGAAGCTGTGTGTGAGTGAATGCTTGTGTGTAATGTCGTTTTCTATGTTGAGTGTAGCTCTATGATGTACCCTGGAGATCTGAAGTTTGAGAAGAGGACCATGTCTGCTCAGTTGGAGGGGGGTGTTCATGGCCTGCACTCGTAAGTCTTCGTCCTCTCTGCTCACTAAACTCCTACTACCGAATCCATCATGCTCAGAGGCTCTTTTAGGGAACACTCCACCAACTGTCAAGCAGTGCCACAAAAGCACTCAGGGACTGGAAAATAACCTGTGTGTGTCTGTTCACACAGTTTGCAGGCACAGTGTTATGAATAATAATACACAGTAATAGACCCCTGCTGATCTCCACTGAAATCTGAATGAACATGAAGCTGACAATTTATTTATGAATAATTAATTCAGATAAATTGTGGGTTTCTAATAGATAACAGGGTCATGACATAATGAGTAATGCCTCTATAGATTTCTATAGACAGAATTGGAGATCATGACCTCTCTTGTTCTGCTTTTCAAGTAGGGCAGTGCAAAGAGCTTTCTTTGATGATGTTATCAAAGATGTGAAGATGTATCCCTAGGCACTATCTAGCTGAGAAGAGGTCTCTGTCTATTTCTGCCCACTAGGCCGCCATCTTTAATCTCTGTAATGGAGGCTTTATCTGCACTAGATCCCACACTAGAGGACACTCTCAACTGTGGCCTTATGATTGTCGTACTGCTGGGATGCTCTCTCTCTCACACACGGATGTTCGCATACGCTGCTCTATTTTGTTTACAGTTAGGCTTCCTTTGGCTGCCTCTCTGTCTCCCGTGTCCTCTCAAGCAGTGGTGGGACATTAATGCCACTTTAATGGATAGGTTGTGACATGACGCATGCTTAAGAACATTAACACGACATCATTGGACAACATACTCTTAGGTAGATTAACTTATTCCATACTCCAGAATATGCGCTCAACTCTGCAAATCAAGCAGGTATGTTCAATTCATGCTACTGGGACATGAAGTTTGAAGTTGAAATTGACCTCACATGTATGCACACAAAGTGTCCGAGCTTCTGCTAGTCGCAGGTGGCTATGGGAGCAATCATCAGTCATGTCTCCTCGTTCTATCAGCATGGGTGTCTGGAACTCCCCACGGTCATTTGGTATATGATGCACTAACTGATATGAGAATGTGAGAATGTAGCATGTATGTCTCAGTGAACTAATTGGTATATATTTTTTTATTTGGCTTGTTTTTCTTTGTTTGTTTGTTCTGTGGTCTTTGATTCAGTGATTTTCTGATCCTGCCTGGCTTCATTGACTTTACCTCAGATGAAGTGGTGAGTTCTTTTGCAAAATGCACCAAAACAGCTCAGCAGGTTTCCTGACATGCCCCATAAGGGCTTACCAGTGTGTGTGTTTCAGTAAATACAGCACATCTAGTAATGATTTAGTGAAGGGGGCGGGATCTTCCTAATTAATTAGGGAGCTGGCGGTCTCCTCTACCTTCAGTGAGATGGAGGAGCTGAGTCAGTTGCCATGTAGTGCGAACACGACTACAACAGAGGGTGGAGTGTGGCATAGTGTAAGAGAGGGATGAAGGAGTACAAATAAGATGTGCAAAATAGGTGGTGTTGGCATCCCAGGTGCATAGGGTGTGTTGTCACAGGCAGAGAGGCTGAGGGGTGTGTGTGTGTGTGTGTGTATGACAGTGTGAGGGAGGAGCGAACCAAAATTCCCATGTGTAATGGATATGGGATAGTAAATATTGTGGTATTTAAATTTGGTGTTACATTTTGTGTGTGTGTGTGTGCTGGAATGTGGGAGAGAACGTAGGATGTTTTTGTCTGTCTTACCACAGGGAGGTTAAACTGATGCCCTGCTTATAAAAACAGCAATATTTGTGCTTTGAATGAGCACATCCAAGTCACTTGAAGTCAAATTAATAATGGGACAGAGATGTGTGCATATATGAAAGCTTTCCAAAGTAACACCCCAAACTGTTCTTATCTTTGTGCAATGCATAGTCTGTATGAAAATACAAGCATGAACATAAACAAAGATAATTGTTCTGTAGAACATTGGTTCCTTTCTGTTACCATTTGCGTCTGTCATTCAGGATCTGACCTCTGCTCTGACCCGGAAGATAACCCTGAAGACGCCGCTTATTTCCTCCCCCATGGGTACTGTGACTGAATCCTCCATGGCCATCGCTATGGCTGTGAGTATCCCCCACACACTCAAAACCATGAAGTCCTGTTGCTTTTCCATTTAGCTTTCTGTGATTTTGTATTACAGCTCATGGGCGGTATTGGGATCATCCATCACAATTGCACCCCAGAGTTCCAAGCAAATGAAGTCCGGAAAGTTAAGGTGTCAAACTTTCAGTGAATTGTCTTAATAGGAATATAATGAACAACACGTTGAACATGCAGATTTACACACAAGCTTCCCTAAGGCCTCTCATCAGCAGAGCAATATATGGTGTCATGGCAGAAATTCGAGCAGGGCTTCATCGCGGATCCGGTGGTGATGAGTCCATAGCACACGGTCGGAGATGTGTTTGAGGCCAAGGTGCGACACGGCTTCTCTGGAATCCCTGTCACCGAAACCGGCAAGATGGGCAGCAAGCTTGTGGGAATCGTGACGTCACGAGACATTGACTTCCTCTCAGAGAAGGACTATGACCGGCTGTTGGAGGAGGTTTCTGATTCATCTTTGATTGTACATACAATATACAAAAGGTTTTTAAAAACACAAATGAATCACATATGACATACAATGCTTAAAAATATAGGTGGAATAGAACTATCATGAAATTGTGATATTTCTGTGTCAGTGTGTGAAAGAGGGCAATATATATATATATATATAAAAATAAAAAATGTGTATATATATGTGTGTGTGTGTGTGTGTGTGTGTGTGTAAAATCACATTCTTTAAACTCACATCTTTTTGTGATTTATTTGTGATATTTGCCAGGCAATGACAAAGAGGGAAGATTTAGTGGTTGCACCAGCAGGTGTTACACTCAAAGAGGCCAATGACATCCTGCATTGCAGCAAAAAAAGGTCTGATTCTTCATCTTTTCAGCTTGAGAAGTGAAACTGCTTCTAAAGGACTTTGAAAGGTTATTTTCACTTCTCCACTTCTTCTCTGAGTAACGGGTCGGTCGTGGGGACGCTTGTTGATTGCAGGTAAACTGCCCATTGTGAACGACAGTGATGAGCTGGTGGCTATAATTGCTCGCACTGATCTGAAGAAGAACAGAGACTACCCTCTGGCCTCTAAAGACTCCCGCAAACAGCTGCTGTGTGGCGCTGCCATCGTTACCCGTGAGGATGACAAGTACCGGCTGGACCTGCTCGTGCAGGCAGGAGTGGACGTGGTGGTGCAGGTAGGTCTTAAGGTCCTAAAGGGAGTGGGATTAGTCTCCATCCTGAGTATGGTGCCTGAATCAAATGACAAACTATTTTTGCTATGAGGCTGTGTAACACAGGACTGTGATTGGACATAGTGAATTTTTTCTGAAGGCTGTGTCTATTGTTTTAGGACTCATCTCAGGGAAACTCAGTGTTTCAGATCAGCATGATTAACTACATTAAACAGAAGTATCCTGAGCTCCAGGTGGTGGGGGGGAATGGTGAGTCACAGTTCTCACATTTGCTTGTTCTGTAAACTGAGAGGGTTGAGGTAGGTAAGAATTGATGGTGTTTGGTTCTTTTCATTTGTTGCTCTGTTCACTTTCATCCTTCTTCTCTCTCGCTCTGTCTCTGTGTATGTCTGTGTAGTAGTGACAGATGCTCAAACGAAGAATTTGATTGGTGATGGTGTGGATGCTCTTAGAGTGTGGATGGGTTATCTTTGATAAGACATCGTATACCAGAAAATTGTTTAAAAGATGGTAATAGCTAAACCACCAGACATAATAGTGATGGATAAACAGCAGAAAAGAGTCATAGTGACGGATGTAGCAATCGCAAGAGATAGCAACATCAGCAACAAGGAACATGAGACGCTAAAAGAAGAGGAAACACTGGCTCTGGTAGCAATCAGAGCACCAGGGGTTTAGGGACGATGACCATCAAACTGGGAGAGTGGCTCCAGCAGATCCCAGGAACAACATCCGAGATCCTCATCCAGAAGAGTGCAGTCGATGGAACACTTGGGATACTATGCAGGCAAATGTATATATTGTAAATTCCTGTTCTTTTTTATCAACATTCTTAGAACATAATTACTGTTCTAAGTTTACAACATCTGGTCGAGGTTTTCGTTTATTCAAGATGCATCCTGTAGTGCCTTTTCACATTTTTGCACTATTTCTTAATTTTGAATCAAATGTTTCAAAAATAATAATACAATCCACAAGGAAATGAAAACGAGAATTAAATCAAACTTATTGTTTCAGAAAGATTACTACTCATTCACACACCAGGACGCTACATCTTCTGGAGTATTATGCTCACGTTTCTAAACTTTTAAACATTATAATGTATTTCAGTTATGGAAATCAGTTAAACACTATAGGAAGGCCTACAACAGGAATGTACTACAAATACCATCCTACTCCAGCACCCCTAATCGTCCACTCCCAATGGTGGGATATCCCTGAATAACAGTTGAATGCTATCTTTGCCTATATTTGCCTCTGTCTGTCTTTCAGGAGACTACAATATGAGAGTTACACACTAACATTAAAGATGAATAATGAATTAAGTAAATGCTGCACCGGCTAACATCTACTTTCTTCCCTGTTTTATTACCTGTATTATTATTTATAATATTTGTGAGCTGAAAACATGATATCCACCAAAAACATGATTCACTGACTCATGAACAATGTCAACAAATCTACACCCACACACGCACACACACACACACACACACACACACACATACACACAGCAGGTGAGTTTTCTGTGGTGGCAGATGGGTCCAAGTGGGCTCATACTGGCCCTGCCCACATGTCGCCTCCTGCAGGTGTCAACCGTAGCCACTGTGCTCCATGTGCCCTTTCTCCTCTGCCACTGCTGGGAGAGGGCTCTGCCCACCCTCCTGACATGCTCCGCTACGCCTCCTGCATACCCCCTTTGTGCTTCAGACAGAGGCCAAAACCACTGGCTTTGCTGGTTCCAGGAACAGCCTGAGGTTGTCCAGGAGAGTGAAAGAATGCTATACCTTGCAAGGTATGATGGTCTTCATTGAAATGGGGGTTAAAAACATTTCAAGCCAGTGTTTTGTGCACTGACATCCCTCCTGCTACCGAAGGCCACCCGAGTGTTTCTTGTGTTTGTGAGTGTGAGGCAAAGGAGTGTGAAAGTGTTTGTGTGGATCAAGATGTAAATGCAAGAAATGAAACGTACTGAGGCTATGTTTATTGTCACATATTTTATATCTAGAATGTTGGCCTACCTCCAAGTGAATTTGCACAAAGACCAAACATTTGTGTGGGGTGTTTGTTTGTGCATGTGAATATCGATGTGTGTAGTTCAATGGTGTATACATGTGTACATGTGAGTATGGATGTGTAAGTGTGAAAGATGTGTGTGTGTGTGTGTGAATTATATATTTGTTGGGGGCACATTCATATACTGCCACACTGCTATTCTCTCTGCTACTTTCTGTTTTTCAATTGGTGGATTGGATTAGGGCCTGTCAGAGAGACTCTGAGAGATCTGGTGAGCCCTGATTGTGATTCTTTTTGTTTCTCTCTCTCTCTCTCTCTCTCTCTCTCTCTCTCTCTCTCTCTCTCTCTCTCTCTCTTTGTGAGTGTGTGTTTGTGTGTGTGTCTCTTGTCAACACAGTGTGAATAATTTTGATTTTAATTGGTTCGTTGTTATGCCATTATCTCTCAACTCTCTCAACCGTCTAAATCACACGCGCACACACACAAACAGTTGACACCCCCCATCCTATAGTCCACATTCATTCATGAGAAACAGAAAATTTCAATTTGAAATGTATTGGATTGAATAACAAAGATCCTTTTCTTTAGAACCATGCACAGCATGGACATGACAATGTTGTGCTAAATGGTGTGATCAAACCCTATCATCATCCTTCCCAGCAAAGCCCTGATCTACTCCTTCTGTAGTGAGCTAAACGCTATTAATAAACTCCCAAACTCCTCCAGTGCTCTCTCACCATTCTGAGCAGAGCCTGTGCCAGGCCTGCAATTTTATCAACTACATCACAGCTCTGTTTTCTCTCTTCCAAATGTGTAGAGAAAACACACACACACACACACACACACACACACACGCGCGCGCGCGCTCTGTATTCTGACAGTCCCTGCAATGCTCCACTGTAATCCTCTTAGCCTGTAAGCGCTGGGCTCTCCCTGCAAACACACCCTAAACCCAGCACAGCATGGGACTATGTGGAAGACCACTTGCACAAACATCGACCGCACAGCTCTTTTTGCCTTTGCTTGCTATAGTTTCAACTGCTCGATGCACTGAAATGCCAAATACAGAGGCTAAAGCTCGAACACATGCGCCATGAACCAGCTGCACCCATTCCGAGGTAAATCAAATACACAGTTGCCAATGTTTAAAAAAGCTTTTTGAGCTTTTTACATTTTATTGATTTATTTTTTTTAAAGAACATGAGGACTTTTTCATTTTTATTTTTTCAGAATGCTAAATAGTAGTAGTCCCAGTAATTTTGTAGTTCCAGTAGTATGGTCATTCAGGTCTCCTTTATCAGGTTTTGGATGGCTTGGTAGAAGTTCATATTGACTGGTTATAAACATAGTTCTGATGTAGTCAAGCACAGCGTCTGTCTCTTTGGCCAGTTGGTAATCATAGCCTTTTTATGTGCTCGGGAAACCTTTCTGCATACTACCGATTTCTTTAGCTGGTCCTCCTTGGGAAGTGTGTGGTCCCTTTGAGCAGTACAAAGCTTCCCCAGCCATGGCTCTCCCCATGCGCTGCTGCTTAGTTTTCTTCCCCACTACTTTGTCCCATAACGTCTTCAGGTTCTTTCTTTCACACTTTGGGTTTTGGTTTTCACTCTCTAGAGCCTCTCTTTCACTCTTCAGGTGTTGTCTTTCACTCTCAAGATTCTCTCTTTCACCCTTCAGGTGTTGTCTTTCTCTCTCCAGAGCCTCTCTTTCACTCTTCAGGTGTTGTCTTTCACGCTCTAGATCCTCTCTTTCACTCTTCAGGTGTTGTCTTTCACTCTCAAGATTCTCTCTTTCACCCTTCAGGTGTTGTCTTTCTCTCTCTAGAGCCTCTCTTTCACTCTTCAGGTGTTGTCTTTCACGCTCTAGATCCTCTCTTTCACTCTTCAGGTGTTGTCTTTCACTCTCAAGATTCTCTCTTTCACCCTTCAGGTGTTGTCTTTCACTCTCTAGATCCTCTCTTTCACTCTTCAGGTGCCATCTTTCACTCTGTTCATTTTTTGTCTCCTTCTGCTTCTCCTCCAACTCCTTCCCACTACATTCCTCCTCAAATTTTCCAATTTTAACACAGTGTCGTTTTCTAATTTCCTTCGTATCTACTCTGTCAGGTAGTTCTTGTTGCAATCTACTCATTGCTTTTTGTGTGTTCCTGTCCAACAAAATCTTCGTTTTCTTCTTCTTCGAAGATCTTCTGTGAGAGCAGCAGAACTGCATTTTGCTGCTGCAACCTCCCATTTCTGTCAACAGACTGACCAATTTTACCTTTGTCAAGCAGATTATAAGAATAGCTATTATGACAATGGTCAGTGATATTATGACATCACAGTTTTGGTTTTGTTGACAATTCCATTGTCATCACACAGAATAGAATAGAATAGAATAAACTATTGTGGGCTTGCTTTGTTTTCACTTTAGCCTTAATTAGATTAATTAGATTCATATGTTTGCTTTAGATTTGCCTTTTTACATTTTATTTATACCATGAAAAACAATATAGAAATAATTAAAGAAGTCAAAGCCTTTGTCACAGTCTCTCCAGACATGCCTTTCTCTGGTTGTCAAAAAGACAAAAGAGATGACTGTGGACTACAGAAGGATGCAAATGCCTCACACCCTAATACATACAGTGAAGAGTGAGAACATACACTCTCTTAAAATCACAATCAATCTCTCATGGTCCCTGAGCACTTTTTCCTTAGTGAAGAAAGCTCTGCTTCCTGAGGAGACTGAAGAAGGACAGCATGTCCGTCATCCTGATCTGGTCTGCAACAGCATCATAGAGAGTGTCCCGACCTGCGCCATCGCTGTCTGGTACTGGCACTGCTCCCCCTGCTCTTTTGGATTGTTTAGTTGAATTTAGCAGTCTGCTCTCAAATTTTCTGTGCCTGTTTTCTGGGATTCTGAAATTCAGGCAATGTTTTTGTTGTTCTTCTGCAACACTATTAAAACTCTGAACTCCTCAAACTATTTTACTTCTCTAAGTAAATCTGTCACATTTGTCTAGTACAGAATTATTAGATTTCTTTCTTTGACCATAAGCAAGATACACACATTTACTTTGCACATTTACATATTTCTTTGTCTGTGTCTCTCTATCACTCTCCTTTTCTCAGAGAGTTGGATAAGAGATTAAGGACACTTCCTGAGGCAGAGAATGATTGGTCAGTAGTACATTAGAATGGCCATACATACATTTCATCATTCCATATCTTTTCAGTGGTTATCAAAACCATTTATACACTTTTGCAGTTAAACAATGTTAAGATATTGATTAGTGTTTCAGTCAAATTAGTCTAACTCTGAAAGTATGTGTTTACCTTCCATATGAGATGCTATTTAAGACTACACACACATCAGATTTTGCAATGAAAAGATGCACACATGCATACATGATAAAACAAACAATGGCAAATAGTCAGTGTACACACACACACACACACGTTTTAGGCTCCTTTTGTCATTCAGTTTTGAAAGAAGGAGATGGAGGGCATGTCAGTATGTAACAGTAGCCATAGTATTGGAACAGATGGGTCAGCATGGTAAGGGCAAACAGAACGTTGGTCAGGGTGTATCACTGGTCTCCATTGCATCTCAGTGATTCAAAATTCAGAACTAAAATATTAGAAAAAACACTCTCAAAGCATAGAGGGCCAAGTCAGTAGTTGCACTAATATCAGAATTTGTATCAAGATATTTTTAAGTGAGAAATTTTTAAGCGAGAAATAAGTTTAGCCCTCATTAGAAATGTTGTAATTTCAACTCTTTGACACTCTTGGAAAAATAAATGTAATATTTTGTTCAAAATATTATTTATTTGGGGAAAAAAGTGATCTGCAGGCACTGCGGATTCTTGCCCTGCTAGAGATGATTAAGAAAAGAGGTTAAATTGATTAGGACTTCTAACCTGCAGTAATAAACAGTATAAATTGATATGAAATGAAATAGGCAGATGCTGACTGTATATGAATTGTATGGGGCAGCAGTGTCTCACAAAGACTGGAGCACAGCAATGATGTCATCATGTCATGGGTGTGAAAAGAAGGCCTCTAGGAAATAGGCTTCGTCAAGGGGCATGGGGGCTGGGGCCAAAAGACAGAGCGCAGGAGACTAATGAATGAAGATGGAGAACCCCTCTGTTCGCTACTGTAATATACACACTGAGAGGTAGAGGAGCAAGGACTCTTCATCAGGCCCTCAGCCAGCCTGGCACTAGCTCATCAACAAATGTCTCCCTCTCTGAGAGAGAGAGAGAGAGAGAGAGAGAGAGAGAGAGAGGGAGGGTCTTATTGAATTATATGCTTTGTTGTCATCTGTGCAGCATTACTACAGATTCTTTATAACTCAGTATCTGCAATGTTTGGTTTAGAATCACAGATGAGGATGTGTTTAATGTGACGTGGTTGGTTTACGTCTCACAAATGTCAATTGTCTTCATTAATGTTCCATCTGAAATATTAATGTTCACAGCAGAGACCTCATCAATATTCATCAACCCGGAAACGTTGCACAATCTCCTGTTAAAATTTCATGAGATGGCGTGTCTCTAACATAATATGATTGTGTGTGTGTGCGTGTGTGTGTGTGTGTGTGTGTGTGTGTGTGTGTGTAAAGTACATGTCAAGTTCACATGTGTTTGTGTATGTATATAGGTTCAGGAAGAAGCTAAGGGTTTTGACCTCAGCATAGACTTCACTGGTGCTGACATCATCACCAGCTAAGTGACCTGTTCCTCTCATCCTGGTGTGTGTGTGTGTGTGTGTGTGTGTGTGTGTGTGTGTGTGTGTGTGCGTGCGTGTGTGCGTGTGTGTGTCCAGCTGTGATCGGCCCTTACTCATACACATTTCACTTGGCTGACACACAGTGAAAAAAGTGCATTTACAGTCCTCTGTGGTCTCATTGCCAGCCCAGATTTCCAAAACTTATTATATATTTTACATATGTAGTAGTCATTATATATTATTTGAAACTACAATTTTGAACAGTGTTTCAGTGTTGTGTAATTACTGAATAGGGCTTAAATAAAACCATTGTCATTGTAAGAAGGCTCAACAGCAGTACTCATCTACTCATCTACCACACATTTCACTGTGTGTTGTACTGTGTATGACTATGTATGTGACAAATAAACCAAACTTGAAATTTGAAAAAACAAGATGTGGGTTAAGATGAATCTACTTCCCTTTTCATGTACACTGAAAAACATCAGTTTTTCAAATGCTAGGATATATTTTGTCTACAAACACATTTCTGTTTATGGTCTTTCTTATCTTTTATAGCATCAAGGGTTCTTTGGAAGGTCAGCAGAAAATGGAAGAGAGGAAGGTGTGTGTGAGTGAATGCTTGTGTGTAATGTCATTTTCTATGTTGAGTGTAGCTCTATGATGTACTCTGGAGAGCTGAAGTTTGAGAAGAGGACCATGTCTGCTCAGGTGGAGGGGGGTGTTCATGGCCTGCACTCGTAAGTCTTCGTCCTCTCTGCTCACTAAACTCCTACTACCGAATCCATCATGCTCAGTGGCTCTTTTAGGGAACACTCCACCAACTGTCAAGCAGTGCCACAAAAGCACTCAAGGACTGGAAAATAACCTGTGTGTGTCTGTTCTCACAGTTTGCAGGCACAGTGTTATGAATAATAATACACAGCAATAGACCCCTGCTGATCTCCACTGAAATCTGAATGGACATGAAGCTGACAATTTATTTATGAATAATTAATTCAGATAAATTGTGGGTTTCTAATAGATAACAGGGTCATGACATAATGAGTAATGCCTCTATAGATTTCTATTCATGTCTTCAAGTAATTCATGTACATACATTGAATTGAAAGAAAACTGGCTTTGGCAAGACTGGACAGAGCATTGTAATGTAAACGTCAGTACTATGCACATTTTGCAGTGTGGACTTTTATAAACTCATCAGCTCTGTGCAGATATAGACTGTAGAGCTCTATATTGAATTGTGGATGAGCATATTAAAACCACAAGGCGGAGCTTCGAGAGAGAGAGAGAGAGAGAGAGAGAGAGAGAGGGAGGGAGAGAGAGAGAGAGAAGATGAAACAGAGCTGTTTAATGTTCAACAAATGGAAAGAAGAAGAAAATTATGAAAATCAGTAGAACTATTAGCAAAGTTGAAACTAGTTAATATTTAGTGACAGCGGAGTGGCTCTAGATCCCTGTGGCAGGGACTACGGACGATCACGGACTACAGGAGCCCACCCTCCGGACTGATGAGTGCGGATGAGTCTCTGGCGAACGAGCTGAATACATTCTTCGCTCGCTTCGAGGCTACATCTAGCAGCGCTAATGCTAACGGCGCTAATGCTAGCAGCGCTAATGCTAACGGCGCTAGTGCTAACAGCACTAATGCTAGCAGCGCTAGTGCTAATGGCACTATCGGCGCAGCCAATGGCACATGCGCGGGGCCCACCATAGAACAGCGCCCTCTCATCGTCACGGAGAGTGACGTGAGAAGAGTGTTTAAAAGGGTGAATACCAGGAAGGCGATGGGAGCAGACGGTATCTGCGGGAGGGTCCTCAAAGCCTGCGCAGATCAGCTAGCCCCGGTATTCACCGACATCTTCAATCTCTCCCTGACGCTCGGTATCGTCCCGTCCAGCTTCAAGCGATCCACCATCGTCCCCGTCCCGAAGAAACCTCGACCCTCCGACCTCAATGACTACCGACCTGTCGCCCTCACATCAGTCGTGATGAAGTGCTTTAAAAAGCTAGTCGGAGACTTCATCACATCTTCACTGCCAGCCTCCATGGACCCACTGCAGTTTGCATACCGCCACAACCGCTCCACTGACGATGCAATTGCACATCTGCTCCACACTACACTGACTCACCTGGACGAAGGGAGGGGAAATTATGTTAAAATGCCATTTGTCGACTACAGTTCAGCATTTAACACTATCATCCCCTCCCTACTCACTACTAAGTTGGGGGATCTAGGACTGCATACATCCCTGTGCGACTGGATCTCCAACTTCCTAACAGACAGACCACAATCAGTACGGGTGGGCAACTGCGCCTCATCCACCCTCACCCTCAGCACTGGAGCTCCTCAGGGTTGTGTCCTAAGCCCCCTGCTCTACTCACTGTACACCTACGACTGCACAGCCACTTCCAGCTCCACCATCATTGTCAAGTTTGCTGACGACACCGTTGTCATGGGTCTGATCTCGGACAACGACGAGAGGGCCTACCTGGATTAAACACCTGGAAAACTGGCGCCAGGAAAATTATCTCCTCCTAAACGTCAGTAAGACAAAGGAGCTGATCGTGGATTGCAGCAAGAAGCAGGAGCGGCACTACCAACCTGTGAGGATCAGTGGAACCACGGTGGAGAGAGTAGATAGTTTCAGGTACCTTGGTGTTCACATCTCGCAGGACCTGTCCTTCAGACTGCCCTCCAAGGTACTGCGGAACTTCTATACCTGCACTATCGAGAGCATCCTCACGGGGAACATCACAGTCTGGTTTGGGAATAGCACCAAGCAGGACAGACAAGCACTCCAAAGGGTAGTGCGTTCAGCAGAGCGCATCACTCACACGGAACTTCCTGACCTGCAGACCATCTACTACAAGCGGTGCCAGACCAAGGCCAGGAGGATTGTGAAGGACCCCACCCATCCCAACAATAGACTCTTCTCTCTGTTGAGGTCAGGGAGGCGCTTTCACTCCCTGAAGACCAAGACAGAGAGGCTGAAGAGCAGCTTCTTCCCACAGGCCATTCGGGCCCTGAATCAGGGAAACTGATAAACTGTGGGGACCACCACCACAATGTAACATAACTGTATATCTGTATATATATATTTATATTCAATGACCTTGTTACACAACAACTGTAGATATGTTATTATACGAAATGGATCTGTACATTCTGTAGATTGTGTACATATATACACAACCATATACATTGTACATTGTGTATATAATCATAATGTACATATATTGTACATACATTGTTAATATATTTTGTACATACATAGAATATATATATATATTTATCTTTGCATATATATATTTCACATATAGAGAATGTCTATATTTCTCTATGCACCCCTGTTTTCTTTTCCTCAGTTTGGACAGAGCACTCTCCACCATTTCACTGCGAGTTATACTGTGTATGACTATGTATGTGACGAATAAACCAAACTTGAACTTGAACTTGAACAGTACTTGTGGTAGCCTTTTTAACTAAGTGTACTTAAAATCAGACATTAGCACACTAAAACATTAAGCATTAAGATAAAAGATAAATCCTTTATGCAAATGCAGTTGTTTCTTAAAGATTGTTTCTTTTAGAAATATAAGTTCTTATCACACCTGTATTAGAATATGAGCCCAGGAGAGTAACCCTAGAACACTAGGAACATTTATGTTACAATTTCCTTGCAAAATCACAAGCCTGATGTGAATATTAAAATAAGAACAACAAATAGATACACCTGTTATCATTTTATTATCCATCTTCACATAATATAGGGAAGGTGCATATGTGCTCATTTCTCCTTTGTTAAAAAAGCACTGACATTTTGCTGCATCAAACATTTGTGTGCCATGCATTTAGTGTGTAGCATAACAACAAACAAATTCTGCAAACTCCTACTTTATGAGCATTAAAGGCGGTTGGGCAGAGTGTTGAGTGAAGCTTCAGAGCTTGACTGTAACCTTGTTATATTTCAATGGCAATGAGGGCAGTACAGGTAGTGACTAAGAGGCTTTCCTTCCCAATCCCTCTGAATGTTGTCTCTGACAACATTCCAGACAGCACTTTAGAGAAAACAGTAGTCCAATGGCAGCAGACAGGCCTTTTTAGGGATCACCACTTACAGAGTCTTACCAAGACACCCAGTAGCTTTATTTTGTTTGGGACGAAGCCTCTATCAGAGCCGTATTTCATTCTACCTGATTCAGCTGCTGCTTGTATGATGCATGTTGGATGAATCTCTTACTCTGCTCCTCAGCTAAGAGAAAGCTCTCCATCTCGATCTGAGGAACAAACTTGGATTGTGTGCGTGGCTCCAGCACAACCACTGGTGAATGCGCACGCAGTGTCCCAGGAGCCGCTCTGTGGTGCAGGTGGAGAGGGGAGGTGGGCGGAGGCCCGGGGCGTCAGCTCACGCAGGGTTGTAGAGGAGGATTGGAGTACTGGACATCGCTTACATGGAGGGCCATGTCTATGAGCACTTTGCCAATGGCAAGCATGACAGCTACCAGATCGACTACCACCTCATTGTGGGCGACACAGAGCCAGCCAGATTGCAGCTGTCGCCTCGCGACCCTGAGCACCAGGGGCCATTTGGCCACAACACATCTCATGGGCATGAGACTGCAGCTCAGCGCTACAGCGCCACACGCATCCAGGCTGGCTACGAACCAGAGAGGTGAGACTCCTACGGTTTCAAAGGAGTGCTGATCAGCAAAATTAACCATGTTTGCATCACTAGGTTAACGTTAGTGTCACTAAACAAGTTCATTAGGAGTGGACTTTATTTTTCTTTTGGATTGTGTACTTTTAAACTGTTGCACAGACTGGGTTGGGTTCTCAGTGATGTGCAATTTTAGCCCAATTCCATATTGTTGGTCTCAGAAGAACACATTCCTTTCGGGGATTATCATCACATAAAATAGACCTATACATTTACAGTCTCTACAGAGAAATACAGTCATGTCATAGTATAATAAAATGTCCTAATGTGTAAATAGTGATGTTTACTCATTTATAATGTCCAGCACTACTCAAATATAACTGCTTGCCTTCTTTGCCCATCATATTAACATTCCCATGTCAGCAGAGTAAAAAGGACCATAAATCTGATTAAGAATTATATTATCAAGACCGATATAATCTGTGTTGTAGAACAGATATGAAAACATTTTGCCATAGCAATGCTCAAAAGCATCACATTCCATTTGTTTTACAGACTGTGAAGGAAATATTGTTGTGTTTCTTTCTCTATCATTGTAAAGCGTGAGAAAGCTTAGCATAAGATTAGAAGAACAGGACGTTCCCTATTGAACGTCCTTGAAGAAATACACTCCTTCCAAGGAGTTATCTGGTCTCAGCAGAAGCAAACCCTCCCTCGTTCTCTCGAACGCTACGGCTATTATATAAGGGGAGGGAAATCACCCAAAGGGGAGCGAAGCAAATAGGCACGCTCATTTTCTTGAAACTAATAACTCAATAAAATCTTCTTATCCACATCTGACTCCTTGTTTGCTGAATTTCCACCACAGGACGATGACCATCAAACTGGGAGAGTGGCTCCAGCAGATCCCAGGAACAACATCTGAGATTCTCATCCAGAGGAGTGCAGTCGATGGAACACTTGGGATACTATGCAGGAAAATGTATATATTGTAAATTCCTGTTCTTTTTTATCAACATTCTTAGAACATAATTACTGTTCTAAGTTTACAACATCTGGTCGAGGTTTTCGTTTATTCAAGACGCATCCTGTAGTGCCTTTTCACATTTTTGCACTATTTCTTTATTTTGAGTCAAATGTTTCAAATAAAATAATACAATCCACAAGGAAATGAAAACGAGAATTAAATCAAACTTATTCTTTCAGAAAGATTACTACTCATTCATACACCAGGACGCTACATCTGCTGGAGTATTATGCTCACGTTTCTAAACTTTTAAACATTATAATGTATTTCAGTTATGGAAATCAGTTAAACACTATAGGAAGGCCTACAACAGGAATGTACTACAAATACCTTCCTACTCCAGCACCCCTAATCGTCCACTCCCAATGGTGGGATATCCCTGAATAACAGTTGAATGCTATCTTTGCCTATATTTGCCTCTGTCTGTCTTTCAGGAGACTACAATATAAGTGTTACACACTAACATAAAAGAACGAATAATGAATTAAGTAAATGCTGCACTGGCTAACATCTACTTTCTTCCCTGTTTTATTACCTGTATTATTATTTATAATATTTGTGAGCTGAAAACATGATATCCACCAAAAACATGATTGACTGACTCATGAACAATGTCAACAAATCTACACGCACACACACACACACACACACACACACACACACAGCAGGTGGGTTTTCTGTGGTGGCAGGTGGGTCCCAGTGGGCTCATACTGGCCCTGCCCACATGTCGCCTCCTGCAGGTGTCAACCGTAGCCACTGTGCTCCATGTGCCCTTTCTCCTCTGCCACTGCTGGGAGAGGGCTCTGCCCACCCTCCTGACACGCTCCGCTACGCCTCCTGCATACCCCCTTTGTGCTTCAGACAGAGGCCAAAACCACTGGCTTTGCCGGTTCCAGGAACAGCCTGAGGTTGTCCGGGAGAGTGGAAGAATGGTATACCTTGCAAGGTATGATGGTCTTCATTGAAATGGGGGTTAAAAACATTTCAAGTCAGTGTTTTGTGCACTGAGATCCCTCTTGCTACCGAAGGCCACCCGAGTGTTTCTTGTGTTTGTAAGTGTGAGGCAAAGGAGTGTGAAAGTGTTTGTGTGGATCAAGATGTAAATGCATGAAATGAAACGTACTGAGGCTATGTTTATTGTCACATATTTTATATCTAGAATGTTGGCCTACCTCCAAGTGAATTTGCACAAAGACCAAACATTTGTGTGGGGTCTTTGTTTGTGCATGTGAATATAGATGTGTGTAGTTCAATGGTGTATACATGCGTACATGTGAGTATGGATGTGTAAGTGTGAAAGATGTGTGTGTGTGTGTGTGTGTGTGTGTGTGTGTGTGTGTGTGTGTGTGTGTGTGTGTGTGTGTGAATTATATATTTGTTGGGGGCACATTCATATACTGCCACACTGCTATTCTCTCTGCTAGTTTCTGTTTTTCAATTGGCGGAGTGGATTAGGGCCTGTCAGAGAGACTCTGAGAGATCTGGTGAGCCCTGATTGTGATTATTTTTGTTTCTCTCTCTCTCTCTTTGTGTGTGTGTGTTTGTGTGTGTGTCTCTTGTCAACACAGTGTGAATAATTTTTATTTTAATTGGTTCGTTGTCATGAAATTATCTCTCAACTCTCTCAACCGTCTAAATCACACGCGCACACACACAAACAGTTGACACCCCCCATCCTATAGTCCACATTCATTCATGAGAAACAGAAAAATTGAATTTGAAATGTATTGGATTGAATAACAAAGATCCTTTTCTTTAGAACCATGCACAGCATGGACATGACAATGTTGTGCTAAATGGTGTGATCAAACCCTATCATCATCCTTCCCAGCAAAGCCCTGATCTACTCCTTCTGTAGTGAGCTAAACGCTATTAATAAACTCCCAAACTCCTCCAGTGCTCTCTCACCATTCTGAGCAGAGCCTGTGCCAGGCCTGCAATATTATCAACTACAGCACAGCTCTGTTTTCTCTCTTCCAAATGTGTAGAGAAAACACACACACACACACACGCGCGCGCGCGCTCTGTATTCTGACAGTCCCTGCAATGCTCCACTGTAATCCTCTTAGCCTGTAAGCGCTGGGCACTCCCTGCAAACACACCCTAAACCCAACACAGCATGGGACTATGTGGAAGACCACTTGCACAAACATCGACCGCACAGCTCCTTTTGCCTTTGCTTGCTATAGTTTCAACTGCTCGATGCACTGAAATGCCAAATACAGAGGCTAAAGCTCGAACACATGCGCCATGAACCAGCTGCACCCATTCCGAGGTAAATCAAATACACAGTTGCCAATGTTTAAAAAAGCTTTTTGAGCTTTTTACATTTTATTGATTTATTTTTTTTAAAGAACATGAGGACTTTTTCATTTTTATTTTTTCAGAATGCTAAATAGTAGTAGTCCCAGTAATTTTGTAGTTCCAGTAGTATCGTCATTCAGGTCTCCTTTATCAGGTTTTGGATGGATTGGTAGAAGTTCATATTGACTGGTTATAAACATAGTTCTGATGTAGTCAAGCACAGCGTCTGTCTCTTTGGCCAGTTGGTAATCATAGCCTTTTTATGTGCTCGGGAAACCTTTCTGCATACTACCGATTTCTTTAGCTGGTCCTCCTTGGGAAGTGTGTGGTCCCTTTGAGCAGTACAAAGCTTCCCCAGCCATGGCTCTCCCCATGCGCTGCTGCTTAGTTTTCTTCCCCACTACTTTGTCCCATAATGTCTTCAGGTTCTTTCTTTCACACTTTGGGTTTTGGTTTTCACTCTCTAGAGCCTCTCTTTCACTCTTCAGGTGTTGTCTTTCACTCTCAAGATTCTCTCTTTCACCCTTCAGGTGTTGTCTTTCTCTCTCCAGAGCCTCTCTTTCACTCTTCAGGTGTTGTCTTTCACGCTCTAGATCCTCTCTTTCACTCTTCAGGTGTTGTCTTTCACTCTCAAGATTCTCTCTTTCACCCTTCAGGTGTTGTCTTTCTCTCTCTAGAGCCTCTCTTTCACTCTTCAGGTGTTGTCTTTCACGCTCTAGATCCTCTCTTTCACTCTTCAGGTGTTGTCTTTCACTCTCAAGATTCTCTCTTTCACCCTTCAGGTGTTGTCTTTCACTCTCTAGATCCTCTCTTTCACTCTTCAGGTGCCATCTTTCACTCTGTTCATTTTTTGTCTCCTTCTGCTTCTCCTCCAACTCCTTCCCACTACATTCCTCCTCAAATTTTCCAATTTTAACACAGTGTCGTTTTCTAATTTCCTTCGTATCTACTCTGTCAGGTAGTTCTTGTTGCAATCTACTCATTGCTTTTTGTGTGTTCCTGTCCAACAAAATCTTCGTTTTCTTCTTCTTCGAAGATCTTCTGTGAGAGCAGCAGAACTGCATTTTGCTGCTGCAACCTCCCATTTCTGTCAACAGACTGACCAATTTTACCTTTGTCAAGCAGATTATAAGAATAGCTATTATGACAATGGTCAGTGATATTATGACATCACAGTTTTGGTTTTGTTGACAATTCCATTGTCATCACACAGAATAGAATAGAATAGAATAAACTATTGTGGGCTTGCTTTGTTTTCACTTTAGCCTTAATTAGATTAATTAGATTCATATGTTTGCTTTAGATTTGCCTTTTTACATTTTATTTATACCATGAAAAACAATACAGAAATAATTAAAGAAGTCAAAGCCTTTGTCACAGTCTCTCCAGACATGCCTTTCTCTGGTTGTCAAAAAGACAAAAGAGATGATTGTGGACTACAGAAGGATGCAAATGCCTCACACCCTAATACATACAGTGAAGAGTGAGAACATACACTCTCTTAAAATCACAAACAATCTCTCATGGTCCCTGAGCACTTTTTCCTTAGTGAAGAAAGCTCTGCTTCCTGAGGAGACTGAAGAAGGACAGCATGTCCGTCATCCTGATCTGGTCTGCAACAGCATCATAGAGAGTGTCCCGACCTGCGCCATCGCTGTCTGGTACTGGCACTGCTCCCCCTGCTCTTTTGGATTGTTTAGTTGAATTTAGCAGTCTGCTCTCAAATTTTCTGTGCCTGTTTTCTGGGATTCTGAAATTCAGGCAATGTTTTTGTTGTTCTTCTGCAACACTATTAAAACTCTGAACTCCTCAAACTATTTTACTTCTCTAAGTAAATCTGTCACACATTTGTCTAGTACAGAATTATTAGATTTCTTTCTTTGACCATAAGCAAGATACACACATTTACTTTGCACATTTACATATTTCTTTGTCTGTTTCTCTCTATCGCTCTCCTTTTCTCAGAGAGTTGGATAAGAGATTAAGGACACTTCCTGAGGCAGAGAATGATTGGTCAGTAGTACATTAGAATGGCCCTACATACATTTCATCATTCCATATCTTTTCAGTGGTTATCAAAACCATTTATACACTTTTGCAGTTAAACAATGTTAAGATATTGATTAGTGTTTCAGTCAAATCAGTCTAACTCTGAAAGTATGTGTTTACCTTCCATATGAGACGCTATTTAAGACTACACACACATCAGATTTTGCAATGAAAATAAAAATGATAAAACAAACAAAGGGAAATAGTCAGTGTACACACACACACACACACACACAGTCTGCATAATAAAACAAACTTTATTTAATAGTCCACAATTTGGTAAGGTGACCTGCAATTTTAAAATCCACATTCCACAGTCTGCATTTCTCAAGCATTGCAGATTATTATTATAATGTTAAGTATAGAGACGATCTCTATGCTGCATTAGTTCTGCTGTCCTACTGCAGAGGTACACGTGGTCAAAGTGCTGTGTGTAGGGGTAGAGAGAGAGAGAGTGAGGGAGAGTGTAGAGAGGGAGGGTGGGAGTGTTAGAGAACAATAATCAAATACATTAGAGCAATCTAGCCAGAGAGACCAATGAAGACTTTGTCCCTAGGGTGTGGCAGTCACTGCTATAGGTGTGTGTGTGTGTGTGTGTGTGTGTGTGTGTGTGTGTGTGTTCCTGTCTTGGAGGGGATCGAACACTTCACTTACCATAAGGAGGCAGATGGCGGATTCAGGCATCAGCTGTACAGCCATGTTCCCCTGCTGCTCCCTCCCTCACCCAAACCTTATACGCACTGCACAGGTAACACCCAGCACCTCCAGCACACTGGCAATGCCCACGAGACCCCCAGCACAGTGGCTCTCTGCCGCAACGTTCAGAAAACGCAAAGTCAAGACTCAGGCAACACCAGCTTCTGGGCTCCAGGCAGAGAGTTGTAGTGCAGCCTGCTCCTATTGTCCAATGCCTTGCAAGCGCTGGCTGAAAGGTCCACGTGCCAGCCCCTTGTCTTGTCGTTCCGCACAGTCTTTCCCTCTTCCGTCAGGACCCCCGGCTGTTCTGTCTGCGCTCTCTCACACACTCCTGCTTCTGTGACATCCAACGGCCAGTTAAAGCTCCCTCCTCCCCTCAGAATGGGTGCTGGGACATGCACACATTCGCGTATGCACACAAACACACACACACACACACAAACACACACACAAGCACTGGCTCCCTTCCTTCTCTCTCCCCTTCATGCACACTCTCACAGGAATGGTGATAGGACATGGATCGGCTTCTCGGGTGGAGAGGAGGGGCAGCAGAAGCCCATACATCCGCTTGTGTACTTTTCCGCTCCCAAATCCATCGCATCACACTCCTAAAACCAGGGCAATGAACAAGAGAGAAAGAGGGAGAAGGAGGGAGGAAGAAAGAAGGAAGGAAGAGATCAGTCTCACCTCCAGACTGCCTCTGAACTCATTTCAAGCTCTGCAAGGCAGAGGCACTGGCAAATACAGACACGAGTGCATACACACTCACACCTCAACCCCCCCCTCCACTGTCTGTACATGAGATGGTTCTTATAGTCTTTTTAACCTCTTGTTTGCTAGCAGAAAGCAAATAGAGCCTATAGGGATAAGAGAGAAAGAGAAAGAATGACATAAAAAATAAGAATGAGATAAAAAGAGATCCAGATACATGAAGCACATGTTGATGAGGGTTGGACTTGCAGAGGCCACATGGCAGTCACGTTAGAAGTGTTGATGCAGTAACTGCATCTGCAGCTAAACTAATGCTGCGTGCGTGTGTGTGTGTGCATGCGTGCGCGGGTCTGTGTATATGTGTATCTTTTTCCATTCTCCACCAAAAAGAGGCCAGGAGGCAATTGTCTCTCTAGAGATGTAACACACTTTCTGCAAACATATCATCAGATAATGGCAGAACACCTTACAACACACCAATGCATATCTGTTTACATATACAGTTGAATCATGAGAGATTATGCAAGGTGAGAATTATGATTTTAATGTCCTCTGGTTCTATGGCTTTTGATACAGCCTGTGCTAACTGAACATGGTTTTTCTTTTCTCCAAGACAATTGTGTCTCAGTTTTATTGCAGCTTAATGGTTTAATGCTTGGTTCCTAATATACATATACATATACATGCATGCACCCATACACACGTTTTTTCCTTGACAAGCTCTTATAGGCCTCTGGACTAATTAATCCCCAATAAAAGTGAAATGACATATATTTATATATATACACACACACACAGCGCTTCACTTTTTCCACATTTTATGTTATGTTACAGCCTTATTCCAAATTGGATTAAAAAAAAAAAAATTCCCCTCAAACTCCTACACACAATACCCCATTATGACAAAGTGAAAAAATCTTTGTTTGGAGTTTTTGCAACTTTATTAAAAATAAAAAAACCAAAAATCACATGTACATAAGTATTCATAGCCTTTGCTCAATACTTGGTTGAAGCACCTTGGGCAGCAATTACAGCCTCAAATCTTTTTGAGTATGATGCTACAAGCTTGGCACACATATTTTTGGGCAGTTTCTCCCATTCTTCTTTGTAGAACCTCTCAAGCTCCATCAGGTTGGATGGGGCGCGCCGGGGTACAGCCATTTTCAGATCTCTCCAGAGATGTTCAGTTGGGTTCAAGTCTGGGCTCTGGCTAGGCCACTCAAGAACATTCACAGAGTTGTCCTGAAGCCAGTCCTTTATTATCTTAGTTGTGTGGTTAGGGCCATTGTACTGTTGGGTGAACCTTCACCCTGGTCCAGAGCACTCTGGAGCAGGTTTTCTTCAAGGATGTCTCTGTATGTTGCTGCATTCATCTTTCCCTGACTAGTCTCCCAGTTCCTGCTGCCAAAAAACAACCCCACAGCATGATGCTGCCACCAGCATGCTTCACTGTAGGGATGGTATTGGCCAGGTGCTGAGCGGTGCCTGGTTTCCTCCAGACATGACGCTTGGCATTCAGGCCAAAGAGTTGAATCTTTGTTTCATCAGACCAGAGAATTTTGTTTCTCATGGTCTGAGAGTCCTTCAGGTGCCTTTTGGCAAACTCCAAGCAGGCTGTCTTATGCCTTTTACTGAGGAGTGGCTTCCGTCTGGCCACTCTACCATACAGGCCTGATTGGTGGAGTGCTGCAGGAATGGTTGTCCTTCTGGAAGGTTCTCCTCTCTCCACAGAGCAATGCTAAAGCTCTGTCAGAGTGACCCTTGGGTTCTTGGTCACCTCCCTGACTAAGGCCCTTCTACCCCGATCACTCAGAGTCCTGGTGGTTCCAAACTTCTTCCATTTACGGATGATGGAAGCCACTGTGCTCATTGGGACCTTCAATGCTGCAGAAATTTTTCTGTACCCTTCCCTCGATCTGTGCCTCGATACAATCCTGTCTCAGTAGTCTACAAAGAATTCCTTGGACTTCATGGCTTGGTTTGTGCTCTGACATGTACTGTCAACTATGGGACCTTATATAGACAGGTGTGTGCCTTTACAAAGCATGTCCAATCAACTGGATTTACCACAGGTGGACTCCAATCAAGTTGTTGAAACAACTGAAGGATGATCAGTGGAAACAAGATGCACATGAGCTCAATTTTGAGTGTCATGGTAAAGGCTGTGAATACTTATGTGCATGTGATTTTTTTGTTTTTTTTATTTTTAATAAATTTGTTACAATTCCAAACAAACTTTTTTTACTTTGTCATTATGGGGTATTGTGTGTAGAATTTTGAGGGGAAAAAAATAATTTAATCCAATTTGGAATAAGGCTGAAACATAACAAAATGTGGAAAAAGTGAAGCACTGTGAATACTTTCTGGATGCACTGTATATATATATATATATATATATATATATATATATATATATATATATATATATATATATATATATATATATATATATATATATATAGAGAGAGAGAGAGAGAGAGAGAGAGAGAGAGAGAGACAGAGAGTGTTTATTATAATGGCTTTGTTTGCATACATGGATGTCCTTACTTGAGCAGTCATAATTCATAATCATAATAATTCACTAAAATGATTCATTATAGCTAATGTTTTGAAATAATGAAATCATAGTGTCTGTGATTTCTTTTTTGTGTAAAGTGTCAGACTTTGTTTTTACTAAGATGTTGGGCCCATCAGTACCACCCTAGCTGCTAAGAACTGCTACTTCCTTTACTGAGCCTGTATTCCTCTGTTCACCACACTGCACTCACACTCAATGTGCAACACAATTAATGTGTGAAGAATTGTGAGTTTACTAAAATCTAATGGCTTTAGTTCACTCATTACACTTTAGTAAATCTAAACTCCAATTTCTTTTTTCTACTGAAAAAGAGATGAGCAATAGCTAATAATTAGTAATAGCTACTCTGCAATCTGAAATGTTTTTTTGTTTGTTTGTTTGGCATACATATTACCTCTTGGATTTTAAAGTTCTTTGAATCACAAAGAAAAACAACACGAGACAGTATGATGCTGCAGTAATTTAATCAAAAGAACAAAATTGATTATTCAGAATAAATTAACAGACAGGAATTAGGTCAAACCTTCTAATCATGTTTTTGTCAAATGTAATACTGTATACATACTACATTAAAATGACAGAAAAAAGAAAAGAAAAGTATAGGAAAATGCACTATTAAATGCACTATTATGAAGTTATGCATATTGGTCAGCATCATCCTCAGTTATAGCCTTCATCTCAGTTGCTGGTTTGTCTTCCTCCACCTTCTGAATTGGTTCCTTCATTGCATCTATTGCCTTCTTCAGATTGAGATTGTCCTTTTCACTCAGTGGGGCCAGTGCTGCGGTAAGGATTGTCTTGATTTGAGTTATTCTTTCCTCGCATCTGTTGTAAAACTCCTTCCTGTTTCTTGCTGCAAGGCTGTTGATACCATTTTGGTGAGATTCGCATTCCTTCCCTAACTTGTCAATCTCTGCAAGGAACTGAGGTGAGTTTGGATCCATGGTCATCAGTCTTCCCAGAGTACTGACATTGTTCATCAGGTACTGGACAGACACCTCAGTGTAAGTGGTAGACATCATGTTAACCAAATAGGCGTAGGCAGAAGCATTCAGAGCATTAGTGTAGATTTTGTCTTTGACAAACATGCTGTAGGTGTAGTTGTTCTCTACAGCTATTTCAACAGTCTGTTTAAAATGTTTAAGATTTTCACTAAGAGTGGTCTTAACAATGTTTGAAATGATCTGAAAGAAGTGCACCAGTTTCTCCCACTGTTCTTTCACCTGCCCCATGATTTCCAGGCCTTTCGCTAGCACCACAATTCTCTTGTTGAAGTCGATCTCCTTGAGATTATAATGTTTCAGCTCACTCACAATTTCAGCAAGAGCTTTTTTCTTCTGATCCAAGTTGTCCATAGTCTTCTCGTTCCGTTCATTTGCAATTTTTAGCTGGGTTTCAGCCATTTGTAGACGTAGATGAGATTGTCTTAAGTGCATCTGGACCACATCTGTATTTGCTGAGTCATAGATTTGCTGTTGACTTGACTTGGGGGGTGCTGTCAAGAAAGATGGCTGATTTGTAAAAGACTTGCTTTTGGAATAAAAGGCCATGGCCCTTACATTCAGTTCGTCAATGGCTTTAATAAGCTCCTCTGTTTTGGGATCATCACATTTCCCCTCTGGAGCATATTTACCTAGCTCTGTTAAAGTGGAGATACCCTTGTCACAGATGCCTAGTGCCTCGGATTTAATCGGGCATTCAGCTTCTTGCTGTATATCTCTGCTGACTTGCTGAAATAGTCCCACCAAGTAATCAGACTTTACCGTTTGCTTCTCCTGATCATACACCTCAGGCCAATTTATTTCCTTACCTTTGCAAAGTTCTTCCATTTTCTCAACCACTAGTAGAAATGTTATAGATTTAGAAAATATGTTACTTGTTGCCAACATTTCATCCACGTTACTCTTCATTCCAGTGGCCATGTTTCTGTGGCTTTCAGGAGTGCCTTTTCAGTTTTTGATCACATGTGTTATGGCTTTTGGTGTAATAGTGTCCGCTTGGAGATAGGTTTGGATAATTTGTCCTGGAAGAAATTCTGTTGCAAACGCACAGGCTATTGATATTGCTTGCTCTGACATACTTGATATTAGCTTCAGGCCAAAAAGGCCCCATCCACTTGGCAAATCTTTCATTGCTTGCTGGTAGGCCCTTCTGTCCTCAGCTAATCTTTCATTAGCCAGATTGAAAGCAGCCTCGGCCCTGTCGCTTGCCTCCTTAGCTTCAGCCCGTTTAATCTTTGCTATCTCAATGTTTTTCTTGATTTCTTCCATCTCCTCATCATGACTCTGTCTTGCATTCACCAAAGCCTCCACCAGTTCTTGCATCAGCTTGATGATATCTGAGAATTGTTTCTCAGTCATGATGGCCAGGTTTAAGCATTCTGATGATATGTGCGCAATGTTCTGAAGCTCAGCTGGTAAGAAGGCTTGGACAAGACCATCATCCTCCTGTATTATGAGCCCAACTGAGTTTTTGATGTACTCTGGAACCTGTCCGGTGTACATACGAATTTGGTCCATGTTCTTGTGAGCAACATTAAAGGCTTGCCAGCAACCATTACATACTTGAAAGAGGCAGGCCCTAAAAGAATTGGGGTATCTGATGAATTTGAACCCGTCTTTTGGTGGATTTTTATTGATGGAGAAGTCATCTGCAGCAGAAATGCGTACCAGCTGAGCCAGTAAATCGATGGAGACGGGTGCCGGCAATAGATACTGCTCCCAGTTAGCATAGGGCTGCATCAGCAGCATGATGTCATTTCTGTAATCCTGTGCTTTGGTGAAACTCTTAGTAGCTTGGTTGAGCTTTGACAGCGCCATTGTTTTCCCTAAAATAGAGGAAGGCAGAAAATTTGTATAACATAAAGCCATAATAAGACAATCAGGAGATTCAGCATTTATTATTTCTGTACTATAAAGCAGTTAGCACTAACAACAACAGCACCTGCAGTGTTTCATCCACTAAACAATTTCAGATTAGAACACATCATAAGTTACATGTGGTTGCTTAGTAGTTTTTTTTTCCTTCACAACAAGTGAAGTAAAATTAGTAGAAAGCAGAAAATAATACTATTTTAACTACCCACCATTTTACAAAATTAATACTCTTTGATTGAGGAGCATTTAAATGCTTTTTTTCATAAACATTGTTTTTTCATAAACTTCATTATGGTGTAGACTTCAAGAAATTCACTATACAGTATATTTCATAAAAAAGTTGATGAATGTAAACAGAAATTCATATTATGCAAACATAAACTCACAGAAATCTGTAGAGGATAGAATAGAACGGTTTGTACCTGAAGTACTGTGGATACCTCTTGAAGAAGTGAGTAGTTGAAGTAGTAGCCTACCAGACTAGATGCTGTTCTGCTCCAAAACAACAACTTTTATATCATCCTTTCATATTTGTCAGCAAAGCAATATAACTGTGTCCTGCAAAAATATGCAGTCTGAGTTGTAATTCTGAATTCTACAGAACAGCTTTACTTCCTATAACTACTGAAATTTCTTTGTTTTTCGTGTCTTTATTTGGATCCCCATTAGCTGAGGTAGCAGCTGCTCTTCCTGGGCTCCACCAACAAAACTGTGTACTCCCATGATCATAGTTGGTAACTTGTTCCATACTGTGGTGACCAAGACAATACAGATCTGCACGCTGCATCTGTTTTGGGTTTTGGTTTAACTAACCTGCCTGGCAGTGTGACTATGTTGAGCTCTCGCATAATTTATATTGTGTTTACTATCACAGATATTCCTAAAGACGCCCATTAGACCGCAGGGCAGCCTCTCCTGAGCTCTGAGCCATGAGAGAGGCATGCTCGCTCTCCTTACTGACAGGGCAGTGTGAGGCTTGCAGATTCATTCTCAGCTAACCAGAGCTTAGACAGCTCTTTCCTGACAGCTCCCCTGGGAAACACCACAATGAAAGCATCTAGGGGAGGAGAAACTGCTGTTTTACCATAGACTAAACCCATATATACTTTGTTTTGTTAATAACAAATGCCACAGTAAAGTCAAATAATACGATTCCGACCATTATTTTCTTGTAAAAATATCTTGTCGATCATTTTTGTCAGTGCTGTGCACGTAGAATGATCTGCTTTATAGGCATGCTTGAAATCAATGATTCATTAAGTGAAAAATAGTAGATTATCTGCTCAAGAATAACTTTTTCCATTAGGTTGCTCAATACAAAAGAAACTAATTCCAGGCAAAACACACCATTCTAAATTTGATAATAATAGCCCAAAAGTAACACCAGCAACCTTTGAAAGGATGATCAATACAATGTTTGATAATAATAATAATAACAATAATAATAATAATAATAAGAAGAAGAAGAAGAAGTAGAAGAAGAAGAAGAAGAAGAAGAAGAAGAAGAAGAAGAAGAAGAAGAAGAAGAATTTTATTCTAATTAAGAAATTACGGGCATTTCTTGTTACCCAATGGCACTTTACAAGTTCATACAATATAAAAAAGGTCAAATAAAATATAAAGAAGATTCAAATATATAAATAAGATAACAGGAGGGAGTAAAATTGGTTAAAAAAAATAGACATAATATTGATGCAAGTGCATACTATAGTAACCAATTAAAGGGCAGATGAGTGTCAGAGGGATGGAGACAGAGTGAAGGAAAAGACATATGAGGAACACCAGAAAGGGATGGACAGGTCAGACCATGAGGGCAAAAACCAAGAGAAGGATTTTGTACTGCACACAGCCACGAACAGGAACCCAGTGTAAATGTTTGAGTGTAGTAGTTATATGTTCCCTTAAGCTGGTGTGTGTAAGAACTCCAGCAGCCATTTTCTGAATGTTCTGCAGCTTCTTTAACCTACAGACAGGAAGCCCATAAAGAACAACACTGCAGCAGTCTAATCAACATCGCACAGCACTGTATTAGCCTAATCAGCATCACACAGTTCTGCAGTAGTCTAACTGGTATCATACAGAACTGCAGTAGTCTAGCTGGCATCACACAGCACTTCAGTAGTCTAATTAGCATCACAAAGCGCTGCAGTAGTATAATCATCATCAAAAATGCATAAATAAGTAACCTTGTATCACAATTTGCATGCCTATATCCTTACACATAGATATATTTGCTGACTATTACACCATTGTAACATTTTTTAAACAAATTAATTGCAATAACTAAACAATTGAATAATTTAAATTTAATGTCTCTTATACAATCATAAAGCTGACTAAGGCTGACAACTAATCAATAGGAGAACTTCTACCTTAAAGGATTAGTGTGACGGTTGAGTCTAAGGCATTGTGGGAATTGGAGAAATAATTGAATCATGTAGGTGTAACATAATGAAGAGAGGATAACTTAATAAAACATAGAAGGCTAAGGTTAGTCTAATTTTAATTGGCCCAGGCCATTCACTACCACTAAATGACTAAATAGGGATGTTGTGCCCTCTAGTGGGTGAGTCAGAGATAATTATGCAACAAAAATACTTGTGAAGTCTGGTATGCTTTATCATTAAAGTTGCTATAAGATCTTTTTTGGAAGCACTTTGACTAAACTGTTTTATGTATTTGTAGCTACCAATAAACCTCTCTTGTAGGAGGATATATTCTGTATCTGTTAATTCTATGTGTACATTCAGCACATGGAATCTGCCAACATCCATTCTTGCATGTTCTTTCAGGATCAAGGCCTCTGGAATGGTGACTGATGTAGCAGAGCACCTAGGCAACTTTCAGTATGTGATAAAAATGAAAAATAATATTGAACAAGCTGGTATGCATGCACACATGTGCACACACAAGCAGACCTTTCTTAACCTCTTCTCTTGCCAACCCCAGTTTACCTGTTTCTTACAGTTTATGGAAATTACTGTTTCTCCTTTCAATGTGCCTGTTATTTTTTTTAAATGTTGCTTCTGAGGAACTCACACAAATTTCCCCCAATCAGATATGCTGAGCAGAGGTGGTGTTTGTCCTATTCAGCAGCTTCTTCCTGCTTACTTAGAAGCTTTTGCTCCTATAAGCTTCTTCTGGGCTTTGTGGGCTTTCAATCAGGGACTCTGCTGGGTCACTGGTGTATATGTGCATGTGTGATGTGGGCCCTGTGCGTGTGTGTGTGTGTGTGTGTGTGTGTATGTGTGGGTGTGGAGCCCAGAGAAGGGAGCTGCTCTTGGAGAGGACCTTCTCCAGTGGGTACTGGGCAAAAGCGCTAATCCCCTTCATTGTGAAGTAGAGCCTCCACAGAGGGTCATAGCAATACAGGCCTGACACAGAGCATGGGCTTCTATGTCATACACATGTCCACATATTCACCTTCAAGCTCACTGAGAGAGGCTTTCCTGCCTTCGCAAACAGTAGTCTCATTCATTATGAGAGAATACTTCTACTGAGAGTGCCTTAACTCTAGAACACTATATATTCAAATAAAAGACACATTTGTTACATATGTTTAATGTTCATAGGAATCATTATTTGTGACTTAATATTTTAATTTCAAAGAGCTGGACAAAGACTTTGAGTTCCTCTGAACAGTACATGGAGATCAGATTACATCTCAGTAAGATGCATGATGAGATCTTGTACTGCAGCTTGTGTTTATTGTAGTTTTCTATGGAATGACCATGATATTTGCATTAAATAGATGCCAGTCAGTTCAGTCAGCAATATATATTGCTAAAAAGATTCCCCTATGTTCTAACAGGCAAAACCTGTATGTCTAGGTTGGATGTAATCATTGAATTAGAACTGAAATTTAATTAATTAGTAAGATGCACAAAATATGGTTGTTTTTGATTGTGTAATGTTTTCCTTTTCCACATATGCCTTTCAGCACTTTAGTTCTGTTTAGTGGTTTATATTTCAGTGGAAACAGGTCCTTACATATTCCGCAGAAAGCAAAAAATAAAAACAACTAAACAACTACCAACTAATAAAGATGTCAAGTTGAACATGGAAAGTCTTGTTTTGTTTATTCATCTGTTGTTGTGGTTTCTCTTTATGCCGTTCTGTTGATTTGTATCCACTTGATGGCAGGTTGAAAATGATTTGATTCTGTGAGACATTTGGAGGAAGTGTGAGTACAGAAAAAAGCATGTAACTGAAGCATGACATTCTTTAATAGGCTGTATCACTTTTTCTTCTGTGAGTCTGTGAGGACCTCATAAAGCATGGCTTGTGGCAAGTGGGTTAGTACAAGGGTAAATATGGGATAGGAGTGTCAGACGAGAGGCTGATGCCTCTTGCCATGAAGCAGACCCTCCAGCAGATCAGAGTGCTCCTGGACTGGGACAGTGGTCTGATCTCCTTCTTTGATCCTCTCAACAACAGATATGTGCACACCTTCAGACAAACATTCACCAAGCAAGCCTATCCATACTTCTATAATGTTTGTCCTGCTATGAGGGTGTTACCAGAATAGGCTGCAACCACTAAGGACATTATGCTAGTGTAATGGAAAAAAGGAACCTAGTCTATTGAAAATGAACACATTTCTACTTGATCATCATTTCAACAAGGGTGCACCGTGAGATAACATTTATTATGGTAATTATGGATGGCCTTTTCACACTTGGCCAAAGTTTTTGCTTTCGGCTCAGTTTTCCATTGCTCTGAGGTTGTCTGCTTAAAGGATTCAAACCTAGTTTAAAGGCAATCAGACTTTCTTTTGTTTCCTGTGATCATATACCTTAAATCATTTAATGTGATAATGTTATTTCTATTTAGGAGTTGTTTTCCTTGTGCACGCAGATGCATGCAATTGAGAAACCATTGTTTAGTGAAAAGAATCAAATTTGTTTGCAACTTCCTGGATTTTCATTTATTTGCAATTTTCCTCAGAACTGTTGTGAGAATACACACTCCCTGATAAACAAATATAAAAGGTTTATTGTAGATATTTCCTGTCCACTAGACACCTCCAATGTTTGCTGTCTAGCAAATGTCAGCTGGGTTTACTAGTTTCTGGGAAAACCCATATTATGTGTATCACCTTCATGGTAACCTTTATAATCTCTGGACCTTTAGCTTTGCTGTTGATTTTCTCAAATACCCCAATATGGTCTTATGTAGCATTAATGCATGCTTTAAAATCTTCTAAGCCAAGTGAAAAGCACTCAGGTATTTACTCTTAAGTGCTGGTCATACTGCTGTTTTACTGTGATGTTTTCAGTGTTGTGTAATTACTGAATAGGGCTTAAATAAAACCATTGTCATTGTAAGAAGGCTCAACAGCAGTACTCATCTACTGAAAAAACAAGATGTGGGTTCAGATGAATCTACTTCCCTTTTCATGTACACTGAAAAACATCAGTTTTTCAAATGCTAGGATATATTTTGTCTACAAACACATTTCTATTTATGGTCTTTCTTATCTTTTATAGCATCAAGGGTTCTTTGGAAGGTCAGCAGAAAATGGAAGAGAGGAAGCTGTGTGTGAGTGAATGCTTGTGTGTAATGTCATTTTCTATGTTGAGTGTAGCTCTATGATGTACTCTGGAGAGCTGAAGTTTGAGAAGAGGACCATGTCTGCTCAGGTGGAGGGGGGTGTTCATGGCCTGCACTCGCAAGTCTTCGTCCTCTCTGCTCACTAAACTCCTACTACCGAATCCATCATGCTCAGTGGCTCTTTTAGGGAACACTCCACCAACTGTCAAGCAGTGCCACAAAAGCACTCAAGGACTGGAAAATAACCTGTGTGTGTCTGTTCTCACAGTTTGCAGGCACAGTGTTATGAATAATAATACACAGCAATAGACCCCTGCTGATCTCCACTGAAATCTGAATGGACATGAAGCTGACAATTTATTTATGAATAATTAATTCAGATAAATTGTGGGTTTCTAATAGATAACAGGGTCATGACATAATGAGTAATGCCTCTATAGATTTCTATTCATGTCTTCAAGTAATTCATGTACATACATTGAATTGAAAGAAAACTGGCTTTGGCATGACTGGACAGAGCATTGTAATGTAAACGTCAGTACTATGCACATTTTGCAGTGTGGACTTTTATAAACTCATCAGCTCTGTGCAGATATAGACTGTAGAGCTCTATATTGAATTGTGGATGAGCATATTAAAACCACAAGGCGGAGCTTCGAGAGAGAGAGAGAGAGAGAGAGAGAGAGAGAGAGAGAGAGAGAAGATGAAACAGAGCTGTTTAATGTTCAACAAATGGAAAGAAGAAGAAAATTATGAAAATCAGTAGAACTATTAGCAAAGTTGAAACTAGTTAATATTTAGTGACAGCGGAGTGGCTCTAGATCCCTGTGGCAGGGACTACGGACGATCACGGACTACAGGAGCCCACCCTCCGGACTGATGAGTGCGGATGAGTCTCTGGCGAACGAGCTGAATACATTCTTCGCTCGCTTCGAGGCTACATCTAGCAGCGCTAATGCTAACGGCGCTAATGCTAGCAGCGCTAATGCTAACGGCGCTAGTGCTAACAGCACTAATGCTAGCAGCGCTAGTGCTAATGGCACTATCGGCGCAGCCAATGGCACATGCGCGGGGCCCACCATAGAACAGCGCCCTCTCATCGTCACGGAGAGTGACGTGAGAAGAGTGTTTAAAAGGGTGAATACCAGGAAGGCGATGGGAGCAGACGGTATCTGCGGGAGGGTCCTCAAAGCCTGCGCAGATCAGCTAGCCCCGGTATTCACCGACATCTTCAATCTCTCCCTGACGCTCGGTATCGTCCCGTCCAGCTTCAAGCGATCCACCATCGTCCCCGTCCCGAAGAAACCTCGACCCTCCGACCTCAATGACTACCGACCTGTCGCCCTCACATCAGTCGTGATGAAGTGCTTTAAAAAGCTAGTCGGAGACTTCATCACATCTTCACTGCCAGCCTCCATGGACCCACTGCAGTTTGCATACCGCCACAACCGCTCCACTGACGATGCAATTGCACATCTGCTCCACACTACACTGACTCACCTGGACGAAGGGAGGGGAAATTATGTTAAAATGCCATTTGTCGACTACAGTTCAGCATTTAACACTATCATCCCCTCCCTACTCACTACTAAGTTGGGGGATCTAGGACTGCATACATCCCTGTGCGACTGGATCTCCAACTTCCTAACAGACAGACCACAATCAGTACGGGTGGGCAACTGCGCCTCATCCACCCTCACCCTCAGCACTGGAGCTCCTCAGGGTTGTGTCCTAAGCCCCCTGCTCTACTCACTGTACACCTACGACTGCACAGCCACTTCCAGCTCCACCATCATTGTCAAGTTTGCTGACGACACCGTTGTCATGGGTCTGATCTCGGACAACGACGAGAGGGCCTACCTGGATTAAACACCTGGAAAACTGGCGCCAGGAAAATTATCTCCTCCTAAACGTCAGTAAGACAAAGGAGCTGATCGTGGATTGCAGCAAGAAGCAGGAGCGGCACTACCAACCTGTGAGGATCAGTGGAACCACGGTGGAGAGAGTAGATAGTTTCAGGTACCTTGGTGTTCACATCTCGCAGGACCTGTCCTTCAGACTGCCCTCCAAGGTACTGCGGAACTTCTATACCTGCACTATCGAGAGCATCCTCACGGGGAACATCACAGTCTGGTTTGGGAATAGCACCAAGCAGGACAGACAAGCACTCCAAAGGGTAGTGCGTTCAGCAGAGCGCATCACTCACACGGAACTTCCTGACCTGCAGACCATCTACTACAAGCGGTGCCAGACCAAGGCCAGGAGGATTGTGAAGGACCCCACCCATCCCAACAATAGACTCTTCTCTCTGTTGAGGTCAGGGAGGCGCTTTCACTCCCTGAAGACCAAGACAGAGAGGCTGAAGAGCAGCTTCTTCCCACAGGCCATTCGGGCCCTGAATCAGGGAAACTGATAAACTGTGGGGACCACCACCACAATGTAACATAACTGTATATCTGTATATATATATTTATATTCAATGACCTTGTTACACAACAACTGTAGATATGTTATTATACGAAATGGATCTGTACATTCTGTAGATTGTGTACATATATACACAACCATATACATTGTACATTGTGTATATAATCATAATGTACATATATTGTACATACATTGTTAATATATTTTGTACATACATAGAATATATATATATTTATCTTTGCATATATATATTTCACATATAGAGAATGTCTATATTTCTCTATGCACCCCTGTTTTCTTTTCCTCAGTTTGGACAGAGCACTCTCCACCATTTCACTGCGAGTTATACTGTGTATGACTATGTATGTGACGAATAAACCAAACTTGAACTTGAACTTGAACAGTACTTGTGGTAGCCTTTTTAACTAAGTGTACTTAAAATCAGACATTAGCACACTAAAACATTAAGCATTAAGATAAAAGATAAATCCTTTATGCAAATGCAGTTGTTTCTTAAAGATTGTTTCTTTTAGAAATATAAGTTCTTATCACACCTGTATTAGAATATGAGCCCAGGAGAGTAACCCTAGAACACTAGGAACATTTATGTTACAATTTCCTTGCAAAATCACAAGCCTGATGTGAATATTAAAATAAGAACAACAAATAGATACACCTGTTATCATTTTATTATCCATCTTCACATAATATAGGGAAGGTGCATATGTGCTCATTTCTCCTTTGTTAAAAAAGCACTGACATTTTGCTGCATCAAACATTTGTGTGCCATGCATTTAGTGTGTAGCATAACAACAAACAAATTCTGCAAACTCCTACTTTATGAGCATTAAAGGCGGTTGGGGCAGAGTGTTGAGTGAAGCTTCAGAGCTTGACTGTAACCTTGTTATATTTCAATGGCAATGAGGGCAGTACAGGTAGTGACTAAGAGGCTTTCCTTCCCAATCCCTCTGAATGTTGTCTCTGACAACATTCCAGACAGCACTTTAGAGAAAACAGTAGTCCAATGGCAGCAGACAGGCCTTTTTAGGGATCACCACTTACAGAGTCTTACCAAGACACCCAGTAGCTTTATTTTGTTTGGGACAAAGCCTCTATCAGAGCCGTATTTCATTCTACCTGATTCAGCTGCTGCTTGTATGATGCATGTTGGATGAATCTCTTACTCTGCTCCTCAGCTAAGAGAAAGCTCTCCATCTCGATCTGAGGAACAAACTTGGATTGTGTGCGTGGCTCCAGCACAACCACTGGTGAATGCGCACGCAGTGTCCCAGGAGCCGCTCTGTGGTGCAGGTGGAGAGGGGAGGTGGGCGGAGGCCCGGGGCGTCAGCTCACGCAGGGTTGTAGAGGAGGATTGGAGTACTGGACATCGCTTACATGGAGGGCCATGTCTATGAGCACTTTGCCAATGGCAAGCACGACAGCTACCAGATCGACTACCGCCTCATTGTGGGCGACACAGAGCCAGCCAGATTGCAGCTGTCGCCTCGCGACCCTGAGCACCAGGGGCCATTTGGCCACAACACATCTCATGGGCATGAGACTGCAGCTCAGCGCTACAGCGCCACACGCATCCAGGCTGGCTACGAACCAGAGACGTGAGACTCCTACGGTTTCAAAGGAGTGCTGATCAGCAAAATTAACCATGTTTGCATCACTAGGTTAACGTTAGTGTCACTAAACAAGTTCATTAGGAGTGGACTTTATTTTTCTTTTGGATTGTGTACTTTTAAACTGTTGCACAGACTGGGTTGGGTTCTCAGTGATGTGCAATTTTAGCCCAATTCCATATTGTTGGTCTCAGAAGAACACATTCCTTTCGGGGATTATCATCACATAAAATAGACCTATACATTTACAGTCTCTACAGAGAAATACAGTCATGTCATAGTATAATAAAATGTCCTAATGTGTAAATAGTGATGTTTACTCATTTATAATGTCCAGCACTACTCAAATATAACTGCTTGCCTTCTTTGCCCATCATATTAACATTCCCATGTCAGCAGAGTAAAAAGGACCATAAATCTGATTAAGAATTATATTATCAAGACCGATATAATCTGTGTTGTAGAACAGATATGAAAACATTTTGCCATAGCAATGCTCAAAAGCATCACATTCCATTTGTTTTACAGACTGTGAAGGAAATATTGTTGTGTTTCTTTCTCTATCATTGTAAAGCGTGAGAAAGCTTAGCATAAGATTAGAAGAACAGGACGTTCCCTATTGAACGTCCTTGAAGAAATACACTCCTTCCAAGGAGTTATCTGGTCTCAGCAGAAGCAAACCCTCCCTCGTTCTCTCGAACGCTACGGCTATTATATAAGGGCAGGGAAATCACCGAAAGGGGAGCGAAGCAAATAGGCACGCTCATTTTCTTGAAACTAATAACTCAATAAAATCTTCTTATCCACATCTGACTCCTTGTTTGCTGAATTTCCACCACAGGACGATGACCATCAAACTGGGAGAGTGGCTCCAGCAGATCCCAGGAACAACATCTGAGATCCTCATCCAGAAGAGTGCAGTCGATGGAACACTTGGGATACTATGCAGGAAAATGTATATATTGTAAATTCCTGTTCTTTTTTATCAACATTCTTAGAACATAATTACTGTTCTAAGTTTACAACATCTGGTCGAGGTTTTCGTTTATTCAAGACGCATCCTGTAGTGCCTTTTCACATTTTTGCACTATTTCTTTATTTTGAGTCAAATGTTTCAAATAAAATAATACAATCCACAAGGAAATGAAAACGAGAATTAAATCAAACTTATTCTTTCAGAAAGATTACTACTCATTCACACACCAGGACGTTACATCTGCTGGAGTATTATGCTCACGTTTCTAAACTTTTAAACATTATAATGTATTTCAGTTATGGAAATCAGTTAAACACTATAGGAAGGCCTACAACAGGAATGTACTACAAATACCTTCCTACTCCAGCACCCCTAATCGTCCACTCCCAATGGTGGGATATCCCTGAATAACAGTTGAATGCTATCTTTGCCTTTATTTGCCTCTGTCTGTCTTTCAGGAGACTACAATATGAGAGTTACACACTAACATAAAAGAACGAATAATGAATTAAGTAAATGCTGCACTGGCTAACATCTACTTTCTTCCCTGTTTTATTACCTGTATTATTATTTATAATATTTGTGAGCTGAAAACATGATATCCACCAAAAACATGATTGACTGACTCATGAACAATGTCAACAAATCTACACGCACACACACACACACACACACACACACACAGCAGGTGGGTTTTCTGTGGTGGCAGGTGGGTCCCAGTGGGCTCATACTGGCCCTGCCCACATGTCGCCTCCTGCAGGTGTCAACCGTAGCCACTGTGCTCCATGTGCCCTTTCTCCTCTGCCACTGCTGGGAGAGGGCTCTGCCCACCCTCCTGACACGCTCCGCTACGCCTCCTGCATACCCCCTTTGTGCTTCAGACAGAGGCCAAAACCACTGGCTTTGCTGGTTCCAGGAACAGCCTGAGATTGTCCGGGAGAGTGGAAGAATGGTATACCTTGCAAGGTATGATGGTCTTCATTGAAATGGGGGTTAAAAACATTTCAAGTCAGTGTTTTGTGCACTGACATCCCTCTTGCTACCGAAGGCCACCCGAGTGTTTCTTGTGTTTGTAAGTGTGAGGCAAAGGAGTGTGAAAGTGTTTGTGTGGATCAAGATGTAAATGCATGAAATGAAAAGTACTGAGGCTATGTTTATTGTCACATATTTTATATCTAGAATGTTGGCCTACCTCCAAGTGAATTTGCACAAAGACCAAACATTTGTGTGGGGTGTTTGTTTGTGCATGTGAATATAGATGTGTGTAGTTCAATGGTGTATACATGTGTACATGTGAGTATGGATGTGTAAGTGTGAAAGATGTGTGTGTGTGTGTGTGTGTGTGTGTGTGTGTGTGTGTGTGTGTGTGTGTGTGTGTGTGTGTGTGTGAATTATATATTTGTTGGGGGCACATTCATATACTGCCACACTGCTATTCTCTCTGCTAGTTTCTGTTTTTCAATTGGCGGAGTGGATTAGGGCCTGTCAGAGAGACTCTAAGAGATCTGGTGAGCCCTGATTGTGATTCTTTTTGTTTCTTTCTCTCTCTCTCTCTCTCTCTCTCTCTCTCTTTGTGTGTGTGTGTTTGTGTGTGTGTCTCTTGTCAACACAGTGTGAATAATTTTTATTTTAATTGGTTCGTTGTCATGAAATTATCTCTCAACTCTCTCAACCGTCTAAATCACACGCGCACACACACAAACAGTTGACACCCCCCATCCTATAGTCCACATTCATTCATGAGAAACAGAAAATTTGAATTTGAAATTTATTGGATTGAATAACAAAGATCCTTTTCTTTAGAACCATACACAAGCATGGACAATGACAATGTTGTGCTAAATGGTGTGATCAAACCCTATCATCATCCTTCCCAGCAAAGCCCTGATCTAATCCTTCTGTAGTGAGCTAAACGCTATTAATAAACTCCCAAACTCCTCCAGTGCTCTCTCACCATTCTGAGCAGAGCCTGTGCCAGGCCTGCAATATTATCAACTACAGCACAGCTCTGTTTTCTCTCTTCCAAATGTGTAGAGAAAACACACACACACACACACGCGCGCGCGCGCTCTGTATTCTGACAGTCCCTGCAATGCTCCACTGTAATCCTCTTAGCCTGTAAGTGCTGGGCTCTCCCTGCAAACACACCCTAAACCCAACACAGCATGGGACTATGTGGAAGACCACTTGCACAAACATCGACCGCACAGCTCCTTTTGCCTTTGCTTGCTATAGTTTCAACTGCTCGATGCACTGAAATGCCAAATACAGAGGCTAAAGCTCGAACACATGCGCCATGAACCAGCTGCACCCATTCCGAGGTAAATCAAATACACAGTTGCCAATGTTTAAAAAAGCTTTTTGAGCTTTTTAAATTTTATTGATTTATTTTTTTTAAAGAACATGAGGACTTTTTCATTTTTATTTTTTCAGAATGCTAAATAGTAGTAGTCCCAGTAATTTTGTAGTTCCAGTAGTATCGTCATTCAGGTCTCCTTTATCAGGTTTTGGATGGATTGGTAGAAGTTCATATTGACTGGTTATAAACATAGTTCTGATGTAGTCAAGCACAGCGTCTGTCTCTTTGGCCAGTTGGTAATCATAGCCTTTTTATGTGCTCGGGAAACCTTTCTGCATACTACCGATTTCTTTAGCTGGTCCTCCTTGGGAAGTGTGTGGTCCCTTTGAGCAGTACAAAGCTTCCCCAGCCATGGCTCTCCCCATGCGCTGCTGCTTAGTTTTCTTCCCCACTACTTTGTCCCATAACGTCTTCAGGTTCTTTCTTTCACACTTTGGGTTTTGGTTTTCACTCTCTAGAGCCTCTCTTTCACTCTTCAGGTGTTGTCTTTCACTCTCAAGATTCTCTCTTTCACCCTTCAGGTGTTGTCTTTCTCTCTCCAGAGCCTCTCTTTCACTCTTCAGGTGTTGTCTTTCACGCTCTAGATCCTCTCTTTCACTCTTCAGGTGTTGTCTTTCACTCTCAAGATTCTCTCTTTCACCCTTCAGGTGTTGTCTTTCTCTCTCTAGAGCCTCTCTTTCACTCTTCAGGTGTTGTCTTTCACGCTCTAGATCCTCTCTTTCACTCTTCAGGTGTTGTCTTTCACTCTCAAGATTCTCTCTTTCACCCTTCAGGTGTTGTCTTTCACTCTCTACATCCTCTCTTTCACTCTTCAGGTGCCATCTTTCACTCTGTTCATTTTTTGTCTCCTTCTGCTTCTCCTCCAACTCCTTCCCACTACATTCCTCCTCAAATTTTCCAATTTTAACACAGTGTCGTTTTCTAATTTCCTTCGTATCTACTCTGTCAGGTAGTTCTTGTTGCAATCTACTCATTGCTTTTTGTGTGTTCCTGTCCAACAAAATCTTCGTTTTCTTCTTCTTCGAAGATCTTCTGTGAGAGCAGCAGAACTGCATTTTGCTGCTGCAACCTCCCATTTCTGTCAACAGACTGACCAATTTTACCTTTGTCAAGCAGATTATAAGAATAGCTATTACGACAATGGTCAGTGATATTATGACATCACAGTTTTGGTTTTGTTGACAATTCCATTGTCATCACACAGAATAGAATAGAATAGAATAAACTATTGTGGGCTTGCTTTGTTTTCACTTTAGCCTTAATTAGATTAATTAGATTCATATGTTTGCTTTAGATTTGCCTTTTTACATTTTATTTATACCATGAAAAACAATACAGAAATAATTAAAGAAGTCAAAGCCTTTGTCACAGTCTCTCCAGACATGCCTTTCTCTGGTTGTCAAAAAGACAAAAGAGATGACTGTGGACTACAGAAGGATGCAAATGCCTCACACCCTAATACATACAGTGAAGAGTGAGAACATACACTCTCTTAAAATCACAATCAATCTCTCATGGTCCCTGAGCACTTTTTCCTTAGTGAAGAAAGCTCTGCTTCCTGAGGAGACTGAAGAAGGACAGCATGTCCGTCATCCTGATCTGGTCTGCAACAGCATCATAGAGAGTGTCCCGACCTGCGCCATCGCTGTCTGGTACTGGCACTGCTCCCCCTGCTCTTTTGGATTGTTTAGTTGAATTTAGCAGTCTGCTCTCAAATTTTCTGTGCCTGTTTTCTGGGATTCTGAAATTCAGGCAATGTTTTTGTTGTTCTTCTGCAACACTATTAAAACTCTGAACTCCTCAAACTATTTTACTTCTCTAAGTAAATCTGTCACATTTGTCTAGTACAGAATTATTAGATTTCTTTCTTTGACCATAAGCAAGATACACACATTTACTTTGCACATTTACATATTTCTTTGTCTGTGTCTCTCTATCACTCTCCTTTTCTCAGAGAGTTGGATAAGAGATTAAGGACACTTCCTGAGGCAGAGAATGATTGGTCAGTAGTACATTAGAATGGCCATACATACATTTCATCATTCCATATCTTTTCAGTGGTTATCAAAACCATTTATACACTTTTGCAGTTAAACAATGTTAAGATATTGATTAGTGTTTCAGTCAAATTAGTCTAACTCTGAAAGTATGTGTTTACCTTCCATATGAGATGCTATTTAAGACTACACACACATCAGATTTTGCAATGAAAAGATGCACACATGCATACATGATAAAACAAACAAAGGCAAATAGTCAGTGTACACACACACACACACACGTTTTAGGCTCCTTTTGTCATTCAGTTTTGAAAGAAGGAGATGGAGGGCATGTCAGTATGTAGCAGTAGCCATAGTATTGGAACAGATGGGTCAGCATGGTAAGGGCAGACAGAACGTTGGTCAGGGTGTATCACTGGTCTCCATTGCATCTCAGTGATTCAAAATTCAGAACTAAAATATTAGAAAAAACACTCTCAAAGCATAGAGGGCCAAGTCAGTAGTTGCACTAATATCAGAATTTGTATCAAGATATTTTTAAGTGAGAAACTTTTAAGCGAGAAATAAGTTTAGCCCTCATTAAAAATGTTGTAATTTCAACTCTTTGACACTCTTGGAAAAATAAATGTAATATTTTGTTCAAAATATTATTTATTTGGGGAAAAAAGTGATCTGCAGGCACTGCGGATTCTTGCCCTGCTAGAGATGATTAAGAAAAGAGGTTAAATTGATTAGGACTTCTAACCTGCAGTAATAAACAGTATAAATTGATATGAAATGAAATAGGCAGATGCTGACTGTATATGAATTGTATGGGGCAGCAGTGTCTCACAAAGACTGGAGCACAGCAATGATGTCATCATGTCATGGGTGTGAAAAGAAGGCCTCTAGGAAATAGGCTTCGTCAAGGGGCATGGGGGCTGGGGCCAAAAGACAGAGCGCAGGAGACTAATGAATGAAGATGGAGAACCCCTCTGTTCGCTACTGTAATATACACACTGAGAGGTAGAGGAGCAAGGACTCTTCATCAGGCCCTCAGCCAGCCTGGCACTAGCTCATCAACAGATGTCTCCCTCTCTGAGAGAGAGAGAGAGAGAGAGAGAGAGAGAGAGAGAGAGAGAGAGAGAGAGAGGGAGGGTCTTATTGAATTATATGCTTTGTTGTCATCTGTGTAGCATTACTACAGATTCTTTATAACTCAGTATCTGCAATGTTTGGTTTAGAATCACAGATGAGGATGTGTTTAATGTGACGTGGTTGGTTTACGTCTCACAAATGTCAATTGTCTTCATTAATGTTCCATCTGAAATATTAGGTTCAGGAAGAAGCTAAGGGTTTTGACCTCAGCATAGACTTCACTGGTGCTGACATCATCACCAGCTAAGTGACCTGTTCCTCTCATCCTGGTGTGTGTCTGTCTGTGTGTGTGTGTGTGTGTGTGTGTGTGTGTGTGTGTGTGTGTGTGTGTGTGTGTGTGTGTGTGTGTGTGTGTGTGTGCGTGCGTGTGCGTGTGTGTGTCCAGCTGTGATCGGCCCTTACTCATACACATTTCACTTGGCTGACACACAGTGAAAAAAGTGCATTTACAGTCCTCTGTGGTCTCATTGCCAGCCCAGATTTCCAAAACTTATTATATATTTTACATATGTAGTAGTCATTATATATTATTTGAAACTACAATTTTGAACAGTGTTTCAGTGTTGTGTAATTACTGAATAGGGCTTAAATAAAACCATTGTCATTGTAAGAAGGCTCAACAGCAGTACTCATCTACTGAAAAAACAAGATGTGGGTTCAGATGAATCTACTTCCCTTTTCATGTACACTGAAAAACATCAGTTTTTCAAATGCTAGGATATATTTTGTCTACAAACACATTTCTATTTATGGTCTTTCTTATCTTTTATAGCATCAAGGGTTCTTTGGAAGGTCAGCAGAAAATGGAAGAGAGGAAGCTGTGTGTGAGTGAATGCTTGTGTGTAATGTCATTTTCTATGTTGAGTGTAGCTCTATGATGTACTCTGGAGAGCTGAAGTTTGAGAAGAGGACCATGTCTGCTCAGGTGGAGGGGGGTGTTCATGGCCTGCACTCGCAAGTCTTCGTCCTCTCTGCTCACTAAACTCCTACTACCGAATCCATCATGCTCAGTGGCTCTTTTAGGGAACACTCCACCAACTGTCAAGCAGTGCCACAAAAGCACTCAAGGACTGGAAAATAACCTGTGTGTGTCTGTTCTCACAGTTTGCAGGCACAGTGTTATGAATAATAATACACAGCAATAGACCCCTGCTGATCTCCACTGAAATCTGAATGGACATGAAGCTGACAATTTATTTATGAATAATTAATTCAGATAAATTGTGGGTTTCTAATAGATAACAGGGTCATGACATAATGAGTAATGCCTCTATAGATTTCTATTCATGTCTTCAAGTAATTCATGTACATACATTGAATTGAAAGAAAACTGGCTTTGGCATGACTGGACAGAGCATTGTAATGTAAACGTCAGTACTATGCACATTTTGCAGTGTGGACTTTTATAAACTCATCAGCTCTGTGCAGATATAGACTGTAGAGCTCTATATTGAATTGTGGATGAGCATATTAAAACCACAAGGCGGAGCTTCGAGAGAGAGAGAGAGAGAGAGAGAGAGAGAGAGAGAGAGAGAGAGAGAGAGAGAGAGAGAGAGAGAAGATGAAACAGAGCTGTTTAATGTTCAACAAATGGAAAGAAGAAGAAAATTATGAAAATCAGTAGAACTATTAGCAAAGTTGAAACTAGTTAATATTTAGTGACAGCGGAGTGGCTCTAGATCCCTGTGGCAGGGACTACGGACGATCACGGACTACAGGAGCCCACCCTCCGGACTGATGAGTGCGGATGAGTCTCTGGCGAACGAGCTGAATACATTCTTCGCTCGCTTCGAGGCTACATCTAGCAGCGCTAATGCTAACGGCGCTAATGCTAGCAGCGCTAATGCTAGCAGCGCTAATGCTAGCAGCGCTAGTGCTAATGGCACTATCGGCGCAGCCAATGGCACATGCGCGGGGCGCACCATAGAACAGCGCCCTCTCATCGTCACGGAGAGTGACGTGAGAAGAGTGTTTAAAAGGGTGAATACCAGGAAGGCGATGGGAGCAGACGGTATCTGCGGGAGGGTCCTCAAAGCCTGCGCAGATCAGCTAGCCCCGGTATTCACCGACATCTTCAATCTCTCCCTGACGCTCGGTATCGTCCCGTCCAGCTTCAAGCGATCCACCATCGTCCCCGTCCCGAAGAAACCTCGACCCTCCGACCTCAATGACTACCGACCTGTCGCCCTCACATCAGTCGTGATGAAGTGCTTTAAAAAGCTAGTCGGAGACTTCATCACATCTTCACTGCCAGCCTCCATGGACCCACTGCAGTTTGCATACCGCCACAACCGCTCCACTGACGATGCAATTGCACATCTGCTCCACACTACACTGACTCACCTGGACGAAGGGAGGGGAAATTATGTTAAAATGCTATTTGTCGACTACAGTTCAGCATTTAACACTATCATCCCCTCCCTACTCACTACTAAGTTGGGGGATCTAGGACTGCATACATCCCTGTGCGACTGGATCTCCAACTTCCTAACAGACAGACCACAATCAGTACGGGTGGGCAACTGCGCCTCATCCACCCTCACCCTCAGCACTGGAGCTCCTCAGGGTTGTGTCCTAAGCCCCCTGCTCTACTCACTGTACACCTACGACTGCACAGCCACTTCCAGCTCCACCATCATTGTCAAGTTTGCTGACGACACCGTTGTCATGGGTCTGATCTCGGACAACGACGAGAGGGCCTACCTGGATTAAACACCTGGAAAACTGGCGCCAGGAAAATTATCTCCTCCTAAACGTCAGTAAGACAAAGGAGCTGATCGTGGATTGCAGCAAGAAGCAGGAGCGGCACTACCAACCTGTGAGGATCAGTGGAACCACGGTGGAGAGAGTAGATAGTTTCAGGTACCTTGGTGTTCACATCTCGCAGGACCTGTCCTTCAGACTGCCCTCCAAGGTACTGCGGAACTTCTATACCTGCACTATCGAGAGCATCCTCACGGGGAACATCACAGTCTGGTTTGGGAATAGCACCAAGCAGGACAGACAAGCACTCCAAAGGGTAGTGCGTTCAGCAGAGCGCATCACTCACACGGAACTTCCTGACCTGCAGACCATCTACTACAAGCGGTGCCAGACCAAGGCCAGGAGGATTGTGAAGGACCCCACCCATCCCAACAATAGACTCTTCTCTCTGTTGAGGTCAGGGAGGCGCTTTCGCTCCCTGAAGACCAAGACAGAGAGGCTGAAGAGCAGCTTCTTCCCACAGGCCATTCGGGCCCTGAATCAGGGAAACTGATAAACTGTGGGGACCACCACCACAATGTAACATAACTGTATATCTGTATATATATATTTATATTCAATGACCTTGTTACACAACAACTGTAGATATGTTATTATACGAAATGGATCTGTACATTCTGTAGATTGTGTACATATATACACAACCATATACATTGTACATTGTGTATATAATCATAATATACATATATTGTACATACATTGTTAATATATTTTGTACATACATAGAATATATATATTTATCTTTGCATATATATATTTCACATATAGAGAATGTCTGTATTTCTCTATGCACCCCTGTTTTCTTTTCCTCAGTTTGGACAGAGCACTCTCCACCATTTCACTGCGAGTTATGCTGTGTATGACTATGTATGTGACGAATAAACCAAACTTGAACTTGAACTTGAACAGTACTTGTGGTAGCCTTTTTAACTAAGTGTACTTAAAATCAGACATTAGCACACTAAAACATTAAAGCATTAAGATAAAAGATAAATCCTTTATGCAAATGCAGTTGTTTCTTAAAGATTGTTTCTTTTAGAAATATAAGTTCTTATCACACCTGTATTAGAATATGAGCCCAGGAGAGTAACCCTAGAACACTAGGAACATTTATTTTACAATTTCCTTGCAAAATCACAAGCCTGATGTGAATATTAAAATAAGAACAACAAATAGATACACCTGTTATCATTTTATTATCCATCTTCACATAATATAGGGAAGGTGCTTATGTGCTCATTTCTCCTTTGTTAAAAAAGCACTGATATTTTGCTGCATCAAACATTTGTGTGCCATGCATTTAGTGTGTAGCATAACAACAAACAAATTCTGCAAACTCCTACTTTATGAGCATTAAAGGCGGTAGGGCAGAGTGTTGAGTGAAGCTTCAGAGCTTGACTGTAACCTTGTTATATTTCAATGGCAATGAGGGCAGTACAGGTAGTGACTAAGAGGCTTTCCTTCCCAATCCCTCTGAATGTTGTCTCTGACAACATTCCAGACAGCACTTTAGAGAAAACAGTAGTCCAATGGCAGCAGACAGGCCTTTTTAGGGATCACCACTTACAGAGTCTTACCAAGACACCCAGTAGCTTTATTTTGTTTGGGACGAAGCCTCTATCAGAGCCGTATTTCATTCTACCTGATTCAGCTGCTGCTTGTATGATGCATGTTGGATGAATCTCTTACTCTGCTCCTCAGCTAAGAGAAAGCTCTCCATCTCGATCTGAGGAACAAACTTGGATTGTGTGCGTGGCTCCAGCACAACCACTGGTGAATGCGCACGCAGTGTCCCAGGAGCCGCTCTGTGGTGCAGGTGGAGAGGGGAGGTGGGCGGAGGCCCGGGGCGTCAGCTCACGCAGGGTTGTAGAGGAGGATTGGAGTACTGGACATCGCTTACATGGAGGGCCATGTCTATGAGCACTTTGCCAATGGCAAGCACGACAGCTACCAGATCGACTACCGCCTCATTGTGGGCGACACAGAGCCAGCCAGATTGCAGCTGTCGCCTCGCGACCCTGAGCACCAGGGGCCATTTGGCCACAACACATCTCATGGGCATGAGACTGCAGCTCAGCGCTACAGCGCCACACGCATCCAGGCTGGCTACGAACCAGAGACGTGAGACTCCTACGGTTTCAAAGGAGTGCTGATCAGCAAAATTAACCATGTTTGCATCACTAGGTTAACGTTAGTGTCACTAAACAAGTTCATTAGGAGTGGACTTTATTTTTCTTTTGGATTGTGTACTTTTAAACTGTTGCACAGACTGGGTTGGGTTCTCAGTGATGTGCAATTTTAGCCCAATTCCATATTGTTGGTCTCAGAAGAACACATTCCTTTCGGGGATTATCATCACATAAAATAGACCTATACATTTACAGTCTCTACAGAGAAATACAGTCATGTCATAGTATAATAAAATGTCCTAATGTGTAAATAGTGATGTTTACTCATTTATAATGTCCAGCACTACTCAAATATAACTGCTTGCCTTCTTTGCCCATCATATTAACATTCCCATGTCAGCAGAGTAAAAAGGACCATAAATCTGATTAAGAATTATATTATCAAGACCGATATAATCTGTGTTGTAGAACAGATATGAAAACATTTTGCCATAGCAATGCTCAAAAGCATCACATTCCATTTGTTTTACAGACTGTGAAGGAAATATTGTTGTGTTTCTTTCTCTATCATTGTAAAGCGTGAGAAAGCTTAGCATAAGATTAGAAGAACAGGACGTTCCCTATTGAACGTCCTTGAAGAAATACACTCCTTCCAAGGAGTTATCTGGTCTCAGCAGAAGCAAACCCTCCCTCGTTCTCTCGAACGCTACGGCTATTATATAAGGGCAGGGAAATCACCGAAAGGGGAGCGAAGCAAATAGGCACGCTCATTTTCTTGAAACTAATAACTCAATAAAATCTTCTTATCCACATCTGACTCCTTGTTTGCTGAATTTCCACCACAGGACGATGACCATCAAACTGGGAGAGTGGCTCCAGCAGATCCCAGGAACAACATCTGAGATCCTCATCCAGAAGAGTGCAGTCGATGGAACACTTGGGATACTATGCAGGAAAATGTATATATTGTAAATTCCTGTTCTTTTTTATCAACATTCTTAGAACATAATTACTGTTCTAAGTTTACAACATCTGGTCGAGGTTTTCGTTTATTCAAGACGCATCCTGTAGTGCCTTTTCACATTTTTGCACTATTTCTTTATTTTGAGTCAAATGTTTCAAATAAAATAATACAATCCACAAGGAAATGAAAACGAGAATTAAATCAAACTTATTCTTTCAGAAAGATTACTACTCATTCACACACCAGGACGTTACATCTGCTGGAGTATTATGCTCACGTTTCTAAACTTTTAAACATTATAATGTATTTCAGTTATGGAAATCAGTTAAACACTATAGGAAGGCCTACAACAGGAATGTACTACAAATACCTTCCTACTCCAGCACCCCTAATCGTCCACTCCCAATGGTGGGATATCCCTGAATAACAGTTGAATGCTATCTTTGCCTTTATTTGCCTCTGTCTGTCTTTCAGGAGACTACAATATGAGAGTTACACACTAACATAAAAGAACGAATAATGAATTAAGTAAATGCTGCACTGGCTAACATCTACTTTCTTCCCTGTTTTATTACCTGTATTATTATTTATAATATTTGTGAGCTGAAAACATGATATCCACCAAAAACATGATTGACTGACTCATGAACAATGTCAACAAATCTACACGCACACACACACACACACACACACACACACAGCAGGTGGGTTTTCTGTGGTGGCAGGTGGGTCCCAGTGGGCTCATACTGGCCCTGCCCACATGTCGCCTCCTGCAGGTGTCAACCGTAGCCACTGTGCTCCATGTGCCCTTTCTCCTCTGCCACTGCTGGGAGAGGGCTCTGCCCACCCTCCTGACACGCTCCGCTACGCCTCCTGCATACCCCCTTTGTGCTTCAGACAGAGGCCAAAACCACTGGCTTTGCTGGTTCCAGGAACAGCCTGAGATTGTCCGGGAGAGTGGAAGAATGGTATACCTTGCAAGGTATGATGGTCTTCATTGAAATGGGGGTTAAAAACATTTCAAGTCAGTGTTTTGTGCACTGACATCCCTCTTGCTACCGAAGGCCACCCGAGTGTTTCTTGTGTTTGTAAGTGTGAGGCAAAGGAGTGTGAAAGTGTTTGTGTGGATCAAGATGTAAATGCATGAAATGAAAAGTACTGAGGCTATGTTTATTGTCACATATTTTATATCTAGAATGTTGGCCTACCTCCAAGTGAATTTGCACAAAGACCAAACATTTGTGTGGGGTGTTTGTTTGTGCATGTGAATATAGATGTGTGTAGTTCAATGGTGTATACATGTGTACATGTGAGTATGGATGTGTAAGTGTGAAAGATGTGTGTGTGTGTGTGTGTGTGTGTGTGTGTGTGTGTGTGTGTGTGTGTGTGTGTGTGTGTGTGTGTGAATTATATATTTGTTGGGGGCACATTCATATACTGCCACACTGCTATTCTCTCTGCTAGTTTCTGTTTTTCAATTGGCGGAGTGGATTAGGGCCTGTCAGAGAGACTCTAAGAGATCTGGTGAGCCCTGATTGTGATTCTTTTTGTTTCTTTCTCTCTCTCTCTCTCTCTCTCTCTCTCTCTTTGTGTGTGTGTGTTTGTGTGTGTGTCTCTTGTCAACACAGTGTGAATAATTTTTATTTTAATTGGTTCGTTGTCATGAAATTATCTCTCAACTCTCTCAACCGTCTAAATCACACGCGCACACACACAAACAGTTGACACCCCCCATCCTATAGTCCACATTCATTCATGAGAAACAGAAAATTTGAATTTGAAATTTATTGGATTGAATAACAAAGATCCTTTTCTTTAGAACCATACACAAGCATGGACAATGACAATGTTGTGCTAAATGGTGTGATCAAACCCTATCATCATCCTTCCCAGCAAAGCCCTGATCTAATCCTTCTGTAGTGAGCTAAACGCTATTAATAAACTCCCAAACTCCTCCAGTGCTCTCTCACCATTCTGAGCAGAGCCTGTGCCAGGCCTGCAATATTATCAACTACAGCACAGCTCTGTTTTCTCTCTTCCAAATGTGTAGAGAAAACACACACACACACACACGCGCGCGCGCGCTCTGTATTCTGACAGTCCCTGCAATGCTCCACTGTAATCCTCTTAGCCTGTAAGTGCTGGGCTCTCCCTGCAAACACACCCTAAACCCAACACAGCATGGGACTATGTGGAAGACCACTTGCACAAACATCGACCGCACAGCTCCTTTTGCCTTTGCTTGCTATAGTTTCAACTGCTCGATGCACTGAAATGCCAAATACAGAGGCTAAAGCTCGAACACATGCGCCATGAACCAGCTGCACCCATTCCGAGGTAAATCAAATACACAGTTGCCAATGTTTAAAAAAGCTTTTTGAGCTTTTTAAATTTTATTGATTTATTTTTTTTAAAGAACATGAGGACTTTTTCATTTTTATTTTTTCAGAATGCTAAATAGTAGTAGTCCCAGTAATTTTGTAGTTCCAGTAGTATCGTCATTCAGGTCTCCTTTATCAGGTTTTGGATGGATTGGTAGAAGTTCATATTGACTGGTTATAAACATAGTTCTGATGTAGTCAAGCACAGCGTCTGTCTCTTTGGCCAGTTGGTAATCATAGCCTTTTTATGTGCTCGGGAAACCTTTCTGCATACTACCGATTTCTTTAGCTGGTCCTCCTTGGGAAGTGTGTGGTCCCTTTGAGCAGTACAAAGCTTCCCCAGCCATGGCTCTCCCCATGCGCTGCTGCTTAGTTTTCTTCCCCACTACTTTGTCCCATAACGTCTTCAGGTTCTTTCTTTCACACTTTGGGTTTTGGTTTTCACTCTCTAGAGCCTCTCTTTCACTCTTCAGGTGTTGTCTTTCACTCTCAAGATTCTCTCTTTCACCCTTCAGGTGTTGTCTTTCTCTCTCCAGAGCCTCTCTTTCACTCTTCAGGTGTTGTCTTTCACGCTCTAGATCCTCTCTTTCACTCTTCAGGTGTTGTCTTTCACTCTCAAGATTCTCTCTTTCACCCTTCAGGTGTTGTCTTTCTCTCTCTAGAGCCTCTCTTTCACTCTTCAGGTGTTGTCTTTCACGCTCTAGATCCTCTCTTTCACTCTTCAGGTGTTGTCTTTCACTCTCAAGATTCTCTCTTTCACCCTTCAGGTGTTGTCTTTCACTCTCTACATCCTCTCTTTCACTCTTCAGGTGCCATCTTTCACTCTGTTCATTTTTTGTCTCCTTCTGCTTCTCCTCCAACTCCTTCCCACTACATTCCTCCTCAAATTTTCCAATTTTAACACAGTGTCGTTTTCTAATTTCCTTCGTATCTACTCTGTCAGGTAGTTCTTGTTGCAATCTACTCATTGCTTTTTGTGTGTTCCTGTCCAACAAAATCTTCGTTTTCTTCTTCTTCGAAGATCTTCTGTGAGAGCAGCAGAACTGCATTTTGCTGCTGCAACCTCCCATTTCTGTCAACAGACTGACCAATTTTACCTTTGTCAAGCAGATTATAAGAATAGCTATTACGACAATGGTCAGTGATATTATGACATCACAGTTTTGGTTTTGTTGACAATTCCATTGTCATCACACAGAATAGAATAGAATAGAATAAACTATTGTGGGCTTGCTTTGTTTTCACTTTAGCCTTAATTAGATTAATTAGATTCATATGTTTGCTTTAGATTTGCCTTTTTACATTTTATTTATACCATGAAAAACAATACAGAAATAATTAAAGAAGTCAAAGCCTTTGTCACAGTCTCTCCAGACATGCCTTTCTCTGGTTGTCAAAAAGACAAAAGAGATGACTGTGGACTACAGAAGGATGCAAATGCCTCACACCCTAATACATACAGTGAAGAGTGAGAACATACACTCTCTTAAAATCACAATCAATCTCTCATGGTCCCTGAGCACTTTTTCCTTAGTGAAGAAAGCTCTGCTTCCTGAGGAGACTGAAGAAGGACAGCATGTCCGTCATCCTGATCTGGTCTGCAACAGCATCATAGAGAGTGTCCCGACCTGCGCCATCGCTGTCTGGTACTGGCACTGCTCCCCCTGCTCTTTTGGATTGTTTAGTTGAATTTAGCAGTCTGCTCTCAAATTTTCTGTGCCTGTTTTCTGGGATTCTGAAATTCAGGCAATGTTTTTGTTGTTCTTCTGCAACACTATTAAAACTCTGAACTCCTCAAACTATTTTACTTCTCTAAGTAAATCTGTCACATTTGTCTAGTACAGAATTATTAGATTTCTTTCTTTGACCATAAGCAAGATACACACATTTACTTTGCACATTTACATATTTCTTTGTCTGTGTCTCTCTATCACTCTCCTTTTCTCAGAGAGTTGGATAAGAGATTAAGGACACTTCCTGAGGCAGAGAATGATTGGTCAGTAGTACATTAGAATGGCCATACATACATTTCATCATTCCATATCTTTTCAGTGGTTATCAAAACCATTTATACACTTTTGCAGTTAAACAATGTTAAGATATTGATTAGTGTTTCAGTCAAATTAGTCTAACTCTGAAAGTATGTGTTTACCTTCCATATGAGATGCTATTTAAGACTACACACACATCAGATTTTGCAATGAAAAGATGCACACATGCATACATGATAAAACAAACAAAGGCAAATAGTCAGTGTACACACACACACACACACGTTTTAGGCTCCTTTTGTCATTCAGTTTTGAAAGAAGGAGATGGAGGGCATGTCAGTATGTAGCAGTAGCCATAGTATTGGAACAGATGGGTCAGCATGGTAAGGGCAGACAGAACGTTGGTCAGGGTGTATCACTGGTCTCCATTGCATCTCAGTGATTCAAAATTCAGAACTAAAATATTAGAAAAAACACTCTCAAAGCATAGAGGGCCAAGTCAGTAGTTGCACTAATATCAGAATTTGTATCAAGATATTTTTAAGTGAGAAACTTTTAAGCGAGAAATAAGTTTAGCCCTCATTAAAAATGTTGTAATTTCAACTCTTTGACACTCTTGGAAAAATAAATGTAATATTTTGTTCAAAATATTATTTATTTGGGGAAAAAAGTGATCTGCAGGCACTGCGGATTCTTGCCCTGCTAGAGATGATTAAGAAAAGAGGTTAAATTGATTAGGACTTCTAACCTGCAGTAATAAACAGTATAAATTGATATGAAATGAAATAGGCAGATGCTGACTGTATATGAATTGTATGGGGCAGCAGTGTCTCACAAAGACTGGAGCACAGCAATGATGTCATCATGTCATGGGTGTGAAAAGAAGGCCTCTAGGAAATAGGCTTCGTCAAGGGGCATGGGGGCTGGGGCCAAAAGACAGAGCGCAGGAGACTAATGAATGAAGATGGAGAACCCCTCTGTTCGCTACTGTAATATACACACTGAGAGGTAGAGGAGCAAGGACTCTTCATCAGGCCCTCAGCCAGCCTGGCACTAGCTCATCAACAGATGTCTCCCTCTCTGAGAGAGAGAGAGAGAGAGAGAGAGAGAGAGAGAGAGAGAGAGAGAGAGAGAGGGAGGGTCTTATTGAATTATATGCTTTGTTGTCATCTGTGTAGCATTACTACAGATTCTTTATAACTCAGTATCTGCAATGTTTGGTTTAGAATCACAGATGAGGATGTGTTTAATGTGACGTGGTTGGTTTACGTCTCACAAATGTCAATTGTCTTCATTAATGTTCCATCTGAAATATTAGGTTCAGGAAGAAGCTAAGGGTTTTGACCTCAGCATAGACTTCACTGGTGCTGACATCATCACCAGCTAAGTGACCTGTTCCTCTCATCCTGGTGTGTGTCTGTCTGTGTGTGTGTGTGTGTGTGTGTGTGTGTGTGTGTGTGTGTGTGTGTGTGTGTGTGTGTGTGTGTGTGTGTGTGTGTGCGTGCGTGTGCGTGTGTGTGTCCAGCTGTGATCGGCCCTTACTCATACACATTTCACTTGGCTGACACACAGTGAAAAAAGTGCATTTACAGTCCTCTGTGGTCTCATTGCCAGCCCAGATTTCCAAAACTTATTATATATTTTACATATGTAGTAGTCATTATATATTATTTGAAACTACAATTTTGAACAGTGTTTCAGTGTTGTGTAATTACTGAATAGGGCTTAAATAAAACCATTGTCATTGTAAGAAGGCTCAACAGCAGTACTCATCTACTGAAAAAACAAGATGTGGGTTCAGATGAATCTACTTCCCTTTTCATGTACACTGAAAAACATCAGTTTTTCAAATGCTAGGATATATTTTGTCTACAAACACATTTCTATTTATGGTCTTTCTTATCTTTTATAGCATCAAGGGTTCTTTGGAAGGTCAGCAGAAAATGGAAGAGAGGAAGCTGTGTGTGAGTGAATGCTTGTGTGTAATGTCATTTTCTATGTTGAGTGTAGCTCTATGATGTACTCTGGAGAGCTGAAGTTTGAGAAGAGGACCATGTCTGCTCAGGTGGAGGGGGGTGTTCATGGCCTGCACTCGCAAGTCTTCGTCCTCTCTGCTCACTAAACTCCTACTACCGAATCCATCATGCTCAGTGGCTCTTTTAGGGAACACTCCACCAACTGTCAAGCAGTGCCACAAAAGCACTCAAGGACTGGAAAATAACCTGTGTGTGTCTGTTCTCACAGTTTGCAGGCACAGTGTTATGAATAATAATACACAGCAATAGACCCCTGCTGATCTCCACTGAAATCTGAATGGACATGAAGCTGACAATTTATTTATGAATAATTAATTCAGATAAATTGTGGGTTTCTAATAGATAACAGGGTCATGACATAATGAGTAATGCCTCTATAGATTTCTATTCATGTCTTCAAGTAATTCATGTACATACATTGAATTGAAAGAAAACTGGCTTTGGCATGACTGGACAGAGCATTGTAATGTAAACGTCAGTACTATGCACATTTTGCAGTGTGGACTTTTATAAACTCATCAGCTCTGTGCAGATATAGACTGTAGAGCTCTATATTGAATTGTGGATGAGCATATTAAAACCACAAGGCGGAGCTTCGAGAGAGAGAGAGAGAGAGAGAGAGAGAGAGAGAGAGAGAGAGAGAGAGAGAGAGAGAGAGAGAGAGAAGATGAAACAGAGCTGTTTAATGTTCAACAAATGGAAAGAAGAAGAAAATTATGAAAATCAGTAGAACTATTAGCAAAGTTGAAACTAGTTAATATTTAGTGACAGCGGAGTGGCTCTAGATCCCTGTGGCAGGGACTACGGACGATCACGGACTACAGGAGCCCACCCTCCGGACTGATGAGTGCGGATGAGTCTCTGGCGAACGAGCTGAATACATTCTTCGCTAGCTTCGAGGCTACATCTAGCAGCGCTAATGCTAACGGCGCTAATGCTAGCAGCGCTAATGCTAGCAGCGCTAATGCTAGCAGCGCTAGTGCTAATGGCACTATCGGCGCAGCCAATGGCACATGCGCGGGGCGCACCATAGAACAGCGCCCTCTCATCGTCACGGAGAGTGACGTGAGAAGAGTGTTTAAAAGGGTGAATACCAGGAAGGCGATGGGAGCAGACGGTATCTGCGGGAGGGTCCTCAAAGCCTGCGCAGATCAGCTAGCCCCGGTATTCACCGACATCTTCAATCTCTCCCTGACGCTCGGTATCGTCCCGTCCAGCTTCAAGCGATCCACCATCGTCCCCGTCCCGAAGAAACCTCGACCCTCCGACCTCAATGACTACCGACCTGTCGCCCTCACATCAGTCGTGATGAAGTGCTTTAAAAAGCTAGTCGGAGACTTCATCACATCTTCACTGCCAGCCTCCATGGACCCACTGCAGTTTGCATACCGCCACAACCGCTCCACTGACGATGCAATTGCACATCTGCTCCACACTACACTGACTCACCTGGACGAAGGGAGGGGAAATTATGTTAAAATGCTATTTGTCGACTACAGTTCAGCATTTAACACTATCATCCCCTCCCTACTCACTACTAAGTTGGGGGATCTAGGACTGCATACATCCCTGTGCGACTGGATCTCCAACTTCCTAACAGACAGACCACAATCAGTACGGGTGGGCAACTGCGCCTCATCCACCCTCACCCTCAGCACTGGAGCTCCTCAGGGTTGTGTCCTAAGCCCCCTGCTCTACTCACTGTACACCTACGACTGCACAGCCACTTCCAGCTCCACCATCATTGTCAAGTTTGCTGACGACACCGTTGTCATGGGTCTGATCTCGGACAACGACGAGAGGGCCTACCTGGATTAAACACCTGGAAAACTGGCGCCAGGAAAATTATCTCCTCCTAAACGTCAGTAAGACAAAGGAGCTGATCGTGGATTGCAGCAAGAAGCAGGAGCGGCACTACCAACCTGTGAGGATCAGTGGAACCACGGTGGAGAGAGTAGATAGTTTCAGGTACCTTGGTGTTCACATCTCGCAGGACCTGTCCTTCAGACTGCCCTCCAAGGTACTGCGGAACTTCTATACCTGCACTATCGAGAGCATCCTCACGGGGAACATCACAGTCTGGTTTGGGAATAGCACCAAGCAGGACAGACAAGCACTCCAAAGGGTAGTGCGTTCAGCAGAGCGCATCACTCACACGGAACTTCCTGACCTGCAGACCATCTACTACAAGCGGTGCCAGACCAAGGCCAGGAGGATTGTGAAGGACCCCACCCATCCCAACAATAGACTCTTCTCTCTGTTGAGGTCAGGGAGGCGCTTTCGCTCCCTGAAGACCAAGACAGAGAGGCTGAAGAGCAGCTTCTTCCCACAGGCCATTCGGGCCCTGAATCAGGGAAACTGATAAACTGTGGGGACCACCACCACAATGTAACATAACTGTATATCTGTATATATATATTTATATTCAATGACCTTGTTACACAACAACTGTAGATATGTTATTATACGAAATGGATCTGTACATTCTGTAGATTGTGTACATATATACACAACCATATACATTGTACATTGTGTATATAATCATAATATACATATATTGTACATACATTGTTAATATATTTTGTACATACATAGAATATATATATTTATCTTTGCATATATATATTTCACATATAGAGAATGTCTGTATTTCTCTATGCACCCCTGTTTTCTTTTCCTCAGTTTGGACAGAGCACTCTCCACCATTTCACTGCGAGTTATGCTGTGTATGACTATGTATGTGACGAATAAACCAAACTTGAACTTGAACTTGAACAGTACTTGTGGTAGCCTTTTTAACTAAGTGTACTTAAAATCAGACATTAGCACACTAAAACATTAAAGCATTAAGATAAAAGATAAATCCTTTATGCAAATGCAGTTGTTTCTTAAAGATTGTTTCTTTTAGAAATATAAGTTCTTATCACACCTGTATTAGAATATGAGCCCAGGAGAGTAACCCTAGAACACTAGGAACATTTATTTTACAATTTCCTTGCAAAATCACAAGCCTGATGTGAATATTAAAATAAGAACAACAAATAGATACACCTGTTATCATTTTATTATCCATCTTCACATAATATAGGGAAGGTGCTTATGTGCTCATTTCTCCTTTGTTAAAAAAGCACTGATATTTTGCTGCATCAAACATTTGTGTGCCATGCATTTAGTGTGTAGCATAACAACAAACAAATTCTGCAAACTCCTACTTTATGAGCATTAAAGGCGGTAGGGCAGAGTGTTGAGTGAAGCTTCAGAGCTTGACTGTAACCTTGTTATATTTCAATGGCAATGAGGGCAGTACAGGTAGTGACTAAGAGGCTTTCCTTCCCAATCCCTCTGAATGTTGTCTCTGACAACATTCCAGACAGCACTTTAGAGAAAACAGTAGTCCAATGGCAGCAGACAGGCCTTTTTAGGGATCACCACTTACAGAGTCTTACCAAGACACCCAGTAGCTTTATTTTGTTTGGGACGAAGCCTCTATCAGAGCCGTATTTCATTCTACCTGATTCAGCTGCTGCTTGTATGATGCATGTTGGATGAATCTCTTACTCTGCTCCTCAGCTAAGAGAAAGCTCTCCATCTCGATCTGAGGAACAAACTTGGATTGTGTGCGTGGCTCCAGCACAACCACTGGTGAATGCGCACGCAGTGTCCCAGGAGCCGCTCTGTGGTGCAGGTGGAGAGGGGAGGTGGGCGGAGGCCCGGGGCGTCAGCTCACGCAGGGTTGTAGAGGAGGATTGGAGTACTGGACATCGCTTACATGGAGGGCCATGTCTATGAGCACTTTGCCAATGGCAAGCACGACAGCTACCAGATCGACTACCGCCTCATTGTGGGCGACACAGAGCCAGCCAGATTGCAGCTGTCGCCTCGCGACCCTGAGCACCAGGGGCCATTTGGCCACAACACATCTCATGGGCATGAGACTGCAGCTCAGCGCTACAGCGCCACGCGCATCCAGGCTGGCTACGAACCAGAGAGGTGAGACTCCTACGGTTTCAAAGGAGTGCTGATCAGCAAAATTAACCATGTTTGCATCACTAGGTTAACGTTAGTGTCACTAAACAAGTTCATTAGGAGTGGACTTTATTTTTCTTTTGGATTGTGTACTTTTAAACTGTTGCACAGACTGGGTTGGGTTCTCAGTGATGTGCAATTTTAGCCCAATTCCATATTGTTGGTCTCAGAAGAACACATTCCTTTCGGGGATTATCATCACATAAAATAGACCTATACATTTACAGTCTCTACAGAGAAATACAGTCATGTCATAGTATAATAAAATGTCCTAATGTGTAAATAGTGATGTTTACTCATTTATAATGTCCAGCACTACTCAAATATAACTGCTTGCCTTCTTTGCCCATCATATTAACATTCCCATGTCATCAGAGTAAAAAGGACCATAAATCTGATTAAGAATTATATTATCAAGACCGATATAATCTGTGTTGTAGAACAGATATGAAAACATTTTGCCATAGCAATGCTCAAAAGCATCACATTCCATTTGTTTTACAGACCCATATCTCTGTACATTTCAATTTACAGAATGGACTAAATTAACTTCCAGGTGTTTAAAGCTCAGTTGGGGGCTGTGTCAGATCCTTTGTGAATAACATAATAAAGTTGAGTATTGGGCAGCCTGACCACGGCTTCAAAACGATTGTGTGGATTTGCTACATCACCAGTCCTCCTTTTATAAGCAAGATGATTATTTCAACCCAAGTCAAAAACATTTTTGTCTCATCCAAACGGAAATTTCACACGTCAGACCTGAACTGGGCTGGCCAGCTAATAGCGTGGACAGTAAAACAAAGGCGCATCGCCCGTCTGTTCTCTCTCACTTCACATCCAAATCCAACTGAAACGCACTATCAGTATTTCAGTTCCATGCCGGAGCTGAGAGACGTGAGCGCCCTTAAAATGTCCCGTCGTCATCCACCACGTTGAGAGGATGAGAGTTTTCTCAAACTGAGCAGGTCGAGTCTTTAAAATGTGTAAACTCCAACTGTGATTCTGGGTGATTTAGCTAAGGGCTAGACTTTCGCTTGACTTTGAGAGATGCCACAGAGGCTAGTCTGTAACGGTCGCAGATGAAGACCAGCTGTGTTCCTTGACGTCGTTTTTTGTTGTCTGAAGTACGCGACGCTATCGTCTTGTGAGTAACCCGAGAAGCGGGATTTTCATTCACATTCACTAAGAATAAAGCATCATTGTTCAGTCTTGGAAGTATATCACACTAAATCCGTGTGTACTACTTGAGTACGATAATGACGGTTGTTGTTTGCATGCTGCGAATGCGAGACATCGGCTCTCCCGAATAAAAGGATAGCACGTCGAAATGGAGAAAGGGCAAAGCGTAACGAATAGAAATAGCTTTAGCATCCTCGGCCAACACCCACTGGATAAATATTTCGATCCGCGGATCAGTAAAACGCTTACGTTTTAACTCTGTTTACATGAGAGCACAGACAGAATAGCCTTTCTTTAGCGTACATCTACTTCTGATGTGACTTGTATTTGCTAGGTTGTTAGTATAATGTATTTTTAGTATCAGTTTTTCTTTGTTTGTTTGTTCTGTGGTCTTTGATTCAGTGATTTTCTGATCCTGCCTGGCTTCATTGACTTTACCTCAGATGAAGTGGTGAGTACTTTTGCAAAATGCACCAAAACAGCTCAGCAGGTTTCCTGACATGCCCCATAAGGGCTTACCAGTATGTGTGTTTCAGTAAATACAGCACATCTAGTAATGATTTAGTGGAGGGGGCGGGATCTTCCTAATTAATTAGTGAGCTGGCGGTCTCCTCTACCTTCAGTGAGATGGAGGAGCTGAGTCAGTTGCCATGTAGTGCGAACACGACTACAACAGAGGGTGGAGTGTGGCATAGTGTAAGAGAGGGATGAAGGAGTGCAAATAAGATGTGCAAAATAGGTGGTGTTGGCATCCCAGGTGCATAGGGTGTGTTGTCACAGGCAGAGAGGCTGAGGGGTGTGTGGGTGTGTGTGTGTGTGTGTATGACAGTGTGAGGGAGGCACGAACCAAAATTCCCATGTGTAATGGATATGGGATAGTATATATTGTGGTATTTATATTTGGTGTTACATTTTGTGTGTGTGTGTGCTAGAATGTGGGAGAGAACGTAGGATGTTTTTGTCTGTCTTACCACAGGGAGATTAAACTGATGCCCTGCTTATAAAAACAGCAATATTTGTGCTTTGAATGAGCACATCCAAGTCACTTGAAGTCAAATTAATAATGGGATAGAGATGTGTGCATATGTGAAAGCTGTCCAAAGTAACATCCCAAACTGTTCTTATCTTTGTGCAATGCATAGTCTGTATGAAAATACAAGCATGAACATAAACAAAGATAATTGTTCTGTAGAACATTGGTTCCTTTCTGTTACCATTTGCGTCTGTCATTCAGGATCTGACCTCTGCTCTGACCCGGAAGATAACCCTGAAGACGCCGCTTATTTCCTCTCCCATGGATACTGTGACTGAATCCTCCATGGCCATCGCTATGGCCGTGAGTATCCCCCACACACTCAAAACCATGAAGTCCTGTTGCTTTTCCATTTAGCTTTCTGTGATTTTGTATTACAGCTCATGGGCGGTATTGGGATCATCCATCACAATTGCACCCCAGAGTTCCAAGCAAATGAAGTCCGGAAAGTTAAGGTGTCAAACTTTCAGTGAATTGTCTTAATAGGAATATAATGAACAACACGTTGAACATGCAGATTTACACACAAGCTTCCCTGAGGCCTCTCATCAGCAGAGCAATATATGGTGTCATGGCAGAAATTCGAGCAGGGCTTCATCACGGATCCGGTGGTGATGAGTCCACAGCACACGGTCGGAGATGTGTTTGAGGCCAAGGTGCGACACGGCTTCTCTGGAATCCCTGTCACCGAAACCGGCAAAATGGGCAGCAAGCTTGTGGGAATCGTGACGTCACGAGACATTGACTTCCTCTCAGAGAAGGACTATGACCGGCTGTTGGAGGAGGTTTGTGATTCATCTTTGATTGTACATACAATATACAAAAGGTTTTTAAAAACACAAATGAATCACATATGACATACAATGCTTAAAAATATAGGTGGAATAGAACTATCATGAAATTGTGATATTTCTGTGTCAGTGTGTGAAAGAGGGCAATATATATATATATATATATATATATATATATATATATATATATATATATATATATATATATATAAAAATAAAAAATGTGTATATATATATAAGTGTGTGTGTGTGTGTGTGTGTGTGTGTGTGTATAAAATCACATTCTTTAAACTCACATCTTTTTGTGATTTATTTGTGATATTTGCCAGGCAATGACAAAGAGGGAAGATTTAGTGGTTGCACCAGCAGGTGTTACACTCAAAGAGGCCAATGACATCCTGCAGTGCAGCAAAAAAAGGTCTGATTCTTCATCTTTTCAGCTTGAGAAGTGAAACTGCTTCTAAAGGACTTTGAAAGGTTATTTTCACTTCTCCACTTCTTCTCTGAGTAACGGGTCGGTCGTGGGGACGCTTGTTGATTGCAGGTAAACTGCCCATTGTGAACGACAGTGATGAGCTGGTGGCTATAATTGCTCGCACTGATCTGAAGAAGAACAGAGACTACCCTCTGGCCTCTAAAGACTCCCGCAAACAGCTGCTGTGTGGCGCTGCCATCGTTACCCGTGAGGATGACAAGTACCGGCTGGACCTGCTCGTGCAGGCAGGAGTGGACGTGGTGGTGCTGGTAGGTCTTAAGGTCCTAAAGGGAGTGGGATTAGTCTCCATCCTGAGTATGGTGCCTGAATCAAATGACAAACTATTTTTGCTATGAGGCTGTGTAACACAGGACTGTGATTGGACATAGTGAATTTGGTCTGAAGGCTGTGTCTATTGTTTTAGGACTCATCTCAGGGAAACTCGGTGTTTCAGATCAGCATGATTAACTACATTAAACAGAAGTATCCTGAGCTCCAGGTGGTGGGGGGGAATGGTGAGTCACAGTTCTCACATTTGCTTGTTCTGTAAACTGAGAGGGTTGAGGTAGGTAAGAATTGATGGTGTTTGGTTCTTTTCATTTGTTGCTGTGTTCACTTTCATCCTTCTTCTCTCTCGCTCTGTCTCTGTGTATGTCTGTGTAGTAGTGACAGCTGGTCAGACCAAGAATTTGATTGATGATGGTGTGGATGCTCTTAGAGTGTGGATGGGTTATGTTTGATAAGACATCGTATACCAGAAAATTGTTTAAAAGATGGTAATAGCTAAACCACCAGACATAATAGTGATGGATAAACAGCAGAAAAGAGCCATAGTGACGGATGTAGCAATCCCAAGAGATAGCAACATCAGCAACAAGGAACATGAGACGCTAAAAGAAGAGGAAACACTGGCTCTGGTAGCAATCAGAGCACCAGGGTTTTAGGGACGATGACCATCAAACTGGGAGAGTGGCTCCAGCAGATCCCAGGAACAACATCCGAGATCCTCATCCAGAAGAGTGCAGTCGATGGAACACTTGGGATACTATGCAGGCAAATGTATATATTGTAAATTCCTGTTCTTTTTTATCAACATTCTTAGAACATAATTACTGTTCTAAGTTTACAACATCTGGTCGAGGTTTTCGTTTATTCAAGATGCATCCTGTAGTGCTTTTTCACATTTTTGCACTATTTCTTAATTTTGAATCAAATGTTTAAAAAATAATACAATCCACAAGGAAATGAAAACGAGAATTAAATCAAACGTATTGTTTCAGAAAGATTACTACTCATTCACACACCAGGACGCTACATCTTCTGGAGTATTATGCTCACGTTTCTAAACTTTTAAACATTATAATGTATTTCAGTTATGGAAATCAGTTAAACACTATAGGAAGGCCTACAACAGGAATGTTCTACAAATACCTTCCTACTCCAGCACCCCTAATTGTCCACTCCCAATGGTGGGATATCCCTGAATAACAGTTATCCACCAAAAACATGATTCACTGACTCATGAACAATGTCAACAAATCTACACACACACACACGCACGCACACACACACACACACACACAGCAGGTGGGTTTTCTGTGGTGGCAGATGGGTCCAAGTGGGCTCATACTGGCCCTGCCCACATGTCGCCTCCTGCAGGTGTCAACCGTAGCCACTGTGCTCCATGTGCCCTTTCTCCTCTGCCACTGCTGGGAGAGGGCTCTGCCCACCCTCCTGACACGCTCTGCTACGCCTCCTGCATACCCCCTTTGTGCTTCAGACAGAGGCCAAAATCACTGGCTTTGCTGGTTCCAGGAACAGCCTGAGGTTGTCCAGGAGAGTGAAAGAATGCTATACCTTGCAAGGTATGATGGTCTTCATTGAAATGGGGGTTAAAAACATTTCAAGCCAGTGTTTTGTGCACTGACATCCCTCCTGCTACCGAAGGCCACCCGAGTGTTTCTTGTGTTTGTGAGTGTGAGGCAAAGGAGTGTGAAAGTGTTTGTGTGGATCAAGATGTAAATGCATGAAATGAAACGTACTGAGGCTATGTTTATTGTCACATATTTTATATCTAGAATGTTGGCCTACCTCCAAGTGAATTTGCACAAAGACCAAACATTTGTGTGGGGTATTTGTTTGTGCATGTGAATATAGATGTGTGTAGTTCAATGGTGTATACATGTGTACATGTGAGTATGGATGTGTAAGTGTGAAAGATGTGTGTGTGTGAATTATATATTTGTTGGGGGCACATTCATATACTGCCACACTGCTATTCTCTCTGCTACTTTCTGTTTTTCAATTGGCAGAGTGGATTAGGGCCTGTCAGAGAGACTCTGAGAGATCTGGTGAGCCCTGATTGTGATTCTTTTTGTTTCTTTCTCTCTCTCTCTCTCTCTCTCTCTCTCTCTGTGTATGTGTGTGTTTGTGTGTGTGTCTCTTGTCAACACAGTGAATAATTTTGATTTTAATTGGTTCGTTGTCATGACATTATCTCTCAACTCTCTCAACCGTCTAAATCACACGCGCACACACACAAACAGTTGACACCCCCCATCCTATAGTCCACATTCATTCATGAGAAACAGAAAATTTCAATTTGAAATTTATTGGATTGAATAACAAAGATCCTTTTCTTTAGAACCATGCACAGCATGGACATGACAATGTTGTGCTAAATGGTGTGATCAAACCCTATCATCATCCTTCCCAGCAAAGCCCTGATCTACTCCTTCTGTAGTGAGCTAAACGCTATTAATAAACTCCCAAACTCCTCCAGTGCTCTCTCACCATTCTGAGCAGAGCCTGTGCCAGGCCTGCAATTTTATCAACTACATCACAGCTCTGTTTTCTCTCTTCCAAATGTGTAGAGAAAACACACACACGCGCGCGCGCGCTCTGTATTCTGACAGTCCCTGCAATGCTCCACTGTAATCCTCTTAGCCTGTAAGCGCTGGGCTCTCCCTGCAAACACACCCTAAACCCAGCACAGCATGGGACTATGTGGAAGACCACTTGCACAAACATCGACCGCACAGCTCCTTTTGCCTTTGCTTGCTATAGTTTCAACTGCTCGATGCACTGAAATGCCAAATACAGAGGCTAAAGCTCGAACACATGCGCCATGAACCAGCTGCACCCATTCCGAGGTAAATCAAATACACAGTTGCCATTGTTTAAAAAAGCTTTTTGAGCTTTTTACATTTTATTGATTTATTTTTTTTTAAAGAACATGAGGACTTTTTCATTTTTATTTTTTCAGAATGCTAAATAGTAGTAGTCCCAGTAATTTTGTAGTTCCAGTAGTATCGTCATTCAGGTCTCCTTTATCAGGTTTTGGATGGATTGGTAGAAGTTCATATTGACTGGTTATAAACATAGTTCTGATGTAGTCAAGCACAGCGTCTGTCTCTTTGGCCAGTTGGTAATCATAGCCTTTTTATGTGCTCGGAAAACCTTTCTGCATACTACTGATTTCTTTAGCTGGTCCTCCTTGGGAAGTGTGTGGTCCCTTTGAGCAGTACAAAGCTTCCCCAGCCATGGCTCTTCCCATGCGCTGCTGCTTAGTTTTCTTCCCCACTACTTTGTCCCATAACGTCTTCAGGTTCTTTCTTTCACACTTTGGGTTTTGTTTTTCACTCTGTAGAGCCTCTCTTTCACTCTTCAGGTGTTGTCTTTCTCTCTCTAGAGCCTCTCTTTCACTCTTCAGGTGTTGTCTTTCACACTCTAGATCCTCTCTTTCACTCTTCAGGTGTTGTCTTTCACTCTCAAGATTCTCTCTTTCACCCTTCAGGTGTTGTCTTTCTCTCTCTAGAGCCTCTCTTTCACTCTTCAGGTGTTGTCTTTCACGCTCTAGATCCTCTCTTTCACTCTTCAGGTGTTGTCTTTCACTCTCAAGATTCTCTCTTTCACCCTTCAGGTGTTGTCTTTCACTCTCTAGATCCTCTCTTTCACTCTTCAGGTGCCATCTTTCACTCTGTTCATTTTTTGTCTCCTTCTGCTTCTCCTCCAACTGCTTCCCACTACATTCCTCCTCAAATTTTCCAATTTTAACACAGTGTCGTTTTCTAATTTCCTTCGTATCTACTCTGTCAGGTAGTTCTTGTTGCAATCTACTCATTGCTTTTTGTGTGTTCCTGTCCAACAAAATCTTCGTTTTCTTCTTCTTCGAAGATCTTCTGTGAGAGCAGCAGAACTGCATTTTGCTGCTGCAACCTCCCATTTCTGTCAACAGACTGACCAATTTTACCTTTGTCAAGCAGATTATAAGAATAGCTATTATGACAATGGTCAGTGATATTATGACATCACAGTTTTGGTTTTGTTGACAATTCCATTGTCATCACACAGAATAGAATAGAATAGAATAGAATAAACTATTGTGGGCTTGCTTTCTTTTCACTTTAGCCTTAATTAGATTAATTAGATTCATATGTTTGCTTTAGATTTGCCTTTTTACATTTTATTTATACCATGAAAAACAATACAGAAATAATTAAAGAAGTCAAAGCCTTTGTCACAGTCTCTCCAGACATGCCTTTCTCTGGTTGTCAAAAAGACAAAAGAGATGACTGTGGACTACAGAAGGATGCAAATGCCTCACACCCTAATACATACAGTGAAGAGTGAGAACATACACTCTCTTAAAATCACAAACAATCTCTCATGGTCCCTGAGCACTTTTTCCTTAGTGAAGAAAGCTCTGCTTCCTGAGGAGACTGAAGAAGGACAGCATGTCCGTCATCCTGATCTGGTCTGCAACAGCATCATAGAGAGTGTCCCGACCTGCGCCATCGCTGTCTGGTACTGGCACTGCTCCCCCTGCTCTTTTGGATTGTTTAGTTGAATTTAGCAGTCTGCTCTCAAATTTTCTGTGCCTGTTTTCTGGGATTCTGAAATTCAGGCAATGTTTTTGTTGTTCTTCTGCAACACTATTAAAACTCTGAACTCCTCAAACTATTTTACTTCTCTAAGTAAATCTGTCACACATTTGTCTAGTACAGAATTATTAGATTTCTTTCTTTGACCATAAGCAAGATACACACATTTACTTTGCACATTTACATATTTCTTTGTCTGTTTCTCTCTATCGCTCTCCTTTTCTCAGAGAGTTGGATAAGAGATTAAGGACACTTCCTGAGGCAGAGAATGATTGGTCAGTAGTACATTAGAATGGCCCTACATACATTTCATCATTCCATATCTTTTCAGTGGTTATCAAAACCATTTATACACTTTTGCAGTTAAACAATGTTAAGATATTGATTAGTGTTTCAGTCAAATCAGTCTAACTCTGAAAGTATGTGTTTACCTTCCATATGAGACGCTATTTAAGACTACACACACATCAGATTTTGCAATGAAAATAAAAATGATAAAACAAACAAAGGGAAATAGTCAGTGTACACACACACACACACACACACACACACAGTCTGCATAAGAAAACAAACTTTATTTAATAGTCCACAATTTGGTAAGGTGACCTGCAATTTAAAATCCACATTCCACAGTCTGCATTTCTCAAGCATTGCAGATTATTATTATAATGTTAAGTATAGAGACGATCTCTATGCTGCATTAGTTCTGCTGTCCTACTGCAGAGGTACACGTGGTCAAAGTGCTGTGTGTAGGGGTAGAGAGAGAGAGAGTGAGGGAGAGTGTAGAGAGGGAGGGTGGGAGTGTTAGAGAACAATAATCAAATACAATAGAGCAATCTAGCCAGAGAGACCAATGAAGACTTTGTCCCTAGGGTGTGGCAGTCACTGCTATAGGTGTGTGTGTGTGTGTGTGTGTGTGTGTGTGTGTGTGTGTGTGTGTGTGTGTGTGTGTGTGTGTGTGTGTGTGTGTGTGTGTGTTCCTGTCTTGGAGGGGATCGAACACTTCACTTACCATAAGGAGGCAGATGGCGGATTCAGGCATCAGCTGTATAGCCATGCTCCCCTGCTGCTCCCTCCCTCACCCAAACCTTAGACGCACTGCACAGGTAACACCCAGCACCTCCAGCACACTGGCAATGCCCACGAGACCCCCAGCACAGTGGCTCTCCGCCGTAACGTTCAGAAAACGCAAAGTCAAGACTCAAGCAACACCAGCTTCTGGGCTCCAGGCAGAGAGTTGTAGTGCAGCCTGCTCCTATTGTCCAATGCCTTGCAAGCGCTGGCTGAAAGGTCCACGTGCCAGCCCCTTGTCTTGTCGTTCCGCACAGTCTTTCCCTCTTCCGTCAGGACCCCCGGCTGTTCTGTCTGCGCTCTCTCACACACTCCTGCTTCTGTGACATCCAACGGCCAGTTAAAGCTCCCTCCTCCCCTCAGAATGGGTGCTGGGACATGCACACATGCGCGTATGCACACAAACACACACACACACACACAAACACACACACAAGCACTGGCTCCCCTCCTTCTCTCTCCCCTTCATGCACACTCACAGGAATGGTGATAGGACATGGATCGGCTTCTCGGGTGGAGAGGAGGGGCAGCAGAAGCCCATACATCCGCTTGTGTACTTTTCCGCTCCCAAATCCATCGCATCACACTCCTAAAACCAGGGCAATGAACAAGAGAGAAAGAGGGAGAAGGAGAGAGGAAGAAAGAAGGAAGGAAGAGATCAGTCTCACCTCCAGACTGCCTCTGAACTCATTTCAAGCTCTGCAAGGCAAAGGCACTGGCAAATACAGACACGAATGCATACACACTCACACCTCAACCCCCCCCTCCACTGTTTGTACATGAGATGGTTCTTATAGTCTTTTTAACTTCTTGTTTGCTAGCAGAAAGCAAATAGAGCCTATAGGGATAAGAGAGAAAGAGAAAGAATGACATAAAAAATAAGAATGAGATAAAAAGAGATCCAGATACATGAAGCACATGTTGATGAGGGTTGGACTTGCAGAGGCCACATGGCAGTCACGTTAGAAGTGTTGATGCAGTAACTGCATCTGCAGCTAAACTAATGCTGCGTGCGTGTGTGTGTGTGCATGCGTGCGCGGGTCTGTGTATATGTGTATCTTTTTCCATTCTCCACCAAAAAGAGGCCAGGAGGCAATTGTCTCTCTAGAGATGTAACACACTTTCTGCAAACATATCATCAGATAATGGCAGAACACCTTACAACACACCAATGCATATCTGTTTACATATACAGTTGAATCATGAGAGATTATGCAAGGTGAGAATTATGATTTTAATGTCCTCTGGTGCTATGGCTTTTGATACAGCCTGTGCTAACTGAACATGGTTTTTCTTTTCTCCAAGACAATTGTGTCTCAGTTTTATTGCAGCTTAATGGTTTAATGCTTGGTTCCTAATATACATATACATATACATGCATGCACCCATACACACGTTTTTTCCTTGACAAGCTCTTATAGGCCTCTGGACTAATTAATCCCCAATAAAAGTGAAATGACATATATTTATATATATACACACACACACAGCGCTTCACTTTTTCCACATTTTATGTTATGTTACAGCCTTATTCCAAATTGGATTAAAAAAAAAAAAATTCCCCTCAAACTCCTACACACAATACCCCATTATGACAAAGTGAAAAAATCTTTGTTTGGAGTTTTTGCAACTTTATTAAAAATAAAAAAAACAAAAATCACATGTACATAAGTATTCATAGCCTTTGCTCAATACTTGGTTGAAGCACCTTGGGCAGCAATTACAGCCTCAAATCTTTTTGAGTATGATGCTACAAGCTTGGCACACATATTTTTGGGCAGTTTCTCCCATTCTTCTTTGTAGAACCTCTCAAGCGCCATCAGGTTGGATGGGGCGCGCCGGGGTACAGCCATTTTCAGATCTCTCCAGAGATGTTCAGTTGGGTTCAAGTCTGGGCTCTGGCTAGGCCACTCAAGAACATTCACAGAGTTGTCCTGAAGCCAGTCCTTTATTATCTTAGTTGTGTGGTTAGGGCCATTGTACTGTTGGGTGAACCTTCACCCTGGTCCAGAGCACTCTGGAGCAGGTTTTCTTCAAGGATGTCTCTGTATGTTGCTGCATTCATCTTTCCCTGACTAGTCTCCCAGTTCCTGCTGCCAAAAAACAACCCCACAGCATGATGCTGCCACCAGCATGCTTCACTGTAGGGATGGTATTGGCCAGGTGCTGAGCGGTGCCTGGTTTCCTCCAGACATGACGCTTGGCATTCAGGCCAAAGAGTTGAATCTTTGTTTCATCAGACCAGAGAATTTTGTTTCTCATGGTCTGAGAGTCCTTCAGGTGCCTTTTGGCAAACTCCAAGCAGGCTGTCTTATGCCTTTTACTGAGGAGTGGCTTCCGTCTGGCCACTCTACCATACAGGCCTGATTGGTGGAGTGCTGCAGGAATGGTTGTCCTTCTGGAAGGTTCTCCTCTCTCCACAGAGCAATGCTAAAGCTCTGTCAGAGTGACCCTTGGGTTCTTGGTCACCTCCCTGACTAAGGCCCTTCTACCCCGATCACTCAGAGTCCTGGTGGTTCCAAACTTCTTCCATTTACGGATGATGGAAGCCACTGTGCTCATTGGGACCTTCAATGCTGCAGAAATTTTTCTGTACCCTTCCCTCGATCTGTGCCTCGATACAATCCTGTCTCAGTAGTCTACAAAGAATTCCTTGGACTTCATGGCTTGGTTTGTGCTCTGACATGTACTGTCAACTATGGGACCTTATATAGACAGGTGTGTGCCTTTACAAAGCATGTCCAATCAACTGGATTTACCACAGGTGGACTCCAATCAAGTTGTTGAAACAACTGAAGGATGATCAGTGGAAACAAGATGCACATGAGCTCAATTTTGAGTGTCATGGTAAAGGCTGTGAATACTTATGTGCATGTGATTTTTTTGTTTTTTTTATTTTTAATAAATTTGTTACAATTCCAAACAAACTTTTTTTACTTTGTCATTATGGGGTATTGTGTGTAGAATTTTGAGGGGAAAAAAATAATTTAATCCAATTTGGAATAAGGCTGAAACATAACAAAATGTGGAAAAAGTGAAGCACTGTGAATACTTTCTGGATGCAGAAAGAGAGAGAGAGAGAGAGAGAGAGAGAGTGTTTATTATAATGGCTTTGTTTGCATACATGGATGTCCTTACTTGAGCAGTCATATTTCATAATCATAATAATTCACTAAAATGATTCATTATAGCTAATGTTTTGAAATAATGAAATCATAGTGTCTGTGATTTCTTTTTTGTGTAAAGTGTCAGACTTTGTTTTTACTAAGATGTTGGGCCCATCAGTACCACCCTAGCTGCTAAGAAATGCTACTTCCTTTACTGAGCCTGTATTCCTCTGTTCACCACACTGCACTCACACTCAATGTGCAACACAATTAATGTGTGAAGAATTGTGAGTTTACTAAAATCTAATGGCTTTAGTTCACTCATTACACTTTAGTAAATCTAAACTCCAATTTCTTTTTTCTACTGAAAAAGAGATGAGCAATAGCTAATAATTAGTAATAGCTACTCTGCAATCTGAAATGTTTTTTTGTTTGTTTGTTTGGCATACATATTACCTCTTGGATTTTAAAGTTCTTTGAATCACAAAGAAAAACAACACGAGACAGTATGATGCTGCAGTAATTTAATCAAAAGAACAAAATTGATTATTCAGAATAAATTAACAGACAGGAATTAGGTCAAACCTTCTAATCATGTTTTTGTCAAATGTAATACTGTATACATACTACATTAAAATGACAGAAAAAAGAAAAGAAAAGTATAGGAAAATGCACTATTAAATGCACTATTATGAAGTTATGCATATTGGTCAGCATCATCCTCAGTTATAGCCTTCATCTCAGTTGCTGGTTTGTCTTCCTCCACCTTCTGAATTGGTTCCTTCATTGCATCTATTGCCTTCTTCAGATTGAGATTGTCCTTTTCACTCAGTGGGGCCAGTGCTGCGGTAAGGATTGTCTTGATTTGAGTTATTCTTTCCTCGCATCTGTTGTAAAACTCCTTCCTGTTTCTTGCTGCAAGGCTGTTGATACCATTTTGGGCAGATTCGCATTCCTTCCCTAACTTGTCAATCTCTGCAAGGAACTGAGGTGAGTTTGGATCCATGGTCATCAGTCTTCCCAGAGTACTGACATTGTTCATCAGGTACTGGACAGACACCTCAGTGTAAGTGGTAGACATCATGTTAACCAAATAGGCGTAGGCAGAAGCATTCAGAGCATTAGTGTAGATTTTGTCTTTGACAAACATGCTGTAGGTGTAGTTGTTCTCTACAGCTATTTCAACAGTCTGTTTAAAATGTTTAAGATTTTCACTAAGAGTGGTCTTAACAATGTTTGAAATGATCTGAAAGAAGTGCACCAGTTTCTCCCACTGTTCTTTCACCTGCCCCATGATTTCCAGGCCTTTCGCTAGCACCACAATTCTCTTGTTGAAGTCGATCTCCTTGAGATTATAATGTTTCAGCTCACTCACAATTTCAGCAAGAGCTTTTTTCTTCTGATCCAAGTTGTCCATAGTCTTCTCGTTCCGTTCATTTGCAATTTTTAGCTGGGTTTCAGCCATTTGTAGACGTAGATGAGATTGTCTTAAGTGCATCTGGACCACATCTGTATTTGCTGAGTCATAGATTTGCTGTTGACTTGACTTGGGGGGTGCTGTCAAGAAAGATGGCTGATTTGTAAAAGACTTGCTTTTGGAATAAAAGGCCATGGCCCTTACATTCAGTTCGTCAATGGCTTTAATAAGCTCCTCTGTTTTGGCATCATCACATTTCCCCTCTGGAGCATATTTACCTAGCTCTGTTAAAGTGGAGATACCCTTGTCACAGATGCCTAGTGCCTCGGATTTAATCGGGCATTCAGCTTCTTGCTGTATATCTCTGCTGACTTGCTGAAATAGTCCCACCAAGTAATCAGACTTTACCATTTGCTTCTCCTGATCATACACCTCAGGCCAATTTATTTCCTTACCTTTGCAAAGTTCTTCCATTTTCTCAACCACTAGTAGAAATGTTATAGATTTAGAAAATATGTTACTTGTTGCCAACATTTCATCCACGTTACTCTTCATTCCAGTGGCCATGTTTCTGTGGCTTTCAGGAGTGCCTTTTCAGTTTTTGATCACATGTGTTATGGCTTTTGGTGTAATAGTGTCCGCTTGGAGATAGGTTTGGATAATTTGTCCTGGAAGAAATTCTGTTGCAAACGCACAGGCTATTGATATTGCTTGCTCTGACATACTTGATATTAGCTTCAGGCCAAAAAGGCCCCATCCACTTGGCAAATCTTTCATTGCTTGCTGGTAGGCCCTTCTGTCCTCAGCTAATCTTTCATTAGCCAGATTGAAAGCAGCCTCGGCCCTGTCGCTTGCCTCCTTAGCTTCAGCCCGTTTAATCTTTGCTATCTCAATGTTTTTCTTGATTTCTTCCATCTCCTCATCATGACTCTGTCTTGCATTCACCAAAGCCTCCACCAGTTCTTGCATCAGCTTGATGATATCTGAGAATTGTTTCTCAGTCATGATGGCCAGGTTTAAGCATTCTGATGATATGTGTGCAATGTTCTGAAGCTCAGCTGGTAAGAAGGCTTGGACAAGACCATCATCCTCCTGTATTATGAGCCCAACTGAGTTTTTGATGTACTCTGGAACCTGTCCGGTGTACATACGAATTTGGTCCATGTTCTTGTGAGCAACATTAAAGGCTTGCCAGCAACCATTACATACTTGAAAGAGGCAGGCCCTAAAAGAATTGGGGTATCTGATGAATTTGAACCCGTCTTTTGGTGGATTTTTATTGATGGAGAAGTCATCTGCAGCAGAAATGCGTACCAGCTGAGCCAGTAAATCGATGGAGACGGGTGCCGGCAATAGATACTGCTCCCAGTTAGCATAGGGCTGCATCAGCAGCATGATGTCATTTCTGTAATCCTGTGCTTTGGTGAAACTCTTAGTAGCTTGGTTGAGCTTTGACAGCGCCATTGTTTTCCCTAAAATAGAGGAAGGCAGAAAATTTGTATAACATAAAGCCATAATAAGACAATCAGGAGATTCAGCATTTATTATTTCTGTACTATAAAGCAGTTAGCACTAACAACAACAGCACCTGCAGTGTTTCATCCACTAAACAATTTCAGATTAGAACACATCATAAGTTACATGTGGTTGCTTAGTAGTTTTTTTTTCCTTCACAACAAGTGAAGTAAAATTAGTAGAAAGCAGAAAATAATACTATTTTAACTACCCACCATTTTACAAAATTAATACTCTTTGATTGAGGAGCATTTAAATGCTTTTTTTCATAAACATTGTTTTTTCATAAACTTCATTATGGTGTAGACTTCAAGAAATTCACTATACAGTATATTTCATAAAAAAGTTGATGAATGTAAACAGAAATTCATATTATGCAAACATAAACTCACAGAAATCTGTAGAGGATAGAATAGAACGGTTTGTACCTGAAGTACTGTGGATACCTCTTGAAGAAGTGAGTAGTTGAAGTAGTAGCCTACCAGACTAGATGCTGTTCTGCTCCAAAACAACAACTTTTATATCATCCTTTCATATTTGTCAGCAAAGCAATATAACTGTGTCCTGCAAAAATATGCAGTCTGAGTTGTAATTCTGAATTCTACAGAACAGCTTTACTTCCTATAACTACTGAAATTTCTTTGTTTTTCGTGTCTTTATTTGGATCCCCATTAGCTGAGGTAGCAGCTGCTCTTCCTGGGCTCCACCAACAAAACTGTGTACTCCCATGATCATAGTTGGTAACTTGTTCCATACTGTGGTGACCAAGACAATACAGATCTGCACGCTGCATCTGTTTTGGGTTTTGGTTTAACTAACCTGCCTGGCAGTGTGACTATGTTGAGCTCTCGCATAATTTATATTGTGTTTACTATCACAGATATTCCTAAAGACGCCCATTAGACCGCAGGGCAGCCTCTCCTGAGCTCTGAGCCATGAGAGAGGCATGCTCGCTCTCCTTACTGACAGGGCAGTGTGAGGCTTGCAGATTCATTCTCAGCTAACCAGAGCTTAGACAGCTCTTTCCTGACAGCTCCCCTGGGAAACACCACAATGAAAGCATCTAGGGGAGGAGAAACTGCTGTTTTACCATAGACTAAACCCATATATACTTTGTTTTGTTAATAACAAATGCCACAGTAAAGTCAAATAATACGATTCCGACCATTATTTTCTTGTAAAAATATCTTGTCGATCATTTTTGTCAGTGCTGTGCACGTAGAATGATCTGCTTTATAGGCATGCTTGAAATCAATGATTCATTAAGTGAAAAATAGTAGATTATCTGCTCAAGAATAACTTTTTCCATTAGGTTGCTCAATACAAAAGAAACTAATTCCAGGCAAAACACACCATTCTAAATTTGATAATAATAGCCCAAAAGTAACACCAGCAACCTTTGAAAGGATGATCAATACAATGTTTGATAATAATAATAATAACAATAATAATAATAATAATAATAAGAAGAAGAAGAAGAAGAAGAAGAAGAAGAAGAAGAAGAAGAAGAAGAATTTTATTCTAATTAAGAAATTACGGGCATTTCTTGTTACCCAATGGCACTTTACAAGTTCATACAATATAAAAAATGTCAAATAAAATATAAAGAAGATTCAAATATATAAATAAGATAACAGGAGGGAGTAAAATTGGTTAAAAAAAATAGACATAATATTGATGCAAGTGCATACTATAGTAACCAATTAAAGGGCAGATGAGTGTCAGAGGGATGGAGACAGAGTGAAGGAAAAGACATATGAGGAACACCAGAAAGGGATGGACAGGTCAGACCATGAGGGCAAAAACCAAGAGAAGGATTTTGTACTGCACACAGCCACGAACAGGAACCCAGTGTAAATGTTTGAGTGTAGTAGTTATATGTTCCCTTAAGCTGGTGTGTGTAAGAACTCCAGCAGCCATTTTCTGAATGTTCTGCAGCTTCTTTAACCTACAGACAGGAAGCCCATAAAGAACAACACTGCAGCAGTCTAATCAACATCGCACAGCACTGTATTAGCCTAATCAGCATCACACAGTTCTGCAGTAGTCTAACTGGTATCATACAGAACTGCTGTAGTCTAGCTGGCATCACACAGCACTTCAGTAGTCTAATTAGCATCACAAAGCGCTGCAGTAGTATAATCATCATCAAAAATGCATAAATAAGTAACCTTGTATCACAATTTGCATGCCTATATCCTTACACATAGATATATTTGCTGACTATTACACCATTGTAACATTTTTTAAACAAATTAATTGCAATAACTAAACAATTGAATAATTTAAATTTAATGTCTCTTATACAATCATAAAGCTGACTAAGGCTGACAACTAATCAATAGGAGAACTTCTACCTTAAAGGATTAGTGTGACGGTTGAGTCTAAGGCATTGTGGGAATTGGAGAAATAATTGAATCATGTAGGTGTAACATAATGAAGAGAGGATAACTTAATAAAACATAGAAGGCTAAGGTTAGTCTAATTGTAATTGGCCCAGGCCATTCACTACCACTAAATGACTAAATAGGGATGTTGTCCCCTCTAGTGGGTGAGTCAGAGATAATTATGCAACAAAAATACTTGTGAAGTCTGGTATGCTTTATCATTAAAGTTGCTATAAGATCTTTTTTGGAAGCACTTTGACTAAACTGTTTTATGTATTTGTAGCTACCAATAAACCTCTCTTGTAGGAGGATATATTCTGTATCTGTTAATTCTATGTGTACATTCAGCACATGGAATCTGCCAACATCCATTCCTGCATGTTCTTTCAGGATCAAGGCCTCTGGAATGGTGACTGATGTAGCAGAGCACCTAGGCAACTTTCAGTATGTGATAAAAATGAAAAATAATATTGAACAAGCTGGTATGCATGCACACATGTGCACACACAAGCAGACCTTTCTTAACCTCTTCTCTTGCCAACCCCAGTTCACCTGTTTCTTACAGTTTATGGAAATTACTGTTTCTCCTTTCAATGTGCCTGTTATTTTTTTTAAATGTTGCTTCTGAGGAACTCACACAAATTTCCCCAATCAGATATGCTGAGCAGAGGTGGTGTTTGTCCTATTCAGCAGCTTCTTCCTGCTTACTTAGAAGCTTTTGCTCCTATAAACTTCTTCTGGGCTTTGTGGGCTTTCAATCAGGGACTCTGCTGGGTCACTGGTGTATATGTGCATGTGTGATGTGGGCCCTGTGCGTGTGTGTGTGTGTGTATGTGTGGGTGTGGAGCCCAGAGAAGGGAGCTGCTCTTGGAGAGGACCTTCTCCAGTGGGTACTGGGCAAAAGCGCTAATCCCCTTCATTGTGAAGTAGAGCCTCCACAGAGGGTCATAGCAATACAGGCCTGACACAGAGCATGGGCTTCTATGTCATACAAATGTCCACATATTCACCTTCAAGCTCACTGAGAGAGGCTTTCCTGCCTTCGCAAACAGTAGTCTCATTCATTATGAGAGAATACTTCTACTGAGAGTGCCTTAACTCTAGAACACTATATATTCAAATAAAAGACACATTTGTTACATATGTTTAATGTTCATAGGAATCATTATTTGTGACTTAATATTTTAATTTCAAAGAGCTGGACAAAGACTTTGAGTTCCTCTGAACAGTACATGGAGATCAGATTACATCTCAGTAAGATGCATGATGAGATCTTGTACTGCAGCTTGTGTTTATTGTAGTTTTCTATGGAATGACCATGATATTTGCATTAAATAGATGCCAGTCAGTTCAGTCAGCAATATATATTGCTAAAAAGATTCCCCTATGTTCGAACAGGCAAAACCTGTATGTCTAGGTTGGATGTAATCATTGAATTAGAACTGAAATTTAATTAATTAGTAAGATGCACAAAATATGGTTGTTTTTGATTGTGTAATGTTTTCCTTTTCCACATATGCCTTTCAGCACTTTAGTTCTGTTTAGTGGTTTATATTTCAGTGGAAACAGGTCCTTACATATTCCGCAGAAAGCAAAAAATAAAAACAACTACCAACTAATAAAGATGTCAAGTTGAACATGGAAAGTCTTGTTTTGTTTATTCATCTGTTGTTGTGGTTTCTCTTTATGCCGTTCTGTTGATTTGTATCCACTTCATGGCAGGTTGAAAATGATTTGATTCTGTGAGACATTTGGAGGCAGTGTGAGTACAGAAAAAAGCATGTAACTGAAGCATGACATTCTTTAATAGGCTGTATCACTTTTTCTTCTGTGAGTCTGTGAGGACCGCATAAAGCATGGCTTGTGGCAAGTGGGTTAGTACAAGGGTAAATATGGGATAGGAGTGTCAGACGAGAGGCTGATGCCTCTTGCCATGAAGCAGACCCTCCAGCAGATCAGAGTGCTCCTGGACTGGGACAGTGGTCTGATCTCCTTCTTTGATCCTCTCAACAACAGATATGTGCACACCTTCAGACAAACATTCACCAAGCAAGCCTATCCATACTTCTATAATGTTTGTCCTGCTATGAGGGTGTTACCAGAATAGGCTGCAACCACTAAGGACATTATGCTAGTGTAATGGAAAAAAGGAACCTAGTCTATTGAAAATGAACACATTTCTACTTGATCATCATTTCAACAAGGGTGCACCGTGAGATAAAATTTATTATGGTAATTATGGATGGCCTTTTCACACTTGGCCAAAGTTTTTGCTTTCGGCTCAGTTTTCCATTGCTCTGAGGTTGTCTGCTTAAAGGATTCAAACCTAGTTTAAAGGCAATCAGACTTTCTTTTGTTTCCTGTGATCATATACCTTAAATCATTTAATGTGATAATGTTATTTCTATTTAGGAGTTGTTTTCCTTGTGCACGCAGATGCATGCAATTGAGAAACCATTGTTTAGTGAAAAGAATCAAATTTGTTTGCAACTTCCTGGATTTTCATTTATTTGCAATTTTCCTCAGAACTGTTGTGAGAATACACACTCCCTGATAAACAAATATAAAAGGTTTATTGTAGATATTTCCTGTCCACTAGACACCTCCAATGTTTGCTGTCTAGCAAATGTCAGCTGGGTTTACTAGTTTCTGGGAAAACCCATATTATGTGTATCACCTTCATGGTAACCTTTATAATCTCTGGACCTTTAGCTTTGCTGTTGATTTTCTCAAATACCCCAATATGGTCTTATGTAGCATTAATGCATGCTTTAAAATCTTCTAAGCCAAGTGAAAAGCACTCAGGTATTTACTCTTAAGTGCTGGTCATACTGCTGTTTTACTGTGATGTTTTCAGTGTTGTGTAATTACTGAATAGGGCTTAAATAAAACCATTGTCATTGTAAGAAGGCTCAACAGCAGTACTCATCTACTGAAAAAACAAGATGTGGGTTCAGATGAATCTACTTCCCTTTTCATGTACACTGAAAAACATCAGTTTTTCAAATGCTAGGATATATTTTGTCTACAAACACATTTCTATTTATGGTCTTTCTTATCTTTTATAGCTTCAAGGGTTCTTTGGAAGGTCAGCAGAAAATGGAAGAGAGGAAGCTGTGTGTGAGTGAATGCTTGTGTGTAATGTCATTTTCTATGTTGAGTGTAGCTCTATGATGTACTCTGGAGAGCTGAAGTTTGAGAAGAGGACCATGTCTGCTCAGGTGGAGGGGGGTGTTCATGGCCTGCACTCGTAAGTCTTCGTCCTCTCTGCTCACTAAACTCCTACTACCGAATCCATCATGCTCAGTGGCTCTTTTAGGGAACACTCCACCAACTGTCAAGCAGTGCCACAAAAGCACTCAAGGACTGGAAAATAACCTGTGTGTGTCTGTTCTCACAGTTTGCAGGCACAGTGTTATGAATAATAATACACAGCAATAGACCCCTGCTGATCTCCACTGAAATCTGAATGGACATGAAACTGACAATTTATTTATGAATAATTAATTCAGATAAATTGTGGGTTTCTAATAGATAACAGGGTCATGACATAATGAGTAATGCCTCTATAGATTTCTATTCATGTCTTCAAGTAATTCATGTACATACATTGAATTGAAAGAAAACTGGCTTTGGCATGACTGGACAGAGCATTGTAATGTAAACGTCAGTACTATGCACATTTTGCAGTGTGGACTTTTATAAACTCATCAGCTCTGTGCAGATATAGACTGTAGAGCTCTATATTGAATTGTGGATGAGCATATTAAAACCACAAGGCGGAGCTTCGAGAGAGAGAGAGAGAGAGAGAGAGAGAGAGAGAGAGAGAGAGAGAGAGAGAGAGAGAGAGAGAGAGAGAGAGAGAGAGAGAGAGAGAGAGAGAGAGAGAGAGAGAGAGAGAAGATGAAACAGAGCTGTTTAATGTTCAACAAATGGAAAGAAGAAGAAAATTATGAAAATCAGTAGAACTATTAGCAAAGTTGAAACTAGTTAATATTTAGTGACAGCGGAGTGGCTCTAGATCCCTGTGGCAGGGACTACGGACGATCACGGACTACAGGAGCCCACCCTCCGGACTGATGAGTGCGGATGAGTCTCTGGCGAACGAGCTGAATACATTCTTCGCTCGCTTCGAGGCTACATCTAGCAGCGCTAATGCTAACGGCGCTAATGCTAGCAGCGCTAATGCTAGCAGCGCTAATGCTAGCAGCGCTAGTGCTAATGGCACTATCGGCGCAGCCAATGGCACATGCGCGGGGCGCACCATAGAACAGCGCCCTCTCATCGTCACGGAGAGTGACGTGAGAAGAGTGTTTAAAAGGGTGAATACCAGGAAGGCGATGGGAGCAGACGGTATCTGCGGGAGGGTCCTCAAAGCCTGCGCAGATCAGCTAGCCCCGGTATTCACCGACATCTTCAATCTCTCCCTGACGCTCGGTATCGTCCCGTCCAGCTTCAAGCGATCCACCATCGTCCCCGTCCCGAAGAAACCTCGACCCTCCGACCTCAATGACTACCGACCTGTCGCCCTCACATCAGTCGTGATGAAGTGCTTTAAAAAGCTAGTCGGAGACTTCATCACATCTTCACTGCCAGCCTCCATGGACCCACTGCAGTTTGCATACCGCCACAACCGCTCCACTGACGATGCAATTGCACATCTGCTCCACACTACACTGACTCACCTGGACGAAGGGAGGGGAAATTATGTTAAAATGCTATTTGTCGACTACAGTTCAGCATTTAACACTATCATCCCCTCCCTACTCACTACTAAGTTGGGGGATCTAGGACTGCATACATCCCTGTGCGACTGGATCTCCAACTTCCTAACAGACAGACCACAATCAGTACGGGTGGGCAACTGCGCCTCATCCACCCTCACCCTCAGCACTGGAGCTCCTCAGGGTTGTGTCCTAAGCCCCCTGCTCTACTCACTGTACACCTACGACTGCACAGCCACTTCCAGCTCCACCATCATTGTCAAGTTTGCTGACGACACCGTTGTCATGGGTCTGATCTCGGACAACGACGAGAGGGCCTACCTGGATTAAACACCTGGAAAACTGGCGCCAGGAAAATTATCTCCTCCTAAACGTCAGTAAGACAAAGGAGCTGATCGTGGATTGCAGCAAGAAGCAGGAGCGGCACTACCAACCTGTGAGGATCAGTGGAACCACGGTGGAGAGAGTAGATAGTTTCAGGTACCTTGGTGTTCACATCTCGCAGGACCTGTCCTTCAGACTGCCCTCCAAGGTACTGCGGAACTTCTATACCTGCACTATCGAGAGCATCCTCACGGGGAACATCACAGTCTGGTTTGGGAATAGCACCAAGCAGGACAGACAAGCACTCCAAAGGGTAGTGCGTTCAGCAGAGCGCATCACTCACACGGAACTTCCTGACCTGCAGACCATCTACTACAAGCGGTGCCAGACCAAGGCCAGGAGGATTGTGAAGGACCCCACCCATCCCAACAATAGACTCTTCTCTCTGTTGAGGTCAGGGAGGCGCTTTCACTCCCTGAAGACCAAGACAGAGAGGCTGAAGAGCAGCTTCTTCCCACAGGCCATTCGGGCCCTGAATCAGGGAAACTGATAAACTGTGGGGACCACCACCACAATGTAACATAACTGTATATCTGTATATATATATTTATATTCAATGACCTTGTTACACAACAACTGTAGATATGTTATTATACGAAATGGATCTGTACATTCTGTAGATTGTGTACATATATACACAACCATATACATTGTACATTGTGTATATAATCATAATGTACATATATTGTACATATATTGTTAATATATTTTGTACATACATAGAATATATATATATATTTATCTTTGCATATATATATTTCACATATAGAGAATGTCTATATTTCTCTATGCACCCCTGTTTTCTTTTCCTCAGTTTGGACAGAGCACTCTCCACCATTTCACTGCGAGTTATACTGTGTATGACTATGTATGTGACGAATAAACCGAACTTGAACTTGAACAGTACTTGTGGTAGCCTTTTTAACTAAGTGTACTTAAAATCAGACATTAGCACACTAAAACATTAAGCATTAAGATAAAAGATAAATCCTTTATGCAAATGCAGTTGTTTCTTAAAGATTGTTTCTTTTAGAAATATAAGTTCTTATCACACCTGTATTAGAATATGAGCCCAGGAGAGTAACCCTAGAACACTAGGAACATTTATGTTACAATTTCCTTGCAAAATCACAAGCCTGATGTGAATATTAAAATAAGAACAACAAATAGATACACCTGTTATCATTTTATTATCCATCTTCACATAATATAGGGAAGGTGCATATGTGCTCATTTCTCCTTTGTTAAAAAAGCACTGACATTTTGCTGCATCAAACATTTGTGTGCCATGCATTTAGTGTGTAGCATAACAACAAACAAATTCTGCAAACTCCTACTTTATGAGCATTAAAGGCGGTTGGGCAGAGTGTTGAGTGAAGCTTCAGAGCTTGACTGTAACCTTGTTATATTTCAATGGCAATGAGGGCAGTACAGGTAGTGACTAAGAGGCTTTCCTTCCCAATCCCTCTGAATGTTGTCTCTGACAACATTCCAGACAGCACTTTAGAGAAAACAGTAGTCCAATGGCAGCAGACAGGCCTTTTTAGGGATCACCACTTACAGAGTCTTACCAAGACACCCAGTAGCTTTATTTTGTTTGGGACAAAGCCTCTATCAGAGCCGTATTTCATTCTACCTGATTCAGCTGCTGCTTGTATGATGCATGTTGGATGAATCTCTTACTCTGCTCCTCAGCTAAGAGAAAGCTCTCCATCTCGATCTGAGGAACAAACTTGGATTGTGTGCGTGGCTCCAGCACAACCACTGGTGAATGCGCACGCAGTGTCCCAGGAGCCGCTCTGTGGTGCAGGTGGAGAGGGGAGGTGGGCGGAGGCCCGGGGCGTCAGCTCACGCAGGGTTGTAGAGGAGGATTGGAGTACTGGACATCGCTTACATGGAGGGCCATGTCTATGAGCACTTTGCCAATGGCAAGCACGACAGCTACCAGATCGACTACCGCCTCATTGTGGGCGACACAGAGCCAGCCAGATTGCAGCTGTCGCCTCGCGACCCTGAGCACCAGGGGCCATTTGGCCACAACACATCTCATGGGCATGAGACTGCAGCTCAGCGCTACAGCGCCACACGCATCCAGGCTGGCTACGAACCAGAGACGTGAGACTCCTACGGTTTCAAAGGAGTGCTGATCAGCAAAATTAACCATGTTTGCATCACTAGGTTAACGTTAGTGTCACTAAACAAGTTCATTAGGAGTGGACTTTATTTTTCTTTTGGATTGTGTACTTTTAAACTGTTGCACAGACTGGGTTGGGTTCTCAGTGATGTGCAATTTTAGCCCAATTCCATATTGTTGGTCTCAGAAGAACACATTCCTTTCGGGGATTATCATCACATAAAATAGACCTATACATTTACAGTCTCTACAGAGAAATACAGTCATGTCATAGTATAATAAAATGTCCTAATGTGTAAATAGTGATGTTTACTCATTTATAATGTCCAGCACTACTCAAATATAACTGCTTGCCTTCTTTGCCCATCATATTAACATTCCCATGTCAGCAGAGTAAAAAGGACCATAAATCTGATTAAGAATTATATTATCAAGACCGATATAATCTGTGTTGTAGAACAGATATGAAAACATTTTGCCATAGCAATGCTCAAAAGCATCACATTCCATTTGTTTTACAGACTGTGAAGGAAATATTGTTGTGTTTCTTTCTCTATCATTGTAAAGCGTGAGAAAGCTTAGCATAAGATTAGAAGAACAGGACGTTCCCTATTGAACGTCCTTGAAGAAATACACTCCTTCCAAGGAGTTATCTGGTCTCAGCAGAAGCAAACCCTCCCTCGTTCTCTCGAACGCTACGGCTATTATATAAGGGCAGGGAAATCACCGAAAGGGGAGCGAAGCAAATAGGCACGCTCATTTTCTTGAAACTAATAACTCAATAAAATCTTCTTATCCACATCTGACTCCTTGTTTGCTGAATTTCCACCACAGGACGATGACCATCAAACTGGGAGAGTGGCTCCAGCAGATCCCAGGAACAACATCTGAGATCCTCATCCAGAAGAGTGCAGTCGATGGAACACTTGGGATACTATGCAGGAAAATGTATATATTGTAAATTCCTGTTCTTTTTTATCAACATTCTTAGAACATAATTACTGTTCTAAGTTTACAACATCTGGTCGAGGTTTTCGTTTATTCAAGATGCATCCTGTAGTGCCTTTTCACATTTTTGCACTATTTCTTTATTTTGAGTCAAATGTTTCAAATAAAATAATACAATCCACAAGGAAATGAAAACGAGAATTAAATCAAACTTATTCTTTCAGAAAGATTACTACTCATTCACACACCAGGACGCTACATCTGCTGGAGTATTATGCTCACGTTTCTAAACTTTTAAACATTATAATGTATTTCAGTTATGGAAATCAGTTAAACACTATAGGAAGGCCTACAACAGGAATGTACTACAAATACCTTCCTACTCCAGCACCCCTAATCGTCCACTCCCAATGGTGGGATATCCCTGAATAACAGTTGAATGCTATCTTTGCCTATATTTGCCTCTGTCTGTCTTTCAGGAGACTACAATATGAGAGTTACACACTAACATAAAAGAACGAATAATGAATTAAGTAAATGCTGCACTGGCTAACATCTACTTTCTTCCCTGTTTTATTACCTGTATTATTATTTATAATATTTGTGAGCTGAAAACATGATATCCACCAAAAACATGATTGACTGACTCATGAACAATGTCAACAAATCTACACGCGCACACACACACACACACACACACACACACACAGCAGGTGGGTTTTCTGTGGTGGCAGGTGGGTCCCAGTGGGCTCATACTGGCCCTGCCCACATGTCGCCTCCTGCAGGTGTCAACCGTAGCCACTGTGCTCCATGTGCCCTTTCTCCTCTGCCACTGCTGGGAGAGGGCTCTGCCCACCCTCCTGACACGCTCTGCTACGCCTCCTGCATACCCCCTTTGTGCTTCAGACAGAGGCCAAAACCACTGGCTTTGCTGGTTCCAGGAACAGCCTGAGATTGTCCGGGAGAGTGAAAGAATGCTATACCTTGCAAGGTATGATGGTCTTCATTGAAATGGGGGTTAAAAACATTTCAAGTCAGTGTTTTGTGCACTGACATCCCTCTTGCTACCGAAGGCCACCCGAGTGTTTCTTGTGTTTGTGAGTGTGAGGCAAAGGAGTGTGAAAGTGTTTGTGTGGATCAAGATGTAAATGCATGAAATGAAACGTACTGAGGCTATGTTTATTGTCACATATTTTATATCTAGAATGTTGGCCTACCTCCAAGTGAATTTGCACAAAGACCAAACATTTGTGTGGGGTGTTTGTTTGTGCATGTGAATATAGATGTGTGTAGTTCAATGGTGTATACATTCTTTTTGTTTCTTTCTCTCTCTCTCTCTCTCTCTCTCTTTGTGTGTGTGTGTTTGTGTGTGTGTCTCTTGTCAACACAGTGTGAATAATTTTTATTTTAATTGGTTCGTTGTCATGAAATTATCTCTCAACTCTCTCAACCGTCTAAATCACACGAGCACACACACAAACAGTTGACACCCCCCATCCTATAGTCCACATTCATTCATGAGAAACAGAAAAATTGAATTTGAAATGTATTGGATTGAATAACAAAGATCCTTTTCTTTAGAACCATGCACAGCATGGACATGACAATGTTGTGCTAAATGGTGTGATCAAACCCTATCATCATCCTTCCCAGCAAAGCCCTGATCTACTCCTTCTGTAGTGAGCTAAACGCTATTAATAAACTCCCAAACTCCTCCAGTGCTCTCTCACCATTCTGAGCAGAGCCTGTGCCAGGCCTGCAATATTATCAACTACAGCACAGCTCTGTTTTCTCTCTTCCAAATGTGTAGAGAAAACACACACACACACACACACGCGCGCGCGCGCTCTGTATTCTGACAGTCCCTGCAATGCTCCACTGTAATCCTCTTAGCCTGTAAGCACTGGGCTCTCCCTGCAAACACACCGTAAACCCAACACAGCATGGGACTATGTGGAAGACCACTTGCACAAACATCGACCGCACAGCTCCTTTTGCCTTTGCTTGCTATAGTTTCAACTGCTCGATGCACTGAAATGCCAAATACAGAGGCTAAAGCTCGAACACATGCGCCATGAACCAGCTGCACCCATTCCGAGGTAAATCAAATACACAGTTGACAATGTTTAAAAAAGCTTTTTGAGCTTTTTACATTTTATTGATTTTTTTTTTTAAAGAACATGAGGACTTTTTCATTTTTATTTTTTCAGAATGCTAAATAGTAGTAGTCCCAGTAATTTTGTAGTTCCAGTAGTATCGTCATTCAGGTCTCCTTTATCAGGTTTTGGATGGATTGGTAGAAGTTCATATTGACTGGTTATAAACATAGTTCTGATGTAGTCAAGCACAGCGTCTGTGTCTTTGGCCAGTTGGTAATCATAGCCTTTTTATGTGCTCGGGAAACCTTTCTGCATAGTACCGATTTCTTTAGCTGGTCCTCCTTGGGAAGTGTGTGGTCCCTTTGAGCAGTACAAAGCTTCCCCAGCCATGGCTCTCCCCATGCGCTGCTGCTTAGTTTTCTTCCCCACTACTTTGTCCCATAACGTCTTCAGGTTCTTTCTTTCACACTTTGGGTTTTGGTTTTCACTCTCTAGAGCCTCTCTTTCACTCTTCAGGTGTTGTCTTTCACTCTCAAGATTCTCTCTTTCACCCTTCAGGTGTTGTCTTTCTCTCTCCAGAGCCTCTCTTTCACTCTTCAGGTGTTGTCTTTCACGCTCTAGATCCTCTCTTTCACTCTTCAGGTGTTGTCTTTCACTCTCAAGATTCTCTCTTTCACCCTTCAGGTGTTGTCTTTCTCTCTCTAGACCCTCTCTTTCACTCTTCAGGTGTTGTCTTTCATGCTCTAGATCCTCTCTTTCACTCTTCAGGTGTTGTCTTTCACTCTCAAGATTCTCTCTTTCACCCTTCAGGTGTTGTCTTTCACTCTCTACATCCTCTCTTTCACTCTTCAGGTGCCATCTTTCACTCTGTTCATTTTTTGTCTCCTTCTGCTTCTCCTCCAACTGCTTCCCACTACATTCCTCCTCAAATTTTCCAATTTTAACACAGTGTCGTTTTCTAATTTCCTTCGTATCCACTCTGTCAGGTAGTTCTTGTTGCAATCTACTCATTGCTTTTTGTGTGTTCCTGTCCAACAAAATCTTCGTTTTCTTCTTCTTCGAAGATCTTCTGTGAGAGCAGCAGAACTGCATTTTGCTGCTGCAACCTCCCATTTCTGTCAACAGACTGACCAATTTTACCTTTGTCAAGCAGATTATAAGAATAGCTATTACGACAATGGTCAGTGATATTATGACATCACAGTTTTGGTTTTGTTGACAATTCCATTGTCATCACACAGAATAGAATAGAATAGAATAAACTATTGTGGGCTTGCTTTGTTTTCACTTTAGCCTTAATTAGATTAATTAGATTCATATGTTTGCTTTAGATTTGCCTTTTTACATTTTATTTATACCATGAAAAACAATACAGAAATAATTAAAGAAGTCAAAGCCTTTGTCACAGTCTCTCCAGACATGCCTTTCTCTGGTTGTCAAAAAGACAAAAGAGATGACTGTGGACTACAGAAGGATGCAAATGCCTCACACCCTAATACATACAGTGAAGAGTGAGAACATACACTCTCTTAAAATCACAATCAATCTCTCATGGTCCCTGAGCACTTTTTCCTTAGTGAAGAAAGCTCTGCTTCCTGAGGAGACTGAAGAAGGACAGCATGTCCGTCATCCTGATCTGGTCTGCAACAGCATCATAGAGAGTGTCCCGACCTGCGCCATCGCTGTCTGGTACTGGCACTGCTCCCCCTGCTCTTTTGGATTGTTTAGTTGAATTTAGCAGTCTGCTCTCAAATTTTCTGTGCCTGTTTTCTGGGATTCTGAAATTCAGGCAATGTTTTTGTTGTTCTTCTGCAACACTATTAAAACTCTGAACTCCTCAAACTATTTTACTTCTCTAAGTAAATCTGTCACATTTGTCTAGTACAGAATTATTAGATTTCTTTCTTTGACCATAAGCAAGATACACACATTTACTTTGCACATTTACATATTTCTTTGTCTGTGTCTCTCTATCACTCTCCTTTTCTCAGAGAGTTGGATAAGAGATTAAGGACACTTCCTGAGGCAGAGAATGATTGGTCAGTAGTACATTAGAATGGCCATACATACATTTCATCATTCCATATCTTTTCAGTGGTTATCAAAACCATTTATACACTTTTGCAGTTAAACAATGTTAAGATATTGATTAGTGTTTCAGTCAAATTAGTCTAACTCTGAAAGTATGTGTTTACCTTCCATATGAGATGCTATTTAAGACTACACACACATCAGATTTTGCAATGAAAAGATGCACACATGCATACATGATAAAACAAACAAAGGCAAATAGTCAGTGTACACACACACACACACACACACGTTTTAGGCTCCTTTTGTCATTCAGTTTTGAAAGAAGGAGATGGAGGGCATGTCAGTATGTAGCAGTAGCCATAGTATTGGAACAGATGGGTCAGCATGGTAAGGGCAGACAGAACGTTGGTCAGGGTGTATCACTGGTCTCCATTGCATCTCAGTGATTCAAAATTCAGAACTAAAATATTAGAAAAAACACTCTCAAAGCATAGAGGGCCAAGTCAGTAGTTGCACTAATATCAGAATTTGTATCAAGATATTTTTAAGTGAGAAATTTTTAAGCGAGAAATAAGTTTAGCCCTCATTAAAAATGTTGTAATTTCAACTCTTTGACACTCTTGGAAAAATAAATGTAATATTTTGTTCAAAATATTATTTATTTGGGGAAAAAAGTGATCTGCAGGCACTGCGGATTCTTGCCCTGCTAGAGATGATTAAGAAAAGAGGTTAAATTGATTAGGACTTCTAACCTGCAGTAATAAACAGTATAAATTGATATGAAATGAAATAGGCAGATGCTGACTGTATATGAATTGTATGGGGCAGCAGTGTCTCACAAAGACTGGAGCACAGCAATGATGTCATCATGTCATGGGTGTGAAAAGAAGGCCTCTAGGAAATAGGCTTCGTCAAGGGGCATGGGGGCTGGGGCCAAAAGACAGAGCGCAGGAGACTAATGAATGAAGATGGAGAACCCCTCTGTTCGCTACTGTAATATACACACTGAGAGGTAGAGGAGCAAGGACTCTTCATCAGGCCCTCAGCCAGCCTGGCACTAGCTCATCAACAGATGTCTCCCTCTCTGAGAGAGAGAGAAAGAGAGAGAGAGAGAGAGAGAGAGAGAGAGAGAGAGAGAGAGAGAGAGAGAGAGAGGGAGGGTCTTATTGAATTATATGCTTTGTTGTCATCTGTGTAGCATTACTACAGATTCTTTATAACTCAGTATCTGCAATGTTTGGTTTAGAATCACAGATGAGGATGTGTTTAATGTGACGTGGTTGGTTTACGTCTCACAAATGTCAATTGTCTTCATTAATGTTCCATCTGAAATATTAGGTTCAGGAAGAAGCTAAGGGTTTTGACCTCAGCATAGACTTCACTGGTGCTGACATCATCACCAGCTAAGTGACCTGTTCCTCTCATCCTGGTGTGTGTCTGTCTGTGTGTGTGTGTGTGTGTGTGTGTGTGTGTGTGTGTGTGTGTGTGTGTGTGTGTGTGTGCGTGCGTGTGCGTGTGTGTGTCCAGCTGTGATCGGCCCTTACTCATACACATTTCACTTGGCTGACACACAGTGAAAAAAGTGCATTTACAGTCCTCTGTGGTCTCATTGCCAGCCCAGATTTCCAAAACTTATTATATATTTTACATATGTAGTAGTCATTATATATTATTTGAAACTACAATTTTGAACAGTGTTTCAGTGTTGTGTAATTACTGAATAGGGCTTAAATAAAACCATTGTCATTGTAAGAAGGCTCAACAGCAGTACTCATCTACTCATCTACCACACATTTCACTGCGTGTTGTACTGTGTATGACTATGTATGTGACAAATAAACCAAACTTGAAACTTGAAAAAACAAGATGTGGGTTAAGATGAATCTACTTCCCTTTTCATGTACACTGAAAAACATCAGTTTTTCAAATGCTAGGATATATTTTGTCTACAAACACATTTCTATTTATGGTCTTTCTTATCTTTTATAGCTTCAAGGGTTCTTTGGAAGGTCAGCAGAAAATGGAAGAGAGGAAGCTGTGTGTGAGTGAATGCTTGTGTGTAATGTCATTTTCTATGTTGAGTGTAGCTCTATGATGTACTCTGGAGAGCTGAAGTTTGAGAAGAGGACCATGTCTGCTCAGGTGGAGGGGGGTGTTCATGGCCTGCACTCGTAAGTCTTCGTCCTCTCTGCTCACTAAACTCCTACTACCGAATCCATCATGCTCAGTGGCTCTTTTAGGGAACACTCCACCAACTGTCAAGCAGTGCCACAAAAGCACTCAAGGACTGGAAAATAACCTGTGTGTGTCTGTTCTCACAGTTTGCAGGCACAGTGTTATGAATAATAATACACAGCAATAGACCCCTGCTGATCTCCACTGAAATCTGAATGGACATGAAACTGACAATTTATTTATGAATAATTAATTCAGATAAATTGTGGGTTTCTAATAGATAACAGGGTCATGACATAATGAGTAATGCCTCTATAGATTTCTATTCATGTCTTCAAGTAATTCATGTACATACATTGAATTGAAAGAAAACTGGCTTTGGCATGACTGGACAGAGCATTGTAATGTAAACGTCAGTACTATGCACATTTTGCAGTGTGGACTTTTATAAACTCATCAGCTCTGTGCAGATATAGAGTGTAGAGCTCTATATTGAATTGTGGATGAGCATATTAAAACCACAAGGCGGAGCTTCGAGAGAGAGAGAGAGAGAGAGAGAGAGAGAGAGAGAGAGAGAGAGAGAGAGAGAGAGAGAGAAGATGAAACAGAGCTGTTTAATGTTCAACAAATGGAAAGAAGAAGAAAATTATGAAAATCAGTAGAACTATTAGCAAAGTTGAAACTAGTTAATATTTAGTGACAGCGGAGTGGCTCTAGATCCCTGTGGCAGGGACTACGGACGATCACGGACTACAGGAGCCCACCCTCCGGACTGATGAGTGCGGATGAGTCTCTGGCGAACGAGCTGAATACATTCTTCGCTCGCTTCGAGGCTACATCTAGCAGCGCTAATGCTAACGGCGCTAATGCTAGCAGCGCTAATGCTAGCAGCGCTAATGCTAGCAGCGCTAGTGCTAATGGCACTATCGGCGCAGCCAATGGCACATGCGCGGGGCGCACCATAGAACAGCGCCCTCTCATCGTCACGGAGAGTGACGTGAGAAGAGTGTTTAAAAGGGTGAATACCAGGAAGGCGATGGGAGCAGACGGTATCTGCGGGAGGGTCCTCAAAGCCTGCGCAGATCAGCTAGCCCCGGTATTCACCGACATCTTCAATCTCTCCCTGACGCTCGGTATCGTCCCGTCCAGCTTCAAGCGATCCACCATCGTCCCCGTCCCGAAGAAACCTCGACCCTCCGACCTCAATGACTACCGACCTGTCGCCCTCACATCAGTCGTGATGAAGTGCTTTAAAAAGCTAGTCGGAGACTTCATCACATCTTCACTGCCAGCCTCCATGGACCCACTGCAGTTTGCATACCGCCACAACCGCTCCACTGACGATGCAATTGCACATCTGCTCCACACTACACTGACTCACCTGGACGAAGGGAGGGGAAATTATGTTAAAATGCTATTTGTCGACTACAGTTCAGCATTTAACACTATCATCCCCTCCCTACTCACTACTAAGTTGGGGGATCTAGGACTGCATACATCCCTGTGCGACTGGATCTCCAACTTCCTAACAGACAGACCACAATCAGTACGGGTGGGCAACTGCGCCTCATCCACCCTCACCCTCAGCACTGGAGCTCCTCAGGGTTGTGTCCTAAGCCCCCTGCTCTACTCACTGTACACCTACGACTGCACAGCCACTTCCAGCTCCACCATCATTGTCAAGTTTGCTGACGACACCGTTGTCATGGGTCTGATCTCGGACAACGACGAGAGGGCCTACCTGGATTAAACACCTGGAAAACTGGCGCCAGGAAAATTATCTCCTCCTAAACGTCAGTAAGACAAAGGAGCTGATCGTGGATTGCAGCAAGAAGCAGGAGCGGCACTACCAACCTGTGAGGATCAGTGGAACCACGGTGGAGAGAGTAGATAGTTTCAGGTACCTTGGTGTTCACATCTCGCAGGACCTGTCCTTCAGACTGCCCTCCAAGGTACTGCGGAACTTCTATACCTGCACTATCGAGAGCATCCTCACGGGGAACATCACAGTCTGGTTTGGGAATAGCACCAAGCAGGACAGACAAGCACTCCAAAGGGTAGTGCGTTCAGCAGAGCGCATCACTCACACGGAACTTCCTGACCTGCAGACCATCTACTACAAGCGGTGCCAGACCAAGGCCAGGAGGATTGTGAAGGACCCCACCCATCCCAACAATAGACTCTTCTCTCTGTTGAGGTCAGGGAGGCGCTTTCGCTCCCTGAAGACCAAGACAGAGAGGCTGAAGAGCAGCTTCTTCCCACAGGCCATTCGGGCCCTGAATCAGGGAAACTGATAAACTGTGGGGACCACCACCACAATGTAACATAACTGTATATCTGTATATATATATTTATATTCAATGACCTTGTTACACAACAACTGTAGATATGTTATTATACGAAATGGATCTGTACATTCTGTAGATTGTGTACATATATACACAACCATATACATTGTACATTGTGTATATAATCATAATATACATATATTGTACATACATTGTTAATATATTTTGTACATACATAGAATATATAGATTTATCTTTGCATATATATATTTCACATATAGAGAATGTCTATATTTCTCTATGCACCCCTGTTTTCTTTTCCTCAGTTTGGACAGAGCACTCTCCACCATTTCACTGCGAGTTATGCTGTGTATGACTATGTATGTGACGAATAAACCAAACTTGAACTTGAACTTGAACAGTACTTGTGGTAGCCTTTTTAACTAAGTGTACTTAAAATCAGACATTAGCACACTAAAACATTAAAGCATTAAGATAAAAGATAAATCCTTTATGCAAATGCAGTTGTTTCTTAAAGATTGTTTCTTTTAGAAATATAAGTTCTTATCACACCTGTATTAGAATATGAGCCCAGGAGAGTAACCCTAGAACACTAGGAACATTTATGTTACAATTTCCTTGCAAAATCACAAGCCTGATGTGAATATTAAAATAAGAACAACAAATAGATACACCTGTTATCATTTTATTATCCATCTTCACATAATATAGGGAAGGTGCTTATGTGCTCATTTCTCCTTTGTTAAAAAAGCACTGACATTTTGCTGCATCAAACATTTGTGTGCCATGCATTTAGTGTGTAGCATAACAACAAACAAATTCTGCAAACTCCTACTTTATGAGCATTAAAGGCGGTTGGGCAGAGTGTTGAGTGAAGCTTCAGAGCTTGACTGTAACCTTGTTATATTTCAATGGCAATGAGGGCAGTACAGGTAGTGACTAAGAGGCTTTCCTTCCCAATCCCTCTGAATGTTGTCTCTGACAACATTCCAGACAGCACTTTAGAGAAAACAGTAGTCCAATGGCAGCAGACAGGCCTTTTTAGGGATCACCACTTACAGAGTCTTACCAAGACACCCAGTAGCTTTATTTTGTTTGGGACGAAGCCTCTATCAGAGCCGTATTTCATTCTACCTGATTCAGCTGCTGCTTGTATGATGCATGTTGGATGAATCTCTTACTCTGCTCCTCAGCTAAGAGAAAGCTCTCCATCTCGATCTGAGGAACAAACTTGGATTGTGTGCGTGGCTCCAGCACAACCACTGGTGAATGCGCACGCAGTGTCCCAGGAGCCGCTCTGTGGTGCAGGTGGAGAGGGGAGGTGGGCGGAGGCCCGGGGCGTCAGCTCACGCAGGGTTGTAGAGGAGGATTGGAGTACTGGACATCGCTTACATGGAGGGCCATGTCTATGAGCACTTTGCCAATGGCAAGCACGACAGCTACCAGATCGACTACCGCCTCATTGTGGGCGACACAGAGCCAGCCAGATTGCAGCTGTCGCCTCGCGACCCTGAGCACCAGGGGCCATTTGGCCACAACACATCTCATGGGCATGAGACTGCAGCTCAGCGCTACAGCGCCACGCGCATCCAGGCTGGCTACGAACCAGAGAGGTGAGACTCCTACGGTTTCAAAGGAGTGCTGATCAGCAAAATTAACCATGTTTGCATCACTAGGTTAACGTTAGTGTCACTAAACAAGTTCATTAGGAGTGGACTTTATTTTTCTTTTGGATTGTGTACTTTTAAACTGTTGCACAGACTGGGTTGGGTTCTCAGTGATGTGCAATTTTAGCCCAATTCCATATTGTTGGTCTCAGAAGAACACATTCCTTTCGGGGATTATCATCACATAAAATAGACCTATACATTTACAGTCTCTACAGAGAAATACAGTCATGTCATAGTATAATAAAATGTCCTAATGTGTAAATAGTGATGTTTACTCATTTATAATGTCCAGCACTACTCAAATATAACTGCTTGCCTTCTTTGCCCATCATATTAACATTCCCATGTCATCAGAGTAAAAAGGACCATAAATCTGATTAAGAATTATATTATCAAGACCGATATAATCTGTGTTGTAGAACAGATATGAAAACATTTTGCCATAGCAATGCTCAAAAGCATCACATTCCATTTGTTTTACAGACCCATATCTCTGTACATTTCAATTTACAGAATGGACTAAATTAACTTCCAGGTGTTTAAAGCTCAGTTGGGGGCTGTGTCAGATCCTTTGTGAATAACATAATAAAGTTGAGTATTGGGCAGCCTGACCACGGCTTCAAAACGATTGTGTGGATTTGCTACATCACCAGTCCTCCTTTTATAAGCAAGATGATTATTTCAACCCAAGTCAAAAACATTTTTGTCTCATCCAAACGTAAATTTCACACGTCAGACCTGAACTGGGCTGGCCAGCTAATAGCGTGGACAGTAAAACAAAGGCGCATCGCCCGTCTGTTCTCTCTCACTTCACATCCAAATCCAACTGAAACGCACTATCAGTATTTCAGTTCCATGCCGGAGCTGAGAGACGTGAGCGCCCTTAAAATGTCCCGTCGTCATCCACCACGTTGAGAGGATGAGAGTTTTCTCAAACTGAGCAGGTCGAGTCTTTAAAATGTGTAAACTCCAACTGTGATTCTGGGTGATTTAGCTAAGGGCTAGACTTTCGCTTGACTTTGAGAGATGCCACAGAGGCTAGTCTGTAACGGTCGCAGATGAAGACCAGCTGTGTTCCTTGACGTCGTTTTTTGTTGTCTGAAGTACGCGACGCTATCGTCTTGTGAGTAACCCGAGAAGCGGGATTTTCATTCACATTCACTAAGAATAAAGCATCATTGTTCAGTCTTGGAAGTATATCACACTAAATCCGTGTGTACTACTTGAGTACGATAATGACGGTTGTTGTTTGCATGCTGCGAATGCGAGACATCGGCTCTCCCGAATAAAAGGATAGCACGTCGAAATGGAGAAAGGGCAAAGCGTAACGAATAGAAATAGCTTTAGCATCCTCGGCCAACACCCACTGGATAAATATTTCGATCCGCGGATCAGTAAAACGCTTACGTTTTAACTCTGTTTACATGAGAGCACAGACAGAATAGCCTTTCTTTAGCGTACATCTACTTCTGATGTGACTTGTATTTGCTAGGTTGTTAGTATAATGTATTTTTAGTATCAGTTTTTCTTTGTTTGTTTGTTCTGTGGTCTTTGATTCAGTGATTTTCTGATCCTGCCTGGCTTCATTGACTTTACCTCAGATGAAGTGGTGAGTACTTTTGCAAAATGCACCAAAACAGCTCAGCAGGTATCCTGACATGCCCCATAAGGGCTTACCAGTGTGTGTGTTTCAGTAAATACAGCACATCTAGTAATGATTTAGTGGAGGGGGCGGGATCTTCCTAATTAATTAGTGAGCTGGCGGTCTCCTCTACCTTCAGTGAGATGGAGGAGCTGAGTCAGTTGCCATGTAGTGTGAACACGACTACAACAGAGGGTGGAGTGTGGCATAGTGTAAGAGAGGGATGAAGGAGTGCAAATAAGATGTGCAAAATTGGTGGTGTTGGCATCCCAGGTGCATAGGGTGTGTTGTCACAGGCAGAGAGGCTGAGGGGTGTGTGGGTGTGTGTGTGTGTGTGTGTGTATGACAGTGTGAGGGAGGCGCGAACCAAAATTCCCATGTGTAATGGATATGGGATAGTATATATTGTGGTATTTATATTTGGTGTTACATTTTGTGTGTGTGTGTGTGTGCTAGAATGTGGGAGAGAACGTAGGATGTTTTTGTCTGTCTTACCACAGGGAGGTTAAACTGATGCCCTGCTTATAAAAACAGCAATATTTGTGCTTTGAATGAGCACATCCAAGTCACTTGAAGTCAAATTAATAATGGGATAGAGATGTGTGCATATGTGAAAGCTGTCCAAAGTAACACCCCAAACTGTTCTTATCTTTGTGCAATGCATAGTCTGTATGAAAATACAAGCATGAACATAAACAAAGATAATTGTTCTGTAGAACATTGGTTCCTTTCTGTTACCATTTGCGTCTGTCATTCAGGATCTGACCTCTGCTCTGACCCGGAAGATAACCCTGAAGACGCCGCTTATTTCCTCCCCCATGGGTACTGTGACTGAATCCTCCATGGCCATCGCTATGGCTGTGAGTATCCCCCACACACTCAAAACCATGAAGTCCTGTTGCTTTTCCATTTAGCTTTCTGTGATTTTGTATTACAGCTCATGGGCGGTATTGGGATCATCCATCACAATTGCACCCCAGAGTTCCAAGCAAATGAAGTCCGGAAAGTTAAGGTGTCAAACTTTCAGTGAATTGTCTTAATAGGAATATAATGAACAACACGTTGAACATGCAGATTTACACACAAGCTTCCCTGAGGCCTCTCATCAGCAGAGCAATATATGGTGTCATGGCAGAAATTCGAGCAGGGCTTCATCACGGATCCGGTGGTGATGAGTCCACAGCACACGGTCGGAGATGTGTTTGAGGCCAAGGTGCGACACGGCTTCTCTGGAATCCCTGTCACCGAAACCGGCAAGATGGGCAGCAAGCTTGTGGGAATCGTGACGTCACGAGACATTGACTTCCTCTCAGAGAAGGACTATGACCGGCTGTTGGAAGAGGTTTGTGATTCATCTTTGATTGTACATACAATATACAAAAGGTTTTTAAAAACACAAATGAATCACATATGACATACAATGCTTAAAAATATAGGTGGAATAGAACTATCATGAAATTGTGATATTTCTGTGTCAGTGTGTGAAAGAGGGCAATATATATATATATATATATATATATATATATATATATATATATATATATATAAAAATAAAAAATGTGTATATATATGTGTGTGTGTGTGTGTGTGTGTGTGTGTGTGTGTGTGTGTGTATAAAATCACATTCTTTAAACGCACATCTTTTTGTGATTTATTTGTGATATTTGCCAGGCAATGACAAAGAGGGAAGATTTAGTGGTTGCACCAGCAGGTGTTACACTCAAAGAGGCCAATGACATCCTGCAGTGCAGCAAAAAAAGGTCTGATTCTTCATCTTTTCAGCTTGAGAAGTGAAACTGCTTCTAAAGGACTTTGAAAGGTTATTTTCACTTCTCCACTTCTTCTCTGAGTAACGGGTCGGTCGTGGGGACGCTTGTTGATTGCAGGTAAACTGCCCATTGTGAACGACAGTGATGAGCTGGTGGCTATAATTGCTCGCACTGATCTGAAGAAGAACAGAGACTACCCTCTGGCCTCTAAAGACTCCCGCAAACAGCTGCTGTGTGGCGCTGCCATCGTTACCCGTGAGGATGACAAGTACCGGCTGGACCTGCTCGTGCAGGCAGGAGTGGACGTGGTGGTGCTGGTAGGTCTTAAGGTCCTAAAGGGAGTGGGATTAGTCTCCATACTGAGTATGGTGCCTGAATCAAATGACAAACTATTTTTGCTATGAGGCTGTGTAACACAGGACTGTGATTGGACATAGTGAATTTGGTCTGAAGGCTGTGTCTATTGTTTTAGGACTCATCTCAGGGAAACTCGGTGTTTCAGATCAGCATGATTAACTACATTAAACAGAAGTATCCTGAGCTCCAGGTGGTGGGGGGGAATGGTGAGTCACAGTTCTCACATTTGCTTGTTCTGTAAACTGAGAGGGTTGAGGTAGGTAAGAATTGATGGTGTTTGGTTCTTTTCATTTGTTGCTGTGTTCACTTTCATCCTTCTTCTCTCTCGCTCTGTCTCTGTGTATGTCTGTGTAGTAGTGACAGCTGCTCAGACGAAGAATTTGATTGATGATGGTGTGGATGCTCTTAGAGTGTGGATGGGTTATCTTTGATAAGACATCGTATACCAGAAAATTGTTTAAAAGATGGTAATAGCCAAACCACCAGACATAATAGTGATGGATAAACAGCAGAAAAGAGTCATAGTGATGGATGTAGCAATCGCAAGAGATAGCAACATCAGCAACAAGGAACATGAGACGCTAAAAGAAGAGGAAACACTGGCTCTGGTAGCAATCAGGGCACCAGGGGTTTAGGGACGATGACCATCAAACTGGGAGAGTGGCTCCAGCAGATCCCAGGAACAACATCCGAGATCCTCATCCAGAAGAGTGCAGTCGATGGAACACTTGGGATACTATGCAGGCAAATGTATATATTGTAAATTCCTGTTCTTTTTTATCAACATTCTTAGAACATAATTACTGTTCTAAGTTTACAACATCTGGTCGAGGTTTTCGTTTATTCAAGATGCATCCTGTAGTGCCTTTTCACATTTTTGCACTATTTCTTTATTTTGAGTCAAATGTTTCAAATAAAATAATACAATCCACAAGGAAATGAAAACGAGAATTAAATCAAACTTATTGTTTCAGAAAGATTACTACTCATTCACACACCAGGACGCTACATCTTCTGGAGTATTATGCTCACGTTTCTAAACTTTTAAACATTATAATGTATTTCAGTTATGGAAATCAGTTAAACACTATAGGAAGGCCTACAACAGGAATGTACTACAAATACCTTCCTACTCCAGCACCCCTAATCGTCCACTCCCAATGGTGGGATATCCCTGAATAACAGTTGAATGCTATCTTTGCCTATATTTGCCTCTGTCTGTCTTTCAGGAGACTACAATATGAGAGTTACACACTAACATAAAAGATGAATAATGAATTAAGTAAATGCTGCACCGGCTAACATCTACTTTCTTCCCTGTTTTATTACCTGTATTATTATTGATAATATTTGTGAGCTGAAAACATGATATCCACCAAAAACATGATTCACTGACTCATGAACAATGTCAACAAATCTACACACACACACACACACACACAGCAGGTGAGTTTTCTGTGGTGGCAGATGGGTCCAAGTGGGCTCATACTGGCCCTGCCCACATGTCGCCTCCTGCAGGTGTCAACCGTAGCCACTGTGCTCCATGTGCCCTTTCTCCTCTGCCACTGCTGGGAGAGGGCTCTGCCCACCCTCCTGACATGCTCCGCTACGCCTCCTGCATACCCCCTTTGTGCTTCAGACAGAGGCCAAAACCACTGGCTTTGCTGGTTCCAGGAACAGCCTGAGGTTGTCCAGGAGAGTGAAAGAATGCTATACCTTGCAAGGTATGATGGTCTTCATTGAAATGGGGGTTAAAAACATTTCAAGCCAGTGTTTTGTGCACTGACATCCCTCCTGCTACCGAAGGCCACCCGAGTGTTTCTTGTGTTTGTGAGTGTGAGGCAAAGGAGTGTGAAAGTGTTTGTGTGGATCAAGATGTAAATGCATGAAATGAAACGTACTGAGGCTATGCTTATTGTCACATATTTTATATCTAGAATGTTGGCCTACCTCCAAGTGAATTTGCACAAAGACCAAACATTTGTGTGGGGTGTTTGTTTGTGCATGTGAATAAAGATGTGTGTACTTCAATGGTGTATACATGTGTACATGTGAGTATGGATGTGTAAGTGTGAAAGATGTGTGTGTGTGTGTGTGTGTGTGTGTGTGTGTGAATTATATATTTGTTGGGGGCACATTCATATACTGCCACACTGCTATTCTCTCTGCTACTTTTTGTTTTTCAATTGGCGGAGTGGATTAGGGCCTGTCAGAGAGACTCTGAGAGATCTGGTGAGCCCTGATTGTGATTCTTTTTGTTTCTCTCTCTCTCTCTTTGTGTGTGTGTGTTTGTGTGTGTGTCTCTTGTCAACACAGTGTGAATAATTTTGATTTTAATTGGTTCGTTGTCATGAAATTATCTCTCAACTCTCTCAACCGTCTAAATCACACGCGCACACACACAAACAGTTGACACCCCCCATCCTATAGTCCACATTCATTCATGAGAAACAGAAAATTTGAATTTGAAATTTATTGGATTGAATAACATAGATCCTTTTCTTTAGAACCATGCACAGAATGGACATGACAATGTTGTGCTAAATGGTGTGATCAAACCCTATCATCATCCTTCCCAGCAAAGCCCTGATCTACTCCTTCTGTAGTGAGCTAAACGCTATTAATAAACTCCCAAACTCCTCCAGTGCTCTCTCACCATTCTGAGCAGAGCCTGTGCCAGGCCTGCAATTTTATCAACTACATCACAGCTCTGTTTTCTCTCTTCCAAATGTGTAGAGAAAACACACACACACACACACACACACACGCGCGCGCGCGCTCTGTATTCTGACAGTCCCTGCAATGCTCCACTGTAATCCTCTTAGCCTGTAAGCGCTGGGCTCTCCCTGCAAACACACCCTAAACCCAGCACAGCATGGGACTATGTGGAAGACCACTTGCACAAACATCGACCGCACAGCTCCTTTTGCCTTTGCTTGCTATAGTTTCAACTGCTCGATGCACTGAAATGCCAAATACAGAGGCTAAAGCTCGAACACATGCGCCATGAACCAGCTGCACCCATTCCGAGGTAAATCAAATACACAGTTGCCAATGTTTAAAAAAGCTTTTTGAGCTTTTTACATTTTATTGATTTATTTTTTTTAAAGAACATGAGGACTTTTTCATTTTTATTTTTTCAGAATGCTAAATAGTAGTAGTCCCAGTAATTTTGTAGTTCCAGTAGTATCGTCATTCAGGTCTCCTTTATCAGGTTTTGGATGGATTGGTAGAAGTTCATATTGACTGGTTATAAACATAGTTCTGATGTAGTCAAGCACAGCGTCTGTGTCTTTGGCCAGTTGGTAATCATAGCCTTTTTATGTGCTCGGGAAACCTTTCTGCATACTACCGATTTCTTTAGCTGGTCCTCCTTGGGAAGTGTGTGGTCCCTTTGAGCAGTACAAAGCTTCCCCAGCCATGGCTCTCCCCATGCGCTGCTGCTTAGTTTTCTTCCCCACTACTTTGTCCCATAACGTCTTCAGGTTCTTTCTTTCACACTTTGGGTTTTGGTTTTCACTCTCTAGAGCCTCTCTTTCACTCTTCAGGTGTTGTCTTTCACTCTCAAGATTCTCTCTTTCACCCTTCAGGTGTTGTCTTTCTCTCTCCAGAGCCTCTCTTTCACTCTTCAGGTGTTGTCTTTCACGCTCTAGATCCTCTCTTTCACTCTTCAGGTGTTGTCTTTCACTCTCAAGATTCTCTCTTTCACCCTTCAGGTGTTGTCTTTCTCTCTCTAGAGCCTCTCTTTCACTCTTCAGGTGTTGTCTTTCACGCTCTAGATCCTCTCTTTCACTCTTCAGGTGTTGTCTTTCACTCTCAAGATTCTCTCTTTCACCCTTCAGGTGTTGTCTTTCACTCTCTAGATCCTCTCTTTCACTCTTCAGGTGCCATCTTTCACTCTGTTCATTTTTTGTCTCCTTCTGCTTCTCCTCCAACTCCTTCCCACTACATTCCTCCTCAAATTTTCCAATTTTAACACAGTGTCGTTTTCTAATTTCCTTCGTATCTACTCTGTCAGGTAGTTCTTGTTGCAATCTACTCATTGCTTTTTGTGTGTTCCTGTCCAACAAAATCTTCGTTTTCTTCTTCTTCGAAGATCTTCTGTGAGAGCAGCAGAACTGCATTTTGCTGCTGCAACCTCCCATTTCTGTCAACAGACTGACCAATTTTACCTTTGTCAAGCAGATTATAAGAATAGCTATTATGACAATGGTCAGTGATATTATGACATCACAGTTTTGGTTTTGTTGACAATTCCATTGTCATCACACAGAATAGAATAGAATAGAATAAACTATTGTGGGCTTGCTTTGTTTTCACTTTAGCCTTAATTAGATTAATTAGATTCATATGTTTGCTTTAGATTTGCCTTTTTACATTTTATTTATACCATGAAAAACAATACAGAAATAATTAAAGAAGTCAAAGCCTTTGTCACAGTCTCTCCAGACATGCCTTTCTCTGGTTGTCAAAAAGACAAAAGAGATGATTGTGGACTACAGAAGGATGCAAATGCCTCACACCCCAATACATACAGTGAAGAGTGAGAACATACACTCTCTTAAAATCACAAACAATCTCTCATGGTCCCTGAGCACTTTTTCCTTAGTGAAGAAAGCTCTGCTTCCTGAGGAGACTGAAGAAGGACAGCATGTCCGTCATCCTGATCTGGTCTGCAACAGCATCATAGAGAGTGTCCCGACCTGCGCCATCGCTGTCTGGTACTGGCACTGCTCCCCCTGCTCTTTTGGATTGTTTAGTTGAATTTAGCAGTCTGCTCTCAAATTTTCTGTGCCTGTTTTCTGGGATTCTGAAATTCAGGCAATGTTTTTGTTGTTCTTCTGCAACACTATTAAAACTCTGAACTCCTCAAACTATTTTACTTCTCTAAGTAAATCTGTCACACATTTGTCTAGTACAGAATTATTAGATTTCTTTCTTTGACCATAAGCAAGATACACACATTTACTTTGCACATTTACATATTTCTTTGTCTGTTTCTCTCTATCGCTCTCCTTTTCTCAGAGAGTTGGATAAGAGATTAAGGACACTTCCTGAGGCAGAGAATGATTGGTCAGTAGTACATTAGAATGGCCCTACATACATTTCATCATTCCATATCTTTTCAGTGGTTATCAAAACCATTTATACACTTTTGCAGTTAAACAATGTTAAGATATTGATTAGTGTTTCAGTCAAATCAGTCTAACTCTGAAAGTATGTGTTTACCTTCCATATGAGACGCTATTTAAGACTACACACACATCAGATTTTGCAATGAAAATAAAAATGATAAAACAAACAAAGGGAAATAGTCTTTTTAACCTCTTGTTTGCTAGCAGAAAGCAAATAGAGCCTATAGGGATAAGAGAGAAAGAGAAAGAATGACATAAAAAATAAGAATGAGATAAAAAGAGATCCAGATACATGAAGCACATGTTGATGAGGGTTGGACTTGCAGAGGCCACATGGCAGTCACGTTAGAAGTGTTGATGCAGTAACTGCATCTGCAGCTAAACTAATGCTGCGTGCGTGTGTGTGTGTGCATGCGTGCGCGGGTCTGTGTATATGTGTATCTTTTTCCATTCTCCACCAAAAAGAGGCCAGGAGGCAATTGTCTCTCTAGAGATGTAACACACTTTCTGCAAACATATCATCAGATAATGGCAGAACACCTTACAACACACCAATGCATATCTGTTTACATATACAGTTGAATCATGAGAGATTATGCAAGGTGAGAATTATGATTTTAATGTCCTCTGGTTCTATGGCTTTTGATACAGCCTGTGCTAACTGAACATGGTTTTTCTTTTCTCCAAGACAATTGTGTCTCAGTTTTATTGCAGCTTAATGGTTTAATGCTTGGTTCCTAATATACATATACATATACATGCATGCACCCATACACACGTTTTTTCCTTGACAAGCTCTTATAGGCCTCTGGACTAATTAATCCCCAAGAAAAGTGAAATGACAAATATTTATATATATACACACACACAGCGCTTCACTTTTTCCACATTTTATGTTATGTTACAGCCTTATTCCAAATTGGATTAAAAAAAAAAAAATTCCCCTCAAACTCCTACACACAATACCCCATTATGACAAAGTGAAAAAATCTTTGTTTGGAGTTTTTGCAACTTTATTAAAAATAAAAAAAACAAAAATCACATGTACATAAGTATTCATAGCCTTTGCTCAATACTTGGTTGAAGCACCTTGGGCAGCAATTACAGCCTCAAATCTTTTTGAGAATGATGCTACAAGCTTGGCACACCTATTTTTGGGCAGTTTCTCCCATTCTTCTTTGTAGAACCTCTCAAGCTCCATCAGGTTGGATGGGGAGCGATTTTCAGATCTCTCCAGAGATGTTCAGTTGGGTTCAAGTCTGGGCTCTGGCTAGGCCACTCAAGAACATTCACAGAGTTGTCCTGAAGCCAGTCCTTTATTATCTTAGTTGTGTGGTTAGGGCCATTGTACTGTTGGGTGAACCTTCACCCTGGTCCAGAGCACTCTGGAGCAGGTTTTCTTCAAGGATGTCTCTGTATGTTGCTGCATTCATCTTTCCCTGACTAGTCTCCCAGTTCCTGCTGCCAAAAAACAACCCCACAGCATGATGCTGCCACCAGCATGCTTCACTGTAGGGATGGTTTTGGCCAGGTGCTGAGCGGTGCCTGGTTTCCTCCAGACATGATGCTTGGCATTCAGGCCAAAGAGTTGAATCTTTGTTTCATCAGACCAGAGAATTTTGTTTCTCATGGTCTGAGAGTCCTTCAGGTGCCTTTTGGCAAACTCCAAGCAGGCTGTCTTATGCCTTTTACTGAGGAGTGGCTTCCGTCTGGCCACTCTACCATACAGGCCTGATTGGTGGAGTGCTGCAGGAATGGTTGTCCTTCTGGAAGGTTCTCCTCTCTCCACAGAGCAATGCTAAAGCTCTGTCAGAGTGACCCTTGGGTTCTTGGTCACCTCCCTGACTAAGGCCCTTCTACCCCGATCACTCAGATTGGCTGGGCGGCCAGCTCTAGGAAGAGTCCTGGTGGTTCCAAACTTCTTCCATTTACGGATGATGGAAGCCACTGTGCTCATTGGGACCTTCAATGCTGCAGAAATTTTTCTGTACCCTTCCCTCGATCTGTGCCTCGATACAATCCTGTCTCAGTAGTCTACAAAGAATTCCTTGGACTTCATGGCTTGGTTTGTGCTCTGACATGTACTGTCAACTATGGGACCTTATATAGACAGGTGTGTGCCTTTACAAAGCATGTCCAATCAACTGGATTTACCACAGGTGGACTCCAATCAAGTTGTTGAAACAACTGAAGGATGATCAGTGGAAACAAGATGCACATGAGCTCAATTTTGAGTGTCATGGTAAAGGCTGTGAATACTTATGTGCATGTGATTTTTTTGTTTTTTTTATTTTTAATAAATTTGTTACAATTCCAAACAAACTTTTTTTACTTTGTCATTATGGGGTATTGTGTGTAGAATTTTGAGGGGGAAAAAAATAATTTAATCCAATTTGGAATAAGGCTGAAACATAACAAAATGTGGAAAAAGTGAAGCACTGTGAATACTTTCTGGATGCACTGTATATATATATATATATATATATATATATATATATATATATATATATATATATATATATATATATATATATAGAGAGAGAGAGAGAGAGAGAGAGAGAGTGTTTATTATAATGGCTTTGTTTGCATACATGGATGTCCTTACTTGAGCAGTCATAATTCATAATCATAATAATTCACTAAAATGATTCATTATAGCTAATGTTTTGAAATAATGAAATCATAGTGTCTGTGATTTCTTTTTTGTGTAAAGTGTCAGACTTTGTTTTTACTAAGATGTTGGGCCCATCAGTACCACCCTAGCTGCTAAGAACTGCTACTTCCTTTACTGAGCCTGTATTCCTCTGTTCACCACACTGCACTCACACTCAATGTGCAACACAATTAATGTGTGAAGAATTGTGAGTTTACTCAAATCTAATGGCTTTAGTTCACTCATTACACTTTAGTAAATCTAAACTCCAATTTCTTTTTTCTACTGAAAAAGAGATGAGCAATAGCTAATAATTAGTAATAGCTACTCTGCAATCTGAAATGTTTTTTTGTTTGTTTGTTTGGCATACATATTACCTCTTGGATTTTAAAGTTCTTTGAATCACAAAGAAAAACAATACGAGACAGTATGATGCTGCAGTAATTTAATCAAAAGAACAAAATTGATTATTCAGAATAAATTAACAGACAGGAATTAGGTCAAACCTTCTAATCATGTTTTTGTCAAATGTAATACTGTATACATACTACATTAAAATGACAGAAAAAAGAAAAGAAAAGTATAGGAAAATGCACTATTAAATGCACTATTATGAAGTTATGCATATTGGTCAGCATCATCCTCAGTTATAGCCTTCATCTCAGTTGCTGGTTTGTCTTCCTCCACCTTCTGAATTGGTTCCTTCATTGCATCTATTGCCTTCTTCAGATTGAGATTGTCCTTTTCACTCAGTGGGGCCAGTGCTGGGGTAAGGATTGTCTTGATTTGAGTTATTCTTTCCTCGCATCTGTTGTAAAACTCCTTCCTGTTTCTTGCTGCAAGGCTGTTGATACCATTTTGGGCAGATTCGCATTCCTTCCCTAACTTGTCAATCTCTGCAAGGAACTGAGGTGAGTTTGGATCCATGGTCATCAGTCTTCCCAGAGTACTGACATTGTTCATCAGGTACTGGACAGACACCTCAGTGTAAGTGGTAGACATCATGTTAACCAAATAGGCGTAGGCAGAAGTATTCAGAGCATTAGTGTAGATTTTGTCTTTGACAAACATGCTGTAGGTGTAGTTGTTCTCTACAGCTATTTCAACAGTCTGCTTAAAATGTTTAAGATTTTCACTAAGAGTGGTCTTAACAATGTTTGAAATGATCTGAAAGAAGTGCACCAGTTTCTCCCACTGTTCTTTCACCTGCCCCATGATTTCCAGGCCTTTCGCTAGCACCACAATTCTCTTGTTGAAGTCGATCTCCTTGAGATTATAATGTTTCAGCTCACTCACAATTTCAGCAAGAGCTTTTTTCTTCTGATCCAAGTTGTCCATAGTCTTCTCGTTCCGTTCATTTGCAATTTTTAGCTGGGTTTCAGCCATTTGTAGACGTAGATGAGATTGTCTTAAGTGCATCTGGACCACATCTGTATTTGCTGAGTCATAGATTTGCTGTTGACTTGACTTGGGGGGTGCTGTCAAGAAAGATGGCTGATTTGTAAAAGACTTGCTTTTGGAATAAAAGGCCATGGCCCTTAAATTCAGTTCGTCAATGGCTTTAATAAGCTCCTCTGTTTTGGCATCATCACATTTCCCCTCTGGAGCATATTTACCTAGCTCTGTTAAAGTGGAGATACCCTTGTCACAGATGCCTAGTGCCTCGGATTTAATCGGGCATTCAGCTTCTTGCTGTATATCTCTGCTGACTTGCTGAAATAGTCCCACCAAGTAATCAGACTTTACCGTTTGCTTCTCCTGATCATACACCTCAGGCCAATTTATTTCCTTACCTTTGCAAAGTTCTTCCATTTTCTCAACCACTAGTAGAAATGTTATAGATTTAGAAAATATGTTACTTGTTGCCAACATTTCATCCACGTTACTCTTCATTCCAGTGGCCATGTTTCTGTGGCTTTCAGGAGTGCCTTTTCAGTTTTTGATCACATGTGTTATGGCTTTTGGTGTAATAGTGTCCGCTTGGAGATAGGTTTGGATAATTTGTCCTGGAAGAAATTCTGTTGCAAACGCACAGGCTATTGATATTGCTTGCTCTGACATACTTGATATTAGCTTCAGGCCAAAAAGGCCCCATCCACTTGGCAAATCTTTCATTGCTTGCTGGTAGGCCCTTCTGTCCTCAGCTAATCTTTCATTAGCCAGATTGAAAGCAGCCTCGGCCCTGTCGCTTGCCTCCTTAGCTTCAGCCCGTTTAATCTTTGCTATCTCAATGTTTTTCTTGATTTCTTCCATCTCCTCATCATGACTCTGTCTTGCATTCACCAAAGCCTCCACCAGTTCTTGCATCAGCTTGATGATATCTGAGAATTGTTTCTCAGTCATGATGGCCAGGTTTAAGCATTCTGATGATATGTGCGCAATGTTCTGAAGCTCAGCTGGTAAGAAGGCTTGGACAAGACCATCATCCTCCTGTATTATGAGCCCAACTGAGTTTTTGATGTACTCTGGAACCTGTCCGGTGTACATACGAATTTGGTCCATGTTCTTGTGAGCAACATTAAAGGCTTGCCAGCAACCATTACATACTTGAAAGAGGCAGGCCCTAAAAGAATTGGGGTATCTGATGAATTTGAACCCGTCTTTTGGTGGATTTTTATTGATGGAGAAGTCATCTGCAGCAGAAATGCGTACCAGCTGAGCCAGTAAATCGATGGAGACGGGTGCCGGCAATAGATACTGCTCCCAGTTAGCATAGGGCTGCATCAGCAGCATGATGTCATTTCTGTAATCCTGTGCTTTGGTGAAACTCTTAGTAGCTTGGTTGAGCTTTGACAGCGCCATTGTTTTCCCTAAAATAGAGTAAGGCAGAAAATTTGTATAACATAAAGCCATAATAAGACAATCAGGAGATTCAGCATTTATTATTTCTGTACTATAAAGCAGTTAGCACTAACAACAACAGCACCTGCAGTGTTTCATCCACTAAACAATTTCAGATTAGAACACATCATAAGTTACATGTGGTTGCTTAGTAGTTTTTTTTTTCCTTCACAACAAGTGAAGTAAAATTAGTAGAAAGCAGAAAATAATACTATTTTAACTACCCACCATTTTACAAAATTAATACTCTTTGATTGAGGAGCATTTAAATGCTTTTTTTCATAAACATTGTTTTTTCATAAACTTCATTATGGTGTAGACTTCAACAAATTCACTATACAGTATATTTCATAAAAAAGTTGATGAATGTAAACAGAAATTCATATTATGCAAACATAAACTCACAGAAATCTGTAGAGGATAGAATAGAACGGTTTGTACCTGAAGTACTGTGGATACCTCTTGAAGAAGTGAGTAGTTGAAGTAGTAGCCTACCAGACTAGATGCTGTTCTGCTCCAAAACAACAACTTTTATATCATCCTTTCATATTTGTCAGCAAAGCAATATAACTGTGTCCTGCAAAAATATGCAGTCTGAGTTGTAATTCTGAATTCTACAGAACAGCTTTACTTCCTATAACTACTGAAATTTCTTTGTTTTTCGTGTCTTTATTTGGATCCCCATTAGCTGAGGTAGCAGCTGCTCTTCCTGGGCTCCACCAACAAAACTGTGTACTCCCATGATCATAGTTGGTAACTTGTTCCATACTGTGGTGACCAAGACAATACAGATCTGCACGCTGCATCTGTTTTGGGTTTTGGTTTAACTAACCTGCCTGGCAGTGTGACTATGTTGAGCTCTCGCATAATTTATATTGTGTTTACTATCACAGATATTCCTAAAGACGCCCATTAGACCGCAGGCCAGCCTCTCCTGAGTTCTGAGCCATGAGAGAGGCATGCTCGCTCTCCTTACTGACAGGGCAGTGTGAGGCTTGCAGATTCATTCTCAGCTAACCAGAGCTTAGACAGCTCTTTCCTGACAGCTCCCCTGGGAAACACCACAATGAAAGCATCTAGGGGAGGAGAAACTGCTGTTTTACCATAGACTAAACCCATATATACTTTGTTTTGTTAATAACAAATGCCACAGTAAAGTCAAGTAATACGATTCCGACCATTATTTTCTTGTAAAAATATCTTGTCGATCATTTTTGTCAGTGCTGTGCACGTAGAATGATCTGCTTTATAGGCATGCTTGAAATCAATGATTCATTAAGTGAAAAATAGTAGATTATCTGCTCAAGAATAACTTTTTCCATTAGGTTGCTCAATACAAAAGAAACTAATTCCAGGCAAAACGCACCATTCTAAATTTGATAATAATAGCCCAAAAGTAACACCAGCAACCTTTGAAAGGATGATCAATACAATGTTTGATAAAAATAATAATAATAATAATAATAAGAAGAAGAAGAAGAAGAAGAAGAAGAAGAAGAAGAAGAAGAAGAAGAAGAAGAAGAAGAAGAAGAATTTTATTCTAATTAAGAAATTACGGGCATTTCTTGTTACCCAATGGCACTTTACAAGTTCATACAATATAAAAAAGGTCAAATAAAATATAAAGAAGATTCAAATATATAAATAAGATAACAGGAGGGAGTAAAACTGGTTAAAAAAAATAGACATAATATTGATGCAAGTGCATACTATAGTAACCAATTAAAGGTTGAAATAATCTCAGACAAAGAGATGAGTTAGGAAATTCTTGGAAATGAGCAGCTGGAGGAAGAAGCCTTGGGTCTGCAGCTCCAGAAACGCCAATAATGCAGAGTGTGATGTGAGGGACAGAGAGCAGATGAGTGTCAGAGGGATGGAGACAGAGTGAAGGAAAAGACATATGAGGAACACCAGAAAGGGATGGACAGGTCAGACCATGAGGGCAAAAACCAAGAGAAGGATTTTGTACTGCACACAGCCACGAACAGGAACCCATTGTAAATGTTTGAGTGTAGTAGTTATATGTTCCTTTAAGCTGGTGTGTGTAAGAACTCCAGCAGCCATTTTCTGAATGTTCTGCAGCTTCTTTAACCTACAGACAGGAAGCCCATAAAGAACAACACTGCAGCAGTCTAATCAACATCGCACAGCACTGTATTAGCCTAATCAGCATCACACAGTGCTGCAGTAGTCTAACTGGTATCATAAAGTACTGCAGTAGTCTAGCTGGCATCACACAGCACTTCAGTAGTCTAATTAGCATCACAGAGCACTTCAGTAGTCTAATTAGCATCACACAGTGCTGCAGTAGTATAATCATCATCAAAAATGCATAAATAAGAAACCTTGTATCAAAATTTGCATGCCTATATCCTTACACATAGATATATTTGCTGACTATTACGCCATTGTAACATTTTTTAAACAAATTAATTGCAATAACTAAACAATTGAATAATTTAAATTTAATGTCTCTTATACAATCATAAAGCTGACTAAGGCTGACAACCAATCAATAGGAGAACTTCTACCTTAAAGGATTAGTGTGACGGTTGAGTCTAAGGCATTGTGGGAATTGGAGAAATAATTGAATCATGTAGGTGTAACATAATGAAGAGAGGATAATTTAATAAAACATAGAAGGCTAAGGTTAGTCTAATTTTAATTGGCCCAGGCCATTCACTACCACTAAATGACTAAATAGGGATGTTGTGCCCTCTAGTGGGTGAGTCAGAGATAATTATGCAACAAAAATACTTGTGAAGTCTGGTATGCTTTATCATTAAAGTTGCTATAAGATCTTTTTTGGAAACACTTTGACTAAACTGTTTTATGTATTTGTAGCTACCAATAAACCTCTCTTGTAGGAGGATATATTCTGTATCTGTTAATTCTATGTGTACATTCAGCACATGGAATCTGCCAACATCCATTCCTGCATGTTCTTTCAGGATCAAGGCCTCTGGAATGGTGACTGATGTAGCAGAGCACCTAGGCAACTTTCAGTATGTGATAAAAATGAAAAATAATATTGAACAAGCTGGTATGCATGCACACACAAGCAGACCTTTCTTAACCTCTACTCTTGCCAAGCCCAGTTCACCTGTTTCTTACAGTTTATGGAAGTTACTGTTTCTCCTTTCAATGTTCCTGTTATTAAAGACACATTTGTTACATATGTTTAATGTTCATAGGAATCATTATTTGTGACTTAATATTTTAATTTCAAAGAGCTGGACAAAGACTTTGAATTCCTCTGAACAGTACATGGAGATCAGATTACATCTCAGTAAGATGCATGATGAGATCTTGTACTGCAGCTTGTGTTCATTGTAGTTTTCCATGGAATGACCATGAGATTTGCACTAAATAGATGCCAGTCAGTTCAGTCAGCAATATATATTGCTAAAACGATTCCCCTATGTTCTAACAGGCAAAACCTGTATGTCTAGGTTGGATGTAATCATTGAATTCGAACTGAAATTTAATTAATTAGTAAGATGCACAAAATATGGTTGTTTTTGATTGTGTAATGTTTTCCTTTTCCACATATGCCTTTCAGCACTTTAGTTCTGTTTAGTGATTTATATTTCAGTGGAAACAGGTCCTTACATATTCCGCAGAAAGCAAAAAATAAAAACAACTAAACAACTACCAACTAATAAAGATGTCAAGTTGAACATGGAAAGTCTTGTTTTGTTTATTCATCTGTTGTTGTGGTTTCTCTTTATGCCGTTCTGTTGATTTGTATCCACTTCATGGCAGGTTGAAAATGATTTGATTCTGTGAGACATTTGGAGGAAGTGTGAGTACAGAAAAAAGCATGTAACTGAAGCATGACATTCTTTAATAGGCTGTATCACTTTTTCTTCTGTGAGTCTGTGAGGACCTCATAAAGCATGGCTTGTGGCAAGTGGGTTAGTACAAGGGTAAATATGGGATAGGAGTGTCAGACGAGAGGCTGATGCCTCTTGCCATGAAGCAGACCCTCCAGCAGATCAGAGTGCTCCTGGACTGGGACAGTGGTCTGATCTCCTTCTTTGATCCTCTCAACAACAGATATGTGCACACCTTCAGACAAACATTCACCAAGCAAGCCTATCCATACTTCTATAATGTTTGTCCTGCTATGAGGGTGTTACCAGAATAGGCTGCAACCACTAAGGACATTATGCTAGTGTAATGGAAAAAAGGAACCTAGTCTATTGAAAATGAACACATTTCTACTTGATCATCATTTCAACAAGGGTGCACCGTGAGATAACATTTATTATGGTAATTATGGATGGCCTTTTCACACTTGGCCAAAGTTTTTGCTTTCGGCTCAGTTTTCCATTGCTCTGAGGTTGTCTGCTTAAAGGATTCAAACCTAGTTTAAAGGCAATCAGACTTTCTTTTGTTTCCTGTGATCATATACCTTAAATCATTTAATGTGATAATGTTATTTCTATTTAGGAGTTGTTTTCCTTGTGCACGCAGATGCATGCAATTGAGAAACCATTGTTTAGTGAAAAGAATCAAATTTGTTGGCAACTTCCTGGATTTTCATTTATTTGCAATTTTCCTCAGAACTGTTGTGAGAATACACACTCCCTGATACACAAATATAAAAGGTTTATTGTAGATATTTCCTGTCCACTAGACACCTCCAATGTTTGCTGTCTAGCAAATGTCAGCTGGGTTTACTAGTTTCTTGGAAAACCCATATTATGTGCATCACTTTCATGGTAACCTTTATAATCTCTGGACCTTTAGCTTTGCTGTTGATTTTCTCAAATACCCCAATATGGTCTTATGTAGCATTAATGCATGCTTTAAAATCTTCTAAGCCAAGTGAAAAGCACTCAGGTATTTACTCTTAAGTGCTGGTCATACTGCTGTTTTACTGTGATGTTTTCAGTGTTGTGTAATTACTGAATAGGGCTTAAATAAAACCATTGTCATTGTAAGAAGGCTCAACAGCAGTACTCATCTACTGAAAAAACAAGATGTGGGTTCAGATGAATCTACTTCCCTTTTCATGTACACTGAAAAACATCAGTTTTTCAAATGCTAGGATATATTTTGTCTACAAACACATTTCTATTTATGGTCTTTCTTATCTTTTATAGCATCAAGGGTTCTTTGGAAGGTCAGCAGAAAATGGAAGAGAGGAAGCTGTGTGTGAGTGAATGCTTGTGTGTAATGTCATTTTCTATGTTGAGTGTAGCTCTATGATGTACTCTGGAGAGCTGAAGTTTGAGAAGAGGACCATGTCTGCTCAGGTGGAGGGGGGTGTTCATGGCCTGCACTCGTAAGTCTTCGTCCTCTCTGCTCACTAAACTCCTACTACCGAATCCATCATGCTCAGTGGCTCTTTTAGGGAACACTCCACCAACTGTCAAGCAGTGCCACAAAAGCACTCAAGGACTGGAAAATAACCTGTGTGTGTCTGTTCTCACAGTTTGCAGGGACAGTGTTATGAATAATAATACACAGCAATAGACCCCTGCTGATCTCCACTGAAATCTGAATGGACATGAACTGACAATTTATTTATGAATAATTAATTCAGATAAATTGTGGGTTTCTAATAGATAACAGGGTCATGACATAATGAGTAATGCCTCTATAGATTTCTATTCATGTCTTCAAGTAATTCATTTACATACATTGAATTGAAAGAAAACTGGCTTTGGCATGACTGGACAGAGCATTGTAATGTAAACGTCAGTACTATGCACATTTTGCAGTGTGGACTTTTATAAACTCATCAGCTCTGCAGATATAGACTGTAGAGCTCTATATTGAATTGTGGATGAGCATATTAAAACCACAAGGCGGAGCTTCGAGAGAGAGAGAGAGAGAGAGAGAGAGAGAGAGAGAGAGAGAGAGAGGGAGGGAGAGAGAGAGAGAAGATGAAACAGAGCTGTTTAATGTTCAACAAATGGAAAGAAGAAGAAAATTATGAAAATCAGTAGAACTATTAGCAAAGTTGAAACTAGTTAATATTTAGTGACAGCGGAGTGGCTCTAGATCCCTGTGGCAGGGACTACGGACGATCACGGACTACAGGAGCCCACCCTCCGGACTGATGAGTGCGGATGAGTCTCTGGCGAACGAGCTGAATACATTCTTCGCTCGCTTCGAGGCTACATCTAGCAGCGCTAATGCTAACGGCGCTAATGCTAGCAGCGCTAATGCTAACGGCGCTAGTGCTAACAGCACTAATGCTAGCAGCGCTAGTGCTAATGGCACTATCGGCGCAGCCAATGGCACATGCGCGGGGCCCACCATAGAACAGCGCCCTCTCATCGTCACGGAGAGTGACGTGAGAAGAGTGTTTAAAAGGGTGAATACCAGGAAGGCGATGGGAGCAGACGGTATCTGCGGGAGGGTCCTCAAAGCCTGCGCAGATCAGCTAGCCCCGGTATTCACCGACATCTTCAATCTCTCCCTGACGCTCGGTATCGTCCCGTCCAGCTTCAAGCGATCCACCATCCTCCCCGTCCCGAAGAAACCTCGACCCTCCGACCTCAATGACTACCGACCTGTCGCCCTCACATCAGTCGTGATGAAGTGCTTTAAAAAGCTAGTCGGAGACTTCATCACATCTTCACTGCCAGCCTCCATGGACCCAATGCAGTTTGCATACCGCCACAACCGCTCCACTGACGATGCAATTGCACATCTGCTCCACACTACACTGACTCACCTGGACGAAGGGAGGGGAAATTATGTTAAAATGCTATTTGTCGACTACAGTTCAGCATTTAACACTATCATCCCCTCCCTACTCACTACTAAGTTGGGGGATCTAGGACTGCATACATCCCTGTGCGACTGGATCTCCAACTTCCTAACAGACAGACCACAATCAGTACGGGTGGGCAACTGCGCCTCATCCACCCTCACCCTCAGCACTGGAGCTCCTCAGGGTTGTGTCCTAAGCCCCCTGCTCTACTCACTGTACACCTACGACTGCACAGCCACTTCCAGCTCCACCATCATTGTCAAGTTTGCTGACGACACCGTTGTCATGGGTCTGATCTCGGACAACGACGAGAGGGCCTACCTGGATTAAACACCTGGAAAACTGGCGCCAGGAAAATTATCTCCTCCTAAACGTCAGTAAGACAAAGGAGCTGATCGTGGATTGCAGCAAGAAGCAGGAGCGGCACTACCAACCTGTGAGGATCAGTGGAACCACGGTGGAGAGAGTAGATAGTTTCAGGTACCTTGGTGTTCACATCTCGCAGGACCTGTCCTTCAGACTGCCCTCCAAGGTACTGCGGAACTTCTATACCTGCACTATCGAGAGCATCCTCACGGGGAACATCACAGTCTGGTTTGGGAATAGCACCAAGCAGGACAGACAAGCACTCCAAAGGGTAGTGCGTTCAGCAGAGCGCATCACTCACACGGAACTTCCTGACCTGCAGACCATCTACTACAAGCGGTGCCAGACCAAGGCCAGGAGGATTGTGAAGGACCCCACCCATCCCAACAATAGACTCTTCTCTCTGTTGAGGTCAGGGAGGCGCTTTCACTCCCTGAAGACCAAGACAGAGAGGCTGAAGAGCAGCTTCTTCCCACAGGCCATTCGGGCCCTGAATCAGGGAAACTGATAAACTGTGGGGACCACCACCACAATGTAACATAACTGTATATCTGTATATATATATTTATATTCAATGACCTTGTTACACAACAACTGTAGATATGTTATTATACGAAATGGATCTGTACATTCTGTAGATTGTGTACATATATACACAACCATATACATTGTACATTGTGTATATAATCATAATATACATATATTGTACATACATTGTTAATATATTTTGTACATACATAGAATATATAGATTTATCTTTGCATATATATATTTCACATATAGAGAATGTCTATATTTCTCTATGCACCCCTGTTTTCTTTTCCTCAGTTTGGACAGAGCACTCTCCACCATTTCACTGCGAGTTATGCTGTGTATGACTATGTATGTGACGAATAAACCAAACTTGAACTTGAACTTGAACAGTACTTGTGGTAGCCTTTTTAACTAAGTGTACTTAAAATCAGACATTAGCACACTAAAACATTAAAGCATTAAGATAAAAGATAAATCCTTTATGCAAATGCAGTTGTTTCTTAAAGATTGTTTCTTTTAGAAATATAAGTTCTTATCACACCTGTATTAGAATATGAGCCCAGGAGAGTAACCCTAGAACACTAGGAACATTTATGTTACAATTTCCTTGCAAAATCACAAGCCTGATGTGAATATTAAAATAAGAACAACAAATAGATACACCTGTTATCATTTTATTATCCATCTTCACATAATATAGGGAAGGTGCTTATGTGCTCATTTCTCCTTTGTTAAAAAAGCACTGACATTTTGCTGCATCAAACATTTGTGTGCCATGCATTTAGTGTGTAGCATAACAACAAACAAATTCTGCAAACTCCTACTTTATGAGCATTAAAGGCGGTTGGGCAGAGTGTTGAGTGAAGCTTCAGAGCTTGACTGTAACCTTGTTATATTTCAATGGCAATGAGGGCAGTACAGGTAGTGACTAAGAGGCTTTCCTTCCCAATCCCTCTGAATGTTGTCTCTGACAACATTCCAGACAGCACTTTAGAGAAAACAGTAGTCCAATGGCAGCAGACAGGCCTTTTTAGGGATCACCACTTACAGAGTCTTACCAAGACACCCAGTAGCTTTATTTTGTTTGGGACGAAGCCTCTATCAGAGCCGTATTTCATTCTACCTGATTCAGCTGCTGCTTGTATGATGCATGTTGGATGAATCTCTTACTCTGCTCCTCAGCTAAGAGAAAGCTCTCCATCTCGATCTGAGGAACAAACTTGGATTGTGTGCGTGGCTCCAGCACAACCACTGGTGAATGCGCACGCAGTGTCCCAGGAGCCGCTCTGTGGTGCAGGTGGAGAGGGGAGGTGGGCGGAGGCCCGGGGCGTCAGCTCACGCAGGGTTGTAGAGGAGGATTGGAGTACTGGACATCGCTTACATGGAGGGCCATGTCTATGAGCACTTTGCCAATGGCAAGCACGACAGCTACCAGATCGACTACCGCCTCATTGTGGGCGACACAGAGCCAGCCAGATTGCAGCTGTCGCCTCGCGACCCTGAGCACCAGGGGCCATTTGGCCACAACACATCTCATGGGCATGAGACTGCAGCTCAGCGCTACAGCGCCACGCGCATCCAGGCTGGCTACGAACCAGAGAGGTGAGACTCCTACGGTTTCAAAGGAGTGCTGATCAGCAAAATTAACCATGTTTGCATCACTAGGTTAACGTTAGTGTCACTAAACAAGTTCATTAGGAGTGGACTTTATTTTTCTTTTGGATTGTGTACTTTTAAACTGTTGCACAGACTGGGTTGGGTTCTCAGTGATGTGCAATTTTAGCCCAATTCCATATTGTTGGTCTCAGAAGAACACATTCCTTTCGGGGATTATCATCACATAAAATAGACCTATACATTTACAGTCTCTACAGAGAAATACAGTCATGTCATAGTATAATAAAATGTCCTAATGTGTAAATAGTGATGTTTACTCATTTATAATGTCCAGCACTACTCAAATATAACTGCTTGCCTTCTTTGCCCATCATATTAACATTCCCATGTCATCAGAGTAAAAAGGACCATAAATCTGATTAAGAATTATATTATCAAGACCGATATAATCTGTGTTGTAGAACAGATATGAAAACATTTTGCCATAGCAATGCTCAAAAGCATCACATTCCATTTGTTTTACAGACCCATATCTCTGTACATTTCAATTTACAGAATGGACTAAATTAACTTCCAGGTGTTTAAAGCTCAGTTGGGGGCTGTGTCAGATCCTTTGTGAATAACATAATAAAGTTGAGTATTGGGCAGCCTGACCACGGCTTCAAAACGATTGTGTGGATTTGCTACATCACCAGTCCTCCTTTTATAAGCAAGATGATTATTTCAACCCAAGTCAAAAACATTTTTGTCTCATCCAAACGTAAATTTCACACGTCAGACCTGAACTGGGCTGGCCAGCTAATAGCGTGGACAGTAAAACAAAGGCGCATCGCCCGTCTGTTCTCTCTCACTTCACATCCAAATCCAACTGAAACGCACTATCAGTATTTCAGTTCCATGCCGGAGCTGAGAGACGTGAGCGCCCTTAAAATGTCCCGTCGTCATCCACCACGTTGAGAGGATGAGAGTTTTCTCAAACTGAGCAGGTCGAGTCTTTAAAATGTGTAAACTCCAACTGTGATTCTGGGTGATTTAGCTAAGGGCTAGACTTTCGCTTGACTTTGAGAGATGCCACAGAGGCTAGTCTGTAACGGTCGCAGATGAAGACCAGCTGTGTTCCTTGACGTCGTTTTTTGTTGTCTGAAGTACGCGACGCTATCGTCTTGTGAGTAACCCGAGAAGCGGGATTTTCATTCACATTCACTAAGAATAAAGCATCATTGTTCAGTCTTGGAAGTATATCACACTAAATCCGTGTGTACTACTTGAGTACGATAATGACGGTTGTTGTTTGCATGCTGCGAATGCGAGACATCGGCTCTCCCGAATAAAAGGATAGCACGTCGAAATGGAGAAAGGGCAAAGCGTAACGAATAGAAATAGCTTTAGCATCCTCGGCCAACACCCACTGGATAAATATTTCGATCCGCGGATCAGTAAAACGCTTACGTTTTAACTCTGTTTACATGAGAGCACAGACAGAATAGCCTTTCTTTAGCGTACATCTACTTCTGATGTGACTTGTATTTGCTAGGTTGTTAGTATAATGTATTTTTAGTATCAGTTTTTCTTTGTTTGTTTGTTCTGTGGTCTTTGATTCAGTGATTTTCTGATCCTGCCTGGCTTCATTGACTTTACCTCAGATGAAGTGGTGAGTACTTTTGCAAAATGCACCAAAACAGCTCAGCAGGTATCCTGACATGCCCCATAAGGGCTTACCAGTGTGTGTGTTTCAGTAAATACAGCACATCTAGTAATGATTTAGTGGAGGGGGCGGGATCTTCCTAATTAATTAGTGAGCTGGCGGTCTCCTCTACCTTCAGTGAGATGGAGGAGCTGAGTCAGTTGCCATGTAGTGTGAACACGACTACAACAGAGGGTGGAGTGTGGCATAGTGTAAGAGAGGGATGAAGGAGTGCAAATAAGATGTGCAAAATTGGTGGTGTTGGCATCCCAGGTGCATAGGGTGTGTTGTCACAGGCAGAGAGGCTGAGGGGTGTGTGGGTGTGTGTGTGTGTGTGTGTGTATGACAGTGTGAGGGAGGCGCGAACCAAAATTCCCATGTGTAATGGATATGGGATAGTATATATTGTGGTATTTATATTTGGTGTTACATTTTGTGTGTGTGTGTGCTAGAATGTGGGAGAGAACGTAGGATGTTTTTGTCTGTCTTACCACAGGGAGGTTAAACTGATGCCCTGCTTATAAAAACAGCAATATTTGTGCTTTGAATGAGCACATCCAAGTCACTTGAAGTCAAATTAATAATGGGATAGAGATGTGTGCATATGTGAAAGCTGTCCAAAGTAACACCCCAAACTGTTCTTATCTTTGTGCAATGCATAGTCTGTATGAAAATACAAGCATGAACATAAACAAAGATAATTGTTCTGTAGAACATTGGTTCCTTTCTGTTACCATTTGCGTCTGTCATTCAGGATCTGACCTCTGCTCTGACCCGGAAGATAACCCTGAAGACGCCGCTTATTTCCTCCCCCATGGGTACTGTGACTGAATCCTCCATGGCCATCGCTATGGCTGTGAGTATCCCCCACACACTCAAAACCATGAAGTCCTGTTGCTTTTCCATTTAGCTTTCTGTGATTTTGTATTACAGCTCATGGGCGGTATTGGGATCATCCATCACAATTGCACCCCAGAGTTCCAAGCAAATGAAGTCCGGAAAGTTAAGGTGTCAAACTTTCAGTGAATTGTCTTAATAGGAATATAATGAACAACACGTTGAACATGCAGATTTACACACAAGCTTCCCTGAGGCCTCTCATCAGCAGAGCAATATATGGTGTCATGGCAGAAATTCGAGCAGGGCTTCATCACGGATCCGGTGGTGATGAGTCCACAGCACACGGTCGGAGATGTGTTTGAGGCCAAGGTGCGACACGGCTTCTCTGGAATCCCTGTCACCGAAACCGGCAAGATGGGCAGCAAGCTTGTGGGAATCGTGACGTCACGAGACATTGACTTCCTCTCAGAGAAGGACTATGACCGGCTGTTGGAAGAGGTTTGTGATTCATCTTTGATTGTACATACAATATACAAAAGGTTTTTAAAAACACAAATGAATCACATATGACATACAATGCTTAAAAATATAGGTGGAATAGAACTATCATGAAATTGTGATATTTCTGTGTCAGTGTGTGAAAGAGGGCAATATATATATATATATATATATATATATATATATATATATATATATATATATATATATATATATATAAAAATAAAAAATGTGTATATATATATGTGTGTGTGTGTGTGTGTGTGTGTGTGTGTGTGTGTGTGTATAAAATCACATTCTTTAAACTCACATCTTTTTGTGATTTATTTGTGATATTTGCCAGGCAATGACAAAGAGGGAAGATTTAGTGGTTGCACCAGCAGGTGTTACACTCAAAGAGGCCAATGACATCCTGCAGTGCAGCAAAAAAAGGTCTGATTCTTCATCTTTTCAGCTTGAGAAGTGAAACTGCTTCTAAAGGACTTTGAAAGGTTATTTTCACTTCTCCACTTCTTCTCTGAGTAACGGGTCGGTCGTGGGGACGCTTGTTGATTGCAGGTAAACTGCCCATTGTGAACGACAGTGATGAGCTGGTGGCTATAATTGCTCGCACTGATCTGAAGAAGAACAGAGACTACCCTCTGGCCTCTAAAGACTCCCGCAAACAGCTGCTGTGTGGCGCTGCCATCGTTACCCGTGAGGATGACAAGTACCGGCTGGACCTGCTCGTGCAGGCAGGAGTGGACGTGGTGGTGCTGGTAGGTCTTAAGGTCCTAAAGGGAGTGGGATTAGTCTCCATCCTGAGTATGGTGCCTGAATCAAATGACAAACTATTTTTGCTATGAGGCTGTGTAACACAGGACTGTGATTGGACATAGTGAATTTGGTCTGAAGGCTGTGTCTATTGTTTTAGGACTCATCTCAGGGAAACTCGGTGTTTCAGATCAGCATGATTAACTACATTAAACAGAAGTATCCTGAGCTCCAGGTGGTGGGGGGGAATGGTGAGTCACAGTTCTCACATTTGCTTGTTCTGTAAACTGAGAGGGTTGAGGTAGGTAAGAATTGATGGTGTTTGGTTCTTTTCATTTGTTGCTGTGTTCACTTTCATCCTTCTCTCTCGCTCTGTCTCTGTGTATGTCTGTGTAGTAGTGACAGCTGCTCAGACGAAGAATTTGATTGATGATGGTGTGGATGCTCTTAGAGTGTGGATGGGTTATCTTTGATAAGACATCGTATACCAGAAAATTGTTTAAAAGATGGTAATAGCCAAACCACCAGACATAATAGTGATGGATAAACAGCAGAAAAGAGTCATAGTGATGGATGTAGCAATCGCAAGAGATAGCAACATCAGCAACAAGGAACATGAGACGCTAAAAGAAGAGGAAACACTGGCTCTGGTAGCAATCAGGGCACCAGGGGTTTAGGGACGATGACCATCAAACTGGGAGAGTGGCTCCAGCAGATCCCAGGAACAACATCCGAGATCCTCATCCAGAAGAGTGCAGTCGATGGAACACTTGGGATACTATGCAGGCAAATGTATATATTGTAAATTCCTGTTCTTTTTTATCAACATTCTTAGAACATAATTACTGTTCTAAGTTTACAACATCTGGTCGAGGTTTTCGTTTATTCAAGATGCATCCTGTAGTGCCTTTTCATATTTTTGCACTATTTCTTTATTTTGAGTCAAATGTTTCAAATAAAATAATACAATCCACAAGGAAATGAAAACGAGAATTAAATCAAACTTATTGTTTCAGAAAGATTACTACTCATTCACACACCAGGACGCTACATCTTCTGGAGTATTATGCTCACGTTTCTAAACTTTTAAACATTATAATGTATTTCAGTTATGGAAATCAGTTAAACACTATAGGAAGGCCTACAACAGGAATGTACTACAAATACCTTCCTACTCCAGCACCCCTAATCGTCCACTCCCAATGGTGGGATATCCCTGAATAACAGTTGAATGCTATCTTTGCCTATATTTGCCTCTGTCTGTCTTTCAGGAGACTACAATATGAGAGTTACACACTAACATAAAAGATGAATAATGAATTAAGTAAATGCTGCACCGGCTAACATCTACTTTCTTCCCTGTTTTATTACCTGTATTATTATTTATAATATTTGTGAGCTGAAAACATGATATCCACCAAAAACATGATTCACTGACTCATGAACAATGTCAACAAATCTACACACACACACACACACACACACACACAGCAGGTGAGTTTTCTGTGGTGGCAGATGGGTCCAAGTGGGCTCATACTGGCCCTGCCCACATGTCGCCTCCTGCAGGTGTCAACCGTAGCCACTGTGCTCCATGTGCCCTTTCTCCTCTGCCACTGCTGGGAGAGGGCTCTGCCCACCCTCCTGACATGCTCCGCTACGCCTCCTGCATACCCCCTTTGTGCTTCAGACAGAGGCCAAAACCACTGGCTTTGCTGGTTCCAGGAACAGCCTGAGGTTGTCCAGGAGAGTGAAAGAATGCTATACCTTGCAAGGTATGATGGTCTTCATTGAAATGGGGGTTAAAAACATTTCAAGCCAGTGTTTTGTGCACTGACATCCCTCCTGCTACCGAAGGCCACCCGAGTGTTTCTTGTGTTTGTGAGTGTGAGGCAAAGGAGTGTGAAAGTGTTTGTGTGGATCAAGATGTAAATGCATGAAATGAAACGTACTGAGGCTATGTTTATTGTCACATATTTTATATCTAGAATGTTGGCCTACCTCCAAGTGAATTTGCACAAAGACCAAACATTTGTGTGGGGTGTTTGTTTGTGCATGTGAATATAGATGTGTGTAGTTCAATGGTGTATACATGTGTACATGTGAGTATGGATGTGTAAGTGTGAAAGATGTGTGTGTGTGTGTGTGTGTGTGTGTGAATTATATATTTGTTGGGGGCACATTCATATACTGCCACACTGCTATTCTCTCTGCTACTTTTTGTTTTTCAATTGGCGGAGTGGATTAGGGCCTGTCAGAGAGACTCTGAGAGATCTGGTGAGCCCTGATTGTGATTCTTTTTGTTTCTCTCTCTCTCTCTTTGTGTGTGTGTGTTTGTGTGTGTGTCTCTTGTCAACACAGTGTGAATAATTTTGATTTTAATTGGTTCGTTGTCATGAAATTATCTCTCAACTCTCTCAACCGTCTAAATCACACGCGCACACACACAAACAGTTGACACCCCCCATCCTATAGTCCACATTCATTCATGAGAAACAGAAAATTTGAATTTGAAATTTATTGGATTGAATAACATAGATCCTTTTCTTTAGAACCATGCACAGCATGGACATGACAATGTTGTGCTAAATGGTGTGATCAAACCCTATCATCATCCTTCCCAGCAAAGCCCTGATCTACTCCTTCTGTAGTGAGCTAAACGCTATTAATAAACTCCCAAACTCCTCCAGTGCTCTCTCACCATTCTGAGCAGAGCCTGTGCCAGGCCTGCAATTTTATCAACTACATCACAGCTCTGTTTTCTCTCTTCCAAATGTGTAGAGAAAACACACACACACACACACACACACACGCGCGCGCGCGCTCTGTATTCTGACAGTCCCTGCAATGCTCCACTGTAATCCTCTTAGCCTGTAAGCGCTGGGCTCTCCCTGCAAACACACCCTAAACCCAGCACAGCATGGGACTATGTGGAAGACCACTTGCACAAACATCGACCGCACAGCTCCTTTTGCCTTTGCTTGCTATAGTTTCAACTGCTCGATGCACTGAAATGCCAAATACAGAGGCTAAAGCTCGAACACATGCGCCATGAACCAGCTGCACCCATTCCGAGGTAAATCAAATACACAGTTGCCAATGTTTAAAAAAGCTTTTTGAGCTTTTTACATTTTATTGATTTATTTTTTTTAAAGAACATGAGGACTTTTTCATTTTTATTTTTTCAGAATGCTAAATAGTAGTAGTCCCAGTAATTTTGTAGTTCCAGTAGTATCGTCATTCAGGTCTCCTTTATCAGGTTTTGGATGGATTGGTAGAAGTTCATATTGACTGGTTATAAACATAGTTCTGATGTAGTCAAGCACAGCGTCTGTCTCTTTGGCCAGTTGGTAATCATAGCCTTTTTATGTGCTCGGGAAACCTTTCTGCATACTACCGATTTCTTTAGCTGGTCCTCCTTGGGAAGTGTGTGGTCCCTTTGAGCAGTACAAAGCTTCCCCAGCCATGGCTCTCCCCATGCGCTGCTGCTTAGTTTTCTTCCCCACTACTTTGTCCCATAACGTCTTCAGGTTCTTTCTTTCACACTTTGGGTTTTGGTTTTCACTCTCTAGAGCCTCTCTTTCACTCTTCAGGTGTTGTCTTTTACTCTCAAGATTCTCTCTTTCACCCTTCAGGTGTTGTCTTTCTCTCTCCAGAGCCTCTCTTTCACTCTTCAGGTGTTGTCTTTCACGCTCTAGATCCTCTCTTTCACTCTTCAGGTGTTGTCTTTCACTCTCAAGATTCTCTCTTTCACCCTTCAGGTGTTGTCTTTCTCTCTCTAGAGCCTCTCTTTCACTCTTCAGGTGTTGTCTTTCACGCTCTAGATCCTCTCTTTCACTCTTCAGGTGTTGTCTTTCACTCTCAAGATTCTCTCTTTCACCCTTCAGGTGTTGTCTTTCACTCTCTAGATCCTCTCTTTCACTCTTCAGGTGCCATCTTTCACTCTGTTCATTTTTTGTCTCCTTCTGCTTCTCCTCCAACTCCTTCCCACTACATTCCTCCTCAAATTTTCCAATTTTAACACAGTGTCGTTTTCTAATTTCCTTCGTATCTACTCTGTCAGGTAGTTCTTGTTGCAATCTACTCATTGCTTTTTGTGTGTTCCTGTCCAACAAAATCTTCGTTTTCTTCTTCTTCGAAGATCTTCTGTGAGAGCAGCAGAACTGCATTTTGCTGCTGCAACCTCCCATTTCTGTCAACAGACTGACCAATTTTACCTTTGTCAAGCAGATTATAAGAATAGCTATTATGACAATGGTCAGTGATATTATGACATCACAGTTTTGGTTTTGTTGACAATTCCATTGTCATCACACAGAATAGAATAAACTATTGTGGGCTTGCTTTCTTTTCACTTTAGCCTTAATTAGATTAATTAGATTCATATGTTTGCTTTAGATTTGCCTTTTTACATTTTATTTATACCATGAAAAACAATACAGAAACAATTAAAGAAGTCAAAGCCTTTGTCACAGTCTCTCCAGACATGCCTTTCTCTGGTTGTCAAAAAGACAAAAGAGATGACTATGGACTACAGAAGGATGCAAATGCCTCACACCCCAATACATACAGTGAAGAGTGAGAACATACACTCTCTTAAAATCACAAACAATCTCTCATGGTCCCTGAGCACTTTTTCCTTAGTGAAGAAAGCTCTGCTTCCTGAGGAGACTGAAGAAGGACAGCATGTCCGTCATCCTGATCTGGTCTGCAACAGCATCATAGAGAGTGTCCCGACCTGCGCCATCGCTGTCTGGTACTGGCACTGCTCCCCCTGCTCTTTTGGATTGTTTAGTTGAATTTAGCAGTCTGCTCTCAAATTTTCTGTGCCTGTTTTCTGGGATTCTGAAATTCAGGCAATGTTTTTGTTGTTCTTCTGCAACACTATTAAAACTCTGAACTCCTCAAACTATTTTACTTCTCTAAGTAAATCTGTCACACATTTGTCTAGTACAGAATTATTAGATTTCTTTCTTTGACCATAAGCAAGATACACACATTTACTTTGCACATTTACATATTTCTTTGTCTGTTTCTCTCTATCGCTCTCCTTTTCTCAGAGAGTTGGATAAGAGATTAAGGACACTTCCTGAGGCAGAGAATGATTGGTCAGTAGTACATTAGAATGGCCCTACATACATTTCATCATTCCATATCTTTTCAGTGGTTATCAAAACCATTTATACACTTTTGCAGTTAAACAATGTTAAGATATTGATTAGTGTTTCAGTCAAATCAGTCTAACTCTGAAAGTATGTGTTTACCTTCCATATGAGACGCTATTTAAGACTACACACACATCAGATTTTGCAATGAAAATAAAAATGATAAAACAAACAAAGGGAAATAGTCTTTTTAACCTCTTGTTTGCTAGCAGAAAGCAAATAGAGCCTATAGGGATAAGAGAGAAAGAGAAAGAATGACATAAAAAATAAGAATGAGATAAAAAGAGATCCAGATACATGAAGCACATGTTGATGAGGGTTGGACTTGCAGAGGCCACATGGCAGTCACGTTAGAAGTGTTGATGCAGTAACTGCATCTGCAGCTAAACTAATGCTGCGTGCGTGTGTGTGTGTGCATGCGTGCGCGGGTCTGTGTATATGTGTATCTTTTTCCATTCTCCACCAAAAAGAGGCCAGGAGGCAATTGTCTCTCTAGAGATGTAACACACTTTCTGCAAACATATCATCAGATAATGGCAGAACACCTTACAACACACCAATGCATATCTGTTTACATATACAGTTGAATCATGAGAGATTATGCAAGGTGAGAATTATGATTTTAATGTCCTCTGGTTCTATGGCTTTTGATACAGCCTGTGCTAACTGAACATGGTTTTTCTTTTCTCCAAGACAATTGTGTCTCAGTTTTATTGCAGCTTAATGGTTTAATGCTTGGTTCCTAATATACATATACATATACATGCATGCACCCATACACACGTTTTTTCCTTGACAAGCTCTTATAGGCCTCTGGACTAATTAATCCCCAAGAAAAGTGAAATGACAAATATTTATATATATACACACACACAGCGCTTCACTTTTTCCACATTTTATGTTATGTTACAGCCTTATTCCAAATTGGATTAAAAAAAAAAATAATTCCCCTCAAACTCCTACACACAATACCCCATTATGACAAAGTGAAAAAATCTTTGTTTGGAGTTTTTGCAACTTTATTAAAAATAAAAAAACCAAAAATCACATGTACATAAGTATTCATAGCCTTTGCTCAATACTTGGTTGAAGCACCTTGGGCAGCAATTACAGCCTCAAATCTTTTTGAGTATGATGCTACAAGCTTGGCACACATATTTTTGGGCAGTTTCTCCCATTCTTCTTTGTAGAACCTCTCAAGCTCCATCAGGTTGGATGGGGCGCGCCGGGGTACAGCCATTTTCAGATCTCTCCAGAGATGTTCAGTTGGGTTCAAGTCTGGGCTCTGGCTAGGCCACTCAAGAACATTCACAGAGTTGTCCTGAAGCCAGTCCTTTATTCTCTTAGTTGTGTGGTTAGGGCCATAATAATCATAATAATTCACTAAAATGATTCATTATAGCTAATGTTTTGAAATAATGAAATCATAGTGTCTGTGATTTCTTTTTTGTGTAAAGTGTCAGACTTTGTTTTTACTAAGATGTTGGGCCCATCAGTACCACCCTAGCTGCTAAGAACTGCTACTTCCTTTACTGAGCCTGTATTCCTCTGTTCACCACACTGCACTCACACTCAATGTGCAACACAATTAATGTGTGAAGAATTGTGAGTTTACTCAAATCTAATGGCTTTAGTTCACTCATTACACTTTAGTAAATCTAAACTCCAATTTCTTTTTTCTACTGAAAAAGAGATGAGCAATAGCTAATAATTAGTAATAGCTACTCTGCAATCTGAAATGGTTTTTTGTTTGTTTGTTTGGCATACATATTACCTCTTGGATTTTAAAGTTCTTTGAATCACAAAGAAAAACAATACGAGACAGTATGATGCTGCAGTAATTTAATCAAAAGAACAAAATTGATTATTCAGAATAAATTAACAGACAGGAATTAGGTCAAACCTTCTAATCATGTTTTTGTCAAATGTAATACTGTATACATACTACATTAAAATGACAGAAAAAAGAAAAGTATAGGAAAATGCACTATTAAATGCACTATTATGAAGTTATGCATATTGGTCAGCATCATCCTCAGTTATAGCCTTCATCTCAGTTGCTGGTTTGTCTTCCTCCACCTTCTGAATTGGTTCCTTCATTGCATCTATTGCCTTCTTCAGATTGAGATTGTCCTTTTCACTCAGTGGGGCCAGTGCTGGGGTAAGGATTGTCTTGATTTCAGTTATTCTTTCCTCGCATCTGTTGTAAAACTCCTTCCTGTTTCTTGCTGCAAGGCTGTTGATACCATTTTGGGCAGATTCGCATTCCTTCCCTAACTTGTCAATCTCTGCAAGGAACTGAGGTGAGTTTGGATCCATGGTCATCAGTCTTCCCAGAGTACTGACATTGTTCATCAGGTACTGGACAGACACCTCAGTGTAAGTGGTAGACATCATGTTAACCAAATAGGCGTAGGCAGAAGCATTCAGAGCATTAGTGTAGATTTTGTCTTTGACAAACATGCTGTAGGTGTAGTTGTTCTCTACAGCTATTTCAACAGTCTGCTTAAAATGTTTAAGATTTTCACTAAGAGTGGTCTTAACAATGTTTGAAATGATCTGAAAGAAGTGCACCAGTTTCTCCCACTGTTCTTTCACCTGCCCCATGATTTCCAGGCCTTTCGCTAGCACCACAATTCTCTTGTTGAAGTCGATCTCCTTGAGATTATAATGTTTCAGCTCACTCACAATTTCAGCAAGAGCTTTTTTCTTCTGATCCAAGTTGTCCATAGTCTTCTCGTTCCGTTCATTTGCAATTTTTAGCTGGGTTTCAGCCATTTGTAGACGTAGATGAGATTGTTTTAAGTGCATCTGGACCACATCTGTATTTGCTGAGTCATAGATTTGCTGTTGACTTGACTCGGGGGGTGCTGTCAAGAAAGATGGCTGATTTGTAAAAGACTTGCTTTTGGAATAAAAGGCCATGGCCCTTACATTCAGTTCGTCAATGGCTTTAATAAGCTCCTCTGTTTTGGCATCATCACATTTCCCCTCTGGAGCATATTTACCTAGCTCTGTTAAAGTGGAGATACCCTTGTCACAGATGCCTAGTGCCTCGGATTTAATCGGGCATTCAGCTTCTTGCTGTATATCTCTGCTGACTTGCTGAAATAGTCCCACCAAGTAATCAGACTTTACCGTTTGCTTCTCCTGATCATACACCTCAGGCCAATTTATTTCCTTACCTTTGCAAAGTTCTTCCATTTTCTCAACCACTAGTAGAAATGTTATAGATTTAGAAAATATGTTACTTGTTGCCAACATTTCATCCACGTTACTCTTCATTCCAGTGGCCATGTTTCTGTGGCTTTCAGGAGTGCCTTTTCAGTTTTTGATCACGTGTTATGGCTTTTGGTGTAATAGTGTCCGCTGGAGATAGGTTTGGATAATTTGTCCTGGAAGAAATTCTGTTGCAAACGCACAGGCTATTGATATTGCTTGCTCTGACATACTTGATATTAGCTTCAGGCCAAAAAGGCCCCATCCACTTGGCAAATCTTTCATTGCTTGCTGGTAGGCCCTTCTGTCCTCAGCTAATCTTTCATTAGCCAGATTGAAAGCAGCCTCGGCCCTGTCGCTTGCCTCCTTAGCTTCAGCCCGTTTAATCTTTGCTATCTCAATGTTTTTCTTGATTTCTTCCATCTCCTCATCATGACTCTGTCTTGCATTCACCAAAGCCTCCACCAGTTCTTGCATCAGCTTGATGATATCTGAGAATTGTTTCTCAGTCATGATGGCCAGGTTTAAGCAGTCTGATGATATGTGCGCAATGTTCTGAAGCTCAGCTGGTAAGAAGGCTTGGACAAGACCATCATCCTCCTGTATTATGAGCCCAACTGAGTTTTTGATGTACTCTGGAACCTGTCCGGTGTACATACGAATTTGGTCCATGTTCTTGTGAGCAACATTAAAGGCTTGCCAGCAACCATTACATACTTGAAAGAGGCAGGCCCTAAAAGAATTGGGGTATCTGATGAATTTGAACCCATCTTTTGGTGGATTTTTATTGATGGAGAAGTCATCTGCAGCAGAAATGCGTACCAGCTGAGCCAGTAAATCGATGGAGACGGGTGCCGGCAATAGATACTGCTCCCAGTTAGCATAGGGCTGCATCAGCAGCATCATGTCATTTCTGTAATCCTGTGCTTTGGTGAAACTCTTAGTAGCTTGGTTGAGCTTTAACAGCGCCATTGTTTTCCCTAAAATAGAGTAAGGCAGAAAATTTGCGATAATAAGGCAATCAGGAGATTCAGCATTTATTATTTCTGTACTATAAAGCAGTTAGCACTAACAACAACAGCACCTGCAGTGTTTCATCCACTAAACAATTTCAGATTAGAACACATCATAAGTTACATGTGGTTGCTTAGTAGTTTTTTTTTCCTTCACAACAAGTGAAGTAAAATTAGTAGAAAGCAGAAAATAAAACTATTTTAACTACCCAACAATTTTACAAAATTAATACTCTTTGATTGATGAGCATTTAAATGCTTTTTTTTCATAAACATTGTTTTTCATAAACTTCATTATGGTGTAGACTTCAGCAAATTCACTATACAGTATATTTCATAAAAAAAGTTGATGAATGTAAACAGAAATTCATATTATGCAAACATAAACTCACAGAAATCTGTAGAGGATAGAATAGAACGGTTTGTACCTGAAGTACTGTGGATACCTCTTGAAGAAGTGAGTAGTTGAAGTAGTAGCCTACCAGACTAGATGCTGTTCTGCTCCAAAACAACAACTTTGATATCATCCTTTCATATTTGTCAGCAAAACAATATAACTTTGTCCTGCAAACATATGCAATCTGAGTTGTAATTCTGAATTCTACAGAACAGCTTTACTTCCTATAACTACTGAAATGTCTTTGTTTTTCGTGTCTTTATTTGGATCCCCATTAGCTGAGGTAGCAGCTGCTCTTCCTGGGCTCCACCAACAAAACTGTGTACTCCCATGATCATAGTTGGTAACTTGTTCCATACTGTGGTGACCAAGACAATACAGATCTGCACGCTGCACCTGTTTTGGGTTTTGGTTTAACTAACCTGCCTGGCAGTGTGACTATGTTGAGCTCTCGCATAATTTATATTGTGTTTACTATCACAGATATTCCTAAAGACGCCCATTAGACCGCAGGCCAGCCTCTCCTGAGCTCTGAGGCATGAGAGAGGCATGCTCGCTCTCCTTACTGACAGGGCAGTGTGAGGCTTGCAGATTCATTCTCAGCTAACCAGAGCTTAGACAGCTCTTTCCTGACAGCTCCCCTGGGAAACACCACAATGAAAGCATCTAGGGGAGGAGAAACTGCTGTTTTACCATAGACTAAACCCATATATACTTTGTTTTGTTAATAACAAATGCCACAGTAAAGTCAAGTAATACGATTCCGACCATCATTTTCTTGTAAAAATATCTTGTCGATCATTTTTGTCAGTGCTGTGCACGTAGAATGATCTGCTTTATAGGCATGCTTGAAATCAACGATTCATTAAGTGAAAAATAGTAGATTATATGCTCAAGAACAACTTTTTCCATTAGGTTGCTCAATACAAAAGAAACTAATTCCAGGCAAAACGCACCATTCTAAATTTGATAAAAAATAGATAATAAAAGTAACACCAGCAACCTTTGAAAGGATGATCAATACAATGTTTGATAATAATAATAATAATAATAATAATAATAATAATAATAATAAGAAGAAGAAGAAGAAGAAGAAGAAGAAGAAGAAGAAGAAGAAGAAGAAGAAGAAGAATTTTATTCTAATTAAGAAATTACGGGCATTTCTTGTTACCCAATGACACTTTACAAGTTCATACAATATAAAAAAGGTCAAATAAAATATAAAGAAGATTCAAATATATAAATAAGATAACAGGATGGAGTAAAACTGGTTAAAAAATAGACATAACATTGATGCAAGTGCATACTATAGTAACCAATTAAAGGTTGAAATGATCTCAGACAAAGAGATGAGTTATGAAATTCTTGTAAATGAGCAGCTGGAGGAAGAAGCCTTGGGTCTGCAGCTCCAGAAACGCCAATAGTGCAGAGTGTGATGTGAGGGACAGAGAGCAGATGAGTGTCAGAGGGATGGAGACAGAGTGAAGGAAAAGACATATGAGGAACACCAGAAAGGGATGGACAGGTCAGACCATGAGGGCAAAAACCAAGAGAAGGATTTTGTACTGCACACAGCCACGAACAGGAACCCAGTGTAAATGTTTGAGTGTAGTAGTTATATGTTCCCTTAAGCTGGTGTGTGTAAGAACTCCAGCAGCCATTTTCTGAATGTTCTGCAGCTTCTTTAACCTACAGACAGGAAGCCCATAAAGAACAACACTGCAGCAGTCTAATCAACATCGCACAGCACTGTATTAGCCTAATCAGCATCACACAGTGCTGCAGTAGTCTAACTGGTATCATACAGAACTGCAGTAGTCTAGCTGGCATCACACAGCACTTCAGTAGTCTAATTAGCATCACAGAGCACTTCAGTAGTCTAATTAGCATCACACAGTGCTGCAGTAGTATAATCATCATCAAAAATGCATAAATAAGAAACCTTGTATCAAAATTTGCATGCCTATATCCTTACACATAGATATATTTGCTGACTATTACGCCATTGTAACATTTTTTAAACAAATTAATTGCAATAACTAAACAATTGAATAATTTAAATTTAATGTCTCTTATACAATCATAAAGCTGACTAAGGCTGACAACCAATCAATAGGAGAACTTCTACCTTAAAGGATTAGTGTGACGGTTGAGTCTAAGGCATTGTGGGAATTGGAGAAATAATTGAATCATGTAGGTGTAACATAATGAAGAGAGGATAATTTAATAAAACATAGAAGGCTAAGGTTAGTCTAATTTTAATTGGCCCAGGCCATTCACTACCACTAAATGACTAAATAGGGATGTTGTGCCCTCTAGTGGGTGAGTCAGAGATAATTATGCAACAAAAATACTTGTGAAGTCTGGTATGCTTTATCATTAAAGCTGCTATAAGATCTTTTTTGGAAACACTTTGACTAAACTGTTTTATGTATTTGTAGCTACCAATAAACCTCTCTTGTAGGAGGATATATTCTGTATCTGTTAATTCTATGTGTACATTCAGCACATGGAATCTGCCAACATCCATTCCTGCATGTTCTTTCAGGATCAAGGCCTCTGGAATGGTGACTGATGTAGCAGAGCACCTAGGCAACTTTCAGTATGTGATAAAAATGAAAAATAATATTGAACAAGCTGGTATGCATGCACACACAAGCAGACCTTTCTTAACCTCTACTCTTGCCAAGCCCAGTTCACCTGTTTCTTACAGTTTATGGAAGTTACTGTTTCTCCTTTCAATGTTCCTGTTATTAAAGACACATTTGTTACATATGTTTAATGTTCATAGGAATCATTATTTGTGACTTAATATTTTAATTTCAAAGAGCTGGACAAAGACTTTGAATTCCTCTGAACAGTACATGGAGATCAGATTACATCTCAGTAAGATGCATGATGAGATCTTGTACTGCAGCTTGTGTTCATTGTAGTTTTCCATGGAATGACCATGAGATTTGCACTAAATAGATGCCAGTCAGTTCAGTCAGCAATATATATTGCTAAAACGATTCCCCTATGTTCTAACAGGCAAAACCTGTATGTCTAGGTTGGATGTAATCATTGAATTAGAACTGAAATTTAATTAATTAGTAAGATGCACAAAATATGGTTGTTTTTGATTGTGTAATGTTTTCCTTTTCCACATATGCCTTTCAGCACTTTAGTTCTGTTTAGTGGTTTATATTTCAGTGGAAACAGGTCCTTACATATTCCGCAGAAAGCAAAAAATAAAAACAACTAAACAACTACCAACTAATAAAGATGTCAAGTTGAACATGGAAAGTCTTGTTTTGTTTATTCATCTGTTGTTGTGGTTTCTCTTTATGCCGTTCTGTTGATTTGTATCCACTTCATGGCAGGTTGAAAATGATTTGATTCTGTGAGACATTTGGAGGAAGTGTGAGTACAGAAAAAAGCATGTAACTGAAGCATGACATTCTTTAATAGGCTGTATCACTTTTTCTTCTGTGAGTCTGTGAGGACCTCATAAAGCATGGCTTGTGGCAAGTGGGTTAGTACAAGGGTAAATATGGGATAGGAGTGTCAGACGAGAGGCTGATGCCTCTTGCCATGAAGCAGACCCTCCAGCAGATCAGAGTGCTCCTGGACTGGGACAGTGGTCTGATCTCCTTCTTTGATCCTCTCAACAACAGATATGTGCACACCTTCAGACAAACATTCACCAAGCAAGCCTATCCATACTTCTATAATGTTTGTCCTGCTATGAGGGTGTTACCAGAATAGGCTGCAACCACTAAGGACATTATGCTAGTGTAATGGAAAAAAGGAACCTAGTCTATTGAAAATGAACACATTTCTACTTGATCATCATTTCAACAAGGGTGCACCGTGAGATAACATTTATTATGGTAATTATGGATGGCCTTTTCACACTTGGCCAAAGTTTTTGCTTTCGGCTCAGTTTTCCATTGCTCTGAGGTTGTCTGCTTAAAGGATTCAAACCTAGTTTAAAGGCAATCAGACTTTCTTTTGTTTCCTGTGATCATATACCTTAAATCATTTAATGTGATAATGTTATTTCTATTTAGGAGTTGTTTTCCTTGTGCACGCAGATGCATGCAATTGAGAAACCATTGTTTAGTGAAAAGAATCAAATTTGTTTGCAACTTCCTGGATTTTCATTTATTTGCAATTTTCCTCAAAACTGTTGTGAGAATACACACTCCCTGATAAACAAATATAAAAGGTTTATTGTAGATATTTCCTGTCCACTAGACACCTCCAATGTTTGCTGTCTAGCAAATGTCAGCTGGGTTTACTAGTTTCTGGGAAAACCCATATTATGTGTATCACCTTCAAGGTAACCTTTATAATCTCTGGACCTTTAGCTTTGCTGTTGATTTTCTCAAATACCCCAATATGGTCTTATGTAGCATTAATGCATGCTTTAAAATCTTCTAAGCCAAGTGAAAAGCACTCAGGTATTTACTCTTAAGTGCTGGTCATACTGCTGTTTTACTGTGATGTTTTCAGTGTTGTGTAATTACTGAATAGGGCTTAAATAAAACCATTGTCATTGTAAGAAGGCTCAGCAGCAGTACTCATCTACTGAAAAAACAAGATGTGGGTTCAGATGAATCTACTTCCCTTTTCATGTACAATGAAAAACATCAGTTTTTCAAATGCTAGGATATATTTTGTCTACAAACACATTTCTATTTATGGTCTTTCTTATCTTTTATAGCATCAAGGGTTCTTTGGAAGGTCAGCAGAAAATGGAAGAGAGGAAGGTGTGTGTGAGTGAATGCTTGTGAGTAATGCCGTTTTCTATGTTGAGTGTAGCTCTATGATCTACTCTGGAGAGCTGAAGTTTGAGAAGAGGACCATGTCTGCTCAGGTGGAGGGGGGTGTTCATGGCCTGCACTCGTAAGTCTTCGTCCTCTCTGCTCACTAAACTCCTACTACCGAATCCATCATGCTCAGTGGCTCTTTTAGGGAACACTCCATCAACTGTCAAGCAGTGCCACAAAAGCATTCAGGGACTGGAAAATAACCTGTGTGTGTCTGTTCTCACAGTTTGCAGGCACAGTGTTATGAATAATAATACACAGTAATAGACCCCTGCTGATCTCCACTGAAATCTGAATGGACATGAAGCTGACAATTTATTTATGAATAATTAATTCAGATAAATTGTGGGTTTCTAATAGATAACAGGGTCATGACATAATGAGTAATGCCTCTATAGATTTCTATTCATGTCTTCAAGTAATCAAGTAAGAGACTGTTTTTGTTCGTTTTGTGGATCATGGATCACAATGACTTAAATAGCCTAAAGAAGCAGTATTTGCAAACTGTCCATATTACATATTACACCTGCACTGTACATTCTGTAGATTGTGTACATATATACCCAACCATATACATTGTACATTGTGTATATAATCATAATATACATATATTGTACATACATTGTTAATATATTTTGTACATACATAGAGTATATATATTTATCTTGCATATATATATTTTTCTCTATGCACCCCTGTTTCCTTTCCTCAGTTTGGACACAGCACTCTCCACCATTTCACTGCGAGTTATACTGTGTATGACTATGTATGTGAGGAATAAACCGAACTTGAACTTGAACTTGAACAATGACAAAGAGGGAAGATTTAGTGGTTGCACCAGCAGGTGTTACACTCAAAGAGGCCAATGACATCCTGCAGTGCAGCAAAAAAAGGTCTGATTCTTCATCTTTTCAGCTTGAGAAGTGAAACTGCTTCTAAAGGACTTTGAAAGGTTATTTTCACTTCTCCACTTCTTCTCTGAGTAACGGGTCGGTCGTGGGGACGCTTGTTGATTGCAGGTAAACTGCCCATTGTGAACGACAGTGATGAGCTGGTGGCTATAATTGCTCGCACTGATCTGAAGAAGAACAGAGACTACCCTCTGGCCTCTAAAGACTCCCGCAAACAGCTGCTGTGTGGCGCTGCCATCGTTACCCGTGAGGATGACAAGTACCGGCTGGACCTGCTCGTGCAGGCAGGAGTGGACGTGGTGGTGCTGGTAGGTCTTAAGGTCCTAAAGGGAGTGGGATTAGTCTCCATCCTGAGTATGGTGCCTGAATCAAATGACAAACTATTTTTGCTATGAGGCTGTGTAACACAGGACTGTGATTGGACATAGTGAATTTGGTCTGAAGGCTGTGTCTATTGTTTTAGGACTCATCTCAGGGAAACTCGGTGTTTCAGATCAGCATGATTAACTACATTAAACAGAAGTATCCTGAGCTCCAGGTGGTGGGGGGGAATGGTGAGTCACAGTTCTCACATTTGCTTGTTCTGTAAACTGAGAGGGTTGAGGTAGGTAAGAATTGATGGTGTTTGGTTCTTTTCATTTGTTGCTGTGTTCACTTTCATCCTTCTCTCTCGCTCTGTCTCTGTGTATGTCTGTGTAGTAGTGACAGCTGCTCAGACGAAGAATTTGATTGATGATGGTGTGGATGCTCTTAGAGTGTGGATGGGTTATCTTTGATAAGACATCGTATACCAGAAAATTGTTTAAAAGATGGTAATAGCCAAACCACCAGACATAATAGTGATGGATAAACAGCAGAAAAGAGTCATAGTGATGGATGTAGCAATCGCAAGAGATAGCAACATCAGCAACAAGGAACATGAGACGCTAAAAGAAGAGGAAACACTGGCTCTGGTAGCAATCAGGGCACCAGGGGTTTAGGGACGATGACCATCAAACTGGGAGAGTGGCTCCAGCAGATCCCAGGAACAACATCCGAGATCCTCATCCAGAAGAGTGCAGTCGATGGAACACTTGGGATACTATGCAGGCAAATGTATATATTGTAAATTCCTGTTCTTTTTTATCAACATTCTTAGAACATAATTACTGTTCTAAGTTTACAACATCTGGTCGAGGTTTTCGTTTATTCAAGATGCATCCTGTAGTGCCTTTTCACATTTTTGCACTATTTCTTTATTTTGAGTCAAATGTTTCAAATAAAATAATACAATCCACAAGGAAATGAAAACGAGAATTAAATCAAACTTATTGTTTCAGAAAGATTACTACTCATTCACACACCAGGACGCTACATCTTCTGGAGTATTATGCTCACGTTTCTAAACTTTTAAACATTATAATGTATTTCAGTTATGGAAATCAGTTAAACACTATAGGAAGGCCTACAACAGGAATGTACTACAAATACCTTCCTACTCCAGCACCCCTAATCGTCCACTCCCAATGGTGGGATATCCCTGAATAACAGTTGAATGCTATCTTTGCCTATATTTGCCTCTGTCTGTCTTTCAGGAGACTACAATATGAGAGTTACACACTAACATAAAAGATGAATAATGAATTAAGTAAATGCTGCACCGGCTAACATCTACTTTCTTCCCTGTTTTATTACCTGTATTATTATTTATAATATTTGTGAGCTGAAAACATGATATCCACCAAAAACATGATTCACTGACTCATGAACAATGTCAACAAATCTACACACACACACACACACACAGCAGGTGAGTTTTCTGTGGTGGCAGATGGGTCCAAGTGGGCTCATACTGGCCCTGCCCACATGTCGCCTCCTGCAGGTGTCAACCGTAGCCACTGTGCTCCATGTGCCCTTTCTCCTCTGCCACTGCTGGGAGAGGGCTCTGCCCACCCTCCTGACATGCTCCGCTACGCCTCCTGCATACCCCCTTTGTGCTTCAGACAGAGGCCAAAACCACTGGCTTTGCTGGTTCCAGGAACAGCCTGAGGTTGTCCAGGAGAGTGAAAGAATGCTATACCTTGCAAGGTATGATGGTCTTCATTGAAATGGGGGTTAAAAACATTTCAAGCCAGTGTTTTGTGCACTGACATCCCTCCTGCTACCGAAGGCCACCCGAGTGTTTCTTGTGTTTGTGAGTGTGAGGCAAAGGAGTGTGAAAGTGTTTGTGTGGATCAAGATGTAAATGCATGAAATGAAACGTACTGAGGCTATGTTTATTGTCACATATTTTATATCTAGAATGTTGGCCTACCTCCAAGTGAATTTGCACAAAGACCAAACATTTGTGTGGGGTGTTTGTTTGTGCATGTGAATAAAGATGTGTGTAGTTCAATGGTGTATACATGTGTACATGTGAGTATGGATGTGTAAGTGTGAAAGATGTGTGTGTGTGTGTGTGTGTGTGTGTGTGTGTGAATTATATATTTGTTGGGGGCACATTCATATACTGCCACACTGCTATTCTCTCTGCTACTTTTTGTTTTTCAATTGGCGGAGTGGATTAGGGCCTGTCAGAGAGACTCTGAGAGATCTGGTGAGCCCTGATTGTGATTCTTTTTGTTTCTCTCTCTCTCTCTTTGTGTGTGTGTGTTTGTGTGTGTGTCTCTTGTCAACACAGTGTGAATAATTTTGATTTTAATTGGTTCGTTGTCATGAAATTATCTCTCAACTCTCTCAACCGTCTAAATCACACGCGCACACACACAAACAGTTGACACCCCCCATCCTATAGTCCACATTCATTCATGAGAAACAGAAAATTTGAATTTGAAATTTATTGGATTGAATAACATAGATCCTTTTCTTTAGAACCATGCACAGCATGGACATGACAATGTTGTGCTAAATGGTGTGATCAAACCCTATCATCATCCTTCCCAGCAAAGCCCTGATCTACTCCTTCTGTAGTGAGCTAAACGCTATTAATAAACTCCCAAACTCCTCCAGTGCTCTCTCACCATTCTGAGCAGAGCCTGTGCCAGGCCTGCAATTTTATCAACTACATCACAGCTCTGTTTTCTCTCTTCCAACTGTGTAGAGAAAACACACACACACACACACACACACACGCGCGCGCGCGCTCTGTATTCTGACAGTCCCTGCAATGCTCCACTGTAATCCTCTTAGCCTGTAAGCGCTGGGCTCTCCCTGCAAACACACCCTAAACCCAGCACAGCATGGGACTATGTGGAAGACCACTTGCACAAACATCGACCGCACAGCTCCTTTTGCCTTTGCTTGCTATAGTTTCAACTGCTCGATGCACTGAAATGCCAAATACAGAGGCTAAAGCTCGAACACATGCGCCATGAACCAGCTGCACCCATTCCGAGGTAAATCAAATACACAGTTGCCAATGTTTAAAAAAGCTTTTTGAGCTTTTTACATTTTATTGATTTATTTTTTTTAAAGAACATGAGGACTTTTTCATTTGTATTTTTTCAGAATGCTAAATAGTAGTAGTCCCAGTAATTTTGTAGTTCCAGTAGTATCGTCATTCAGGTCTCCTTTATCAGGTTTTGGATGGATTGGTAGAAGTTCATATTGACTGGTTATAAACATAGTTCTGATGTAGTCAAGCACAGCGTCTGTCTCTTTGGCCAGTTGGTAATCATAGCCTTTTTATGTGCTCGGGAAACCTTTCTGCATACTACCGATTTCTTTAGCTGGTCCTCCTTGGGAAGTGTGTGGTCCCTTTGAGCAGTACAAAGCTTCCCCAGCCATGGCTCTCCCCATGCGCTGCTGCTTAGTTTTCTTCCCCACTACTTTGTCCCATAACGTCTTCAGGTTCTTTCTTTCACACTTTGGGTTTTGGTTTTCACTCTCTAGAGCCTCTCTTTCACTCTTCAGGTGTTGTCTTTCACTCTCAAGATTCTCTCTTTCACCCTTCAGGTGTTGTCTTTCTCTCTCCAGAGCCTCTCTTTCACTCTTCAGGTGTTGTCTTTCACGCTCTAGATCCTCTCTTTCACTCTTCAGGTGTTGTCTTTCACTCTCAAGATTCTCTCTTTCACCCTTCAGGTGTTGTCTTTCTCTCTCTAGAGCCTCTCTTTCACTCTTCAGGTGTTGTCTTTCACGCTCTAGATCCTCTCTTTCACTCTTCAGGTGTTGTCTTTCACTCTCAAGATTCTCTCTTTCACCCTTCAGGTGTTGTCTTTCACTCTCTAGATCCTCTCTTTCACTCTTCAGGTGCCATCTTTCACTCTGTTCATTTTTTGTCTCCTTCTGCTTCTCCTCCAACTCCTTCCCACTACATTCCTCCTCAAATTTTCCAATTTTAACACAGTGTCGTTTTCTAATTTCCTTCGTATCTACTCTGTCAGGTAGTTCTTGTTGCAATCTACTCATTGCTTTTTGTGTGTTCCTGTCCAACAAAATCTTCGTTTTCTTCTTCTTCGAAGATCTTCTGTGAGAGCAGCAGAACTGCATTTTGCTGCTGCAACCTCCCATTTCTGTCAACAGACTGACCAATTTTACCTTTGTCAAGCAGATTATAAGAATAGCTATTATGACAATGGTCAGTGATATTATGACATCACAGTTTTGGTTTTGTTGACAATTCCATTGTCATCACACAGAATAGAATAGAATAGAATAAACTATTGTGGGCTTGCTTTGTTTTCACTTTAGCCTTAATTAGATTAATTAGATTCATATGTTTGCTTTAGATTTGCCTTTTTACATTTTATTTATACCATGAAAAACAATACAGAAATAATTAAAGAAGTCAAAGCCTTTGTCACAGTCTCTCCAGACATGCCTTTCTCTGGTTGTCAAAAAGACAAAAGAGATGATTGTGGACTACAGAAGGATGCAAATGCCTCACACCCCAATACATACAGTGAAGAGTGAGAACATACACTCTCTTAAAATCACAAACAATCTCTCATGGTCCCTGAGCACTTTTTCCTTAGTGAAGAAAGCTCTGCTTCCTGAGGAGACTGAAGAAGGACAGCATGTCCGTCATCCTGATCTGGTCTGCAACAGCATCATAGAGAGTGTCCCGACCTGCGCCATCGCTGTCTGGTACTGGCACTGCTCCCCCTGCTCTTTTGGATTGTTTAGTTGAATTTAGCAGTCTGCTCTCAAATTTTCTGTGCCTGTTTTCTGGGATTCTGAAATTCAGGCAATGTTTTTGTTGTTCTTCTGCAACACTATTAAAACTCTGAACTCCTCAAACTATTTTACTTCTCGAAGTAAATCTGTCACACATTTGTCTAGTACAGAATTATTAGATTTCTTTCTTTGACCATAAGCAAGATACACACATTTACTTTGCACATTTACATATTTCTTTGTCTGTTTCTCTCTATCGCTCTCCTTTTCTCAGAGAGTTGGATAAGAGATTAAGGACACTTCCTGAGGCAGAGAATGATTGGTCAGTAGTACATTAGAATGGCCCTACATACATTTCATCATTCCATATCTTTTCAGTGGTTATCAAAACCATTTATACACTTTTGCAGTTAAACAATGTTAAGATATTGATTAGTGTTTCAGTCAAATCAGTCTAACTCTGAAAGTATGTGTTTACCTTCCATATGAGACGCTATTTAAGACTACACACACATCAGATTTTGCAATGAAAATAAAAATGATAAAACAAACAAAGGGAAATAGTCTTTTTAACCTCTTGTTTGCTAGCAGAAAGCAAATAGAGCCTATAGGGATAAGAGAGAAAGAGAAAGAATGACATAAAAAATAAGAATGAGATAAAAAGAGATCCAGATACATGAAGCACATGTTGATGAGGGTTGGACTTGCAGAGGCCACATGGCAGTCACGTTAGAAGTGTTGATGCAGTAACTGCATCTGCAGCTAAACTAATGCTGCGTGCGTGTGTGTGTGTGCATGCGTGCGCGGGTCTGTGTATATGTGTATCTTTTTCCATTCTCCACCAAAAAGAGGCCAGGAGGCAATTGTCTCTCTAGAGATGTAACACACTTTCTGCAAACATATCATCAGATAATGGCAGAACACCTTACAACACACCAATGCATATCTGTTTACATATACAGTTGAATCATGAGAGATTATGCAAGGTGAGAATTATGATTTTAATGTCCTCTGGTTCTATGGCTTTTGATACAGCCTGTGCTAACTGAACATGGTTTTTCTTTTCTCCAAGACAATTGTGTCTCAGTTTTATTGCAGCTTAATGGTTTAATGCTTGGTTCCTAATATACATATACATATACATGCATGCACCCATACACACGTTTTTTCCTTGACAAGCTCTTATAGGCCTCTGGACTAATTAATCCCCAAGAAAAGTGAAATGACAAATATTTATATATATACACACACACAGCGCTTCACTTTTTCCACATTTTATGTTATGTTACAGCCTTATTCCAAATTGGATTAAAAAAAAAAAAATTCCCCTCAAACTCCTACACACAATACCCCATTATGACAAAGTGAAAAAATCTTTGTTTGGAGTTTTTGCAACTTTATTAAAAATAAAAAAAACAAAAATCACATGTACATAAGTATTCATAGCCTTTGCTCAATACTTGGTTGAAGCACCTTGGGCAGCAATTACAGCCTCAAATCTTTTTGAGTATGATGCTACAAGCTTGGCACACATATTTTTGGGCAGTTTCTCCCATTCTTCTTTGTAGAACCTCTCAAGCTCCATCAGGTTGGATGGGGCGCGCCGGGGTACAGCCATTTTCAGATCTCTCCAGAGATGTTCAGTTGGGTTCAAGTCTGGGCTCTGGCTAGGCCACTCAAGAACATTCACAGAGTTGTCCTGAAGCCAGTCCTTTATTCTCTTAGTTGTGTGGTTAGGGCCATAATAATCATAATAATTCACTAAAATGATTCATTATAGCTAATGTTTTGAAATAATGAAATCATAGTGTCTGTGATTTCTTTTTTGTGTAAAGTGTCAGACTTTCTTTTTACTAAGATGTTGGGCCCATCAGTACCACCCTAGCTGCTAAGAACTGCTACTTCCTTTACTGAGCCTGTATTCCTCTGTTCACCACACTGCACTCACACTCAATGTGCAACACAATTAATGTGTGAAGAATTGTGAGTTTACTCAAATCTAATGGCTTTAGTTCACTCATTACACTTTAGTAAATCTAAACTCCAATTTCTTTTTTCTACTGAAAAAGAGATGAGCAATAGCTAATAATTAGTAATAGCTACTCTGCAATCTGAAATGTTTTTTTGTTTGTTTGTTTGGCATACATATTACCTCTTGGATTTTAAAGTTCTTTGAATCACAAAGAAAAACAATACGAGACAGTATGATGCTGCAGTAATTTAATCAAAAGAACAAAATTGATTATTCAGAATAAATTAACAGACAGGAATTAGGTCAAACCTTCTAATCATGTTTTTGTCAAATGTAATACTGTATACATACTACATTAAAATGACAGAAAAAAGAAAAGTATAGGAAAATGCACTATTAAATGCACTATTATGAAGTTATGCATATTGGTCAGCATCATCCTCAGTTATAGCCTTCATCTCAGTTGCTGGTTTGTCTTCCTCCACCTTCTGAATTGGTTCCTTCATTGCATCTATTGCCTTCTTCAGATTGAGATTGTCCTTTTCACTCAGTGGGGCCAGTGCTGGGGTAAGGATTGTCTTGATTTGAGTTATTCTTTCCTCGCATCTGTTGTAAAACTCCTTCCTGTTTCTTGCTGCAAGGCTGTTGATACCATTTTGGGCAGATTCGCATTCCTTCCCTAACTTGTCAATCTCTGCAAGGAACTGAGGTGAGTTTGGATCCATGGTCATCAGTCTTCCCAGAGTACTGACATTGTTCATCAGGTACTGGACAGACACCTCAGTGTAAGTGGTAGACATCATGTTAACCAAATAGGCGTAGGCAGAAGCATTCAGAGCATTAGTGTAGATTTTGTCTTTGACAAACATGCTGTAGGTGTAGTTGTTCTCTACAGCTATTTCAACAGTCTGCTTAAAATGTTTAAGATTTTCACTAAGAGTGGTCTTAACAATGTTTGAAATGATCTGAAAGAAGTGCACCAGTTTCTCCCACTGTTCTTTCACCTGCCCCATGATTTCCAGGCCTCTCGCTAGCACCACAATTCTCTTGTTGAAGTCGATCTCCTTGAGATTATAATGTTTCAGCTCACTCACAATTTCAGCAAGAGCTTTTTTCTTCTGATCCAAGTTGTCCATAGTCTTCTCGTTCCGTTCATTTGCAATTTTTAGCTGGGTTTCAGCCATTTGTAGACGTAGATGAGATTGTTTTAAGTGCATCTGGACCACATCTGTATTTGCTGAGTCATAGATTTGCTGTTGACTTGACTCGGGGGGTGCTGTCAAGAAAGATGGCTGATTTGTAAAAGACTTGCTTTTGGAATAAAAGGCCATGGCCCTTACATTCAGTTCGTCAATGGCTTTAATAAGCTCCTCTGTTTTGGCATCATCACATTTCCCCTCTGGAGCATATTTACCTAGCTCTGTTAAAGTGGAGATACCCTTGTCACAAATGCCTAGTGCCTCGGATTTAATCGGGCATTCAGCTTCTTGCTGTATATCTCTGCTGCCTTGCTGAAATAGTCCCACCAAGTAATCAGACTTTACCGTTTGCTTCTCCTGATCATACACCTCAGCTGCTGGTTATAAACATAGTTCTGATGTAGTCAAGCACAGCGTCTGTCTCTTTGGCCAGTTGGTAATCATTGCCTTTTTATGTGCTCGGGAAACCTTTCTGCATACTACCGATTTCTTTAGCTGGTCCTCCTTGGGAAGTGTGTGGTCCCTTTGAGCAGTACAAAGCTTCCCCAGCCATGGCTCTCCCCATGCGCTGCTGCTTAGTTTTCTTCCCCACTACTTTGTCCCATAACGTCTTCAGGTTCTTTCTTTCACACTTTGGGTTTTGGTTTTCACTCTCTAGAGCCTCTCTTTCACTCTTCAGGTGTTGTCTTTCACTCTCAAGATTCTCTCTTTCACCCTTCAGGTGTTGTCTTTCTCTCTCCAGAGCCTCTCTTTCACTCTTCAGGTGTTGTCTTTCACGCTCTAGATCCTCTCTTTCACTCTTCAGGTGTTGTCTTTCACTCTCAAGATTCTCTCTTTCACCCTTCAGGTGTTGTCTTTCTCTCTCTAGAGCCTCTCTTTCACTCTTCAGGTGTTGTCTTTCACGCTCTAGATCCTCTCTTTCACTCTTCAGGTGTTGTCTTTCACTCTCAAGATTCTCTCTTTCACCCTTCAGGTGTTGTCTTTCACTCTCTAGATCCTCTCTTTCACTCTTCAGGTGCCATCTTTCACTCTGTTCATTTTTTGTCTCCTTCTGCTTCTCCTCCAACTCCTTCCCACTACATTCCTCCTCAAATTTTCCAATTTTAACACAGTGTCGTTTTCTAATTTCCTTCGTATCTACTCTGTCAGGTAGTTCTTGTTGCAATCTACTCATTGCTTTTTGTGTGTTCCTGTCCAACAAAATCTTCGTTTTCTTCTTCTTCGAAGATCTTCTGTGAGAGCAGCAGAACTGCATTTTGCTGCTGCAACCTCCCATTTCTGTCAACAGACTGACCAATTTTACCTTTGTCAAGCAGATTATAAGAATAGCTATTATGACAATGGTCAGTGATATTATGACATCACAGTTTTGGTTTTGTTGACAATTCCATTGTCATCACACAGAATAGAATAAACTATTGTGGGCTTGCTTTCTTTTCACTTTAGCCTTAATTAGATTAATTAGATTCATATGTTTGCTTTAGATTTGCCTTTTTACATTTTATTTATACCATGAAAAACAATACAGAAATAATTAAAGAAGTCAAAGCCTTTGTCACAGTCTCTCCAGACATGCCTTTCTCTGGTTGTCAAAAAGACAACAGAGATGACTATGGACTACAGAAGGATGCAAATGCCTCACACCCCAATACATACAGTGAAGAGTCAGAACATACACTCTCTTAAAATCACAAACAATCTCTCATGGTCCCTGAGCACTTTTTCCTTAGTGAAGAAAGCTCTGCTTCCTGAGGAGACTGAAGAAGGACAGCATGTCCGTCATCCTGATCTGGTCTGCAACAGCATCATAGAGAGTGTCCCGACCTGCGCCATCGCTGTCTGGTACTGGCACTGCTCCCCCTGCTCTTTTGGATTGTTTAGTTGAATTTAGCAGTCTGCTCTCAAATTTTCTGTGCCTGTTTTCTGGGATTCTGAAATTCAGGCAATGTTTTTGTTGTTCTTCTGCAACACTATTAAAACTCTGAACTCCTCAAACTATTTTACTTCTCGAAGTAAATCTGTCACACATTTGTCTAGTACAGAATTATTAGATTTCTTTCTTTGACCATAAGCAAGATACACACATTTACTTTGCACATTTACATATTTCTTTGTCTGTTTCTCTCTATCGCTCTCCTTTTCTCAGAGAGTTGGATAAGAGATTAAGGACACTTCCTGAGGCAGAGAATGATTGGTCAGTAGTACATTAGAATGGCCCTACATACATTTCATCATTCCATATCTTTTCAGTGGTTATCAAAACCATTTATACACTTTTGCAGTTAAACAATGTTAAGATATTGATTAGTGTTTCAGTCAAATCAGTCTAACTCTGAAAGTATGTGTTTACCTTCCATATGAGACGCTATTTAAGACTACACACACATCAGATTTTGCAATGAAAATAAAAATGATAAAACAAACAAAGGGAAATAGTCTTTTTAACCTCTTGTTTGCTAGCAGAAAGCAAATAGAGCCTATAGGGATAAGAGAGAAAGAGAAAGAATGACATAAAAAATAAGAATGAGATAAAAAGAGATCCAGATACATGAAGCACATGTTGATGAGGGTTGGACTTGCAGAGGCCACATGGCAGTCACGTTAGAAGTGTTGATGCAGTAACTGCATCTGCAGCTAAACTAATGCTGCGTGCGTGTGTGTGTGTGCATGCGTGCGCGGGTCTGTGTATATGTGTATCTTTTTCCATTCTCCACCAAAAAGAGGCCAGGAGGCAATTGTCTCTCTAGAGATGTAACACACTTTCTGCAAACATATCATCAGATAATGGCAGAACACCTTACAACACACCAATGCATATCTGTTTACATATACAGTTGAATCATGAGAGATTATGCAAGGTGAGAATTATGATTTTAATGTCCTCTGGTTCTATGGCTTTTGATACAGCCTGTGCTAACTGAACATGGTTTTTCTTTTCTCCAAGACAATTGTGTCTCAGTTTTATTGCAGCTTAATGGTTTAATGCTTGGTTCCTAATATACATATACATATACATGCATGCACCCATACACACGTTTTTTCCTTGACAAGCTCTTATAGGCCTCTGGACTAATTAATCCCCAAGAAAAGTGAAATGACAAATATTTATATATATACACACACACAGCGCTTCACTTTTTCCACATTTTATGTTATGTTACAGCCTTATTCCAAATTGGATTAAAAAAAAAAAAATTCCCCTCAAACTCCTACACACAATACCCCATTATGACAAAGTGAAAAAATCTTTGTTTGGAGTTTTTGCAACTTTATTAAAAATAAAAAAAACAAAAATCACATGTACATAAGTATTCATAGCCTTTGCTCAATACTTGGTTGAAGCACCTTGGGCAGCAATTACAGCCTCAAATCTTTTTGAGTATGATGCTACAAGCTTGGCACACATATTTTTGGGCAGTTTCTCCCATTCTTCTTTGTAGAACCTCTCAAGCTCCATCAGGTTGGATGGGGCGCGCCGGGGTACAGCCATTTTCAGATCTCTCCAGAGATGTTCAGTTGGGTTCAAGTCTGGGCTCTGGCTAGGCCACTCAAGAACATTCACAGAGTTGTCCTGAAGCCAGTCCTTTATTCTCTTAGTTGTGTGGTTAGGGCCATAATAATCATAATAATTCACTAAAATGATTCATTATAGCTAATGTTTTGAAATAATGAAATCATAGTGTCTGTGATTTCTTTTTTGTGTAAAGTGTCAGACTTTCTTTTTACTAAGATGTTGGGCCCATCAGTACCACCCTAGCTGCTAAGAACTGCTACTTCCTTTACTGAGCCTGTATTCCTCTGTTCACCACACTGCACTCACACTCAATGTGCAACACAATTAATGTGTGAAGAATTGTGAGTTTACTCAAATCTAATGGCTTTAGTTCACTCATTACACTTTAGTAAATCTAAACTCCAATTTCTTTTTTCTACTGAAAAAGAGATGAGCAATAGCTAATAATTAGTAATAGCTACTCTGCAATCTGAAATGTTTTTTTGTTTGTTTGTTTGGCATACATATTACCTCTTGGATTTTAAAGTTCTTTGAATCACAAAGAAAAACAATACGAGACAGTATGATGCTGCAGTAATTTAATCAAAAGAACAAAATTGATTATTCAGAATAAATTAACAGACAGGAATTAGGTCAAACCTTCTAATCATGTTTTTGTCAAATGTAATACTGTATACATACTACATTAAAATGACAGAAAAAAGAAAAGTATAGGAAAATGCACTATTAAATGCACTATTATGAAGTTATGCATATTGGTCAGCATCATCCTCAGTTATAGCCTTCATCTCAGTTGCTGGTTTGTCTTCCTCCACCTTCTGAATTGGTTCCTTCATTGCATCTATTGCCTTCTTCAGATTGAGATTGTCCTTTTCACTCAGTGGGGCCAGTGCTGGGGTAAGGATTGTCTTGATTTGAGTTATTCTTTCCTCGCATCTGTTGTAAAACTCCTTCCTGTTTCTTGCTGCAAGGCTGTTGATACCATTTTGGGCAGATTCGCATTCCTTCCCTAACTTGTCAATCTCTGCAAGGAACTGAGGTGAGTTTGGATCCATGGTCATCAGTCTTCCCAGAGTACTGACATTGTTCATCAGGTACTGGACAGACACCTCAGTGTAAGTGGTAGACATCATGTTAACCAAATAGGCGTAGGCAGAAGCATTCAGAGCATTAGTGTAGATTTTGTCTTTGACAAACATGCTGTAGGTGTAGTTGTTCTCTACAGCTATTTCAACAGTCTGCTTAAAATGTTTAAGATTTTCACTAAGAGTGGTCTTAACAATGTTTGAAATGATCTGAAAGAAGTGCACCAGTTTCTCCCACTGTTCTTTCACCTGCCCCATGATTTCCAGGCCTCTCGCTAGCACCACAATTCTCTTGTTGAAGTCGATCTCCTTGAGATTATAATGTTTCAGCTCACTCACAATTTCAGCAAGAGCTTTTTTCTTCTGATCCAAGTTGTCCATAGTCTTCTCGTTCCGTTCATTTGCAATTTTTAGCTGGGTTTCAGCCATTTGTAGACGTAGATGAGATTGTTTTAAGTGCATCTGGACCACATCTGTATTTGCTGAGTCATAGATTTGCTGTTGACTTGACTCGGGGGGTGCTGTCAAGAAAGATGGCTGATTTGTAAAAGACTTGCTTTTGGAATAAAAGGCCATGGCCCTTACATTCAGTTCGTCAATGGCTTTAATAAGCTCCTCTGTTTTGGCATCATCACATTTCCCCTCTGGAGCATATTTACCTAGCTCTGTTAAAGTGGAGATACCCTTGTCACAAATGCCTAGTGCCTCGGATTTAATCGGGCATTCAGCTTCTTGCTGTATATCTCTGCTGCCTTGCTGAAATAGTCCCACCAAGTAATCAGACTTTACCGTTTGCTTCTCCTGATCATACACCTCAGCTGCTGGTTATAAACATAGTTCTGATGTAGTCAAGCACAGCGTCTGTCTCTTTGGCCAGTTGGTAATCATTGCCTTTTTATGTGCTCGGGAAACCTTTCTGCATACTACCGATTTCTTTAGCTGGTCCTCCTTGGGAAGTGTGTGGTCCCTTTGAGCAGTACAAAGCTTCCCCAGCCATGGCTCTCCCCATGCGCTGCTGCTTAGTTTTCTTCCCCACTACTTTGTCCCATAACGTCTTCAGGTTCTTTCTTTCACACTTTGGGTTTTGGTTTTCACTCTCTAGAGCCTCTCTTTCACTCTTCAGGTGTTGTCTTTCACTCTCAAGATTCTCTCTTTCACCCTTCAGGTGTTGTCTTTCTCTCTCCAGAGCCTCTCTTTCACTCTTCAGGTGTTGTCTTTCACGCTCTAGATCCTCTCTTTCACTCTTCAGGTGTTGTCTTTCACTCTCAAGATTCTCTCTTTCACCCTTCAGGTGTTGTCTTTCTCTCTCTAGAGCCTCTCTTTCACTCTTCAGGTGTTGTCTTTCACGCTCTAGATCCTCTCTTTCACTCTTCAGGTGTTGTCTTTCACTCTCAAGATTCTCTCTTTCACCCTTCAGGTGTTGTCTTTCACTCTCTAGATCCTCTCTTTCACTCTTCAGGTGCCATCTTTCACTCTGTTCATTTTTTGTCTCCTTCTGCTTCTCCTCCAACTCCTTCCCACTACATTCCTCCTCAAATTTTCCAATTTTAACACAGTGTCGTTTTCTAATTTCCTTCGTATCTACTCTGTCAGGTAGTTCTTGTTGCAATCTACTCATTGCTTTTTGTGTGTTCCTGTCCAACAAAATCTTCGTTTTCTTCTTCTTCGAAGATCTTCTGTGAGAGCAGCAGAACTGCATTTTGCTGCTGCAACCTCCCATTTCTGTCAACAGACTGACCAATTTTACCTTTGTCAAGCAGATTATAAGAATAGCTATTATGACAATGGTCAGTGATATTATGACATCACAGTTTTGGTTTTGTTGACAATTCCATTGTCATCACACAGAATAGAATAAACTATTGTGGGCTTGCTTTCTTTTCACTTTAGCCTTAATTAGATTAATTAGATTCATATGTTTGCTTTAGATTTGCCTTTTTACATTTTATTTATACCATGAAAAACAATACAGAAATAATTAAAGAAGTCAAAGCCTTTGTCACAGTCTCTCCAGACATGCCTTTCTCTGGTTGTCAAAAAGACAACAGAGATGACTATGGACTACAGAAGGATGCAAATGCCTCACACCCCAATACATACAGTGAAGAGTCAGAACATACACTCTCTTAAAATCACAAACAATCTCTCATGGTCCCTGAGCACTTTTTCCTTAGTGAAGAAAGCTCTGCTTCCTGAGGAGACTGAAGAAGGACAGCATGTCCGTCATCCTGATCTGGTCTGCAACAGCATCATAGAGAGTGTCCCGACCTGCGCCATCGCTGTCTGGTACTGGCACTGCTCCCCCTGCTCTTTTGGATTGTTTAGTTGAATTTAGCAGTCTGCTCTCAAATTTTCTGTGCCTGTTTTCTGGGATTCTGAAATTCAGGCAATGTTTTTGTTGTTCTTCTGCAACACTATTAAAACTCTGAACTCCTCAAACTATTTTACTTCTCGAAGTAAATCTGTCACACATTTGTCTAGTACAGAATTATTAGATTTCTTTCTTTGACCATAAGCAAGATACACACATTTACTTTGCACATTTACATATTTCTTTGTCTGTTTCTCTCTATCGCTCTCCTTTTCTCAGAGAGTTGGATAAGAGATTAAGGACACTTCCTGAGGCAGAGAATGATTGGTCAGTAGTACATTAGAATGGCCCTACATACATTTCATCATTCCATATCTTTTCAGTGGTTATCAAAACCATTTATACACTTTTACAGTTAAACAATGTTAAGATATTGATTAGTGTTTCAGTCAAATCAGTCTAACTCTGAAAGTATGTGTTTACCTTCCATATGAGACGCTATTTAAGACTACACACACATCAGATTTTGCAATGAAAATAAAAATGATAAAACAAACAAAGGGAAATAGTCTTTTTAACCTCTTGTTTGCTAGCAGAAAGCAAATAGAGCCTATAGGGATAAGAGAGAAAGAGAAAGAATGACATAAAAAATAAGAATGAGATAAAAAGAGATCCAGATACATGAAGCACATGTTGATGAGGGTTGGACTTGCAGAGGCCACATGGCAGTCACGTTAGAAGTGTTGATGCAGTAACTGCATCTGCAGCTAAACTAATGCTGCGTGCGTGTGTGTGTGTGCATGCGTGCGCGGGTCTGTGTATATGTGTATCTTTTTCCATTCTCCACCAAAAAGAGGCCAGGAGGCAATTGTCTCTCTAGAGATGTAACACACTTTCTGCAAACATATCATCAGATAATGGCAGAACACCTTACAACACACCAATGCATATCTGTTTACATATACAGTTGAATCATGAGAGATTATGCAAGGTGAGAATTATGATTTTAATGTCCTCTGGTTCTATGGCTTTTGATACAGCCTGTGCTAACTGAACATGGTTTTTCTTTTCTCCAAGACAATTGTGTCTCAGTTTTATTGCAGCTTAATGGTTTAATGCTTGGTTCCTAATATACATATACATATACATGCATGCACCCATACACACGTTTTTTCCTTGACAAGCTCTTATAGGCCTCTGGACTAATTAATCCCCAAGAAAAGTGAAATGACAAATATTTATATATATACACACACACAGCGCTTCACTTTTTCCACATTTTATGTTATGTTACAGCCTTATTCCAAATTGGATTAAAAAAAAAAATTCCCCTCAAACTCCTACACACAATACCCCATTATGACAAAGTGAAAAAATCTTTGTTTGGAGTTTTTGCAACTTTATTAAAAATAAAAAAAACAAAAATCACATGTACATAAGTATTCATAGCCTTTGCTCAATACTTGGTTGAAGCACCTTGGGCAGCAATTACAGCCTCAAATCTTTTTGAGTATGATGCTACAAGCTTGGCACACATATTTTTGGGCAGTTTCTCCCATTCTTCTTTGTAGAACCTCTCAAGCTCCATCAGGTTGGATGGGGCGCGCCGGGGTACAGCCATTTTCAGATCTCTCCAGAGATGTTCAGTTGGGTTCAAGTCTGGGCTCTGGCTAGGCCACTCAAGAACATTCACAGAGTTGTCCTGAAGCCAGTCCTTTATTATCTTAGTTGTGTGGTTAGGGCCATTGTCCTGTTGGATGAACCTTCACCCTGGTCCAGAGCACTCTGGAGCAGGTTTTCTTCAAGGATGTCTCTGTATGTTGCTGCATTCATCTTTCCCTGACTAGTCTCCCAGTTCCTGCTGCCAAAAAACAACCCCACAGCATGATGCTGCCACCAGCATGCTTCACTGTAGGGATGGTATTGGCCAGGTGCTGAGCGGTGCCTGGTTTCCTCCAGACATGATGCTTGGCATTCAGGCCAAAGAGTTGAATCTTTGTTTCATCAGACCAGAGAATTTTGTTTCTCATGGTCTGAGAGTCCTTCAGGTGCCTTTTGGCAAACTCCAAGCAGGCTGTCTTATGCCTTTTACTGAGGAGTGGCTTCCGTCTGGCCACTCTACCATACAGGCCTGATTGGTGGAGTGCTGCAGGAATGGTTGTCCTTCTGGAAGGTTCTCCTCTCTCCACAGAGCAATGCTAAAGCTCTGTCAGAGTGACCCTTGGGTTCTTGGTCACCTCCCTGACTAAAGCCCTTCTACCCCGATCACTCAGATTGGCTGGGCGGCCAGCTCTAGGAAGAGTCCTGGCGGTTCCAAACTTCTTCCATTTACGGATGATGGAAGCCACTGTGCTCATTGGGACCTTCAATGCTGCAGAAATTTTTCTGTACCCTTCCCCCGATCTGTGCCTCGATACAATCCTGTCTCAGTAGTCTACAAAGAATTCCTTGGACTTCATGGCTTGGTTTGTGCTCTGACATGTACTGTCAACTATGGGACCTTATATAGACAGGTGTGTGCCTTTACAAAGCATGTCCAATCAACTGGATTTACCACAGGTGGACTCCAATCAAGTTGTTGAAACAACTGAAGGATGATCAGTGGAAACAAGATGCACATGAGCTCAATTTTGAGTGTCAGGGTAAAGGATGTGAATACTTATGTGCATGTGATTTTTTTGTTTTTTTTATTTTTAATAAATTTGTTACAATTCCAAACAAACTTTTTTTACTTTGTCATTATGGGGTATTGTGTGTAGAATTTTGAGGGGGAAAAAAATAATTTAATCCAATTTGGAATAAGGCTGAAACATAACAAAATGTGGAAAAAGTGAAGCACTGTGAATACTTTCTGGATGCACTGTATATATATATATATATATATATATATATATATATATATATATATATATATATATATATATATATATATATATATATATATATATAGAGAGAGAGAGAGAGAGAGAGAGAGAGAGTGTTTATTATAATGGCTTTGTTTGCATACATGGATGTCCTTACTTGAGCAGTCATAATTCATAATCATAATAATTCACTAAAATGATTCATTATATCTAATGTTTTGAAATAATGAAATCATAGTGTCTGTGATTTCTTTTTTGTGTAAAGTGTCAGACTTTGTTTTTACTAAGATGTTGGGCCCATCAGTACCACCCTAGCTGCTAAGAACTGCTACTTCCTTTACTGAGCCTGTATTCCTCTGTTCACCACACTGCACTCACACTCAATGTGCAACACAATTAATGTGTGAAGAATTGTGAGTTTACTCAAATCTAATGGCTTTAGTTCACTCATTACACTTTAGTAAATCTAAACTCCAATTTCTTTTTTCTACTGAAAAAGAGATGAGCAATAGCTAATAATTAGTAATAGCTACTCTGCAATCTGAAATGGTTTTTTGTTTGTTTGTTTGCCATACATATTACCTCTTGGATTTTAAAGTTCTTTGAATCACAAAGAAAAACAATACGAGACAGTATGATGCTGCAGTAATTTAATCAAAAGAACAAAATTGATTATTCAGAATAAATTAACAGACAGGAATTAGGTCAAACCTTCTAATCATGTTTTTGTCAAATGTAATACTGTATACATACTACATTAAAATGACAGAAAAAAGAAAAGAAAAGTATAGGAAAATGCACTATTAAATGCACTATTATGAAGTTATGCATATTGGTCAGCATCATCCTCAGTTATAGCCTTCATCTCAGTTGCTGGTTTGTCTTCCTCCACCTTCTGAATTGGTTCATTCATTGCATCTATTGCCTTCTTCAGATTGAGATTGTCCTTTTCACTCAGTGGGGCCAGTGCTGGGGTAAGGATTGTCTTGATTTGAGTTATTCTTTCCTCGCATCTGTTGTAAAACTCCTTCCTGTTTCTTGCTGCAAGGCTGTTGATACCATTTTGGGCAGATTCGCATTCCTTCCCTAACTTGTCAATCTCTGCAAGGAACTGAGGTGAGTTTGGATCCATGGTCATCAGTCTTCCCAGAGTACTGACATTGTTCATCAGGCACTGGACAGACACCTCAGTGTAAGTGGTAGACATCATGTTAACCAAATAGGCATAGGCAGAAGCATTCAGAGCATTAGTGTAGATTTTGTCTTTGACAAACATGCTGTAGGTGTAGTTGTTCTCTACAGCTATTTCAACAGTCTGTTTAAAATGTTTAAGATTTTCACTAAGAGTGGTCTTAACAATGTTTGAAATGATCTGAAAGAAGTGCACCAGTTTCTCCCACTGTTCTTTCACCTGCCCCATGATTTCCAGGCCTTTCGCTAGCACCACAATTCTCTTGTTGAAGTCGATCTCCTTGAGATTATAATGTTTCAGCTCACTCACAATTTCAGCAAGAGCTTTTTTCTTCTGATCCAAGTTGTCCATAGTCTTCTCGTTCCGTTCATTTGCAATTTTTAGCTGGGTTTCAGCCATTTGTAGACGTAGATGAGATTGTCTTAAGTGCATCTGGACCACATCTGTATTTGCTGAGTCATAGATTTGCTGTTGACTTGACTTGGGGGGTGCTGTCAAGAAAGATGGCTGATTTGTAAAAGACTTGCTTTTGGAATAAAAGGCCATGGCCCTTACATTCAGTTCGTCAATGGCTTTAATAAGCTCCTCTGTTTTGGCATCATCACATTTCCCCTCTGGAGCATATTTACCTAGCTCTGTTAAAGTGGAGATACCCTTGTCACAGATGCCTAGTGCCTCGGATTTAATCGGGCATTCAGCTTCTTGCTGTATATCTCTGCTGACTTGCTGAAATAGTCCCACCAAGTAATCAGACTTTACCGTTTGCTTCTCCTGATCATACACCTCAGGCCAATTTATTTCCTTACCTTTGCAAAGTTCTTCCATTTTCTCAACCACTAGTAGAAATGTTATAGATTTAGAAAATATGTTACTTGTTGCCAACATTTCATCCACGTTACTCTTCATTCCAGTGGCCATGTTTCTGTGGCTTTCAGGAGTGCCTTTTCAGTTTTTGATCACATGTGTTATGGCTTTTGGTGTAATAGTGTCCGCTTGGAGATAGGTTTGGATAATTTGTCCTGGAAGAAATTCTGTTGCAAACGCACAGGCTATTGATATTGCTTGCTCTGACATACTTGATATTAGCTTCAGGCCAAAAAGGCCCCATCCACTTGGCAAATCTTTCATTGCTTGCTGGTAGGCCCTTCTGTCCTCAGCTAATCTTTCATTAGCCAGATTGAAAGCAGCCTCGGCCCTGTCGCTTGCCTCCTTAGCTTCAGCCCGTTTAATCTTTGCTATCTCAATGTTTTTCTTGATTTCTTCCATCTCCTCATCATGACTCTGTCTTGCATTCACCAAAGCCTCCACCAGTTCTTGCATCAGCTTGATGATATCTGAGAATTGTTTCTCAGTCATGATGGCCAGGTTTAAGCATTCTGATGATATGTGCGCAATGTTCTGAAGCTCAGCTGGTAAGAAGGCTTGGACAAGACCATCATCCTCCTGTATTATGAGCCCAACTGAGTTTTTGATGTACTCTGGAACCTGTCCGGTGTACATACGAATTTGGTCCATGTTCTTGTGAGCAACATTAAAGGCTTGCCAGCAACCATTACATACTTGAAAGAGGCAGGCCCTAAAAGAATTGGGGTATCTGATGAATTTGAACCCGTCTTTTGGTGGATTTTTATTGATGGAGAAGTCATCTGCAGCAGAAATGCGTACCAGCTGAGCCAGTAAATCGATGGAGACGGGTGCCGGCAATAGATACTGCTCCCAGTTAGCATAGGGCTGCATCAGCAGCATCAGGTCATTTCTGTAATCCTGTGCTTTGGTGAAACTCTTAGTAGCTTGGTTGAGCTTTGACAGCGCCATTGTTTTCCCTCAAATAGAGTAAGGCAGAAAATTTGCGATAATAAGACAATCAGGAGATTCAGCATTTATTATTTCTGTACTATAAAGCAGTTAGCACTAACAACAACAGCACCTGCAGTGTTTCATCCACTAAACAATTTCAGATTAGAACACATCATAAGTTACATGTGGTTGCTTAGTAGTTTTTTTTTCCTTCACAACAAGTGAAGTAAAATTAGTAGAAAGCAGAAAATAATACTATTTTAACTACCCACCATTTTACAAAATTAATACTCTTTGATTGAGGAGCATTTAAATGCTTTTTTTCCATAAACATTGTTTTTTCATAAACTTCATTATGGTGTAGACTTCAACAAATTCACTATACAGTATATTTCATAAAAAAGTTGATGAATGTAAACAGAAATTCATATTATGCAAACATAAACTCACAGAAATCTGTAGAGGATAGAATAGAACGGTTTGTACCTGAAGTACTGTGGATACCTCTTGAAGAAGTGAGTAGTTGAAGTAGTAGCCTACCAGACTAGATGCTGTTCTGCTCCAAAACAACAACTTTGATATCATCCTTTCATATTTGTCAGCAAAACAATATAACTTTGTCCTGCAAACATATGCAATCTGAGTTGTAATTCTGAATTCTACAGAACAGCTTTACTTCCTATAACTACTGAAATGTCTTTGTTTTTCGTGTCTTTATTTGGATCCCCATTAGCTGAGGTAGCAGCTGCTCTTCCTGGGCTCCACCAACAAAACTGTGTACTCCCATGATCATAGTTGGTAACTTGTTCCATACTGTAGTGACCAAGACAATACAGATCTGCACGCTGCACCTGTTTTGGGTTTTGGTTTAACTAACCTGCCTGGCAGTGTGACTATGTTGAGCTCTCGCATAATTTATATTGTGTTTACTATCACAGATATTCCTAAAGACGCCCATTAGACCGCAGGCCAGCCTCTCCTGAGCTCTGAGCCATGAGAGAGGCATGCTCGCTCTCCTTACTGACAGGGCAGTGTGAGGCTTGCAGATTCATTCTCAGCTAACCAGAGCTTAGACAGCTCTTTCCTGACAGCTCCCCTGGGAAACACCACAATGAAAGCATCTAGGGGAGGAGAAACTGCTGTTTTACCATAGACTAAACCCATATATACTTTGTTTTGTTAATAACAAATGCCACAGTAAAGTCAAGTAATACGATTCCGACCATCATTTTCTTGTAAAAATATCTTGTCGATCATTTTTGTCAGTGCTGTGCACGTAGAATGATCTGCTTTATAGGCATGCTTGAAATCAACGATTCATTAAGTGAAAAATAGTAGATTATCTGCTCAAGAACAACTTTTTCCATTAGGTTGCTCAATACAAAAGAAACTAATTCCAGGCAAAACGCACCATTCTAAATTTGATAATAATAGCCCAAAAGTAACACCAGCAACCTTTGAAAGGATGATCAATACACTGTTTGATAATAATAATAATAATAATAAGAAGAAGAAGAAGAAGAAGAAGAAGAAGAAGAAGAAGAATTTTATTCTAATTAAGAAATTACGTGCATTTCTTGTTACCCAATGGCACTTTACAAGATCATACAATATAAAAAAGGTCAAATAAAATATAAAGAAGCTTCAAATATATAAATAAGATAACAGGAGGGAATAAAACTGGTAAAAAAAAAAATAGACATAATATTGATGCAAGTGCATACTATAGTAACCAATTAAAGGTTGAAATGATCTCAGACAAAGAGATGAGTTATGAAATTATTGTAAATGAGCAGCTGGAGGAAGAAGCCTTGGGTCTGCAGCTCTAGAAACGCCAATAGTGCAGAGTGTGACGTGAGCGACAGACAGCAGATGAGTGTCAGAGGGATGGAGACAGAGTGAAGGAAAAGACATATGAGGAACACCAGAAAGGGATGGACAGGTCAGACCATGAGGGCAAAAACCAAGAGAAGGTACTGCACACAGCCATGAACAGGAACCCAGTGTAAATGTTTGAGTGTAGTAGTTATATGTTCCCTTAAGCTGGTGTGTGTAAGAACTCCAGCAGCCATTTTCTGAATGTTCTGCAGCTTCTTTAACCCACAGACAGGAAGCCCATAAAGAACAACACTGCAGCAGTCCAATCAACATCGCACAGCACTGTATTAGCCTAATCAGCATCACACAGTTCTGCAGTAGTCTAGCTGGCATCACACAGCACTTCAGTAGTCTAATTAGCATCACAAAGCGCTGCAGTAGTATAATCATCATCAAAAATGCATAAATAAGTAACCTTGTATCACAATTTGCATGTCTATATCCTTACACATAGATATATTTGCTGACTATTACACCATTGTAACATTTTTTAAACAAATTAATTGCAATAACTAAACAATTGAATAATTTAAATTTAATGTCTCTTATACAATCATAAAGCTGACTAAGGCTGACAACTAATCAATAGGAGAACTTCTACCTTAAAGGATTAGTGTGACGGTTGAGTCTAAGGCATTGTGGGAATTGGAGAAATAATTGAATCATGTAGGTGTAACATAATGAAGAGAGGATAACTTAATAAAACATAGAAGGCTAAGGTTAGTCTAATTTTAATTGGCCCAGGCCATTCACTACCACTAAATGACTAAATAGGGATGTTGTGCCCTCTAGTGGGTGAGTCAGAGATAATTATGCAACAAAAATACTTGTGAAGTCTGGTATGCTTTATCATTAAAGTTGCTATAAGATCTTTTTTGGAAGCACTTTGACTAAACTGTTTTATGTATTTGTAGCTACCAATAAACCTCTCTTGTAGGAGGATATATTCTGTATCTGTTAATTCTATGTGTACATTCAGCACATGGAATCTGCCAACATCCATTCCTGCATGTTCTTTCAGGATCAAGGCCTCTGGAATGGTGACTGATGTAGCAGAGCACCTAGGCAACTTTCAGTATGTGATAAAAATGAAAAATAATATTGAACAAGCTGGTATGCATGCACACATGTGCACACACAAGCAGACCTTTCTTAACCTCTTCTCTTGCCAACCCCAGTTTACCTGTTTCTTACAGTTTATGGAAATTACTGTTTCTCCTTTCAATGTGCCTGTTATTTTTTTTAAATGTTGCTTCTGAGGAACTCACACAAATTTCCCCCAATCAGATATGCTGAGCAGAGGTGGTGTTTGTCCTATTCAGCAGCTTCTTCCTGCTTACTTAGAAGCTTTTGCTCCTATAAGCTTCTTCTGGGCTTTGTGGGCTTTCAATCAGGGACTCTGCTGGGTCACTGGTGTATATGTGCATGTGTGATGTGGGCCCTGTGCGTGTGTGTGTGTGTGTGTGTGTATGTGTGGGTGTGGAGCCCAGAGAAGGGAGCTGCTCTTGGAGAGGACCTTCTCCAGTGGGTACTGGGCAAAAGCGCTAATCCCCTTCATTGTGAAGTAGAGCCTCCACAGAGGGTCATAGCAATACAGGCCTGACACAGAGCATGGGCTTCTATGTCATACACATGTCCACATATTCACCTTCAAGCTCACTGAGAGAGGCTTTCCTGCCTTCGCAAACAGTAGTCTCATTCATTATGAGAGAATACTTCTACTGAGAGTGCCTTAACTCTAGAACACTATATATTCAAATAAAAGACACATTTGTTACATATGTTTAATGTTCATAGGAATCATTATTTGTGACTTAATATTTTAATTTCAAAGAGCTGGACAAAGACTTTGAGTTCCTCTGAACAGTACATGGAGATCAGATTACATCTCAGTAAGATGCATGATGAGATCTTGTACTGCAGCTTGTGTTTATTGTAGTTTTCTATGGAATGACCATGATATTTGCACTAAATAGATGCCAGTCAGTTCAGTCAGCAATATATATTGCTAAAAAGATTCCCCTGTGTTCTAACAGGCAAAACCTCTATGTCTTGGTTGGATGTAATCATGGAATGTGTTGGATGTAATCATTGAATTAGAACTGAAATTTAATTAATTATTAAGATGCACAAAATATGGTTGTTTTTGATTGTGTAATGTTTTCCTTTTCCACATATGTCTTTTAGCACTTTAGTTCTGTTTAGTGGTTTATATTTTAGTGAAAACAGGTGCTTACATATTCCGCAGAAAGCAAAAAATAAAAACAACTAAACAACTACCAACTAATAAAGATGTCAAGTTGAACATGGAAAGTCTTGTTTTGTTTATTCATTTGTTGTTGTGGTTTCTCTTTATGCCGTTCTGTTGATTTGTATCCACTTCATGGCAAGTTGAAAATGATTTGATTCTATGAGACATTTGGAGGAAGTGCGAGTACAGAAAAAAAGCGTGTAACTTAAATGTGACGTTCTTTAATAGGCTGTATCACTTTTTTTTCTGTGAGTCTGTGAGGACCTCACAAAGCATGGCTTGTGGCAAGTGGGTTAGTACAAGGGTAAATATGGGATAGGAGTGTCAGACGAGAGGCTGATGCCTCTTGCCATGAAGCAGACCCTCCAGCAGATCAGAGTGCTCCTGGACTGGGAGTGGTCTGATCTCCTTCTTTGATCCTCTCAACAACAGATACGTGCACACTTTCAGACAAACATTCACCAAGCAAGTCTATCCATACTTCTATAATGTTTGTCCTGCTAAAACTATGAGGGTGTTACCAGAATAGGCTGCAACCACTAAGAACATTATGCTAGTGTAATGAAAAAAATTGTAATTATGGATGGCCTTTTCCCACTTGGCCAAAGTTTTTGCTTTTGGCTCAGTTTTCCATTGCTCTGAGGTTGTCTGCTTGAAGGATTCAAACCTAGTTTAAAGGTAATCAGACTTTCTTTTGTTTCCTGTGATCATATACCTTCAATCATTTAATGTGATAATGCTATTTCTATTTAGGAGTTGTTTTCCTTGTGCACGCAGATGCATGCAATTGAGAAACCATTGTTTAGTGAAAAGAATCAAATTTGTTGGCAACTTCCTGGATTTTCATTTATTTGCAATTTTCCTCAGAACTGTTGTGAGAATACACACTCCCTGATAAGCAAATATAAAAGGTTTATTGTAGATATTTCCTGTCCACTAGACACCTCCAATGTTTGCTGTCTAGCAAATGTCAGCTGGGTTTACTAGTTTCTTGGAAAACCCATATTATGTGCATCACTTTCATGGTAACCTTTATAATCTCTGGACCTTTAGCTTCGCTGTTGATTTTCTCAAATACCCCAATATGGTCTTATGTAGCATTAATGCATGCTTTAAAATCTTCTAAGCCAAGTGAAAAGCACTCAGGTGTTTACTCTTAAGTGCTGGTCATACTGTTGTTTTACTGTGATGTTTTCAGTGTTGTGTAATTACTGAATAGGGCTTAAATAAAACCATTGTCAGTGTAAGAAGGCTCAACAGCAGTACTCATCTACCGAAAAAACAAGATGTGAGTTAAGATGATTCTATTTCCCTTTTCATGTACACTGAAAAACATCAGAACAAATGCTAGGATATATTTTGTCTACAAACACATTTCTATTTATGGTCTTTCTTATCTTTTATAGCATCAAGGGTTCTTTGGAATTTCAGCAGAAAATGGAAGAGAGGAAGCTGTGTGTGAGTGAATGCTTGTGTGTAATGTCGTTTTCTATGTTGAGTGTAGCTCTATGATGTACCCTGGAGATCTGAAGTTTGAGAAGAGGACCATGTCTGCTCAGTTGGAGGGGGGTGTTCATGGCCTGCACTCGTAAGTCTTCTTCCTCTCAGCTCACTAAACTCCTACTACCGAATCCATCATGCTCAGAGGCTCTTTTAGGGAACACTCCACCAACTGTCAAGCAGTGCCACAAAAGCACTCAGGGACTGGAAAATAACCTGTGTGTGTCTGTTCACACAGTTTGCAGGCACAGTGTTATGAATAATAATACACAGTAATAGACCCCTGCTGATCTCCACTGAAATCTGAATGAACATGAAGCTGACAATTGATTTATGAATAATTAATTCAGATAAATTGTGGGTTTCTAATAGATAACAGGGTCATGACATAATGAGTAATGCCTCTATAGATTTCTATAGACAGAATTGGAGATCATGACCTCTCTTGTTCTGCTTTTCAAGTAGGGCAGTGCAAAGAGCTTTCTTTGATGATGTTATCAAAGATGTGAAGATGTATCCCTAGGCACTATCTAGCTGAGAAGAGGTCTCTGTCTATTTCTGCCCACTAGGCCGCCATCTTTAATCTCTGTAATGGAGGCTTTATCTGCACTAGATCCCACACTAGAGGACACTCTGAACTGTGGCCTTATGATTGTCGTACTGCTGGGATGCTCTCTCTCTCACACACGGATGTTCGCATACGCTGCTCTATTTTGTTTACAGTTAGGCTTCCTTTGGCTGCCTCTCTGTCTCCCGTGTCCTCTCAAGCAGTGGTGGGACATTAATGCCACTTTAATGGATAGGCTGTGACATGACGCATGCTTAAGAACATTAACACGACATCATTGGACAACATACTCTTAGGTAGATTAACTTATTCCATACTCCAGAATATGCGCTCAACTCTGCAAATCAAGCAGGTATGTTCAATTCATGCTACTGGGACATGAAGTTTGAAGTTGAAATTGACCTCACATGTATGCACACAAAGTGTCCAAGCTTCTGCTAGTCGCAGGTGGCTATGGGAGCAATCATCAGTCATGTCTCCTCGTTCTGTCAGCATGGGTGTGTGGAACTCCCCACGGTCATTTGGTATATGATGCACTAACTGATATGAGAATGTGAGAGTGTAGCATGTATGTCTCAGTGAACTAATTGGTATATATTTTTTTATTTGGCTTGTTTTTCTTTGTTTGTTTGTTCTGTGGTCTTTGATTCAGTGATTTTCTGATCCTGCCTGGCTTCATTGACTTTACCTCAGATGAAGTGGTGAGTTCTTTTGCAAAATGCACCAAAACAGCTCAGCAGGTTTCCTGACATGCCCCATAAGGGCTTACCAGTGTGTGTGTTTCAGTAAATACAGCACATCTAGTAATGATTTAGTGAAGGGGGCGGGATCTTCCTAATTAATTAGGGAGCTGGCGGTCTCCTCTACCTTCAGTGAGATGGAGGAGCTGAGTCAGTTGCCATGTAGTGCGAACACGACTACAACAGAGGGTGGAGTGTGGCATAGTGTAAGAGAGGGATGAAGGAGTACAAATAAGATGTGCAAAATAGGTGGTGTTGGCATCCCAGGTGCATAGGGTGTGTTGTCACAGGCAGAGAGGCTGAGGGGGGTGTGTGTGTGTGTGTGTATGACAGTGTGAGGGAGGAGCGAACCAAAATTCCCATGTGTAATGGATATGGGATAGTATATATTGTGTTATTTAAATTTGGTGTTACATTTTGTGTGTGTGTGTGTGCTGGAATGTGGGAGAGAACGTAGAATGTTTTTGTCTGTCTTACCACAGGGAGGTTAAACTGATGCCCTGCTTATAAAAACAGCAATATTTGTGCTTTGAATGAGCACATCCAAGTCACTTGAAGTCAAATTAATAATGGGACAGAGATGTGTGCATATATGAAAGCTTTCCAAAGTAACACCCCAAACTGTTCTTATCTTTGTGCAATGCATAGTCTGTATGAAAATACAAGCATGAACATAAACAAAGATAATTGTTCTGTAGAAGATTGGTTCCTTTCTGTTACCATTTGCGTCTGTCATTCAGGATCTGACCTCTGCTCTGACCCGGAAGATAACCCTGAAGACGCCGCTTATTTCCTCTCCCATGGATACTGTGACTGAATCCTCCATGGCCATCGCTATGGCTGTGAGTATCCCCCACACACTCAAAACCATGAAGTCCTGTTGCTTTTCCATTTAGCTTTCTGTGATTTTGTATTACAGCTCATGGGCGGTATTGGGATCATCCATCACAATTGCACCCCAGAGTTCCAAGCAAATGAAGTCCGGAAAGTTAAGGTGTCAAACTTTCAGTGAATTGTCTTAATAGGAATATAATGAACAACACGTTGAACATGCAGATTTACACACAAGCTCCCCTGAGGCCTCTCATCAGCAGAGCAATATATGGTGTCATGGCAGAAATTCGAGCAGGGCTTCATCGCGGATCCGGTGGTGATGAGTCCATAGCACACGGTCGGAGATGTGTTTGAGGCCAAGGTGCGACACGGCTTCTCTGGAATCCCTGTCACCGAAACCGGCAAGATGGGCAGCAAGCTTGTGGGAATCGTGACGTCACGAGACATTGACTTCCTCTCAGAGAAGGACTATGACCGGCTGTTGGAGGAGGTTTCTGATTCATCTTTGATTGTACATACAATATACAAAAGGTTTTTAAAAACACAAATGAATCACATATGACATACAATGCTTAAAAATATAGGTGGAATAGAACTATCATGAAATTGTGATATTTCTGTGTCAGTGTGTGAAAGAGGGTAATATATATATATATATATATATATATATATATATATATATATATATATATAAAAATAAAAAATGTGTATATATATAAGTGTGTGTGTGTGTGTGCGTGTGTGTGTGTGTGTGTGTGTGTGTGTGTGTGTGTGTGTGTGTATAAAATCACATTCTTTAAACTCACATCTTTTTGTGATTTATTTGTGATATTTGCCAGGCAATGACAAAGAGGGAAGATTTAGTGGTTGCACCAGCAGGTGTTACACTCAAAGAGGCCAATGACATCCTGCAGTGCAGCAAAAAAAGGTCTGATTCTTCATCTTTTCAGCTTGAGAAGTGAAACTGCTTCTAAAGGACTTTGAAAGGTTATTTTCACTTCTCCACTTCTTCTCTGAGTAACGGGTCGGTTGTGGGGACGCTTGTTGATTGCAGGTAAACTGCCCATTGTGAACGACAGTGATGAGCTGGTGGCTATAATTGCTCGCACTGATCTGAAGAAGAACAGAGACTATCCTCTGGCCTCTAAAGACTCCCGCAAACAGCTGCTGTGTGGCGCTGCCATCGTTACCCGTGAGGATGACAAGTACCGGCTGGACCTGCTCGTGCAGGCAGGAGTGGACGTGGTGGTGCTGGTAGGTCTTAAGGTCCTAAAGGGAGTGGGATTAGGCTCCATCCTGAGTATGGTGCCTGAATCAAATGACAAACTATTTTTGCTATGAGGCTGTGTAACACAGGACTGTGATTGGACATAGTGAATTTGGTCTGAAGGCTGTGTCTATTGTTTTAGGACTCATCTCAGGGAAACTCGGTGTTTCAGATCAGCATGATTAACTACATTAAACAGAAGTATCCTGAGCTCCAGGTGGTGGGGGGGAATGGTGAGTCACAGTTCTCACATTTGCTTGTTCTGTAAACTGAGAGGGTTGAGGTAGGTAAGAATTGATGGTGTTTGGTTCTTTTCATTTGTTGCTCTGTTCACTTTCATCCTTCTTCTCTCTCGCTCTGTCTCTGTGTATGTCTGTGTAGTAGTGACAGCTGGTCAGACCAAGAATTTGATTGATGATGGTGTGGATGCTCTTAGAGTGTGGATGGGTTATGTTTGATAAGACATCGTATACCAGAAAATTGTTTAAAAGATGGTAATAGCTAAACCACCAGACATAATAGTGATGGATAAACAGCAGAAAAGAGCCATAGTGACGGATGTAGCAATCCCAAGAGATAGCAACATCAGCAACAAGGAACATGAGACGCTAAAAGAAGAGGAAACACTGGCTCTGGTAGCAATCAGAGCACCAGGGTTTTAGGGACGATGACCATCAAACTGGGAGAGTGGCTCCAGCAGATCCCAGGAACAACATCCGAGATCCTCATCCAGAAGAGTGCAGTCGATGGAACACTTGGGATACTATGCAGGCAAATGTATATATTGTAAATTCCTGTTATTTTTTATCAACATTCTTAGAACATAATTACTGTTCTAAGTTTACAACATCTGGTCGAGGTTTTCGTTTATTCAAGATGCATCCTGTAGTGCTTTTTCACATTTTTGCACTATTTCTTAATTTTGAATCAAATGTTTCAAAAATAATACAATCCCCAAGGAAATGAAAACGAGAATTAAATCAAACGTATTGTTTCAGAAAGATTACTACTCATTCACACACCAGGACGCTACATCTTCTGGAGTATTATGCTCACGTTTCTAAACTTTTAAACATTATAATGTATTTCAGTTATGGAAATCAGTTAAACACTATAGGAAGGCCTACAACAGGAATGTACTACAAATACCTTCCTACTCCAGCACCCCTAATCGTCCACTCCCAATGGTGGGATATCCCTGAATAACAGTTGAATGCTATCTTTGCCTATATTTGCCTCTGTCTGTCTTTCAGGAGACTACAATATGAGAGTTACACACTAACATAAAAGAACGAATAATGAATTAAGTAAATGCTGCACTGGCTAACATCTACTTTCTTCCCTGTTTTATTACCTGTATTATTATTTATAATATTTGTGAGCTGAAAACATGATATCCACCAAAAACATGATTGACTGACTCATGAACAATGTCAACAAATCTACACGCACACACACACACACACACACACACACACACAGCAGGTGGGTTTTCTGTGGTGGCAGGTGGGTCCCAGTGGGCTCATACTGGCCCTGCCCACATGTCGCCTCCTGCAGGTGTCAACCGTAGCCACTGTGCTCCATGTGCCCTTTCTCCTCTGCCACTGCTGGGAGAGGGCTCTGCCCACCCTCCTGACACGCTCCGCTACGCCTCCTGCATACCCCCTTTGTGCTTCAGACAGAGGCCAAAACCACTGGCTTTGCTGGTTCCAGGAACAGCCTGAGATTGTCCGGGAGAGTGGAAGAATGGTATACCTTGCAAGGTATGATGGTCTTCATTGAAATGGGGGTTAAAAACATTTCAAGTCAGTGTTTTGTGCACTGACATCCCTCTTGCTACCGAAGGCCACCCGAGTGTTTCTTGTGTTTGTAAGTGTGAGGCAAAGGAGTGTGAAAGTGTTTGTGTGGATCAAGATGTAAATGCATGAAATGAAAAGTACTGAGGCTATGTTTATTGTCACATATTTTATATCTAGAATGTTGGCCTACCTCCAAGTGAATTTGCACAAAGACCAAACATTTGTGTGGGGTGTTTGTTTGTGCATGTGAATATAGATGTGTGTAGTTCAATGGTGTATACATGTGTACATGTGAGTATGGATGTGTAAGTGTGAAAGATGTGTGTGTGTGTGTGTGTGTGTGTGTGTGTGTGTGTGTGTGTGTGTGTGAATTATATATTTGTTGGGGGCACATTCATATACTGCCACACTGCTATTCTCTCTGCTAGTTTCTGTTTTTCAATTGGCGGAGTGGATTAGGGCCTGTCAGAGAGACTCTGAGAGATCTGGTGAGCCCTGATTGTGATTCTTTTTGTTTCTTTCTCTCTCTCTCTCTCTCTCTCTCTTTGTGTGTGTGTGTTTGTGTGTGTGTCTCTTGTCAACACAGTGTGAATAATTTTTATTTTAATTGGTTCGTTGTCATGACATTATCTCTCAACTCTCTCAACCGTCTAAATCACACGCGCACACACACAAACAGTTGACACCCCCCATCCTATAGTCCACATTCATTCATGAGAAACAGAAAAATTGAATTTGAAATGTATTGGATTGAATAACAAAGATCCTTTTCTTTAGAACCATGCACAGCATGGACATGACAATGTTGTGCTAAATGGTGTGATCAAACCCTATCATCATCCTTCCCAGCAAAGCCCTGATCTACTCCTTCTGTAGTGAGCTAAACGCTATTAATAAACTCCCAAACTCCTCCAGTGCTCTCTCACCATTCTGAGCAGAGCCTGTGCCAGGCCTGCAATTTTATCAACTACATCACAGCTCTGTTTTCTCTCTTCCAAATGTGTAGAGAAAACACACACACACACACACGCGCGCGCGCGCTCTGTATTCTGACAGTCCCTGCAATGCTCCACTGTAATCCTCTTAGCCTGTAAGCGCTGGGCTCTCCCTGCAAACACACCCTAAACCCAACACAGCATGGGACTATGTGGAAGACCACTTGCACAAACATCGACCGCACAGCTCCTTTTGCCTTTGCTTGCTATAGTTTCAACTGCTCGATGCACTGAAATGCCAAATACAGAGGCTAAAGCTCGAACACATGCGCCATGAACCAGCTGCACCCATTCCGAGGTAAATCAAATACACAGTTGCCAATGTTTAAAAAAGCTTTTTGAGCTTTTTACATTTTATTGATTTATTTTTTTTTAAAGAACATGAGGACTTTTTCATTTGTATTTTTTCAGAATGCTAAATAGTAGTAGTCCCAGTAATTTTGTAGTTCCAGTAGTATCGTCATTCAGGTCTCCTTTATCAGGTTTTGGATGGATTGGTAGAAGTTCATATTGACTGGTTATAAACATAGTTCTGATGTAGTCAAGCACAGCGTCTGTCTCTTTGGCCAGTTGGTAATCATAGCCTTTTTATGTGCTCGGGAAACCTTTCTGCATACTACCGATTTCTTTAGCTGGTCCTCCTTGGGAAGTGTGTGGTCCCTTTGAGCAGTACAAAGCTTCCCCAGCCATGGCTCTCCCCATGCGCTGCTGCTTAGTTTTCTTCCCCACTACTTTGTCCCATAACGTCTTCAGGTTCTTTCTTTCACACTTTGGGTTTTGGTTTTCACTCTCTAGAGCCTCTCTTTCACTCTTCAGGTGTTGTCTTTCACTCTCAAGATTCTCTCTTTCACCCTTCAGGTGTTGTCTTTCTCTCTCCAGAGCCTCTCTTTCACTCTTCAGGTGTTGTCTTTCACGCTCTAGATCCTCTCTTTCACTCTTCAGGTGTTGTCTTTCACTCTCAAGATTCTCTCTTTCACCCTTCAGGTGTTGTCTTTCTCTCTCTAGAGCCTCTCTTTCACTCTTCAGGTGTTGTCTTTCACGCTCTAGATCCTCTCTTTCACTCTTCAGGTGTTGTCTTTCACTCTCAAGATTCTCTCTTTCACCCTTCAGGTGTTGTCTTTCACTCTCTACATCCTCTCTTTCACTCTTCAGGTGCCATCTTTCACTCTGTTCATTTTTTGTCTCCTTCTGCTTCTCCTCCAACTCCTTCCCACTACATTCCTCCTCAAATTTTCCAATTTTAACACAGTGTCGTTTTCTAATTTCCTTCGTATCTACTCTGTCAGGTAGTTCTTGTTGCAATCTACTCATTGCTTTTTGTGTGTTCCTGTCCAACAAAATCTTCGTTTTCTTCTTCTTCGAAGATCTTCTGTGAGAGCAGCAGAACTGCATTTTGCTGCTGCAACCTCCCATTTCTGTCAACAGACTGACCAATTTTACCTTTGTCAAGCAGATTATAAGAATAGCTATTATGACAATGGTCAGTGATATTATGACATCACAGTTTTGGTTTTGTTGACAATTCCATTGTCATCACACAGAATAGAATAGAATAGAATAAACTATTGTGGGCTTGCTTTGTTTTCACTTTAGCCTTAATTAGATTAATTAGATTCATATGTTTGCTTTAGATTTGCCTTTTTACATTTTATTTATACCATGAAAAACAATACAGAAATAATTAAAGAAGTCAAAGCCTTTGTCACAGTCTCTCCAGACATGCCTTTCTCTGGTTGTCAAAAAGACAAAAGAGATGACTGTGGACTACAGAAGGATGCAAATGCCTCACACCCTAATACATACAGTGAAGAGTGAGAACATACACTCTCTTAAAATCACAAACAATCTCTCATGGTCCCTGAGCACTTTTTCCTTAGTGAAGAAAGCTCTGCTTCCTGAGGAGACTGAAGAAGGACAGCATGTCCGTCATCCTGATCTGGTCTGCAACAGCATCATAGAGAGTGTCCCGACCTGCGCCATCGCTGTCTGGTACTGGCACTGCTCCCCCTGCTCTTTTGGATTGTTTAGTTGAATTTAGCAGTGTGCTCTCAAATTTTCTGTGCCTGTTTTCTGGGATTCTGAAATTCAGGCAATGTTTTTGTTGTTCTTCTGCAACACTATTAAAACTCTGAACTCCTCAAACTATTTTACTTCTCTAAGTAAATCTGTCACACATTTGTCTAGTACAGAATTATTAGATTTCTTTCTTTGACCATAAGCAAGATACACACATTTACTTTGCACATTTACATATTTCTTTGTCTGTTTCTCTCTATCGCTCTCCTTTTCTCAGAGAGTTGGATAAGAGATTAAGGACACTTCCTGAGGCAGAGAATGATTGGTCAGTAGTACATTAGAATGGCCCTACATACATTTCATCATTCCATATCTTTTCAGTGGTTATCAAAACCATTTATACACTTTTGCAGTTAAACAATGTTAAGATATTGATTAGTGTTTCAGTCAAATTAGTCTAACTCTGAAAGTATGTGTTTACCTTCCATATGAGATGTTATTTAAGACTACACACACATCAGATTTTGCAATGAAAAGATGCACACATGCATACATGATAAAACAAACAAAGGCAAATAGTCAGTGTACACACACACACACACACGTTTTAGGCTCCTTTTGTCATTCAGTTTTGAAAGAAGGAGATGGAGGGCATGTCAGTATGTAGCAGTAGCCATAGTATTGGAACAGATGGGTCAGCATGGTAAGGGCAGACAGAACGTTGGTCAGGGTGTATCACTGGTCTCCATTGCATCTCAGTGATTCAAAATTCAGAACTAAAATATTAGAAAAAACACTCTCAAAGCATAGAGGGCCAAGTCAGTAGTTGCACTAATATCAGAATTTGTATCAAGATATTTTTAAGTGAGAAATTTTTAAGCGAGAAATAAGTTTAGCCCTCATTAAAAATGTTGTAATTTCAACTCTTTGACACTCTTGGAAAAATAAATGTAATATTTTGTTCAAAATATTATTTATTTGGGGAAAAAAGTGATCTGCAGGCACTGCGGATTCTTGCCCTGCTAGAGATGATTAAGAAAAGAGGTTAAATTGATTAGGACTTCTAACCTGCAGTAATAAACAGTATAAATTGATATGAAATGAAATAGGCAGATGCTGACTGTATATGAATTGTATGGGGCAGCAGTGTCTCACAAAGACTGGAGCACAGCAATGATGTCATCATGTCATGGGTGTGAAAAGAAGGCCTCTAGGAAATAGGCTTCGTCAAGGGGCATGGGGGCTGGGGCCAAAAGACAGAGCGCAGGAGACTAATGAATGAAGATGGAGAACCCCTCTGTTCGCTACTGTAATATACACACTGAGAGGTAGAGGAGCAAGGACTCTTCATCAGGCCCTCAGCCAGCCTGGCACTAGCTCATCAACAGATGTCTCCCTCTCTGAGAGAGAGAGAGAGAGAGAGAGAGAGAGAGAGAGAGAGAGAGAGAGAGAGAGAGGGAGGGTCTTATTGAATTATATGCTTTGTTGTCATCTGTGTAGCATTACTACAGATTCTTTATAACTCAGTATCTGCAATGTTTGGTTTAGAATCACAGATGAGGATGTGTTTAATGTGACGTGGTTGGTTTACGTCTCACAAATGTCAATTGTCTTCATTAATGTTCCATCTGAAATATTAGGTTCAGGAAGAAGCTAAGGGTTTTGACCTCAGCATAGACTTCACTGGTGCTGACATCATCACCAGCTAAGTGACCTGTTCCTCTCATCCTGGTGTGTGTCTGTCTGTGTGTGTGTGTGTGTGTGTGTGTGTGTGTGTGTGTGTGTCTGTGTGTGTGTGTGTGTGCGTGCGTGTGCGTGTGTGTGTCCAGCTGTGATCGGCCCTTACTCATACACATTTCACTTGGCTGACACACAGTGAAAAAAGTGCATTTACAGTCCTCTGTGGTCTCATTGCCAGCCCAGATTTCCAAAACTTATTATATATTTTACATATGTAGTAGTCATTATATATTATTTGAAACTACAATTTTGAACAGTGTTTCAGTGTTGTGTAATTACTGAATAGGGCTTAAATAAAACCATTGTCATTGTAAGAAGGCTCAACAGCAGTACTCATCTACTCATCTACCACACATTTCACTGCGTGTTGTACTGTGTATGACTATGTATGTGACAAATAAACCAAACTTGAAACTTGAAAAAACAAGATGTGGGTTAAGATGAATCTACTTCCCTTTTCATGTACACTGAAAAACATCAGTTTTTCAAATGCTAGGATATATTTTGTCTACAAACACATTTCTATTTATGGTCTTTCTTATCTTTTATAGCTTCAAGGGTTCTTTGGAAGGTCAGCAGAAAATGGAAGAGAGGAAGCTGTGTGTGAGTGAATGCTTGTGTGTAATGTCATTTTCTATGTTGAGTGTAGCTCTATGATGTACTCTGGAGAGCTGAAGTTTGAGAAGAGGACCATGTCTGCTCAGGTGGAGGGGGGTGTTCATGGCCTGCACTCGTAAGTCTTCGTCCTCTCTGCTCACTAAACTCCTACTACCGAATCCATCATGCTCAGTGGCTCTTTTAGGGAACACTCCACCAACTGTCAAGCAGTGCCACAAAAGCACTCAAGGACTGGAAAATAACCTGTGTGTGTCTGTTCTCACAGTTTGCAGGCACAGTGTTATGAATAATAATACACAGCAATAGACCCCTGCTGATCTCCACTGAAATCTGAATGGACATGAAACTGACAATTTATTTATGAATAATTAATTCAGATAAATTGTGGGTTTCTAATAGATAACAGGGTCATGACATAATGAGTAATGCCTCTATAGATTTCTATTCATGTCTTCAAGTAATTCATGTACATACATTGAATTGAAAGAAAACTGGCTTTGGCATGACTGGACAGAGCATTGTAATGTAAACGTCAGTACTATGCACATTTTGCAGTGTGGACTTTTATAAACTCATCAGCTCTGTGCAGATATAGACTGTAGAGCTCTATATTGAATTGTGGATGAGCATATTAAAACCACAAGGCGGAGCTTCGAGAGAGAGAGAGAGAGAGAGAGAGAGAGAGAGAGAGAGAGAGAGAGAGAGAGAGAGAGAGAGAGAGAGAAGATGAAACAGAGCTGTTTAATGTTCAACAAATGGAAAGAAGAAGAAAATTATGAAAATCAGTAGAACTATTAGCAAAGTTGAAACTAGTTAATATTTAGTGACAGCGGAGTGGCTCTAGATCCCTGTGGCAGGGACTACGGACGATCACGGACTACAGGAGCCCACCCTCCGGACTGATGAGTGCGGATGAGTCTCTGGCGAACGAGCTGAATACATTCTTCGCTCGCTTCGAGGCTACATCTAGCAGCGCTAATGCTAACGGCGCTAATGCTAGCAGCGCTAATGCTAACGGCGCTAGTGCTAACAGCACTAATGCTAGCAGCGCTAGTGCTAATGGCACTATCGGCGCAGCCAATGGCACATGCGCGGGGCGCACCATAGAACAGCGCCCTCTCATCGTCACGGAGAGTGACGTGAGAAGAGTGTTTAAAAGGGTGAATACCAGGAAGGCGATGGGAGCAGACGGTATCTGCGGGAGGGTCCTCAAAGCCTGCGCAGATCAGCTAGCCCCGGTATTCACCGACATCTTCAATCTCTCCCTGACGCTCGGTATCGTCCCGTCCAGCTTCAAGCGATCCACCATCGTCCCCGTCCCGAAGAAACCTCGACCCTCCGACCTCAATGACTACCGACCTGTCGCCCTCACATCAGTCGTGATGAAGTGCTTTAAAAAGCTAGTCGGAGACTTCATCACATCTTCACTGCCAGCCTCCATGGACCCACTGCAGTTTGCATACCGCCACAACCGCTCCACTGACGATGCAATTGCACATCTGCTCCACACTACACTGACTCACCTGGACGAAGGGAGGGGAAATTATGTTAAAATGCTATTTGTCGACTACAGTTCAGCATTTAAGACTATCATCCCCTCCCTACTCACTACTAAGTTGGGGGATCTAGGACTGCATACATCCCTGTGCGACTGGATCTCCAACTTCCTAACAGACAGACCACAATCAGTACGGGTGGGCAACTGCGCCTCATCCACCCTCACCCTCAGCACTGGAGCTCCTCAGGGTTGTGTCCTAAGCCCCCTGCTCTACTCACTGTACACCTACGACTGCACAGCCACTTCCAGCTCCACCATCATTGTCAAGTTTGCTGACGACACCGTTGTCATGGGTCTGATCTCGGACAACGACGAGAGGGCCTACCTGGATTAAACACCTGGAAAACTGGCGCCAGGAAAATTATCTCCTCCTAAACGTCAGTAAGACAAAGGAGCTGATCGTGGATTGCAGCAAGAAGCAGGAGCGGCACTACCAACCTGTGAGGATCAGTGGAACCACGGTGGAGAGAGTAGATAGTTTCAGGTACCTTGGTGTTCACATCTCGCAGGACCTGTCCTTCAGACTGCCCTCCAAGGTACTGCGGAACTTCTATACCTGCACTATCGAGAGCATCCTCACGGGGAACATCACAGTCTGGTTTGGGAATAGCACCAAGCAGGACAGACAAGCACTCCAAAGGGTAGTGCGTTCAGCAGAGCGCATCACTCACACGGAACTTCCTGACCTGCAGACCATCTACTACAAGCGGTGCCAGACCAAGGCCAGGAGGATTGTGAAGGACCCCACCCATCCCAACAATAGACTCTTCTCTCTGTTGAGGTCAGGGAGGCGCTTTCGCTCCCTGAAGACCAAGACAGAGAGGCTGAAGAGCAGCTTCTTCCCACAGGCCATTCGGGCCCTGAATCAGGGAAACTGATAAACTGTGGGGACCACCACCACAATGTAACATAACTGTATATCTGTATATATATATTTATATTCAATGACCTTGTTACACAACAACTGTAGATATGTTATTATACGAAATGGATCTGTACATTCTGTAGATTGTGTACATATATACACAACCATATACATTGTACATTGTGTATATAATCATAATATACATATATTGTACATACATTGTTAATATATTTTGTACATACATAGAATATATATATTTATCTTTGCATATATATATTTCACATATAGAGAATGTCTATATTTCTCTATGCACCCCTGTTTTCTTTTCCTCAGTTTGGACAGCACTCTCCACCATTTCACTGCGAGTTATGCTGTGTATGACTATGTATGTGACGAATAAACCAAACTTGAACTTGAACTTGAACAGTACTTGTGGTAGCCTTTTTAACTAAGTGTACTTAAAATCAGACATTAGCACACTAAAACATTAAAGCATTAAGATAAAAGATAAATCCTTTATGCAAATGCAGTTGTTTCTTAAAGATTGTTTCTTTTAGAAATATAAGTTCTTATCACACCTGTATTAGAATATGAGCCCAGGAGAGTAACCCTAGAACACTAGGAACATTTATTTTACAATTTCCTTGCAAAATCACAAGCCTGATGTGAATATTAAAATAAGAACAACAAATAGATACACCTGTTATCATTTTATTATCCATCTTCACATAATATAGGGAAGGTGCTTATGTGCTCATTTCTCCTTTGTTAAAAAAGCACTGACATTTTGCTGCATCAAACATTTGTGTGCCATGCATTTAGTGTGTAGCATAACAACAAACAAATTCTGCAAACTCCTACTTTATGAGCATTAAAGGTGGTTGGGCAGAGTGTTGAGTGAAGCTTCAGAGCTTGACTGTAACCTTGTTATATTTCAATGGCAATGAGGGCAGTACAGGTAGTGACTAAGAGGCTTTCCTTCCCAATCCCTCTGAATGTTGTCTCTGACAACATTCCAGACAGCACTTTAGAGAAAACAGTAGTCCAATGGCAGCAGACAGGCCTTTTTAGGGATCACCACTTACAGAGTCTTACCAAGACACCCAGTAGCTTTATTTTGTTTGGGACGAAGCCTCTATCAGAGCCGTATTTCATTCTACCTGATTCAGCTGCTGCTTGTATGATGCATGTTGGATGAATCTCTTACTCTGCTCCTCAGCTAAGAGAAAGCTCTCCATCTCGATCTGAGGAACAAACTTGGATTGTGTGCGTGGCTCCAGCACAACCACTGGTGAATGCGCACGCAGTGTCCCAGGAGCCGCTCTGTGGTGCAGGTGGAGAGGGGAGGTGGGCGGAGGCCCGGGGCGTCAGCTCACGCAGGGTTGTAGAGGAGGATAGGAGTACTGGACATCGCTTACATGGAGGGCCATGTCTATGAGCACTTTGCCAATGGCAAGCACGACAGCTACCAGATCGACTACCGCCTCATTGTGGGCGACACAGAGCCAGCCAGATTGCAGCTGTCGCCTCGCGACCCTGAGCACCAGGGGCCATTTGGCCACAACACATCTCATGGGCATGAGACTGCAGCTCAGCGCTACAGCGCCACGCGCATCCAGGCTGGCTACGAACCAGAGAGGTGAGACTCCTACGGTTTCAAAGGAGTGCTGATCAGCAAAATTAACCATGTTTGCATCACTAGGTTAACGTTAGTGTCACTAAACAAGTTCATTAGGAGTGGACTTTATTTTTCTTTTGGATTGTGTACTTTTAAACTGTTGCACAGACTGGGTTGGGTTCTCAGTGATGTGCAATTTTAGCCCAATTCCATATTGTTGGTCTCAGAAGAACACATTCCTTTCGGGGATTATCATCACATAAAATAGACCTATACATTTACAGTCTCTACAGAGAAATACAGTCATGTCATAGTATAATAAAATGTCCTAATGTGTAAATAGTGATGTTTACTCATTTATAATGTCCAGCACTACTCAAATATAACTGCTTGCCTTCTTTGCCCATCATATTAACATTCCCATGTCATCAGAGTAAAAAGGACCATAAATCTGATTAAGAATTATATTATCAAGACCGATATAATCTGTGTTGTAGAACAGATATGAAAACATTTTGCCATAGCAATGCTCAAAAGCATCACATTCCATTTGTTTTACAGACCCATATCTCTGTACATTTCAATTTACGGAATGGACTAAATTAACTTCCAGGTGTTTAAAGCTCAGTTGGGGGCTGTGTCAGATCCTTTGTGAATAACATAATAAAGTTGAGTATTGGGCAGCCTGACCACGGCTTCAAAACGATTGTGTGGATTTGCTACATCACCAGTCCTCCTTTTATAAGCAAGATGATTATTTCAACCCAAGTCAAAAACATTTTTGTCTCATCCAAACGTAAATTTCACACGTCAGACCTGAACTGGGCTGGCCAGCTAATAGCGTGGACAGTAAAACAAAGGCGCATCGCCCGTCTGTTCTCTCTCACTTCACATCCAAATCCAACTGAAACGCACTATCAGTATTTCAGTTCCATGCCGGAGCTGAGAGACGTGAGCGCCCTTAAAATGTCCCGTCGTCATCCACCACGTTGAGAGGATGAGAGTTTTCTCAAACTGAGCAGGTCGAGTCTTTAAAATGTGTAAACTCCAACTGTGATTCTGGGTGATTTAGCTAAGGGCTAGACTTTCGCTTGACTTTGAGAGATGCCACAGAGGCTAGTCTGTAACGGTCGCAGATGAAGACCAGCTGTGTTCCTTGACGTCGTTTTTTGTTGTCTGAAGTACGCGACGCTATCGTCTTGTGAGTAACCCGAGAAGCGGGATTTTCATTCACATTCACTAAGAATAAAGCATCATTGTTCAGTCTTGGAAGTATATCACACTAAATCCGTGTGTACTACTTGAGTACGATAATGACGGTTGTTGTTTGCATGCTGCGAATGCGAGACATCGGCTCTCCCGAATAAAAGGATAGCACGTCGAAATGGAGAAAGGGCAAAGCGTAACGAATAGAAATAGCTTTAGCATCCTCGGCCAACACCCACTGGATAAATATTTCGATCCGCGGATCAGTAAAACGCTTACGTTTTAACTCTGTTTACATGAGAGCACAGACAGAATAGCCTTTCTTTAGCGTACATCTACTTCTGATGTGACTTGTATTTGCTAGGTTGTTAGTATAATGTATTTTTAGTATCAGTTTTTCTTTGTTTGTTTGTTCTGTGGTCTTTGATTCAGTGATTTTCTGATCCTGCCTGGCTTCATTGACTTTACCTCAGATGAAGTGGTGAGTACTTTTGCAAAATGCACCAAAACAGCTCAGCAGGTTTCCTGACATGCCCCATAAGGGCTTACCAGTATGTGTGTTTCAGTAAATACAGCACATCTAGTAATGATTTAGTGGAGGGGGCGGGATCTTCCTAATTAATTAGTGAGCTGGCGGTCTCCTCTACCTTCAGTGAGATGGAGGAGCTGAGTCAGTTGCCATGTAGTGCGAACACGACTACAACAGAGGGTGGAGTGTGGCATAGTGTAAGAGAGGGATGAAGGAGTGCAAATAAGATGTGCAAAATAGGTGGTGTTGGCATCCCAGGTGCATAGGGTGTGTTGTCACAGGCAGAGAGGCTGAGGGGTGTGTGGGTGTGGGTGTGTGTGTGTATGACAGTGTGAGGGAGGCACGAACCAAAATTCCCATGTGTAATGGATATGGGATAGTATATATTGTGGTATTTATATTTGGTGTTACATTTTGTGTGTGTGTGTGCTAGAATGTGGGAGAGAACGTAGGATGTTTTTGTCTGTCTTACCACAGGGAGATTAAACTGATGCCCTGCTTATAAAAACAGCAATATTTGTGCTTTGAATGAGCACATCCAAGTCACTTGAAGTCAAATTAATAATGGGATAGAGATGTGTGCATATGTGAAAGCTGTCCAAAGTAACACCCCAAACTGTTCTTATCTTTGTGCAATGCATAGTCTGTATGAAAATACAAGCATGAACATAAACAAAGATAATTGTTCTGTAGAACATTGGTTCCTTTCTGTTACCATTTGCGTCTGTCATTCAGGATCTGACCTCTGCTCTGACCCGGAAGATAACCCTGAAGATGCCGCTTATTTCCTCCCCCATGGGTACTGTGACTGAATCCTCCATGGCCATCGCTATGGCCGTGAGTATCCCCCACACACTCAAAACCATGAAGTCCTGTTGCTTTTCCATTTAGCTTTCTGTGATTTTGTATTACAGCTCATGGGCGGTATTGGGATCATCCATCACAATTGCACCCCAGAGTTCCAAGCAAATGAAGTCCGGAAAGTTAAGGTGTCAAACTTTCAGTGAATTGTCTTAATAGGAATATAATGAACAACACGTTGAACATGCAGATTTACACACAAGCTTCCCTGAGGCCTCTCATCAGCAGAGCAATATATGGTGTCATGGCAGAAATTCGAGCAGGGCTTCATCACGGATCCGGTGGTGATGAGTCCACAGCACACGGTCGGAGATGTGTTTGAGGCCAAGGTGCGACACGGCTTCTCTGGAATCCCTGTCACCGAAACCGGCAAGATGGGCAGCAAGCTTGTGGGAATCGTGACGTCACGAGACATTGACTTCCTCTCAGAGAAGGACTATGACCGGCTGTTGGAGGAGGTTTGTGATTCATCTTTGATTGTACATACAATATACAAAAGGTTTTTAAAAACACAAATGAATCACATATGACATACAATGCTTAAAAATATAGGTGGAATAGAACTATCATGAAATTGTGATATTTCTGTGTCAGTGTGTGAAAGAGGGCAATATATATATATATATATATATATATATATATATATATATATATATATATATATATATATATATATATATATATAAAAAATGTGTATATATATAAGTGTGTGTGTGTGTGTGTGTGTGTGTGTGTGTGTGTATAAAATCACATTCTTTAAACTCACATCTTTTTGTGATTTATTTGTGATATTTGCCAGGCAATGACAAAGAGGGAAGATTTAGTGGTTGCACCAGCAGGTGTTACACTCAAAGAGGCCAATGACATCCTGCAGTGCAGCAAAAAAAGGTCTGATTCTTCATCTTTTCAGCTTGAGAAGTGAAACTGCTTCTAAAGGACTTTGAAAGGTTATTTTCACTTCTCCACTTCTTCTCTGAGTAACGGGTCGGTCGTGGGGACGCTTGTTGATTGCAGGTAAACTGCCCATTGTGAACGACAGTGATGAGCTGGTGGCTATAATTGCTCGCACTGATCTGAAGAAGAACAGAGACTACCCTCTGGCCTCTAAAGACTCCCGCAAACAGCTGCTGTGTGGCGCTGCCATCGTTACCCGTGAGGATGACAAGTACCGGCTGGACCTGCTCGTGCAGGCAGGAGTGGACGTGGTGGTGCTGGTAGGTCTTAATGTCCTAAAGGGAGTGGGATTAGTCTCCATCCTGAGTATGGTGCCTGAATCAAATGACAAACTATTTTTGCTATGAGGCTGTGTAACACAGGACTGTGATTGGACATAGTGAATTTGGTCTGAAGGCTGTGTCTATTGTTTTAGGACTCATCTCAGGGAAACTCGGTGTTTCAGATCAGCATGATTAACTACATTAAACAGAAGTATCCTGAGCTCCAGGTGGTGGGGGGGAATGGTGAGTCACAGTTCTCACATTTGCTTGTTCTGTAAACTGAGAGGGTTGAGGTAGGTAAGAATTGATGGTGTTTGGTTCTTTTCATTTGTTGCTGTGTTCACTTTCATCCTTCTCTCTCGCTCTGTCTCTGTGTATGTCTGTGTAGTAGTGACAGCTGCTCAGACGAAGAATTTGATTGATGATGGTGTGGATGCTCTTAGAGTGTGGATGGGTTATCTTTGATAAGACATCGTATACCAGAAAATTGTTTAAAAGATGGTAATAGCTAAACCACCAGACATAATAGTGATGGATAAACAGCAGAAAAGAGTCATAGTGACGGATGTAGCAATCGCAAGAGATAGCAACATCAGCAACAAGGAACATGAGACGCTAAAAGAAGAGGAAACACTGGCTCTGGTAGCAATCAGGGCACCAGGGGTTTAGGGACGATGACCATCAAACTGGGAGAGTGGCTCCAGCAGATCCCAGGAACAACATCCGAGATCCTCATCCAGAAGAGTGCAGTCGATGGAACACTTGGGATACTATGCAGGCAAATGTATATATTGTAAATTCCTGTTCTTTTTTATCAACATTCTTAGAACATAATTACTGTTCTAAGTTTACAACATCTGGTCGAGGTTTTCGTTTATTCAAGATGCATCCTGTAGTGCCTTTTCACATTTTTGCACTATTTCTTTATTTTGAGTCAAATGTTTCAAATAAAATAATACAATCCACAAGGAAATGAAAACGAGAATTAAATCAAACTTATTGTTTCAGAAAGATTACTACTCATTCACACACCAGGACGCTACATCTTCTGGAGTATTATGCTCACGTTTCTAAACTTTTAAACATTATAATGTATTTCAGTTATGGAAATCAGTTAAACACTATAGGAAGGCCTACAACAGGAATGTACTACAAATACCTTCCTACTCCAGCACCCCTAATCGTCCACTCCCAATGGTGGGATATCCCTGAATAACAGTTGAATGCTATCTTTGCCTATATTTGCCTCTGTCTGTCTTTCAGGAGACTACAATATGAGAGTTACACACTAACATAAAAGATGAATAATGAATTAAGTAAATGCTGCACCGGCTAACATCTACTTTCTTCCCTGTTTTATTACCTGTATTATTATTTATAATATTTGTGAGCTGAAAACATGATATCCACCAAAAACATGATTCACTGACTCATGAACAATGTCAACAAATCTACACACACACACACACACACACAGCAGGTGAGTTTTCTGTGGTGGCAGATGGGTCCAAGTGGGCTCATTCTGGCCCTGCCCACATGTCGCCTCCTGCAGGTGCCAACCGTAGCCACTGTGCTCCATGTGCCCTTTCTCCTCTGCCACTGCTGGGAGAGGGCTCTGCCCACCCTCCTGACATGCTCCGCTACGCCTCCTGCATACCCCCTTTGTGCTTCAGACAGAGGCCAAAACCACTGGCTTTGCTGGTTCCAGGAACAGCCTGAGGTTGTCCAGGAGAGTGAAAGAATGCTATACCTTGCAAGGTATGATGGTCTTCATTGAAATGGGGGTTAAAAACATTTCAAGCCAGTGTTTTGTGCACTGACATCCCTCCTGCTACCGAAGGCCACCCGAGTGTTTCTTGTGTTTGTGAGTGTGAGGCAAAGGAGTGTGAAAGTGTTTGTGTGGATCAAGATGTAAATGCATGAAATGAAACGTACTGAGGCTATGTTTATTGTCACATATTTTATATCTAGAATGTTGGCCTACCTCCAAGTGAATTTGCACAAAGACCAAACATTTGTGTGGGGTGTTTGTTTGTGCATGTGAATATAGATGTGTGTAGTTCAATGGTGTATACATGTGTACATGTGAGTATGGATGTGTAAGTGTGAAAGATGTGTGTGTGTGTGTGTGTGAATTATATATTTGTTGGGGGCACATTCATATACTGCCACACTGCTATTCTCTCTGCTACTTTCTGTTTTTCAATTGGCGGAGTGGATTAGGGCCTGTCAGAGAGACTCTGAGAGATCTGGTGAGCCCTGATTGTGATTCTTTTTGTTTCTCTCTCTCTCTCTTTGTGTGTGTGTGTTTGTGTGTGTGTCTCTTGTCAACACAGTGTGAATAATTTTGATTTTAATTGGTTCGTTGTCATGAAATTATCTCTCAACTCTCTCAACCGTCTAAATCACACGCGCACACACACAAACAGTTGACACCCCCCATCCTATAGTCCACATTCATTCATGAGAAACAGAAAAATTGAATTTGAAATGTATTGGATTGAATAACAAAGATCCTTTTCTTTAGAACCATGCACAGCATGGACATGACAATGTTGTGCTAAATGGTGTGATCAAACCCTATCATCATCCTTCCCAGCAAAGCCCTGATCTACTCCTTCTGTAGTGAGCTAAACGCTATTAATAAACTCCCAAACTCCTCCAGTGCTCTCTCACCATTCTGAGCAGAGCCTGTGCCAGGCCTGCAATTTTATCAACTACATCACAGCTCTGTTTTCTCTCTTCCAAATGTGTAGAGAAAACACACACACACACACACGCGCGCGCGCGCTCTGTATTCTGACAGTCCCTGCAATGCTCCACTGTAATCCTCTTAGCCTGTAAGCGCTGGGCTCTCCCTGCAAACACACCCTAAACCCAGCACAGCATGGGACTATGTGGAAGACCACTTGCACAAACATCGACCGCACAGCTCCTTTTGCCTTTGCTTGCTATAGTTTCAACTGCTCGATGCACTGAAATGCCAAATACAGAGGCTAAAGCTCGAACACATGCGCCATGAACCAGCTGCACCCATTCCGAGGTAAATCAAATACACAGTTGCCAATGTTTAAAAAAGCTTTTTGAGCTTTTTACATTTTATTGATTTATTTTTTTTAAAGAACATGAGGACTTTTTCATTTTTATTTTTTCAGAATGTTAAATAGTAGTAGTCCCAGTAATTTTGTAGTTCCAGTAGTATCGTCATTCAGGTCTCCTTTATCAGGTTTTGGATGGATTGGTAGAAGTTCATATTGACTGGTTATAAACATAGTTCTGATGTAGTCAAGCACAGCGTCTGTCTCTTTGGCCAGTTGGTAATCATAGCCTTTTTATGTGCTCGGGAAACCTTTCTGCATACTACCGATTTCTTTAGCTGGTCCTCCTTGGGAAGTGTGTGGTCCCTTTGAGCAGTACAAAGCTTCCAAAGCCATGGCTCTCCCCATGCGCTGCTGCTTAGTTTTCTTCCCCACTACTTTGTCCCATAACGTCTTCAGGTTCTTTCTTTCACACTTTGGGTTTTGGTTTTCACTCTCTAGAGCCTCTCTTTCACTCTTCAGGTGTTGTCTTTCACTCTCAAGATTCTCTCTTTCACCCTTCAGGTGTTGTCTTTCTCTCTCCAGAGCCTCTCTTTCACTCTTCAGGTGTTGTCTTTCACGCTCTAGATCCTCTCTTTCACTCTTCAGGTGTTGTCTTTCACTCTCAAGATTCTCTCTTTCACCCTTCAGGTGTTGTCTTTCTCTCTCTAGAGCCTCTCTTTCACTCTTCAGGTGTTGTCTTTCACGCTCTAGATCCTCTCTTTCACTCTTCAGGTGTTGTCTTTCACTCTCAAGATTCTCTCTTTCACCCTTCAGGTGTTGTCTTTCACTCTCTAGATCCTCTCTTTCACTCTTCAGGTGCCATCTTTCACTCTGTTCATTTTTTGTCTCCTTCTGCTTCTCCTCCAACTCCTTCCCACTACATTCCTCCTCAAATTTTCCAATTTTAACACAGTGTCGTTTTCTAATTTCCTTCGTATCTACTCTGTCAGGTAGTTCTTGTTGCAATCTACTCATTGCTTTTTGTGTGTTCCTGTCCAACAAAATCTTCGTTTTCTTCTTCTTCGAAGATCTTCTGTGAGAGCAGCAGAACTGCATTTTGCTGCTGCAACCTCCCATTTCTGTCAACAGACTGACCAATTTTACCTTTGTCAAGCAGATTATAAGAATAGCTATTATGACAATGGTTCCATGTGACATCACAGTTTTGGTTTTGTTGACAATTCCATTGTCATCACACAGAATAGAATAAACTATTGTGGGCTTGCTTTCTTTTCACTTTAGCCTTAATTAGATTAATTAGATTCATATGTTTGCTTTAGATTTGCCTTTTTACATTTTATTTATACCATGAAAAACAATACAGAAACAATTAAAGAAGTCAAAGCCTTTGTCACAGTCTCTCCAGACATGCCTTTCTCTGGTTGTCAAAAAGACAAAAGAGATGACTATGGACTACAGAAGGATGCAAATGCCTCACACCCCAATACATACAGTGAAGAGTGAGAACATACACTCTCTTAAAATCACAAACAATCTCTCATGGTCCCTGAGCACTTTTTCCTTAGTGAAGAAAGCTCTGCTTCCTGAGGAGACTGAAGAAGGACAGCATGTCCGTCATCCTGATCTGGTCTGCAACAGCATCATAGAGAGTGTCCCGACCTGCGCCATCGCTGTCTGGTACTGGCACTGCTCCCCCTGCTCTTTTGGATTGTTTAGTTGAATTTAGCAGTCTGCTCTCAAATTTTCTGTGCCTGTTTTCTGGGATTCTGAAATTCAGGCAATGTTTTTGTTGTTCTTCTGCAACACTATTAAAACTCTGAACTCCTCAAACTATTTTACTTCTCTAAGTAAATCTGTCACACATTTGTCTAGTACAGAATTATTAGATTTCTTTCTTTGACCATAAGCAAGATACACACATTTACTTTGCACATTTACATATTTCTTTGTCTGTTTCTCTCTATCGCTCTCCTTTTCTCAGAGAGTTGGATAAGAGATTAAGGACACTTCCTGAGGCAGAGAATGATTGGTCAGTAGTACATTAGAATGGCCCTACATACATTTCATCATTCCATATCTTTTCAGTGGTTATCAAAACCATTTATACACTTTTGCAGTTAAACAATGTTAAGATATTGATTAGTGTTTCAGTCAAATCAGTCTAACTCTGAAAGTATGTGTTTACCTTCCATATGAGACGCTATTTAAGACTACACACACATCAGATTTTGCAATGAAAATAAAAATGATAAAACAAACAAAGGGAAATAGTCTTTTTAACCTCTTGTTTGCTAGCAGAAAGCAAGTAGAGCCTATAGGGATAAGAGAGAAAGAGAAAGAATGACATAAAAAATAAGAATGAGATAAAAAGAGATCCAGATACATGAAGCACATGTTGATGAGGGTTGGACTTGCAGAGGCCACATGGCAGTCACGTTAGAAGTGTTGATGCAGTAACTGCATCTGCAGCTAAACTAATGCTGCGTGCGTGTGTGTGTGTGCATGCGTGCGCGGGTCTGTGTATATGTGTATCTTTTTCCATTCTCCACCAAAAAGAGGCCAGGAGGCAATTGTCTCTCTAGAGATGTAACACACTTTCTGCAAACATATCATCAGATAATGGCAGAACACCTTACAACACACCAATGCATATCTGTTTACATATACAGTTGAATCATGAGAGATTATGCAAGGTGAGAATTATGATTTTAATGTCCTCTGGTTCTATGGCTTTTGATACAGCCTGTGCTAACTGAACATGGTTTTTCTTTTCTCCAAGACAATTGTGTCTCAGTTTTATTGCAGCTTAATGGTTTAATGCTTGGTTCCTAATATACATATACATATACATGCATGCACCCATACACACGTTTTTTCCTTGACAAGCTCTTATAGGCCTCTGGACTAATTAATCCCCAAGAAAAGTGAAATGACAAATATTTATATATATACACACACACAGCGCTTCACTTTTTCCACATTTTATGTTATGTTACAGCCTTATTCCAAATTGGATTAAAAAAAAAAAAATTCCCCTCAAACTCCTACACACAATACCCCATTATGACAAAGTGAAAAAATCTTTGTTTGGAGTTTTTGCAACTTTATTAAAAATAAAAAAACCAAAAATCACATGTACATAAGTATTCATAGCCTTTGCTCAATACTTGGTTGAAGCACCTTGGGCAGCAATTACAGCCTCAAATCTTTTTGAGTATGATGCTACAAGCTTGGCACACATATTTTTGGGCAGTTTCTCCCATTCTTCTTTGTAGAACCTCTCAAGCTCCATCAGGTTGGATGGGGCGTGCCGGGGTACAGCCATTTTCAGATCTCTCCAGAGATGTTCAGTTGGGTTCAAGTCTGGGCTCTGGCTAGGCCACTCAAGAACATTCACAGAGTTGTCCTGAAGCCAGTCCTTTATTCTCTTAGTTGTGTGGTTAGGGCCATAATAATCATAATAATTCACTAAAATGATTCATTATAGCTAATGTTTTGAAATAATGAAATCATAGTGTCTGTGATTTCTTTTTTGTGTAAAGTGTCAGACTTTGTTTTTACTAAGATGTTGGGCCCATCAGTACCACCCTAGCTGCTAAGAACTGCTACTTCCTTTACTGAGCCTGTATGCCTCTGTTCACCACACTGCACTCACACTCAATGTGCAACACAATTAATGTGTGAAGAATTGTGAGTTTACTCAAATCTAATGGCTTTAGTTCACTCATTACACTTTAGTAAATCTAAACTCCAATTTCTTTTTTCTACTGAAAAAGAGATGAGCAATAGCTAATAATTAGTAATAGCTACTCTGCAATCTGAAATGGTTTTTTGTTTGTTTGTTTGGCATACATATTACCTCTTGGATTTTAAAGTTCTTTGAATCACAAAGAAAAACAATACGAGACAGTATGATGCTGCAGTAATTTAATCAAAAGAACAAAATTGATTATTCAGAATAAATTAACAGACAGGAATTAGGTCAAACCTTCTAATCATGTTTTTGTCAAATGTAATACTGTATACATACTACATTAAAATGACAGAAAAAAGAAAAGTATAGGAAAATGCACTATTAAATGCACTATTATGAAGTTATGCATATTGGTCAGCATCATCCTCAGTTATAGCCTTCATCTCAGTTGCTGGTTTGTCTTCCTCCACCTTCTGAATTGGTTCCTTCATTGCATCTATTGCCTTCTTCAGATTGAGATTGTCCTTTTCACTCAGTGGGGCCAGTGCTGGGGTAAGGATTGTCTTGATTTGAGTTATTCTTTCCTCGCATCTGTTGTAAAACTCCTTCCTGTTTCTTGCTGCAAGGCTGTTGATACCATTTTGGGCAGATTCGCATTCCTTCCCTAACTTGTCAATCTCTGCAAGGAACTGAGGTGAGTTTGGATCCATGGTCATCAGTCTTCCCAGAGTACTGACATTGTTCATCAGGTACTGGACAGACACCTCAGTGTAAGTGGTAGACATCATGTTAACCAAATAGGCGTAGGCAGAAGCATTCAGAGCATTAGTGTAGATTTTGTCTTTGACAAACATGCTGTAGGTGTAGTTGTTCTCTACAGCTATTTCAACAGTCTGCTTAAAATGTTTAAGATTTTCACTAAGAGTGGTCTTAACAATGTTTGAAATGATCTGAAAGAAGTGCACCAGTTTCTCCCACTGTTCTTTCACCTGCCCCATGATTTCCAGGCCTTTCGCTAGCACCACAATTCTCTTGTTGAAGTCGATCTCCTTGAGATTATAATGTTTCAGCTCACTCACAATTTCAGCAAGAGCTTTTTTCTTCTGATCCAAGTTGTCCATAGTCTTCTCGTTCCGTTCATTTGCAATTTTTAGCTGGGTTTCAGCCATTTGTAGACGTAGATGAGATTGTTTTAAGTGCATCTGGACCACATCTGTATTTGCTGAGTCATAGATTTGCTGTTGACTTGACTCGGGGGGTGCTGTCAAGAAAGATGGCTGATTTGTAAAAGACTTGCTTTTGGAATAAAAGGCCATGGCCCTTACATTCAGTTCGTCAATGGCTTTAATAAGCTCCTCTGTTTTGGCATCATCACATTTCCCCTCTGGAGCATATTTACCTAGCTCTGTTAAAGTGGAGATACCCTTGTCACAGATGCCTAGTGCCTCGGATTTAATCGGGCATTCAGCTTCTTGCTGTATATCTCTGCTGACTTGCTGAAATAGTCCCACCAAGTAATCAGACTTTACCGTTTGCTTCTCCTGATCATACACCTCAGGCCAATTTATTTCCTTACCTTTGCAAAGTTCTTCCATTTTCTCAACCACTAGTAGAAATGTTATAGATTTAGAAAATATGTTACTTGTTGCTAACATTTCATCCACGTTACTCTTCATTCCAGTGGCCATGTTTCTGTGGCTTTCAGGAGTGCCTTTTCAGTTTTTGATCACATGTGTTATGGCTTTTGGTGTAATAGTGTCCGCTGGAGATAGGTTTGGATAATTTGTCCTGGAAGAAATTCTGTTGCAAATGCACAGGCTATTGATATTGCTTGCTCTGACATACTTGATATTAGCTTCAGGCCAAAAAGGCCCCATCCACTTGGCAAATCTTTCATTGCTTGCTGGTAGGCCCTTCTGTCCTCAGCTAATCTTTCATTAGCCAGATTGAAAGCAGCCTCGGCCCTGTCGCTTGCCTCCTTAGCTTCAGCCCGTTTAATCTTTGCTATCTCAATGTTTTTCTTGATTTCTTCCATCTCCTCATCATGACTCTGTCTTGCATTCACCAAAGCCTCCACCAGTTCTTGCATCAGCTTGATGATATCTGAGAATTGTTTCTCAGTCATGATGGCCAGGTTTAAGTAGTCTGATGATATGTGCGCAATGTTCTGAAGCTCAGCTGGTAAGAAGGCTTGGACAAGACCATCATCCTCCTGTATTATGAGCCCAACTGAGTTTTTGATGTACTCTGGAACCTGTCCGGTGTACATACGAATTTGGTCCATGTTCTTGTGAGCAACATTAAAGGCTTGCCAGCAACCATTACATACTTGAAAGAGGCAGGCCCTAAAAGAATTGGGGTATCTGATGAATTTGAACCCATCTTTTGGTGGATTTTTATTGATGGAGAAGTCATCTGCAGCAGAAATGCGTACCAGCTGAGCCAGTAAATCGATGGAGACGGGTGCCGGCAATAGATACTGCTCCCAGTTAGCATAGGGCTGCATCAGCAGCATCATGTCATTTCTGTAATCCTGTGCTTTGGTGAAACTCTTAGTAGCTTGGTTGAGCTTTAACAGCGCCATTGTTTTCCCTAAAATAGAGTAAGGCAGAAAATTTGCGATAATAAGGCAATCAGGAGATTCAGCATTTATTATTTCTGTACTATAAAGCAGTTAGCACTAACAACAACAGCACCTGCAGTGTTTCATCCACTAAACAATTTCAGATTAGAACACATCATAAGTTACATGTGGTTGCTTAGTAGTTTTTTTTTCCTTCACAACAAGTGAAGTAAAATTAGTAGAAAGCAGAAAATAAAACTATTTTAACTACCCAACAATTTTACAAAATTAATACTCTTTGATTGATGAGCATTTAAATGCTTTTTTTTCATAAACATTGTTTTTCATAAACTTCATTATGGTGTAGACTTCAGCAAATTCACTATACAGTATATTTTATAAAAAAAGTTGATGAATGTAAACAGAAATTCATATTATGCAAACATAAACTCACAGAAATCTGTAGAGGATAGAATAGAACGGTTTGTACCTGAAGTACTGTGGATACCTCTTGAAGAAGTGAGTAGTTGAAGTAGTAGCCTACCAGACTAGATGCTGTTCTGCTCCAAAACAACAACTTTGATATCATACTTTCATATTTGTCAGCAAAACAATATAACTTTGTCCTGCAAACATATGCAATCTGAGTTGTAATTCTGAATTCTACAGAACAGCTTTACTTCCTATAACTACTGAAATGTCTTTATTTTTCGTGTCTTTATTTGGATCCCCATTAGCTGAGGTAGCAGCTGCTCTTCCTGGGCTCCACCAACAAAACTGTGTACTCCCATGATCATAGTTGGTAACTTGTTCCATACTGTGGTGACCAAGACAATACAGATCTGCACGCTGCACCTGTTTTGGGTTTTGGTTTAACTAACCTGCCTGGCAGTGTGACTATGTTGAGCTCTCGCATAATTTATATTGTGTTTACTATCACAGATATTCCTAAAGACGCCCATTAGACCGCAGGCCAGCCTATCCTGAGCTCTGAGGCATGAGAGAGGCATGCTCGCTCTCCTTACTGACAGGGCAGTGTGAGGCTTGCAGATTCATTCTCAGCTAACCAGAGCTTAGACAGCTCTTTCCTGACAGCTCCCCTGGGAAACACCACAATGAAAGCATCTAGGGGAGGAGAAACTGCTGTTTTACCATAGACTAAACCCATATATACTTTGTTTTGTTAATAACAAATGCCACAGTAAAGTCAAGTAATACGATTCCGACCATCATTTTCTTGTAAAAATATCTTGTCGATCATTTTTGTCAGTGCTGTGCACGTAGAATGATCTGCTTTATAGGCATGCTTGAAATCAACGATTCATTAAGTGAAAAATAGTAGATTATATGCTCAAGAACAACTTTTTCCATTAGGTTGCTCAATACAAAAGAAACTAATTCCAGGCAAAACGCACCATTCTAAATTTGATAATAATAGCCCAAAAGTAACACCAGCAACCTTTGAAAGGATGATCAATACACTGTTTGATAATAATAATAATAATAATAAGAAGAAGAAGAAGAATAAGAAGAAGAAGAAGAAGAAGAAGAAGAAGAAGAAGAAGAAGAATTTTATTCTAATTAAGAAATTACGGGCATTTCTTGTTACCCAATGACACTTTACAAGTTCATACAATATAAAAAAGGTCAAATAAAATATAAAGAAGATTCAAATATATAAATAAGATAACAGGATGGAGTAAAACTGGTTAAAAAATAGACATAACATTGATGCAAGTGCATACTATAGTAACCAATTAAAGGTTGAAATGATCTCAGACAAAGAGATGAGTTATGAAATTCTTGTAAATGAGCAGCTGGAGGAAGAGGCCTTGGGTCTGCAGCTCCAGAAACGCCAATAGTGCAGAGTGTGATGTGAGGGACAGAGAGCAGATGAGTGTCAGAGGGATGGAGACAGAGTGAAGGAAAAGACATATGAGGAACACCAGAAAGGGATGGACAGGTCAGACCATGAGGGCAAAAACCAAGAGAAGGATTTTGTACTGCACACAGCCACGAACAGGAACCCAGTGTAAATGTTTGAGTGTAGTAGTTATATGTTCCCTTAAGCTGGTGTGTGTAAGAACTCCAGCAGCCATTTTCTGAATGTTCTGCAGCTTCTTTAACCTACAGACAGGAAGCCCATAAAGAACAACACTGCAGCAGTCTAATCAACATCGCACAGCACTGTATTAGCCTAATCAGCATCACACAGTGCTGCAGTAGTCTAACTGGTATCATACAGAACTGCAGTAGTCTAGCTGGCATCACACAGCACTTCAGTAGTCTAATTAGCATCACAGAGCACTTCAGTAGTCTAATTAGCATCACACAGTGCTGCAGTAGTATAATCATCATCAAAAATGCGTAAATAAGAAACCTTGTATCAAAATTTGCATGCCTATATCCTTACACATAGATATATTTGCTGACTATTACGCCATTGTAACATTTTTTAAACAAATTAATTGCAATAACTAAACAATTGAATAATTTAAATTTAATGTCTCTTATACAATCATAAAGCTGACTAAGGCTGACAACCAATCAATAGGAGAACTTCTACCTTAAAGGATTAGTGTGACGGTTGAGTCTAAGGCATTGTGGGAATTGGAGAAATAATTGAATCATGTAGGTGTAACATAATGAAGAGAGGATAATTTAATAAAACATAGAAGGCTAAGGTTAGTCTAATTTTAATTGGCCCAGGCCATTCACTACCACTAAATGACTAAATAGGGATGTTGTGCCCTCTAGTGGGTGAGTCAGAGATAATTATGCAACAAAAATACTTGTGAAGTCTGGTATGCTTTATCATTAAAGTTGCTATAAGATCTTTTTTGGAAACACTTTGACTAAACTGTTTTATGTATTTGTAGCTACCAATAAACCTCTCTTGTAGGAGGATATATTCTGTATCTGTTAATTCTATGTGTACATTCAGCACATGGAATCTGCCAACATCCATTCCTGCATGTTCTTTCAGGATCAAGGCCTCTGGAATGGTGACTGATGTAGCAGAGCACCTAGGCAACTTTCAGTATGTGATAAAAATGAAAAATAATATTGAACAAGCTGGTATGCATGCACACATGTGCACACACAAGCAGACCTTTCTTAACCTCTACTCTTGCCAAGCCCAGTTCACCTGTTTCTTACAGTTTATGGAAGTTACTGTTTCTCCTTTCAATGTTCCTGTTATTAAAGACACATTTGTTACATATGTTTAATGTTCATAGGAATCATTATTTGTGACTTAATATTTTAATTTCAAAGAGCTGGACAAAGACTTTGAATTCCTCTGAACAGTACATGGAGATCAGATTACATCTCAGTAAGATGCATGATGAGATCTTGTACTGCAGCTTGTGTTCATTGTAGTTTTCCATGGAATGACCATGAGATTTGCACTAAATAGATGCCAGTCAGTTCAGTCAGCAATATATATTGCTAAAACGATTCCCCTATGTTCTAACAGGCAAAACCTGTATGTCTAGGTTGGATGTAATCATTGAATTAGAACTGAAATTTAATTAATTAGTAAGATGCACAAAATATGGTTGTTTTTGATTGTGTAATGTTTTCCTTTTCCACATATGCCTTTCAGCACTTTAGTTCTGTTTAGTGGTTTATATTTCAGTGGAAACAGGTCCTTACATATTCCGCAGAAAGCAAAAAATAAAAACAACTAAACAACTACCAACTAATAAAGATGTCAAGTTGAACATGGAAAGTCTTGTTTTGTTTATTCATCTGTTGTTGTGGTTTCTCTTTATGCCGTTCTGTTGATTTGTATCCACTTCATGGCAGGTTGAAAATGATTTGATTCTGTGAGACATTTGGAGGAAGTGTGAGTACAGAAAAAAGCATGTAACTGAAGCATGACATTCTTTAATAGGCTGTATCACTTTTTCTTCTGTGAGTCTGTGAGGACCTCATAAAGCATGGCTTGTGGCAAGTGGGTTAGTACAAGGGTAAATATGGGATAGGAGTGTCAGACGAGAGGCTGATGCCTCTTGCCATGAAGCAGACCCTCCAGCAGATCAGAGTGCTCCTGGACTGGGACAGTGGTCTGATCTCCTTCTTTGATCCTCTCAACAACAGATATGTGCACACCTTCAGACAAACATTCACCAAGCAAGCCTATCCATACTTCTATAATGTTTGTCCTGCTATGAGGGTGTTACCAGAATAGGCTGCAACCACTAAGGACATTATGCTAGTGTAATGGAAAAAAGGAACCTAGTCTATTGAAAATGAACACATTTCTACTTGATCATCATTTCAACAAGGGTGCACCGTGAGATAACATTTATTATGGTAATTATGGATGGCCTTTTCACACTTGGCCAAAGTTTTTGCTTTCGGCTCAGTTTTCCATTGCTCTGAGGTTGTCTGCTTAAAGGATTCAAACCTAGTTTAAAGGCAATCAGACTTTCTTTTGTTTCCTGTGATCATATACCTTAAATCATTTAATGTGATAATGTTATTTCTATTTAGGAGTTGTTTTCCTTGTGCACGCAGATGCATGCAATTGAGAAACCATTGTTTAGTGAAAAGAATCAAATTTGTTTGCAACTTCCTGGATTTTCATTTATTTGCAATTTTCCTCAAAACTGTTGTGAGAATACACACTCCCTGATAAACAAATATAAAAGGTTTATTGTAGATATTTCCTGTCCACTAGACACCTCCAATGTTTGCTGTCTAGCAAATGTCAGCTGGGTTTACTAGTTTCTGGGAAAACCCATATTATGTGTATCACCTTCAAGGTAACCTTTATAATCTCTGGACCTTTAGCTTTGCTGTTGATTTTCTCAAATACCCCAATATGGTCTTATGTAGCATTAATGCATGCTTTAAAATCTTCTAAGCCAAGTGAAAAGCACTCAGGTATTTACTCTTAAGTGCTGGTCATACTGCTGTTTTACTGTGATGTTTTCAGTGTTGTGTAATTACTGAATAGGGCTTAAATAAAACCATTGTCATTGTAAGAAGGCTCAGCAGCAGTACTCATCTACTGAAAAAACAAGATGTGGGTTAAGATGAATCTACTTCCCTTTTCATGTACACTGAAAAACATCAGTTTTTCAAATGCTAGGATATATTTTGTCTACAAACACATTTCTATTTATGGTCTTTCTTATCTTTTATAGCATCAAGGGTTCTTTGGAAGGTCAGCAGAAAATGGAAGAGAGGAAGGTGTGTGTGAGTGAATGCTTGTGTGTAATGTCATTTTCTATGTTGAGTGTAGCTCTGTGATGTACTCTGGAGAGCTGAAGTTTGAGAAGAGGACCATGTCTGCTCAGGTGGAGGGGGGTGTTCATGGCCTGCACTCGTAAGTCTTCGTCCTCTCTGCTCACTAAACTCCTACTACCGAATCCATCATGCTCAGTGGCTCTTTTAGGGAACACTCCACCAACTGTCAAGCAGTGCCACAAAAGCACTCAAGGACTGGAAAATAACCTGTGTGTGTCTGTTCTCACAGTTTGCAGGAACAGTGTTATAAATAATAATACACAGCAATAGACCCCTGCTGATCTCCACTGAAATCTGAATGGACATGAAGCTGACAATTTATTTATGAATAATTAATTCAGATAAATTGTGGGTTTCTAATAGATAACAGGGTCATGACATAATGAGTAATGCCTCTATAGATTTCTATTCATGTCGTCAAGTAATTCATGTACATACATTGAATTGAAATAAAACAGGCTTTGGCATGACTGGACAGAGCATTGTAATGTAAACGTCAGTACTATGCACATTTTGCAGTGTGGACTTTTATAAAGTCATGAGCTCTGTGCAGATATAGACTGTAGAGCTCTATATTGAATTGTGGATGAGCATATTAAAACCACAAGGCGGAGCTTCGAGAGAGAGAGAGAGAGAGAGAGAGAGAGAGAGAGAGAGAGAGAGAGAGAGAGAGAGAGAGAGAGAGAGAGAGAGAGAGAGAGAGAGAGAGAGAGGATGAAACAGCTGTTTAATGTTCAACAAATGGAAAGAAGAAGAAAATTATGAAAATCAGTAGAACTATTAGCAAAGTTGAAACTAGTTAATATTTTGTGACAGCAGAGTGGCTCTAGATCCCTGTGGCAGGGACTACGGACGATCACGGACTACAGGAGCCCACCCTCCGGACTGATGAGTGCGGATGAGTCTCTGGCGAACGAGCTGAATACATTCTTCGCTCGCTTCGAGGCTACATCTAGCAGCGCTAATGCTAACGGCGCTAATGCTAGCAGCGCTAATGCTAACGGCGCTAATGCTAGCAGCGCTAATGCTAACGGCGCTAGTGCTAACAGCACTAATGCTAGCAGCGCTAGTGCTAATGGCACTATCGGCGCAGCCAATGGCACATGCGCGAGGCCCACCATAGAACAGCGCCCTCTCATCATCACGGAGAGTGACGTGAGAAGAGTGTTTAAAAGGGTGAATACCAGGAAGGCGATGGGAGCAGACGGTATCTGCGGGAGGGTCCTCAAAGCCTGCGCAGATCAGCTAGCCCCGGTATTCACCGACATCTTCAATCTCTCCCTGACGCTCGGTATCGTCCCGTCCAGCTTCAAGCGATCCACCATCGTCCCCGTCCCGAAGAAACCTCGACCCTCCGACCTCAATGACTACCGACCTGTCGCCCTCACATCAGTCGTGATGAAGTGCTTTAAAAAGCTACTCGGAGACTTCATCACATCTTCACTGCCAGCCTCCATGGACCCACTGCAGTTTGCATACCGCCACAACCGCTCCACTGACGATGCAATTGCACATCTGCTCCACACTACACCGACTCACCTGGACGAAGGGAGGGGAAATTATGTTAAAATGCTATTTGTCGACTACAGTTCTCCCTACTCACTACTAAGTTGGGGGATCTAGGACTGCATACATCCCTGTGCGACTGGATCTCCAACTTCCTAACAGACAGACCACAATCAGTACGGGTGGGCAACTGCGCCTCATCCACCCTCACCCTCAGCACTGGAGCTCCTCAGGGTTGTGTCCTAAGCCCCCTGCTCTACTCACTGTACACCTACGACTGCACAGCCACTTCCAGCTCCACCATCATTGTCAAGTTTGCTGACGACACCGTTGTCATGGGTCTGATCTCGGACAACGACGAGAGGGCCTACCTGGATTAAACACCTGGAAAACTGGCGCCAGGAAAATTATCTCCTCCTAAACGTCAGTAAGACAAAGGAGCTGATCGTGGATTGCAGCAAGAAGCAGGAGCGGCACTACCAACCTGTGAGGATCAGTGGAACCACGGTGGAGAGAGTAGATAGTTTCAGGTACCTTGGTGTTCACATCTCGCAGGACCTGTCCTTCAGACTGCCCTCCAAGGTACTGCGGAACTTCTATACCTGCACTATCGAGAGCATCCTCACGGGGAACATCACAGTCTGGTTTGGGAATAGCACCAAGCAGGACAGACAAGCACTCCAAAGGGTAGTGCGTTCAGCAGAGCGCATCACTCACACGGAACTTCCTGACCTGCAGACCATCTACTACAAGCGGTGCCAGACCAAGGCCAGGAGGATTGTGAAGGACCCCACCCATCCCAACAATAGACTCTTCTCTCTGTTGAGGTCAGGGAGGCGCTTTCGCTCCCTGAAGACCAAGACAGAGAGGCTGAAGAGCAGCTTCTTCCCACAGGCCATTCGGGCCCTGAATCAGGGAAACTGATAAACTGTGGGGACCACCACCACAATGTAACATAACTGTATATCTGTATATATATATTTATATTCAATGACCTTGTTACACAACAACTGTAGATATGTTATTATACGAAATGGATCTGTACATTCTGTAGATTGTGTACATATATACACAACCATATACATTGTACATTGTGTATATAATCATAATATACATATATTGTACATACATTGTTAATATATTTTGTACATACATAGAATATATAGATTTATCTTTGCATATATATATTTCACATATAGAGAATGTCTATATTTCTCTATGCACCCCTGTTTTCTTTTCCTCAGTTTGGACAGAGCACTCTCCACCATTTCACTGCGAGTTATGCTGTGTATGACTATGTATGTGACGAATAAACCAAACTTGAACTTGAACTTGAACAGTACTTGTGGTAGCCTTTTTAACTAAGTGTACTTAAAATCAGACATTAGCACACTAAAACATTAAAGCATTAAGATAAAAGATAAATCCTTTATGCAAATGCAGTTGTTTCTTAAAGATTGTTTCTTTTAGAAATATAAGTTCTTATCACACCTGTATTAGAATATGAGCCCAGGAGAGTAACCCTAGAACACTAGGAACATTTATGTTACAATTTCCTTGCAAAATCACAAGCCTGATGTGAATATTAAAATAAGAACAACAAATAGATACACCTGTTATCATTTTATTATCCATCTTCACATAATATAGGGAAGGTGCTTATGTGCTCATTTCTCCTTTGTTAAAAAAGCACTGACATTTTGCTGCATCAAACATTTGTGTGCCATGCATTTAGTGTGTAGCATAACAACAAACAAATTCTGCAAACTCCTACTTTATGAGCATTAAAGGCGGTTGGGCAGAGTGTTGAGTGAAGCTTCAGAGCTTGACTGTAACCTTGTTATATTTCAATGGCAATGAGGGCAGTACAGGTAGTGACTAAGAGGCTTTCCTTCCCAATCCCTCTGAATGTTGTCTCTGACAACATTCCAGACAGCACTTTAGAGAAAACAGTAGTCCAATGGCAGCAGACAGGCCTTTTTAGGGATCACCACTTACAGAGTCTTACCAAGACACCCAGTAGCTTTATTTTGTTTGGGACGAAGCCTCTATCAGAGCCGTATTTCATTCTACCTGATTCAGCTGCTGCTTGTATGATGCATGTTGGATGAATCTCTTACTCTGCTCCTCAGCTAAGAGAAAGCTCTCCATCTCGATCTGAGGAACAAACTTGGATTGTGTGCGTGGCTCCAGCACAACCACTGGTGAATGCGCACGCAGTGTCCCAGGAGCCGCTCTGTGGTGCAGGTGGAGAGGGGAGGTGGGCGGAGGCCCGGGGCGTCAGCTCACGCAGGGTTGTAGAGGAGGATTGGAGTACTGGACATCGCTTACATGGAGGGCCATGTCTATGAGCACTTTGCCAATGGCAAGCACGACAGCTACCAGATCGACTACCGCCTCATTGTGGGCGACACAGAGCCAGCCAGATTGCAGCTGTCGCCTCGCGACCCTGAGCACCAGGGGCCATTTGGCCACAACACATCTCATGGGCATGAGACTGCAGCTCAGCGCTACAGCGCCACGCGCATCCAGGCTGGCTACGAACCAGAGAGGTGAGACTCCTACGGTTTCAAAGGAGTGCTGATCAGCAAAATTAACCATGTTTGCATCACTAGGTTAACGTTAGTGTCACTAAACAAGTTCATTAGGAGTGGACTTTATTTTTCTTTTGGATTGTGTACTTTTAAACTGTTGCACAGACTGGGTTGGGTTCTCAGTGATGTGCAATTTTAGCCCAATTCCATATTGTTGGTCTCAGAAGAACACATTCCTTTCGGGGATTATCATCACATAAAATAGACCTATACATTTACAGTCTCTACAGAGAAATACAGTCATGTCATAGTATAATAAAATGTCCTAATGTGTAAATAGTGATGTTTACTCATTTATAATGTCCAGCACTACTCAAATATAACTGCTTGCCTTCTTTGCCCATCATATTAACATTCCCATGTCATCAGAGTAAAAAGGACCATAAATCTGATTAAGAATTATATTATCAAGACCGATATAATCTGTGTTGTAGAACAGATATGAAAACATTTTGCCATAGCAATGCTCAAAAGCATCACATTCCATTTGTTTTACAGACCCATATCTCTGTACATTTCAATTTACAGAATGGACTAAATTAACTTCCAGGTGTTTAAAGCTCAGTTGGGGGCTGTGTCAGATCCTTTGTGAATAACATAATAAAGTTGAGTATTGGGCAGCCTGACCACGGCTTCAAAACGATTGTGTGGATTTGCTACATCACCAGTCCTCCTTTTATAAGCAAGATGATTATTTCAACCCAAGTCAAAAACATTTTTGTCTCATCCAAACGTAAATTTCACACGTCAGACCTGAACTGGGCTGGCCAGCTAATAGCGTGGACAGTAAAACAAAGGCGCATCGCCCGTCTGTTCTCTCTCACTTCACATCCAAATCCAACTGAAACGCACTATCAGTATTTCAGTTCCATGCCGGAGCTGAGAGACGTGAGCGCCCTTAAAATGTCCCGTCGTCATCCACCACGTTGAGAGGATGAGAGTTTTCTCAAACTGAGCAGGTCGAGTCTTTAAAATGTGTAAACTCCAACTGTGATTCTGGGTGATTTAGCTAAGGGCTAGACTTTCGCTTGACTTTGAGAGATGCCACAGAGGCTAGTCTGTAACGGTCGCAGATGAAGACCAGCTGTGTTCCTTGACGTCGTTTTTTGTTGTCTGAAGTACGCGACGCTATCGTCTTGTGAGTAACCCGAGAAGCGGGATTTTCATTCACATTCACTAAGAATAAAGCATCATTGTTCAGTCTTGGAAGTATATCACACTAAATCCGTGTGTACTACTTGAGTACGATAATGACGGTTGTTGTTTGCATGCTGCGAATGCGAGACATCGGCTCTCCCGAATAAAAGGATAGCACGTCGAAATGGAGAAAGGGCAAAGCGTAACGAATAGAAATAGCTTTAGCATCCTCGGCCAACACCCACTGGATAAATATTTCGATCCGCGGATCAGTAAAACGCTTACGTTTTAACTCTGTTTACATGAGAGCACAGACAGAATAGCCTTTCTTTAGCGTACATCTACTTCTGATGTGACTTGTATTTGCTAGGTTGTTAGTATAATGTATTTTTAGTATCAGTTTTTCTTTGTTTGTTTGTTCTGTGGTCTTTGATTCAGTGATTTTCTGATCCTGCCTGGCTTCATTGACTTTACCTCAGATGAAGTGGTGAGTACTTTTGCAAAATGCACCAAAACAGCTCAGCAGGTATCCTGACATGCCCCATAAGGGCTTACCAGTGTGTGTGTTTCAGTAAATACAGCACATCTAGTAATGATTTAGTGGAGGGGGCGGGATCTTCCTAATTAATTAGTGAGCTGGCGGTCTCCTCTACCTTCAGTGAGATGGAGGAGCTGAGTCAGTTGCCATGTAGTGTGAACACGACTACAACAGAGGGTGGAGTGTGGCATAGTGTAAGAGAGGGATGAAGGAGTGCAAATAAGATGTGCAAAATTGGTGGTGTTGGCATCCCAGGTGCATAGGGTGTGTTGTCACAGGCAGAGAGGCTGAGGGGTGTGTGGGTGTGTGTGTGTGTGTGTGTGTGTGTGTATGACAGTGTGAGGGAGGCGCGAACCAAAATTCCCATGTGTAATGGATATGGGATAGTATATATTGTGGTATTTATATTTGGTGTTACATTTTGTGTGTGTGTGTGCTAGAATGTGGGAGAGAACGTAGGATGTTTTTGTCTGTCTTACCACAGGGAGGTTAAACTGATGCCCTGCTTATAAAAACAGCAATATTTGTGCTTTGAATGAGCACATCCAAGTCACTTGAAGTCAAATTAATAATGGGATAGAGATGTGTGCATATGTGAAAGCTGTCCAAAGTAACACCCCAAACTGTTCTTATCTTTGTGCAATGCATAGTCTGTATGAAAATACAAGCATGAACATAAACAAAGATAATTGTTCTGTAGAACATTGGTTCCTTTCTGTTACCATTTGCGTCTGTCATTCAGGATCTGACCTCTGCTCTGACCCGGAAGATAACCCTGAAGACGCCGCTTATTTCCTCCCCCATGGGTACTGTGACTGAATCCTCCATGGCCATCGCTATGGCTGTGAGTATCCCCCACACACTCAAAACCATGAAGTCCTGTTGCTTTTCCATTTAGCTTTCTGTGATTTTGTATTACAGCTCATGGGCGGTATTGGGATCATCCATCACAATTGCACCCCAGAGTTCCAAGCAAATGAAGTCCGGAAAGTTAAGGTGTCAAACTTTCAGTGAATTGTCTTAATAGGAATATAATGAACAACACGTTGAACATGCAGATTTACACACAAGCTTCCCTGAGGCCTCTCATCAGCAGAGCAATATATGGTGTCATGGCAGAAATTCGAGCAGGGCTTCATCACGGATCCGGTGGTGATGAGTCCACAGCACACGGTCGGAGATGTGTTTGAGGCCAAGGTGCGACACGGCTTCTCTGGAATCCCTGTCACCGAAACCGGCAAGATGGGCAGCAAGCTTGTGGGAATCGTGACGTCACGAGACATTGACTTCCTCTCAGAGAAGGACTATGACCGGCTGTTGGAAGAGGTTTGTGATTCATCTTTGATTGTACATACAATATACAAAAGGTTTTTAAAAACACAAATGAATCGCATATGACATACAATGCTTAAAAATATAGGTGGAATAGAACTATCATGAAATTGTGATATTTCTGTGTCAGTGTGTGAAAGAGGGCAATATATATATATATATATATATATATATATATATATATATATATATATATATATATAAAATAAAAAATGTGTATATATATATGTGTGTGTGTGTGTGTGTGTGTGTGTGTGTGTGTGTGTATAAAATCACATTCTTTAAACTCACATCTTTTTGTGATTTATTTGTGATATTTGCCAGGCAATGACAAAGAGGGAAGATTTAGTGGTTGCACCAGCAGGTGTTATACTCAAAGAGGCCAATGACATCCTGCAGTGCAGCAAAAAAAGGTCTGATTCTTCATCTTTTCAGCTTGAGAAGTGAAACTGCTTCTAAAGGACTTTGAAAGGTTATTTTCACTTCTCCACTTCTTCTCTGAGTAACGGGTCGGTCGTGGGGACGCTTGTTGATTGCAGGTAAACTGCCCATTGTGAACGACAGTGATGAGCTGGTGGCTATAATTGCTCGCACTGATCTGAAGAAGAACAGAGACTACCCTCTGGCCTCTAAAGACTCCCGCAAACAGCTGCTGTGTGGCGCTGCCATCGTTACCCGTGAGGATGACAAGTACCGGCTGGACCTGCTCGTGCAGGCAGGAGTGGACGTGGTGGTGCTGGTAGGTCTTAAGGTCCTAAAGGGAGTGGGATTAGTCTCCATCCTGAGTATGGTGCCTGAATCAAATGACAAACTATTTTTGCTATGAGGCTGTGTAACACAGGACTGTGATTGGACATAGTGAATTTGGTCTGAAGGCTGTGTCTATTGTTTTAGGACTCATCTCAGGGAAACTCGGTGTTTCAGATCAGCATGATTAACTACATTAAACAGAAGTATCCTGAGCTCCAGGTGGTGGGGGGGAATGGTGAGTCACAGTTCTCACATTTGCTTGTTCTGTAAACTGAGAGGGTTGAGGTAGGTAAGAATTGATGGTGTTTGGTTCTTTTCATTTGTTGCTGTGTTCACTTTCATCCTTCTCTCTCGCTCTGTCTCTGTGTATGTCTGTGTAGTAGTGACAGCTGCTCAGACGAAGAATTTGATTGATGATGGTGTGGATGCTCTTAGAGTGTGGATGGGTTATCTTTGATAAGACATCGTATACCAGAAAATTGTTTAAAAGATGGTAATAGCCAAACCACCAGACATAATAGTGATGGATAAACAGCAGAAAAGAGTCATAGTGATGGATGTAGCAATCGCAAGAGATAGCAACATCAGCAACAAGGAACATGAGACGCTAAAAGAAGAGGAAACACTGGCTCTGGTAGCAATCAGGGCACCAGGGGTTTAGGGACGATGACCATCAAACTGGGAGAGTGGCTCCAGCAGATCCCAGGAACAACATCCGAGATCCTCATCCAGAAGAGTGCAGTCGATGGAACACTTGGGATACTATGCAGGCAAATGTATATATTGTAAATTCCTGTTCTTTTTTATCAACATTCTTAGAACATAATTACTGTTCTAAGTTTACAACATCTGGTCGAGGTTTTCGTTTATTCAAGATGCATCCTGTAGTGCCTTTTCACATTTTTGCACTATTTCTTTATTTTGAGTCAAATGTTTCAAATAAAATAATACAATCCACAAGGAAATGAAAACGAGAATTAAATCAAACTTATTGTTTCAGAAAGATTACTACTCATTCACACACCAGGACGCTACATCTTCTGGAGTATTATGCTCACGTTTCTAAACTTTTAAACATTATAATGTATTTCAGTTATGGAAATCAGTTAAACACTATAGGAAGGCCTACAACAGGAATGTACTACAAATACCTTCCTACTCCAGCACCCCTAATCGTCCACTCCCAATGGTGGGATATCCCTGAATAACAGTTGAATGCTATCTTTGCCTATATTTGCCTCTGTCTGTCTTTCAGGAGACTACAATATGAGAGTTACACACTAACATAAAAGATGAATAATGAATTAAGTAAATGCTGCACCGGCTAACATCTACTTTCTTCCCTGTTTTATTACCTGTATTATTATTTATAATATTTGTGAGCTGAAAACATGATATCCACCAAAAACATGATTCACTGACTCATGAACAATGTCAACAAATCTACACACACACACACACACACACAGCAGGTGAGTTTTCTGTGGTGGCAGATGGGTCCAAGTGGGCTCATACTGGCCCTGCCCACATGTCGCCTCCTGCAGGTGTCAACCGTAGCCACTGTGCTCCATGTGCCCTTTCTCCTCTGCCACTGCTGGGAGAGGGCTCTGCCCACCCTCCTGACATGCTCCGCTACGCCTCCTGCATACCCCCTTTGTGCTTCAGACAGAGGCCAAAACCACTGGCTTTGCTGGTTCCAGGAACAGCCTGAGGTTGTCCAGGAGAGTGAAAGAATGCTATACCTTGCAAGGTATGATGGTCTTCATTGAAATGGGGGTTAAAAACATTTCAAGCCAGTGTTTTGTGCACTGACATCCCTCCTGCTACCGAAGGCCACCCGAGTGTTTCTTGTGTTTGTGAGTGTGAGGCAAAGGAGTGTGAAAGTGTTTGTGTGGATCAAGATGTAAATGCATGAAATGAAACGTACTGAGGCTATGTTTATTGTCACATATTTTATATCTAGAATGTTGGCCTACCTCCAAGTGAATTTGCACAAAGACCAAACATTTGTGTGGGGTGTTTGTTTGTGCATGTGAATATAGATGTGTGTAGTTCAATGGTGTATACATGTGTACATGTGAGTATGGATGTGTAAGTGTGAAAGATGTGTGTGTGTGTGTGTGTGTGTGTGAATTATATATTTGTTGGGGGCACATTCATATACTGCCACACTGCTATTCTCTCTGCTACTTTTTGTTTTTCAATTGGCGGAGTGGATTAGGGCCTGTCAGAGAGACTCTGAGAGATCTGGTGAGCCCTGATTGTGATTCTTTTTGTTTCTCTCTCTCTCTCTTTGTGTGTGTGTGTTTGTGTGTGTGTCTCTTGTCAACACAGTGTGAATAATTTTGATTTTAATTGGTTCGTTGTCATGAAATTATCTCTCAACTCTCTCAACCGTCTAAATCACACGCGCACACACACAAACAGTTGACACCCCCCATCCTATAGTCCACATTCATTCATGAGAAACAGAAAATTTGAATTTGAAATTTATTGGATTGAATAACATAGATCCTTTTCTTTAGAACCATGCACAGCATGGACATGACAATGTTGTGCTAAATGGTGTGATCAAACCCTATCATCATCCTTCCCAGCAAAGCCCTGATCTACTCCTTCTGTAGTGAGCTAAACGCTATTAATAAACTCCCAAACTCCTCCAGTGCTCTCTCACCATTCTGAGCAGAGCCTGTGCCAGGCCTGCAATTTTATCAACTACATCACAGCTCTGTTTTCTCTCTTCCAAATGTGTAGAGAAAACACACACACACACACACACACACACGCGCGCGCGCGCTCTGTATTCTGACAGTCCCTGCAATGCTCCACTGTAATCCTCTTAGCCTGTAAGCGCTGGGCTCTCCCTGCAAACACACCCTAAACCCAGCACAGCATGGGACTATGTGGAAGACCACTTGCACAAACATCGACCGCACAGCTCCTTTTGCCTTTGCTTGCTATAGTTTCAACTGCTCGATGCACTGAAATGCCAAATACAGAGGCTAAAGCTCGAACACATGCGCCATGAACCAGCTGCACCCATTCCGAGGTAAATCAAATACACAGTTGCCAATGTTTAAAAAAGCTTTTTGAGCTTTTTACATTTTATTGATTTATTTTTTTTAAAGAACATGAGGACTTTTTCATTTTTATTTTTTCAGAATGCTAAATAGTAGTAGTCCCAGTAATTTTGTAGTTCCAGTAGTATCGTCATTCAGGTCTCCTTTATCAGGTTTTGGATGGATTGGTAGAAGTTCATATTGACTGGTTATAAACATAGTTCTGATGTAGTCAAGCACAGCGTCTGTCTCTTTGGCCAGTTGGTAATCATAGCCTTTTTATGTGCTCGGGAAACCTTTCTGCATACTACCGATTTCTTTAGCTGGTCCTCCTTGGGAAGTGTGTGGTCCCTTTGAGCAGTACAAAGCTTCCCCAGCCATGGCTCTCCCCATGCGCTGCTGCTTAGTTTTCTTCCCCACTACTTTGTCCCATAACGTCTTCAGGTTCTTTCTTTCACACTTTGGGTTTTGGTTTTCACTCTCTAGAGCCTCTCTTTCACTCTTCAGGTGTTGTCTTTCACTCTCAAGATTCTCTCTTTCACCCTTCAGGTGTTGTCTTTCTCTCTCCAGAGCCTCTCTTTCACTCTTCAGGTGTTGTCTTTCACGCTCTAGATCCTCTCTTTCACTCTTCAGGTGTTGTCTTTCACTCTCAAGATTCTCTCTTTCACCCTTCAGGTGTTGTCTTTCTCTCTCTAGAGCCTCTCTTTCACTCTTCAGGTGTTGTCTTTCACGCTCTAGATCCTCTCTTTCACTCTTCAGGTGTTGTCTTTCACTCTCAAGATTCTCTCTTTCACCCTTCAGGTGTTGTCTTTCACTCTCTAGATCCTCTCTTTCACTCTTCAGGTGCCATCTTTCACTCTGTTCATTTTTTGTCTCCTTCTGCTTCTCCTCCAACTCCTTCCCACTACATTCCTCCTCAAATTTTCCAATTTTAACACAGTGTCGTTTTCTAATTTCCTTCGTATCTACTCTGTCAGGTAGTTCTTGTTGCAATCTACTCATTGCTTTTTGTGTGTTCCTGTCCAACAAAATCTTCGTTTTCTTCTTCTTCGAAGATCTTCTGTGAGAGCAGCAGAACTGCATTTTGCTGCTGCAACCTCCCATTTCTGTCAACAGACTGACCAATTTTACCTTTGTCAAGCAGATTATAAGAATAGCTATTATGACAATGGTCAGTGATATTATGACATCACAGTTTTGGTTTTGTTGACAATTCCATTGTCATCACATAGAATAGAATAGAATAGAATAAACTATTGTGGGCTTGCTTTGTTTTCACTTTAGCCTTAATTAGATTAATTAGATTCATATGTTTGCTTTAGATTTGCCTTTTTACATTTTATTTATACCATGAAAAACAATACAGAAATAATTAAAGAAGTCAAAGCCTTTGTCACAGTCTCTCCAGACATGCCTTTCTCTGGTTGTCAAAAAGACAAAAGAGATGATTGTGGACTACAGAAGGATGCAAATGCCTCACACCCCAATACATACAGTGAAGAGTGAGAACATACACTCTCTTAAAATCACAAACAATCTCTCATGGTCCCTGAGCACTTTTTCCTTAGTGAAGAAAGCTCTGCTTCCTGAGGAGACTGAAGAAGGACAGCATGTCCGTCATCCTGATCTGGTCTGCAACAGCATCATAGAGAGTGTCCCGACCTGCGCCATCGCTGTCTGGTACTGGCACTGCTCCCCCTGCTCTTTTGGATTGTTTAGTTGAATTTAGCAGTCTGCTCTCAAATTTTCTGTGCCTGTTTTCTGGGATTCTGAAATTCAGGCAATGTTTTTGTTGTTCTTCTGCAACACTATTAAAACTCTGAACTCCTCAAACTATTTTACTTCTCGAAGTAAATCTGTCACACATTTGTCTAGTACAGAATTATTAGATTTCTTTCTTTGACCATAAGCAAGATACACACATTTACTTTGCACATTTACATATTTCTTTGTCTGTTTCTCTCTATCGCTCTCCTTTTCTCAGAGAGTTGGATAAGAGATTAAGGACACTTCCTGAGGCAGAGAATGATTGGTCAGTAGTACATTAGAATGGCCCTACATACATTTCATCATTCCATATCTTTTCAGTGGTTATCAAAACCATTTATACACTTTTGCAGTTAAACAATGTTAAGATATTGATTAGTGTTTCAGTCAAATCAGTCTAACTCTGAAAGTATGTGTTTACCTTCCATATGAGACGCTATTTAAGACTACACACACATCAGATTTTGCAATGAAAATAAAAATGATAAAACAAACAAAGGGAAATAGTCTTTTTAACCTCTTGTTTGCTAGCAGAAAGCAAATAGAGCCTATAGGGATAAGAGAGAAAGAGAAAGAATGACATAAAAAATAAGAATGAGATAAAAAGAGATCCAGATACATGAAGCACATGTTGATGAGGGTTGGACTTGCAGAGGCCACATGGCAGTCACGTTAGAAGTGTTGATGCAGTAACTGCATCTGCAGCTAAACTAATGCTGCGTGCGTGTGTGTGTGTGCATGCGTGCGCGGGTCTGTGTATATGTGTATCTTTTTCCATTCTCTACCAAAAAGAGGCCAGGAGGCAATTGTCTCTCTAGAGATGTAACACACTTTCTGCAAACATATCATCAGATAATGGCAGAACACCTTACAACACACCAATGCATATCTGTTTACATATACAGTTGAATCATGAGAGATTATGCAAGGTGAGAATTATGATTTTAATGTCCTCTGGTTCTATGGCTTTTGATACAGCCTGTGCTAACTGAACATGGTTTTTCTTTTCTCCAAGACAATTGTGTCTCAGTT